>NW_027507791.1:59042975-59642975 GCF_037356315.1 Lithobates pipiens
TCCCTTCATAATAAGAACCCCCAGGAGGAAGTCAGCACAGCACAGGGATATCATAAGCAGCCCCAGTAGAAATATGACACCGCTCAACCTCTTCAAAGAGGAGGGTAGGGGCATATAGTACGGTGTGCTTTTTTGGGTCAAGGAAGTGAGCCAAATGAATTAAGAAGGTCTGTGTGCTTGATTAAAAAAATAGTTTATAGACATATACATGGTCTACTGGTCACATGTGTTGAATTCCTCCGAGATCCATGCCTCATTCATTTTTAGAAATGTGAGGTAGTTAACACTGTGGTGAGCTAGGCGAGTACGCTTATCGGTCACAATCCCCCCTGCTGCGCTGAACGTCCTTTCGGACAGGACACTGGATGAGGGGCAAGCCAACAGTTCGATTGCAAATTGGGCAAGCTCTGGCCAGAGGTCAAGCCTGCCCACCCAGTAGTCTAGGGGTTCATCACTCCTCAGAGCGTCCACATCGGCCGTTAACCCAATGTAGTCGGACACCTGACGGTCTAGGCGTTCCCTGATGCTGGATCCGGATGACACCTGTCGATGGGTCGGCTGAAAGAATGACCTCATATCCGAAGTCACCAACACATCTTCAAACCGGCCTCTTCTTGCAGGCGCTGTTGGATTGGTACCCGCAAATCCTTCTCTGGGAGTGGGAATTGCTCCTCTGCCAGCGCACGCAAAAGCAGAATGCAGCATTTCTCGAAGCAAGGCCTGGAAGTGCTGCATTCTGACAGCCCTCTGCGACGGCGGTAACATTTCCGCCATTTTGTGTTTGTACCGGGGGTCTAAGTACGTTGCCACCCAGTACTGGTCCTTGACCCTCATGCTTTTTATACGGGGGTCCCTATTAAAACACTGGAGCATGAAGGCCCCCATTTGCACTAAAGTGGAAGCGGTGTGGTGGCCTGGCTCCTGCTCATCATCCAGGATAATGTCGTCCTCTTCATTCTCCTCTCCCCATCCTCGCACAACAGGGATCCCAGAAAGGTTTAAAGCATGCTCTTCTTGCTCCTGCTCATCCGCCCCGGCACCATCCTCCTCTGACTCCTCATCAGACTCCTGTTGTTGACTTGTCTCAGATAGAGTAGCCCCCCCTGGGAATTCATCCAGCATTGCGACTTCCTCATCTTCCCGCTCCTGCTCCTCCACAGCCTGATCAATGACACGACGCAATGCACGCTCCAGAAAGAAGGCATAAGGTACCATGTCACTGATGGCGCCATGGCTGCGACTGACCAGTTTGGTGATCTCCTCAAATGGCCGCAGAAGTCTGCATGTGTCGCGCATGAGCAGCCACTGGCGCGGTGAAAAAAAACCCAGCTCCCCAGAACCGTTTCTTTCGCAGAGTTCATACAGGTAGACGTTAACTGCACGTTTCTGCTGGAGCAGCCTATCAAGCATATAGAAGGTTGAGTTCCATCGCGTCGGGCAATCGCAAATAAGACGTCTGACCGGCAGATGGTGTCGCCGCTGAATGTCAGCAAGGCGAGCCATGGCCGTGTAAGATCTTCTGAAATGGGCCGAGATTTTCCTTGCCTGCCGCAAGATGTCCTGGACCCCAGGGTATTTGACAAGGAATCGCTGCACGACCAAGTTTAAGACGTGTGCCATGCACGGCACGTGCGTGATTTTGCCCTGTTTCAATGCGCTAAGCAGATTGGCACCGTTGTCACACACCACTTTACCAACTGTCAAATTGAGCGGTGTTAGCCACTCATCTGCCTGTGAACGCAAAGCTGAAAGGAGTGCCGGGCCAGTGTGGCTCTTTGCTTCCAGGCACAACAGACGCAGCACGGCATGGCAACGTCTCACCTGGCATGTGGAATAGGTTCTGGGGAGCTTGGGCGGTGCAGTGGAAGAGACGCTAGCAGCGGAAAAGGAGGAGGCAGCTGAGGAGGAGAGGGAGGAGGATGGAGTAGGAGGAGGAGAAGAAGAGTCAGGCCTGCATGCAATCCGTGGCGGTAAAACCAAATCTACACGGGTGCCACGGGTTACATGCTTGACGGCCGTCAGAAGGTTCACCCAGTGGGCAGTAAAACTGATATACCTTCCCTGCCCGTGTTTGCTAGACCACGTGTCTGTGGTCAGATGTATCTTGGCACCGACACTGTGTGCCAGAGATACATTCACTTGCCGCTGAACATGGCCATATAGCTCTGGGATGCCCTTCTCTGAGAAATACTTCCTTCCTGGGACCTTCCATTGTGGTGTTCCAATGGCCACAAATTTGCGAAAGGCCTCCGAGTCCACCAGTTTATATGGCAGTAGTTGGCGGGCTATGAGTTCTGACAAGCCAGCCGCCAACCGTTGGGCAAGAGGGTTATCCGGCATCATCATTTTTTTACGCTCAAACATTAGGCCCACGGAAGCCTGCCTTTTTGCAGAAAAATGTGAGCTTGGCGTGATGGAAGGTGGAGTGGAGGACAATTGTGAGGAGAGAGGAGAAGGAGAAGTAGAAGACGAGGCTGGACGGTGAGAGCCTGCAGTGTGGCTTTGTGTGTTCCGTTGCTCCCACTGGGCTCGGTGATGGCTGCTCATGTGCCTTCTTAAGGCGGTCGTCCCTAGGTGAGTATTGGGCTTACCGCGACTAACGCGTTGACTGCAAAGATTGCAGATGGCAACGCTATTGTCAGCAGCGGACACGTTAAAAAAAGCCCACACTGCGGAGCCATGTGCCGGTGTCCTGGGAGCGCCAGATGTGACCGTACATGGTCGATGACTCGCTCCTGATACATTTGCAGTCTGCTTTGTCCCTGCTGTGCAATGTAAGTCATTGCTGCTTCTCCTCCCTATCTGCTGGTCCATATCTCCCTCTGAACTCCCCTCCTCTTCCTCTCTTGTGGGCACCCACGTGACATCACTAGACACGTCATCATCAACGTCACCTTCCCCACCGCTATAAGTAGAGATCTCGGAGTAGGCAGCAACACCGGGGACCAACCTCCTCCTTGGGCTGATCTGGGTACTGGCGTCAGACTGCTGAGTAGCGCTTGTTGCTACCTCCTCTTCCTGATCCAATACCAAGAGTGGCTGCGCATCAGAAATGTCCTCTTGATATGGATCGGAAAATAATTCCAGTGACTCAAGCGGAAGGTATGTGGTGGTGGTGGTGGTGGTCGTGTTGTTGGTGGTAGTGTCTTTGGGGGTGCACATAGCAGAGAGTGAAGAAGAGGGTGCAGATCGAGAGGATGAGGAGGGTGCAGAAGAGTAAGGCTGAGCGAGCCACTCAACCAAGTCTGGTGCATCCTTTAAAGTAATTGAACGCACCTTCTGCAACTTCCCACTTTGGCTCAAGCCTGTTGCTCCTGCCCTACCCCTACCACCCCTGCGGAAGGGCCTGCCTCTTCCTCTGCATGTCATTTTTTAAATGACCCTGTGACAAAACTCTTAGTCCCTATACCGCTGAAGGACTGCTGCAGTATAGGTGAGCGGTCAGCAGTGGTGCACGTCAACCCTATCTATTGTGGACCTATAGCGGTCCTTACAGAACAGCAGACTGTACCGCACTCAAGCCTATGTACCGTAGCACCCTATACCAAGTTACCAGTCCTTATAAGAACTTTTGTGGACCAAGCAGGTTGTGTATTAGTGTTTAGCAGACTGTACGTCAGTCCCTATACCGCTGAAGGACTGCTGCAGTATAGGGCAGCGGTCAGCAGTGGTGCACGTCAACCCTATCTATTGTGGACCGATAGCGGTCCTTACAGAACAGCAGACTGTACCGCACTCAAGCCTATGTACCGTAGCACCCTATACCAAGTTACCAGTCCTTATAAGAACTTTTGTGGAACAAGCAGGTTGTGTGTTAGTGATTAGCAGACTGTACGTCAGTCCCTATACCGCTGAAGGACTGCTGCAGTATAGGTGAGCGGTCAGCAGTGGTGCACGTCAACCCTATCTATTGTGGACCGATAGCGGTCCTTACAGAACAGCAGACTGTACCGCACTCAAGCCTATGTACCGTAGCACCCTATACCAAGTTACCAGTCCTTATAAGAACTTTTGTGGAACAAGCAGGTTGTGTGTTAGTGATTAGCAGACTGTACGTCAGTCCCTATACCGCTGAAGGACTGCTGCAGTATAGGTGAGCGGTCAGCAGTGGTGCACGTCAACCCTATCTATTGTGGACCGATAGCGGTCCTTACAGAACAGCAGACTGTACCGCACTCAAGCCTATGTACCGTAGCACCCTATACCAAGTTACCAGTCCTTATAAGAACTTTTGTGGACCAAGCAGGTTGTGTATTAGTGTTTAGCAGACTGTACGTCAGTCCCTATACCGCTGAAGGACTGCTGCAGTATAGGGCAGCGGTCAGCAGTGGTGCACGTCAACCCTATCTATTGTGGACCGATAGCGGTCCTTACAGAACAGCAGACTGTACCGCACTCAAGCCTATGTACCGTAGCACCCTATACCAAGTTACCAGTCCTTATAAGAACTTTTGTGGAACAAGCAGGTTGTGTGTTAGTGATTAGCAGACTGTACGTCAGTCCCTATACCGCTGAAGGACTGCTGCAGTATAGGTGAGCGGTCAGCAGTGGTGCACGTCAACCCTATCTATTGTGGACCGATAGCGGTCCTTACAGAACAGCAGACTGTACCGCACTCAAGCCTATGTACCGTAGCACCCTATACCAAGTTACCAGTCCTTATAAGAACTTTTGTGGACCAAGCAGGTTGTGTATTAGTGTTTAGCAGACTGTACGTCAGTCCCTATACCGCTGAAGGACTGCTGCAGTATAGGGCAGCGGTCAGCAGTGGTGCACGTCAACCCTATCTATTGTGGACCGATAGCGGTCCTTACAGAACAGCAGACTGTACCGCACTCAAGCCTATGTACCGTAGCACCCTATACCAAGTTACCAGTCCTTATAAGAACTTTTGTGGACCAAGCAGGTTGTGTATTAGTGTTTAGCAGACTGTACGTCAGTCCCTATACCGCTGAAGGACTGCTGCAGTATAGGGCAGCGGTCAGCAGTGGTGCACGTCAACCCTATCTATTGTGGACCGATAGCGGTCCTTACAGAACAGCAGACTGTACCGCACTCAAGCCTATGTACCGTAGCACCCTATACCAAGTTACCAGTCCTTATAAGAACTTTTGTGGAACAAGTGAGTTGTGAATGTTTAGCAGACTGCAGCAGAAGGGCAGCAGTCAAGTATAATATCCTTTCTATATTTGGAAGAAAGAATATTATACATGTACAAGCCTATTACTGTACCACTGATACCAGTCCTGAAAAGAACCTTTGTGGAACTAATAATAACAGCAAGTCTTTAAAATTACCCTCACTGCCTGACAACACTGCTTCCTTCCTGTCCCTATACAAATTGGCAAAAAAAGAGAACGATTAGTGGTTACTGGAACAGCTCTTTTGTGGACCTTGATAGTAACAGCTAATGATGATGATGATGATGATGATGATGAAAGACTAATCTGGCTGTCCCTGTAGTATACACCGTCCTTTCCCTTTCTCTAAACTAACAAAAGACACTCAGGCTGCTGCAAGAATCAGCAGCACAGCAAACCTATCAACACCTAACACCTATACCAGTCCTGAAAAGAACTTTTGTGTACCAAATAGCTAGTGGTTTATCTCTCCCTACTCCACACAGGAACCTGTCCCTATCTTAACAGAAGAAAGAATGTAAAATGGCCACCGGATCGGGTGTATTTATAGGTTAGGGGGAATGTACAAGTGTCCATGTGCTGTCATGTCTCAATTGGCTGTCCTGTATCACATGATAAACGTGTCACCAAAGGTTAAAGTTCTTGTATACATTAAACACGTAAGTCCGCCGCGGCGAACGACGGAAAAAGGCGTTCGAACGTGCGGACCGCGAATGTCGGAAATTCGCCGCGAAACGACCGCCGGGCGAACCGTTCGGCCATCACTATTCCTGCTGATAGGTAAAATTGATTTAGTTATGGTCCTCAATAAACAGAGGAATAATCCTCTTCCTATTATTCAAATTTTAGCTTTGGGGTTTTGATGGTGGCAGCTTGCCAACATGTAGATACAGTATAAAAAAAGTCCATTACATCTGTATGGTTTTATTAAAGTGCAATCCTTTCTAAAAAATAAATAAATATATAGATGTATGTATATGTATATACATTTTTTTTTTTTTTTTACAACAATGCGAGGGGTGTACTCACTTTTGTGAGATGCTGTATATATACACACAGTGTGCGTGTATATATATATATATATATATATATATATATATATATATATATATATATATATTTAAATATAAATTTACAGAACCTGTTAAAAGAAAAATTCTACATAAATATACTGAGTCGAAGATTGTTTGTTCATTTCAACATTTCTTGAAAGGAAAGGAGGAGATTACCTATAATCTTGTATCTGCTCCTGGATCTCTGGTATCATGGCTTCCTGGGCATCACTCAATGCACTACGAATATCTTCAGAGCACAGTAAATGGGAATCTATTGAAACCAAACATTTCAAAATCAAAGCTTTGGAAGACACCAAATAAATTAGCAGCAAATCTGCGGTTTTCTTATTCCATGACCGCTGCACGAGAGTCAAATGAAAAGTCCACAGGGGCAAAAGCAGGGGAAAAAAAATAGATCTTTGTAAAATTAGGACGTAGGTCCCTCTTAAGCTACTCAGTACACTGGGCAGCAGTTCTGCTATAAAAATATATTAAATTAAATTAAAATTCAATTAGGTTCTGCGTGAGTTTTCAGTTTGTAGGGCTGGATAGCTTGTTTGATGTCCTACCCACATCCTTTCTCAGCATGGGGATGGCCGTGACTAAGAAGACGAGAGCCAAAGTAGACAGATGCCAATGACAAACCAGAACATACAAACTACAAGCAGACAGCATTCCAAATGGAAATGGAATTCAGAGCCCAAGCACTGAACAAATGATATGTCCCCATATGGGACACCATGCTGTCCCATATGTTGGGAAGTACTGTAAAATGTTTTATGCCGCATACACACGATCGGAAATTCGGACAGCAAAAGACCGATGAGAACTTTTTGTCAAAAAATGCGACCGTGTGTATGCTCCATCCGAATTTTGCTGGCCAAATTCCCGCTAGAAAAAGTTTTTAGAGCATGGTCTCAATTTTTCAGACAGAAAAACTTTCTATCAGAAATTGCGATAGTCTGTAGCAATTCCGACGCGCAAAATTTCTACGCATACTCGGAAACAGTTCGACGCATGCTCGGAAGCATTGAACTTTGTTTTCTCGGCTCGTCGTAGTGTTGTACATCACCACATTCTTGACGGTCGAAAGTTCAGCAAACTTTTGTGTGACCGTGTGTATGCAAGCCAAGTTTGTGCAGAATTCCATCGGAAAAAAAACATCATAGCTTTTTCTGATGAGAATTCTGATCGTGTGTACGTGGCATCAGTGCTACAGCTATACTAGTTTACAGAAATGTAGCCTTGGCATATGTTAGTTTTCACTGAAGTGCACTGACCACCTTTACTTGAAGGATATGTAGACCCCAATAATTAACTTCTCTTAGTTTCTCTTAGCTTCCTTTTGGGCTTCTAAATATACCATTGAAAGTCTTTTGTTTTATCCATTTTATAACTGCAAAAATACCTGTTGACTTTGTTAGAAATCCTGTGAACTGTTAACTTCTCTGCCTGTACAAAAGGAGAGATTATAGAGAGGAGAAGGAGGAAAAGAAGAGGAAAGGTCTGTGTTCTTTGGAATCTTTCAAAAATGAAGTAGGCAGGGCTGACACCACCTGCTTAGAAATAGAGAGCTGTGTGGCCATGTCAGAAAGGAAGGCAGGAGTTCATTATTTTTCTGGCACATGAACAGTTTGCTGTATTTTTTTTAACCACCCGGGTCAATTCAGACATTTCTTACATAAATGTAAAAATCTAAATTTTGGTGCTAGAAAATGACTTAGAACCCCCATACATTATATATCCTTTTAACCAGAGGCCCTGGAGAAGAAAATGGTGGTTGTTGCAATTTGTCTATGTCACAAGATATTTGTGCAGTGGATTATCATGTAAAAAATACACTTTAATGAATTTTAGTGCACACAAACGTCCACATTTTTGGGTAAAATATAACAAATGATGTTACGCCAAGTAAAGCTTGCTATGGGGGCAAACTCAGGAGAGCAGGAGTGGACAGTGCAAGTGGGGGATCAAAGAAGAGGAGGTAAAGGGTCACTCTGTGCAATATCCTTGCACAGAGCAGGCAAGTATACATTTTTACTTTAGCTAAAAAATACGAGCCTTTAGTACCACTTAAATATAATATAGGAAAAGTTAGACTATACTAAAGATGAAGCATATTCCCTATTTTAATAAACCTGGACTAGCCTAGAGGTTAACATGGAGCACTGAGATATACCAGCCCTTCTAAAATGGGCTTCCGATGTGTGTGATAGCACTTGACGAATAGACGCGAGACTTGGCTCTACTGGATATACAACGGAGTAGGGGTTATTTACTAAAGGAAAATCCACTTTGCACTGCAAGTGCACTTGGAAGTAAAGTCGTTGTAGATCCGAGGGGGACATGCAAGGAAAATAAAAAACAGCATTTTAGCTTGCATATATGATTGGATGATAAAATCAGCAGAGCTTCCACTCATTTCAGATCTACCCCTTAGATTTAGAGCGACTGCACTTCCAAGTGCACTTGCAGTGCAAAGTGGATTTGCCTTTCGTAAATAACCCCCAGTGTGTCTTTCTGTGCCTTGCATACTAGCACATTATGTGAAACTTACCTTAAAACAAAGCCCTTCAGTGACTCGCTGTCCCCGCTGACAGGGCTTCCATCTTCACCTGGACTTCCTTCCAGGTTCGCGTCTTCTGGACTTCTGGTTGGCCACTCCATAATGACGTCACGAATGTGCATGCATGCAGGTGCCGCGATTCACGGCATAGGACTCTGTAGGAACGGCTCGAGTGACCGTTTCTTCAGAGCGCACGCGCCGGTGACGTCACTAGCCCATTCACAAGTAAATATCTCCTAAACAGTGCACGTTTAGGAGAGATTTACTATACCTACAGGTAAGCCTTATTATAGGCTTACCTATAGGTAAATGTCAACTATGGAAGTTTACTCCCACTTTAAATATCTTTATGAAACATTTATTGTTTAAGAACATCAAATACAACCAACTTGTTTTAGGGAAAAGGCCTTCACCTTCTTCAGGGCTTTAGTAGCGGATATTAATACTGGATGCAATAACATATACTGCTCAAGGCCCGAAGAAGGAGGAAACATGCTCAATGTATGTGATGCTCTTAAACCAAACATTTATAAAAGACTTTAAGGGGTTATAAACTTTTGCAGCAAGTGCTCCTCAATACTCACCCCAGAGTATTTCTAAAATGGGTTGGATTGGGTCTACAAAGCAGACATAATAAATACAACATGTAATAAAGTATTTCCACCCTTTATAAATATATTTAACGTAAAGATTGATAATTTACTTACCAATTTCATTCAGCAGCTGTTCTGGAATTTTGACCCTCAATGGCTGAAAAACAGGACAAAATAGTTGACGTGATCTGAAGGCAACAGTTGATAAATACAGCATAGGTATAGACATACACGACATTATGGTATATGAAAACAAAGTGACTGAATAGGCAAGCATGTGACAATCCATCTGCAGCGGGGTGAAAGGGCAGCCATCGTATTTTTAATACTTTTTTTAAAGTCTCCACTTCAGTCTGTGTCTCTATAGGGAAGGTTCCTCATCCCTTCCTGTGTCAGTGATGTTGGGTTTCCAGGACTGCAATTAGGACAAGAACTGGAACCTTGAACAGGTTTTTGTTGCTCTTCCCATTGCAGAGGTTTCTCTTCGCTTCCATTCTGAAACACTTTCACAAGTGCTGGATGTAAAGAGAAATCTCATCCTTTTCCATATTGTCATAGTGAAGGTGTCATGCTGTGAAAGGTCACCTCTCTGACTAAGGCCCTTCTCCGATCGCTCAGTGGCCCGCTTTAGGGCGAGTCCTGGTGGTTTCAAACTTCTTCCATTTATGGATGATGGAGGCCACTGTGCTCATGCTTTCATGCTGTGAACAAGGCTACCTGCCGAAACATGTCGGCAGTTATCTTATAACTTGGTTTTATCTCTATAAAGTATATGGATGGATTCCAGAGTGCCGGTTCTTCCAATTGATTTCTGTTCAAGTGTTTGTGACGAGTGGGAGGACGTCTGAACCTGAGCACCTGGTGTGTGGATACCAGTGATTAACCACCACATTTGGAGATTCTCACAGTCAGAGCGGTGCTTTTTGTGTGCATGCACTGTGCTCATTGGGACCTTCAATGTTTTCTGTACCCTTTCCCAGATCTTTGCCTCAATACAATCCTGTTTCGGAGGTCTACAGACAATTCCTTGGACTTCATGGCTTGAATTGTGCTCTGACATGCACTGTTAACTGTGAGACCTTATATAGATAGGTGTGTGCCTTTCCAAATCATGTCTAAAAAACTGACTTTACTATAGGTGGACTCCAATCAAGTTGTGGAAACATCTCAGGGATGATCAGTGGAAACAGGATGCATCTGAGCTCAATTTTGAGCATCATGGCAAAGACTAAATACTTATGTACATGGGATGTTTTTCATTTTTTTATTTTTAATAAAAGGTTGAAAAAATTTCAAACTTCTTTCATGTTGTCATTATGGGATATTGTTTGTAGAATTTTGAGGAAAATAATGAATTTAATCCATTTTGGAATCAGGCTGCAACATAACAGAAGGGGAAAAAAAGTGAAGCAATGTGAATACTTTCTGGATACTGCCCGGGTGCACTGTAACACTAATGCTATCAAGACTGGACCCCCAAATATTTATTTTTATCACATTATTGAGAATACAACAGAGACCCTCCTTTGGCTTTGCACTGATCATAGCAGAGAAATTCTGGGAGTAGATCTCTCACCACTGGCACCCTCGGGTAAATATGTAATTTGACTAACCAGCAATCATGCCAACCAGAAATATCAAGTTTGGATGGAGGCAGCTTGCCCAACAGGCCAGGAAAAGGGTGTCCCCTGTTGATTGTCTATTACAGAAGGATGGTAGGGGCAGTTACAGTAACTTACAGCATTTTTATCCAAGAAGGTGATCCAAATCTCTTTGCCCAAAGCAAAGGCGTCTCTGGCATTCTGCTGCTGGCACACTTCCGCACAAAGGTAGAAGAGCTGTCAGGATAGAATATAGAGTAATGATGTAGTAGTGAGAGCAGCAAAGCAAAAAAAAACTTTTTTCAAACAAGGCCCCATGATAGAGGACCTGTCATCTGCATGTAACTGTGCAACATGTGAATTTTTTATTTATTTATTTTGGAGATCAGCACACCTTGATATCATATTATTGTGCTTTAATTATTCCCATAAAGCAACAGGCACCACATACCAAGCTTCCAGGTGTACTGATAATTTTCTTCCTTTTTGGTTGCACCATCCACCTACTCACTACCAGCCCCCTACACAAACTGCGATCGAGCCTGTAGTATATGAAACCGACACAGTACAACATTTCTGCTTTAAGTAGATTATGGAAACTTAATTTTTAAAAGGTCTGCCCAAAAATGTTAACACAGTCTGCTGGGTACCTCCAACAGCTCTGCTCTCTGCACAGGCTATATACAGCACAGGCTATATTCACCACACCCCTGATGATGCGTGTTTATGATGAAACGTTGGGTGGAGCTAAAGGACGTGCGAAGTAGGACCCTGACCGGGCCCTGGCGGCTATTTTGTTGGTTGGAAACGCAGGTTGTTTCCCCTTACCTTTCAGTTTTCTCAACCATGTGAGTGTAACAATTCTATCGTTAAATAAATTTTACTTTCTGGATGCCTGCGCAACGAGCAGTTTTCTTTTTTAAATTTATGTGGATACTGGAGTTTATCAGTGGAATTCCATTCTATGGAGAAAACTTTGGAGGTTTTTATTTCCCTATTGAATGAGACGTTTTGATCTTCTGTGGAGTTGATTGATCTGTGGAGGTGGATTGCTGGGTTCATAACCTATACATTTAATGTGTGTACCCTACACACTGACGGTAAGAGCCAGTAGTATTGGGTGTTGGTGGTGGCTTTCCTATTTGTTCTAATCAGGATTGATTTACTAGAGGACTTTGATCGCCTTCAACCAATTTTTTATGTGGAACTTTTTTTATTTGTTTTTATTTTTTTAGCGCTGCACCTCTTCTTATACAGTGATGTCACTGCTATTTTTTTTATGGTAATACCTGGGTGGGAAAAAAAAAACCTCCCAATTATTAAACAATTTCCCAAAAGCATGCTGGAGCTGCTTCTCATGAAATTTGGGATCCTCATCTTACCCGGGATCTCACCCAAAGGTCCAACACATCAACCTTGCTTAGCACTGTAGGCAGACGCCAGGGTGTAAGATGGGGGTTAAAATAAAATGATAAGCAGACCCCCAAAAAGTTGTATGAGCAGAACCTCTTCAAATGTCTCGCCTACCCAGCATATCAAATTGTGTGCATATGTCATTACTTCAAATGTAAAAAATGATCACAAAAGGGCTACCAGTGGATTAGGGTCAGCTTCAGCTTGAGAGAAGATATATCTCATAAACACCCCCATATGGGCTGGCCGAGCTTTCAGCTTCTCCAGATCTAGACTGTCATACTGCAAGAAAAAAAAAAGAGAATAAACATTACTATCCACAGAGAGACATCTTAAGATTTGAATTAAGTATGATAGTTCAGTTGGGTGGTCCATTAGTTGTACCGAGGTATGTACTTAATTTCAAAAGAAGGGGTTGGCGTAAACTCTGGAGCAGCTCTGCTTAGAAACCAATCAACTTCCAGGATTTTTTTTTTGACAAACTTTAACTGAACAAGCTGAACTTAGAAGGCTTTTCAGTATGACTTCGGGGGGGCGATTTGACAGATTTGGGGGCGATTCGACAGACATCTGTGCAGGTTCATGCACAGATGTCTATTGAAATCGCCCCCAAAGAGGCCAAAAGTAGTGTAGAAAGTACTTCTGGGAATCGGTGCGGCACTGCAAAGTTGGCGTCGCACCGATTCAGACGGTGCCATTGTCAATCGGCTCCAATTTGGCAAGCGATTTGACATGTTAAATCACACCTATCAAATTGGCCCAAAGCGAACATGGGCTAAGGCCCCTTTCATACAGTGGTATAGTCCATCCTTTCATACAGTGGTATAATCCATCCTTTCATACAGTGGTATAATCCATCCAAGTGGATCCGCCTGCTTGGGGGGGATCTCTTTGCTGAACCCTGCTAAGCAGGTGGATGAAAGGCGAGTATCCGCTTTGCCAAGCAGAGCGGACACAGCCCACTGTTCTCTACAGGGCAGTCGGATAGAAATGGACTGCATGTCTGTTTCCATCTGTCATCCAATTCGATGGACGGATGGTGAACGTATCCCCATCCGTCTGTTTTTAGGGGACTGGATTGAATGCAGGCAGTTGTTATTAACTCTTAATGACTGTTTAGTAGGTGTAACACAAGTTGAGCTGAAATTCTAAGTACCGTTGTGTATTACATTATTGCATGTTGCAGCTTTAATAGAGCGAAAGACGTTCCTTTTATGATCCTTCAAAGTACAAAAGTCTAAAGAAGAGCTTACAGGATGGGTTATATTCAGCTCACATTCATTAACTGGCTGAGGGTCAATGTTCAAAAAAACTTGCTTGACACAGCCACAGTAGACACTTCATACAAACGGTCATGTATGAAAATTGTTGGGTGCTTACAGTAATCAATTGAATTTTTTTATTCTTATGGGAAAATAACAGGTAGAAGCTGACTGGTTATTAAGGAGTAACACAGACTCTTTCAGTTTCTATCACACAAGAGCCCCTCCTTGACTAAGTGAATATTCTTGAGAATACAACCTATCAGCTTTAAGTCTGGGTTCACACTGGAGATCACAGCAGCTCACAGCAGGGGTCTGGTGCATCTCCATTCACCGCTTCAGGTCCAATTTCAGACAGAATTTTGGGCAGAATTCGGACCTGAAACGGACCAGGAGACGCACAGGACTCCTGTGCAATTCGCACCGGCGCCCACCCCAGAGACGTGTGAACCGGCTCCATAGAGAGGGAAACCCACATCCAATTCGCACTGGTGTGAACCCAGCCTAAAACTGAACTCCAGGAATTCAGCTCCTTGTAAAGTATGAGTTAAGTTCAACGAGGTACCTGACACCTCATGGACTTATCTCTCTTATTTATATCTGAAAGGTTAAAAGAGCTCCCAGGACACAGCTATCGCTGTATTTCCGGGAGCCCAATGCTGGACCTTCTGCATCTTTGTTTTTATAAGCGCTTTGAAGTTACTACTTAAATGTAAGTGTATTACTTTTTAATACATTTTTACACATATATATGGAATTATGCTATGTGGCCCTCTTTCTATTCCTCCTACCTACTGAGTGCAAATTGATAACAATTACCTGTGTATGGAGAAGCAGTATCCACAAGATTTGGGACAAGACTTCCATAGGTTGCAGCCCAGTTGTCAGTAGACATCTTAAAGCCTGAGTGACTGATAGAACGTATGTTCTCTTTGAGTCTACATTGTCCAGTAAGCCTCTATCCTCATCGGTGGTGGTGCTGTCACGCGGGTGGTCGCAAGTTTACAGTCTGGTGTTTTGGTGTATTTGAAGGCCTTCAAGGCTCTGCTTATCACTGGGGACTTTATCACTATATTCTTTGGATTTTTACACCAATTTTTGATTCTATATTTATACTGCATTATACACAAGTTAGTGTTGAAGTGTATTTCATATATACATAGTTACATAGTTAGTAAGGTTGAATTAAGACATCAGTCCATCCAGTTCAACCTGAGTGAGTGTCTACAATTGTCCCTATCCCTTTACATTGCACACTCACATTGGTCCCTGCTCTCAAGGAGCCCACAATCCAAGATCCCCAGTTGTATACTAGGGCCAATTTTAGACAGAAGCCAATTAACCTACCTGCATGTCTTTGGAGTGTGGGAGGAAACCGGAGTACCCGGAGGAAACCCACGCAGACACAGGGAGAACATGCAAACTCCAGGCAGGTAGTGTCATGGTTGGGATTTGAACCAGTGACCTTTTTTACTGCTAGGTGAGAGTGCTAACCACTACACCACTGTGCCGCCCGTCATCTTTTGCATTTACCAAATAAGTGCGATTTGGAGCATAGGTCACAATGTTGATAATTTTTTTCACTTATATTCATTTATGATTTTGTTATAACAGTTTAGTTGGATATATTAGCTCTGCACTGTATGCACTTCTCTCACTTGTTAACAAATGTATCTGCAAATTTTTAGTTTTTGGGTTGCGTGGGGTATTTTTGTACATTGGATATTTATTATAGCACAAATAATAAAAACCGCAGAGGTGATCAAATACCACCAAAAGAAAGCTCTATTTGTGGGAAAAAAAGAACAGCAATTTCGTTTGGGTACAACGTCGCACAGCCGTGCAATTGCCGTATCACACAAAATGACCTGGTCAGGAAATGGGTTAATCCTTCCGGGGGTGAAGTGGTTAAACTGCCAGAAAGTACAGTATTGAGGAGCTAGTCCTTGTGCCAGCAAGGCCTCTATACAGTACTGGTGGGACTGCAAAAACATGTTGAATTTTTAGCTGGTCATACATCTTCCTAAATGAATATGCAATCTCTATCTATCCCTTTTAGATCTACCAAAACGATTAGAGGCCCTGCTTAAACAAGCCAGTCCATTTGTATGTAAGCTCTTGATTGTTCATCCATCAGACTGTGAGATTAAAGCGGTTGTAAACCCTAGGACAAAAAAAAACCTGCAAAACAAAGGCATAATGAGCTAGTATGCATAGCATACTTGCTCATTATGAATTACTTACCTGAGATCGAAGCCCCTGCAGTCGTACTCATACACCGCTCCGGCAGCCGACAACGCTCCCGGTGTTACTTCCGGGTATTGCGGCTCCGGCCCTGTGATTGGCCAGAGCCGCGATGGCGTCACTCCCGTTCATTCACGCAGGAGCCACCGATAACGGCACACTCAATGTGCCATTGCTTCAGTGCGCATGTGCCGATGATGTCGCCACATGCTAATACAGGGGATCTCTCCTAAACCATTCAAAAAGTGTGTTGTAAGGGTTTACAACCACTTTAAAGGCAAGTTTAGTGGTATGGAGGTGAAAGTAGGCATCAGGTCCTGCTGATGCAGTTTATAATTCCAGTGTGCACCAGCAGGTGTCTCTCAACAGTCAGCAGATCCCAGTAATCAGCTCCACCTGATGCTGGCTGCTGGGAGGGTATGTAGTCCCTCTTCTTCTTTTAAACCTTGCTCCAGTATTTTGCTTGCTGTCAAATACTGATGACCGTTATTTTGTTCCTGCTCTTTGATCATGCTCTCTGCCTAACCCTACTGCTTTGTTCCTACTCCCACCTGTTCCTGATCCCAGTTTTTGTTCCCCCTTCCTATATGTTCCCTGGGCCTCCGGGTTTATCTTGCTTTCCTGTATTCCTCATTTGTATACAGCTAGATATAAATTTAGGGTTTCTGTTATTCTATTAGATCATTTAGTTAGGTATTTTGTCACAGGGTTTTAGGCTGACTTATAGCTTTGTGTTTTCTATTCACTGGTATTTGGATGGGTTATGTTTCACTGTAAATAAATATCACTTAAAGCATTCACACAAATTAGGCTATCCCTGCTGCTGATTCCTGATAGACCCCACATGGACTATTAATAGGTCCAAAAATGGTCATACGGGCAGGTGTAAGAATGTCAATGTGCACATTTGCATAGGGAGCGCCAGCGCGCTGTCAATCTATTTGCAGCATGAATGGGGAGATCTGACCCATCTTTGCCCCGTCTGCAGATTAGTTTAGTACTTTTTACTCTGTTCAATTATACTTTAAAAAAAGACGATCATCATAAAGGTATAAAACAAAAATATCACTGAATGCAGGTATGAAACAACATTGGTTTTTATGTGTTGGTACCATGAACAAATCTTACCTCGGTGATATAATCTCCGTGGTCATAATCGTCTTCTGGGCATATGATTGGAGTTCGGCTGTTGTCGGTCTAAAGAACCCAAAAAGTGTTATTTCTTACTGCTGCTCACTTATGAGAATACAATATCATGTGATATACATGGTGCTTTACAACAAAGGACCAGAGTTACCAAGAGCAACATTTTGACTTTCATGTTTCAAACTTTTTTTTTTAATTATTTTTTTTTAATATAAAAGTAAAAGGTTTCTTCTACTGCTGATTAGAGGGGGTTTCCTGACTCAATGTCCCGAACCATACAGCAATGTGAAAACCTTGGAGAATAGGATTTATGTGGATTCTACTACCCATTGCTAGTTTTAGTTAAAGTAGACCTACAATTTAAAGCATATGTAAACCCAACAGTTCATATTCCTGGTATGTGCTTGTTGTACCATGTACTTGTATGAGAACGTATCCTGTTCTCTTTGTATTGCTTCCTTTGTGTGAAATCCCTGGTGTTACTACCAGTCCCTCTGCTTTCCTATTAAAAACTGACCACACTAAGCCAGAGAGCACATCATGGTCAGTTCTCTAGCTGTGCTGGGAACTCAGTGTGCTCTCCTCAAATGATCAGAACTTGTGCCCCTCCCTTCCACCCCACAGCCATTCACTGGGAAGATCGGTGTGCTGCTGTTTCTCCTCCCGCCAGCTCTTATTCAGGTGAGAACAGAGGGAATGGGATCACTTCTAAAAAAGGGGGGGGGGAGGTATTTATAATGCTTTTTATATATCTTTACACAAATTGTTTTCCTTTCCTTTCTATTTTAAACTGAATGGGTTGTTTTACAAGGTGAGAGTTTACAGTCACGTTAAGGTTATATAACATAGTAACATAGCTGGTCAGGTTAAAAAAAAAAAAAAAAAAAAAAAAAAAAGACAAAAGTCTATCTAATTCAACCGATAATAGAAAACCTGGCAAAAAATCATAAAAAGTATGGTATTGCTCCAACAGGGGGGGAAAATATACATAACCAATAAATGTAGTGCTGCATTATATCCCTTCAGTAATGTAATAAATTCAGGTATGAAAAATAATAATAAAAGTCCAGGAACCTCATAGTATAGTCATTTTTACCAACCTTTTTTAAAAAAAATCCAAATAACATACTCGCATCCATTACAACATTCTGGGTAACGAAACGCGCAAGGGAGGAGTGCAGTAGTGACGTCATCACGTCGGCTCAGATGAATGGTCTTTTTCTGTTAATGCCTAGCTGTCCCTTTTAGTATGTTACCTGGGATTATGAGGTTCTTCCTCCCTCTTTTCATATGCAAGACCGGATTTGGATGTGAACAATATCCCGCACAGAGAAAGCAATCCATCCCCCTGTGAGGGATCAAATGCGATCTTAGACCTCTTGTGCTGTGAGGTCTTGGGCTCTGGTAACCATGTTTATGTGGTTGTGGCTGGAGCCCTGGAGGTGGTGCAGGAGATTCAATAATAAAGAGGTTCACTAGTGGATGGGCTTTTCTGGAATCACTTTTGGACATAAGTTGGACTTGCTTTATTAGGTATTTTTCATATCTGAATTTATTACATTACCAAAGGGATAAAATGCAGTGCAATACATATTCTTAATATGTAGTAATTTAGGTATTTCCGTTTTCTGGCACCTGTGAGTGCTGCTGTTATATTTCACAGTGATTATGATTTCATTTGTTTATTTAATATTGATTTCATTTATTCATTGATTTGTTTATTTTTCACTAAGCACAGTTTGTTATTTTTTTCCCTAAAAATAAAAACATTTAAAAATAAAAATCTGTGTTAAGTAATGGAGGTCAATGATGGTGTCGGGAGGAAAAAAAAAAAAAAGATAAAATTCTATATTACAGAAGTTTTTCACCATAAAGTACCCCCCACTGATATCTCTGCCCCTTCTCTGTACCTGGTCTGTTCCTGGAATGAGGGCCGTATCCGAGCCCTGCCGCCGGTGCTGGAAAATCTTTGTAGAGATGACTGGGGAGGTATGAGAGCTGTCCAATCCTAGGTCAGATAGGACAGAGGTTCGATTCATGGAATACTGGGGAAAGAAGAACCATATTGTTTATAGGGCAGCTACAGTTTTAACATTAAATACACATTTTCCAGATCCCGATCGTTAGTACAGGGCTGAGACCCCAGCACAAAGGGAGATATGCAAATATGCGGCCCTACGGAAAAAAGGCAGTCGTCAGGTGGGGCAGTGCATTTGCATATGGTCGGCGTAAAGGGGCTAAAAAAAAAAAAAAAAAAAAAATATATATATATATATATATATATATATATATATATATATATATATATATATATATATAATGTGTGTGTGTATATATATATATATATATATATATATATATATATATATATATATATATATATATATATATATATATATATTATATATATACACACACACACACACACACATACATAATATATATATATATATATATATATATATATATATATATATATATATATATATATATATATTATGTATGTGTGCGTGTGTGTGTGTGTGTATGTGTGTATGTGTATATATAATATGTGTGTATATATATATATATATATATATATATATATATATATATATATACACACACACACACACACACACGCACAACTTCTTTACCAGAAAACAAACAAAAAACATATGATAATCTACATAACTGAGCTATATGACTACATACTGTATTTAAGATCGTGCAGTATTGCAGACTATGGGGTCTAGTTATAAAACATTTGTTGCACGAATGTCAGAGGAGTTCATGCAAGTTATACAGAATTTCCCAAATGTTTCTAAGGGATTAATGCTTGTATCTTCAGCTCCATCTAGTGGCCAAATTGCAGTATAGTTTTCTCATTGAGGCATTTCAGAAAACGATATACTGTTGCCCACTAGATGGAGCTGACGATACGGGCGTTACTCTCTCAGAAAAAATACAGGACGTGTTATTAAACTTGTACAAATGCTTCTGAGATTTGTGCAGCTAATGTTTTATAAAAAAAAAAAAAAAAAAAAAGACTCCATAGTCTGCATTTCTGCAGGATCTGAAAAATGGAGCCATATAGCACACATATAGCATATGTACATTATTGAAGAATTCATACACCACTGGTTGTCAATGCACCACCACATTTACTTCCAGAAGGGAGAGAGGGAGCGACTGGACACTAATAAAAGTATAGTATAGCATTCGCCATGGATCAGAGAGGTCTAAATGGTCAGATTAATCAGAAAGTGATATAACTGACAGATCCATCCAATCTCTAAATGATTCCACTTATCTTAAGGTCCAGAGTACTAAAAACCATACAGTGATCATCCTAAAAAAAGTCATAATTTATCTGTTTGTAATGCATATTGCTATATAAACAGAACTTTATAAAGCTGAACTCCAGAAATTTGTTTTTTTTTTCATTGGTCCAGCTTGGCACAGCTGCCATTCATAAAACACCTTGTATTTTTTTCCATGAATACAAGGGGTCCAATCAGAAAATGCCTTGGCATTCAATGGTGGAGGTGTCAAGCAGGCAGCCCCTGTGATCAATGAGCAGAGGGGACAATGCCTGCATAGAACCTTGTATTACAGCATCTCCAGGGGCCCTCTGGACATTAGATATGGATACTTATATTAAGTCAAGTTAAACCAATGGAGAAAATTTAAATTTTCAGGGTTCACCTTTAAAAATAAAACAATATATATATATAAAAAAATAAAAATAAAACAAATAGTCCAATTGATCTGCCCCCCCCACCTCACTAATTGATGGTATCCTTTCCGTTCCAGAATCCAAGCCACTGTCACAATCTTGTGAATCCACAGAAAGGCGGCCTAGAAAAAGCAGACTTATATCACCGGATGTACAAAGAAACAAGAAATACAGCAAATAGATGTCACGATCATAAATATTCCTGTTTTCTGATGACATTTATATTAAGGGATTCCTGCTCTGACGGTGTCTCGCGACAGCCCTTACACAACTAAGGTACAATATACACACCAATCAACGATGGAGGAGGACAGCGTAGTCTCTGATGTTGGTGCTTACCCAAGTGAATGGCATGACTGATGCCCCCCGTGGTCAGCTTGCCCGATAACCATGGGGGGGCATTGTCATCAGGCAAGAAATATGTCACCAGGCATGTGGTCACATACCTGATGAAGGGGTCCTGTGTGGCTTCAAAATGTTACTATCTTCCACTGTGATCAATCAATAAAGCGTTGGACACTTTTATGGAGTTCCCTGTGCGCTGGTGACATATTTCTTGCATTGAAATCCTTCCAGCCTCCAGCCGATGGTTGCTACAGGACCCACTCACTCTTCAGCAATTTTCAGGAACGTGTGCGTTTGGGACATTGCCTCTGCCCCATGGTGATCAGGCCTGCTGATTGACTGCTCTAGCCCAAGTGTTGTCACATAGGGAAGATTATATGCTCTCCCATACCCAGATGTCCACAACAATAAAGTGATGGTGGCATGTTTCTTGCCTTGAAGTCCTTCTGGTCTCCATCCAGCTACAGCATCCACTTACTACCTCAGCCATTTTCAACAACTTGTCCATTGGGGAAATTGCCTTGGCACCATGGTTATCAGGCCTGCTGATTCGCTGCTTAATCCCAAGTGCTGCCACCTGGTGGAGGTTAGATGTTCTCCCGTACCTGGAAGTCCAGTACAATAAAGTGATGGAGTGAGGAGGTGTTTACCTCACTGGAGGTTGGGCTATCGGGAAGAACTGTCACTGTGCCCTAAATGGAAAAAGGGGACCATAACTACGCCAACCACTTGACAGTGGTCAGGCCTGTTGATTGGCCACTCAAACCCAAGCTCTGTGGCACTAGGGGTTACATGTTTCCCCATACCCAGAAGGTCCAACCTGAGAGACCTCACATGGGTACTGAGACCCATAGTCTGTCAATGGGCTGTGTTTATGTAGCTTGAGCCGCCAGGTGATAGGTGTATGCAGCCCATTCAAGCGCCATGATGTGTGCGCAGGGGTGGGCGAGTGACCCCAAACACAGACAGTGTGCGTTCGGAGCCACTTACCTGCACCGGTCATATTGGGACAAATGGCTGTGTCCATGCAGCCTTTGCATTCCCATAGGCTTGAACTGAACCTGCTAGCTTAAGCTGCATAAACACATGACCCCATTCATGGACTACAATGTTCAGCGTCTATGTTAAAGAGGCCTTCGAGTGATGGAGTAGGGAAGTAGTGAGGGGCCTCTGATGAGTGACTATACTTTACTAGCTGGGTGGCCTCTCAGGAAGAACCTTAATTTTGCGATGAATGGGAAAAAATTATAGTGACTTCTAACGTTATTCCTTACAAAGAAGAAACCAAAAATGAACTAACTTTCTGGTATTCTGTATCCTACGGAGCTGCAGTCGCTGTAAGAACGCAGTATATCCTGAAAAGAAAAGAAAGAAAATATTTTAAAACTGATGGAAAGATTTCTGCAATGGGCAAGCTCGATTCCACAAGGACTGGTGCTCTAAATTCCAAATACTGTCTATTTTGGAGTCTTCAGTCCCATATGTCACACTAGATATTTTTGAAAGGCATGCATACTAATTTATGCTTGAAAAACTAAGTTTGCCATGTGAAACATAGTAACATAGTTATATGGTGAATGGTATTTATCACACTACTTTTTTTAAATGTACAAAATGTTTGTTGTGCGGATGTGTCAAACATTCGCTCAATCAGGGCAAACATTTGCCATATTCCCTCTGTTATGTGTGATTCCCATATGATTACTGCCACCTAGTGGCCATAATGCATTTTTTTCCAGAAATAATCAGGACAAAAACATATTGTGACCACTAGATAGTGCCAATGATATAGGAATCACATAATAGTGAAAGTACAGCAATTTTCACCCTTATTGATTCTATCAGCATAGTCTTTATCTCTCTCTAAAGTGAGTGGGATATATTAGGCAGCAAGTAGACATGCTGTCCCTTAAAGTGGGAGTAAACCTGCTGACTTTTTTTTTTTTTACACACCTGTAAGGGAAAAGGCATAATGAGCTAGTATGCACTGCATACTAGCGCATTATGAAATACTTACCTTACAAGAAGGTGCCGGCCTCTCACTCAGTCAATGCAGAGGGAGCAGACATGTTCCCTCGGCGTGTCTTCTGGGTATCATGGCTCCAGCGCTGTGAGTGGCCGGAGCCGCGATGTCATCACTCCAGCCCATGCGCGTGGGAGTTTTCTTCCTGGCAGGGTCCGGCGTCTGCCGGATTTCAGCCGAGAATCCCTGGTGCGCATGCGCCGCTGAAGTCAGCGGCTCATTGCGAGGGGAATATCTCCTAAACCGTACAGGTTTAGGAGATATTCTTTTTACCTACAGGTAAGCCTTATTATAGTCTTACTTGTAGGTAAAAGTTAAAAATGTAACTATACAACCACTTTAAGTTGATGTGTTGAAAGCAAAAAAAAAAAAAAGAAAATGGGCAAGCGCAAGGATGTGAGCAACTTTGACAAGGGCCAAGTTGTAATGGTTAGACCAGGGGTCTCCAAACTGTCTAAACAAAGGACCAGTTACCCATCCTTCAGGCTTTAGGGGGGCCAGACTGTGGCCAATGGAATTCGAAAAACATCTTGGCATCAGTGGAAGTAAACGGTGCCTCCTCATTGGTTTTAGTGGGTGGAATCGTGCCCCATTGTTGGTATCAGCAGGAGAAATGGTGCTCTATTGTTGGTATCAGTGGGAGGAATACTGCTCCATCATTGGTGTTAGTGGGGGGGGGGGGGGGGGGAATAGTGCCCCATCTCTGGGAGGAACGGTGCCCTATCATTTCAATCAGAGGGAGGAATAGTGCTCTATCACTGGTATTGGTGTGAGGAATAGTGCACCATCATTGGTGTCAGTGGGAGGAATAATGCTCCATGATTGGTGTCAGTGGGAGGAATAGTGCTCCATCATTGGTGTCAGTGGGAGGAATAGTGCTCCATCATTGGTGTCAGTGGGAGGATAGTGCTCCATCATTGGTGTCAGTGGGAGGATAGTGCTCCATCATTGGTGTCAGTGGGAGGATAGTGCTCCATCATTGGTGTCAGTGGGAGGAATAGTGCTCCATCATTGGTGTCAGTGGGAGGATAGTGCTCCATCATTGGTGTCAGTGGGAGGATAGTGCTCCATCATTGGTGTCAGTGGGAGGATAGTGCTCCATCATTGGTGTCAGTGGGAGGATAGTGCTCCATCATTGATATTGGTGAGAGCAATAGTGCCCCATCATTGATGTCAGTGATTGGAATAGTGCCCGATCATTGGTATCTGTAGGAGGCATGGCTGTCAGTAGATGTAATGGCATCTACAGGGCTCAAAAGTTTGGAGACCACTGGGTTAGACGATTGGGTCAGAGCATCTCCAAAATTACAGCTCTTGTGGGATATTTACAGTTTGCAGTGGTCAGAACCAACCAAAAGTGGTCCAAGGAAGGAAAACTGGCTAACTGGTTACAGGGTCATGGGTGGCCAAGGCTCATTGATGCAGATGGGGAGCGAAAGCTGGCCCATGTAGTCTGATTCAATAGAACAGCTACTGTAGCTCAAATTACTGAAAGGGTTATGCTGGTTCTTATAGAAAGGTGTCAGAACACACAGTGCACCACATTTGTTGCATATAGGGGTTGAGTAGTGGCAGACTAGTCAAGGTGCTCATGCTGACCCATGTCCATAGTCAAAAGCACCTACAATGGACATGTGAGCATCAGATCTGCACCACTGAGCAATTGAAGAAGGTGGCCTGGACCAATGATTTCAAGAATGGTCTGAGGAACACAATGAGTTTGAGGTGTTGACTTGGCCTCTAAATTCTCCAGATCTTAATCCAATCAAGCATCTGTGAGATGTGCTAGAAAAACAAGTGCGATCCACAGAGGCCCCACCTCTCAACTTACAGGACTTGAAGGATCTGCTAATAATGGTTTGATGGCAAATACCACCAGCATACCTTCAGAGGTCTAGTGTGGCCCATGCCTTGACAGGTTGTAGTGGGTGGTCATACTGTAATGTTATGAGTAAGCAGTGCATTTTATATATACACAGCAATTTATATATATATATATATATATATATATATATATATATATATATATATATATATATATATATATATATATTATACACACACACACACACACACACACACACACACACAGGCCTTTCTGACAGCATACTGGCAAAGTTTCCTGGATAACCTGAGTAATTTCCCAGACAGTGGTGAACCTGCAATCTAGATTAGCAGCCTGCACTTACTCCAGGCCCCGCTGTTTCTTGGCGAATCTTTAGCTGCAGTTGGTAGACTCTCCGTCTGGCCCCTTCTATCTGCTCCTGTAAGCTCGGATTTGGGGTTCTGTTATAAACTTCACACAGCGTCTGTAGGAAAAAAAAGTAATTTATTAAGAAATAAAATAAAAATTGCTGTCAGTAGCTAAAAGTGGAAGAACAGCCATTTCTAGTAGCTCAGAAACAAAACTGCCATCTCCAGAACAGCCTTTTCTTTTGTTCTTGTTCATCAAACAGCAATTTTGAATACAGCTAACTGGTGTAACTTGTGAGTCAATCATCGCACTTGCGGCGTGATCCCATTTATTTCATTGGCCGAGGTTGACAGTTGATGCCACCTGTCAGCGTGGCACGCGGAGTTAACTTTGCCGCACCCGCGATACTTTGCATATGAAAACCCCCCTCTGGCTGATTTCATCTTTTTTTAGGAGGTGGTGGTGGTGGTGGTGGTGGTGGTGGTGGTGGTGGTGGTGGGGGGGGGGGGGGGGGGGTAAAAACACACCTGCCCCTTTTTTTTTTTTTTTTTTTTTTTAACAGAAAATTTTATTAGACAAATCAGCATTACATTACATTGCAAAGTACAGTAAATCCGATATTACACAGTTGTAGAAAGGAAAAAAAAAAACCACCTTCATCCAGTAACCATTCTTAAAGCAATAATCCAGCAGTACAGATAACAGGAGTATCCATTACTCTATCATAAATGCAGGACATCCCCAGCGGAACTTCACAGCCATCATGCAGGTACCTGACATTTGCGCGAGCCCGCGGAAGGGGGGGGCCAGGGAGGAAATGGTCGGGAGAGAGAGGACAGGGCGGTCAACCGGGGGGGGGGGGGGGGAGCACCACCGTCTCAGCTCAACTCAAAGTTAGGGGGAGGAGGAACCAAGATCAGCGGACGCATCTATCCAGGATGACCAAATTTTATCAAATTTCCCCGGGCATTGTCTACTTTCATAGGTCAACTTATACAGGGGGAGCACCAGATTCACTGATTTCCTCCACAAGGCAGGGGTAGGGGGGTCCTCGAGTTTCCATTTCAATAGAATCTTGCGTCTGGCATAATAAAATGCGAAGGTAAGGCACAGTTTACAGTACCTGTCCCCCTCAACGTCTGCCAAATGGCTCAATAGTAGGGTTTGAGGGTCGACCTGAAGGTTCGACCCGGTCACAGCATTTAGCGTAGAAACCACTTCCTCCCAGTAGGGCTGGATTTTGGGACATGACCAGACCATGTGCCAGAAAGTGCCCTCCTCCTGTTTACACCTTTGACAATTAGGGTCTCTTTGGGGGTAAATCCGCGCCAGCCTCTGTGGGGTGAAGTAGGCCCTATGCAGGAATTTAAATTGTATAAACCTGTCTTTCGTGGCCATCATTGTTGGAATGTAAGAGGTCAGGCACTCCTCCCATTCCTCCTCCCCTAGGGACGGAATGTCCGAACTCCACTTCTCCCGGGTCTTGGTCAAACTAGTATCATGTTCCACCGTTAGGTAAAGATATAAGGTCGAGAGGGTTCTCCCCATCACCCTGGAAGTCAGTAGGCGTTCAATGGAGTCCGATTCCAGAGTCAGAGGGGCAGGAAACTGAGCCCCAAAGGCGTGCTTCAGTTGCCAATATCTGAACTGGAAAGAAATTGGAAGCCCATATGTACGTCTCAGTTCTTGGAAAGTCAGCAGCCTACCCTGATGAACTATGTGCTTTAAAGTGACGATTCCTCTTTTCGCCCACAGAGAAGGGTCTGGGATACTATTCAGGTGAGGGAGCATGGGGTTGCCCCATAGGGGCATATGTGGGGAGATGTGATTGGGCTTTCCATAGCTCCTCCTTGCCTCCCGCCAGACCCTCACCGTGGTACGCATCAAGCCCGTCATGGAGGAGCTCGCTCTAAGCCCCCGAAATGGTAGGTTGCTCAGAGCTGCATAGGAGCCAAGGATGGCTGCCTCCAGGGTGACCGCCGGGTTTTGTGTGGGCTGGGAGAACCACCACCGAATTGTGACCAAAACGGCCACCCAGTAGTAGATCTGAAAGTTTGGGAGCGCCAGGCCCCCCCCCCCCCCCGATAGTGGGAGATATAGTATCTGCTTAGCTACCCTGGGGGGTCTCCCAGCCCAGACAAAGGATATCAACAGACTCTCCAGTCTCTTGAAAAAAGTCCTGGGGATGTGGATGGGGGTATTACGAAAGAAATACAGGTACTTGGGGCGATAGATCATTTTTAACAAATTGACTCTGCCCACTGGGGATAAAGGGAGTGATCGCCATGCCGCGCACCTAGCCCCTAGTTGTGTCATGAGTGGCTGTATATTGTCCTCCAGATAGTTCTGAACTCTACCACTGACCCTGATCCCCAGGTACATGAAACTGTCCACCCATTTAAGCTGCGGATGAGGCACGCGAGGGGTCGAGGAGTAGAGTGGGAAAAAAACCGATTTGTCCCAATTGATACGGATACCGGAGTACCGACCGAATCGATTAATCAGTTCCAGTGCAGTACCCAAAGAAGACGACGCGTCCGCTAAATAAAACAGAGCGTCATCTGCATACAAGGACAGCTTTTCCTCGATAGGCCCTACCTGTATTCCCTTTATCCCAGCATCCGGTCTCAGCAAGATAGCCAAGGGCTCCATCGCGAGGGCGAATAAGGCTGGTGAGAGGGGACACCCCTGTCTCGTACCCCGCGCCAGCTGAAACTGCCCGGAGAGACAGCCATTGGTATGGATTCTAGCAGAGGGGCTGCGGTACAGCATGCGGATCCAATTCGTAAATCCCGGGCCAAATCCGAATCGCGAGAGCACCTCCCATAGGTAACCCCACTCGACAGAGTCGAAAGCCTTCTCCGCGTCGAGTGAGGCCACCACACCTGTCTCCCTCCCGGCCGCTCTATCTATGTGCATGAGTAGGCGTCTGATATTAATGTCTGTGCCTCTGCCCGGCATAAAACCTGTTTGGTCGCTATGGACAAGGGCCGTGATGACTAAGTTTAGTCTGTTGGCCAGGATTTTGGCCAGTATTTTCGCGTCCGCATTTAACAGTGATATAGGGCGGTATGACGAACACAAGGTGGGGTCTTTCCCCGGCTTGGGGATCACCACTATGATCGCCTCGCTCATGGTGTCGGGAAGTTTATCAATATGCGACGACGCAGAGAAAAGATGGTGGAGTCTTTCAGAAAGCTCCATAGCGTAGTGCTTATAGAATTCCGCCGGGATTCCGTCCGGTCCCGGCGTCTTACCCGCCTGCATAGATTTAAGCGCCTGGAGAATCTCCAGGACCGTGATAGGGGCGTCCAGCCTATTTCGGTACGTTTCCGTGAGGATTGGTATATCTATGTCGGCCAAGTAAGTCGTTAGTTCTTCCTTACTGTAATCCAACCTAGAGGTGTAGAGAGATGTATAAAACTCTGCAAAACAGTTGTTAATCCCGTCTGGGGTGTGAAGCAACTGACCGGAGTTGTCCCTGATATGTGAAATGCTCAACCCCCCTGCCTGTTCCCTGGAGAGCCAGGCCAGCATCCTACCCGACCTCTCCCCCTGCTCAAAGATCCGCTGGGACTGAGCCAGCATTCTCTTCTGGGTGAGAGAGGTACGGAGATCAACAGCCTCCCTGGTCAGGATTTGCAGTTGCCGATAATGGTGGGGATCCCGAGCACGGACAAAAAGAGCTTCCGCGCAGACCGCCTCTCCCTCTGCCTTTTTGAGCTCTGCTCTACGTTCCCTGCGTATTTTGCCAATGATAGTCTGATAGTGTCCCCTCGTGGTAGCCTTAAAGGCATCCCACACTACCGTGACCCCAGCCGAACCTGCATTCTCCTCCCAATAGCTGTTTAATTCGGTCCTAAAATGAGCATCCACAGCGGCATCTGAGATCCAAAACCTGGAAAGCCTCCATAGTCTAACCGCTGGTCCCAGGGAAAGATCCAATGTCAGAAACAAAGGTGCATGGTCAGATATCCCCCTGGGCAATATTTGTATATCTACGACCCTTGGGAGGACTGGGCTCCGCGCAAAGACCAAGTCAATGCGGGAGAATGTTTTGTGGGTGGCAGAGTGACATGTAAATGCCTGAGACCCGGGGTGTCTCCACCTCCAGACATCCGTCAGGCCATATGTGTCTGCCCAGGCAGCAAGCCCAGGTCCATGGTGTCCCCCTGGAGTCAGTCTGTCCATGTCTGGGTCAGGAACTAGATTAAAATCACCCAGGATAAGAGCATTATCAGAGGCAAACTCGGCCATCTTACTAGTGATTTGGTTCAGCACCAGCAATGAGGCCGGCGGGGGCAAGTACAATCCCACAATGGTCCAGGTCATTGAGTAAATTGTCGCATGAACAATGACATACCTGCCGTCCGGGTCCAAGGCCAGATCCAGGAGCCGAAAGGGGAGGGACTTCAATACTAGGACACTCACCCCCCTGGCAAAACTAGAGTGGGTGGAGTGGTAATGGTACCCCACCCAGGGTTTTTTGAGGGAAAGAAGCCTACTTCCGATGAGATGCGTCTCCTGGAGTACGCATATATGTGGGTTATAGCTTTTAAGAAATTGGAACACCAGGGATCGCTTAACCGGGGAGTTCAATCCCCTGGTGTTCCAGGATACAATGTTAAGTGTGGACATGGATTCTGGGGGCAGTGGAAGGATCAGGATCATTGTGGAACCCGGCTCCCAGATTGGACCGCTGGACCCGGGACATACATATCTGAGGACAATGCAACACTGAAATATCAATATTTTTAGTGAACAAGTACAACAAAACTAAACAGAGAACAAACAAAAAACCCCAATAACCATACATGAAAAAAGAAAAAGGGAAACAAAAGTCCCTGGCCCCGTTAGGGGAACAGTACCCACCCCCCACCCCACCCAACCCCCTTAAACTGAGGAGGGTATCCATCCCAAAGTGCATCAGCTCGCCGGCTGCAACTGGGGGTCCGTGCAGGAGGCAAGTTCCACCCCTCGCAGACATCCTGGGGGGGTGCAGGTAACCAAGTGAGCGGCTCACTAGGCGTGAGGCAACCGCCTGCTCTATAAAGAAGGCTGACAGGGACAGGGATCTGGGAGGATAAAGAAAAGTTGCAGATTGTCCCATCAGTGAAAATGATCCAAAAAGGGGGGGGGAAGAAGGAACATATGGTATGAGCCCCCATGCTCCAGGAGGGAGCAGGAAGGGCAAAGAGGAGCGGCATGTCACAGTCCTCTCCCGACCGTATCTCAGGTCAGGGGTATCAACTTAAACTCCCGCTACTGGGGAGGTTTCTGCCAGCATTAGAGGTGAGCCCACCATCGGTGCAAACTGGGCACAACAGGTGCAACAAAGGTCGTGGGCATCCCAACAGTAGAACGGATTGTAAACAATTCCGAAGAGGTAGTTAGTCGATCAGCGGTCGGGCACCAGCGAATCAATCCAGGCGGATGCCTCTCCGGGGGTCTTAAAGAAGCGGGTCGTCTCTCCTTCCTGGACTCGTAGACGGGCCGGAAAAAGAACACTATAGCGGATGTTACGCGCTCTCAAAGTCGCTTTCACGTAATCAAAGGATTTCCTGAGCTTCCGAGTCTCCACCGAGTAGTCAGGGAAGATCATCAGTCTGGCATTCTGATACTGAAGGTCGCCGACCGTTCTAGAAGCGTGGAGAACTGCATCACGGTCTCTGAAATTAAGGAGGCGGAGGATGAAGGTTCGCGGGGGGGCTCCAGGAGGCCCCGGTTTAGGTGGTACACGGTGCGCCCTTTCCACTGCAAAGTGAGGCGAGAAACGAGCAGCAGGGAGGAGGTCCCGCAGCATGCCCTCCACAAAGCAGGTGGGGTTGTTCCCCTCAACCCCCTCTGGGAGGCCGACAATGCAGAGATTATTGCGCCGGTTCCTATTCTCTGCATCTTCGGCTCTGTATTCCAAGGCTTTAACTTTAGTTTGAAGGGTGCGAAGTGCAGCTCCATGCTCGGACACTGTGTCTTCAGTATTGCTCACCCTTTGCTCGGTCTCAGTAACCCTGGATCTGAGTTTGTCCTGTCTGATAAGACCCATATCCAGCTGCACGGCTTCCATTTTGGCTGTTAGGGTGGTTTGACAAGTGGCAATGGCCGCCATGACCTCCGCCAGCCAGGGAGGCCGGGACTCGGCTGGATCCATGGGGGCCGTCTGGGAAGCTCTATGGGCACTTCGTGTGGTACGAGTCTCCTCCTGGGGGACCAAGTCTTCCCGGGGGGGGGTCTGGCTGGGATGGAAAAGACAGACGCTTACCCCCTTTGCTAAAATTCTTGCCAGAGTTCCGGCGCCTCATTCAGATGGAGTGGCGCAGGACAAGTCCAGGTGGGTTCAGAGAGTGTCCGCCGGCAAATCTCTGGTGCCCCGGCTGTAGAGTCCGTGTGTCGTCGGGCCATAAAGGGAGGGCTGTAGTTTGTGTGGGCAGAAGGGCCCGTTCCCGTGCCAAGGCCGCCCTTGATCCGTCGGCTGGGGTCCCCCTGGACAGGTGGGGCGCTAAAAAAGTCCCCCGCCCGGTTTCACCTCGCAGGGGCCGTCAGGGGGGCCGCCCCCCAAACTCCCTCCAATCGATGTCCCAGAGAGCCAAGTATACCGGGGGGGGGGGGGGGGGGGGGCGGGGAGTCAGCAATGTGCAGGCCAGGCAGGGGATCTCACCTCAGTGCAGGGGGGGGGTTTGCAGAATGGAGCCCCCGGGCCGTCCGCAGGCCATCAGGAAAGGCCCCGGTCGCGGCCTACTCGCCTCCGGATATCCAGGCTCTGCCCCACCACGTATGGGGTCCGCCACAGGCCGCGGGGGGTGCCACTCCGGGAGTACTGCAGGCGCTCGGGCGGGGGCCGTCAGGAAAGGCCGCGGTCGCGGCCTACTCACCGCCGGAGGTCCGGATTCCGCTTCTGGGCCGCCACTGTCCGCCAGGCAGGGGTCCACCCTCCGTGCAGCCACCGGTCTCGGGGGTCCCGCCGCGATCCTCCGCGAACACCGCGCTCCGCCGCCCGGGCGAGGGCCGCCAGGAAAGGATGCGGCTGCGGCCTAAAACACCGGCAAGGCCGCGGAGCAGCCGGGAGAGCGCCGCGCCCTCAGTCTTCTCCCGCTGGGCCACGGGGCTAACAAACACCAACCCCGGGCTCCGGAGGGGCTGATTGTGGAGGAGGAAAGTCCTGGATCCGGGTACTTTTTCCCACAGGAGCGGAGCTCACTAAAAAAGCAGCCGGTCACAGTGCCATCCTGGCCACGCCCCCCACACCTGCCCCTTTTTAATGCCTAATGGGGACAATAGCTTGTAATGTGTCAGGTACTTGGTTTATATATTACCTGCTCTACCACTGCAATAGAAAGAGGTAAAATAATTGCATGTAATTAGAGATTTCTATAATTCAGTGCTTTAAAAAGCCATAAAAGTCTGCTTTTTTAAAAAAAATAAAAAAACAGCACCCTTTAGAAAAGATTTTACCACCTACCTGAAGCTCAGTCTCCTCTTGTTTCAGCATATTGCGCAGGATTTGAGTTGCATGTTTCTGGACCTCAGGATCCTGCCGCAACAATATACAGTACAACTTAGAAAATTCCAGATAAAGAAACAATAATCCACAGTCACCCCAATGTTTCCCTCGTTGTTACCTGTAGTGGTTTAGGCCCTGTGATCCTCTGGGGAGGGGGAAGAGGGGGAGGAGGCGGGACAGGAGAAGACCAGGTGTTCCGGGGAGATGCAGAGGAGCTGTGGTCATGTTGATAACCGGATGTCGACATGGAAGGCGGAGGAGAACCCAGCAGTGTGAGTGCAACGTAGGTCCCAGCTGGTTTAAAAGAAAGGAAATGGATATGTAAACAGAAAGGCCAACGTTGTGAAGGTTAGGTAGGTGTTGGAGTATGACCACATAAAAGTTCTATGTTTTTTTACTTGCTTCATTACAACCAAATAATTTGTCACCTCTTGGCCTACACAATTCTGGTCAAAAGACTTTTCATGGCTATTTTGCTTTTTCCAAGAAAGCTGGACAATTCTTCAGCTTTCTGAATATACCTGGAAGATAGCATCTTCAATTTTTTTCCCCCTGCCTTGGGAACCTGAAATCATAAAATTCTTAGCCCTTGTACACACGGTGGGAGATTCCGACAACCAAATCCGTCGGATTAATTCCGGAAGAGGTCCGGAAGTGATGTTGCATACACACGGTCGGACAAAGTTGTTGGAAAATCCGATTGTACATAACGTGATGACGTTATTTCGTTACGACGGGACTACGTTCAGGCTAGTAGCCAATAGCTTTGGTCTAGGAATTTCATCTGAGCATGCGTGGCACTTTGTCCGTCGGAGTAGGCTACACATGATCGGAGTATGTCCGATCGGAGCATTTTGTCGGAAAATTTTACCGGCAAGTTGGAAAAGTTGGTCCGTCGGATATTCCGACGGAAACAGTCCGATGGAGACCACACACAGTCGGAATATCCAACAAAACGGTCCGATAGGACACATTCCGTCGGAATCTCCGACCGTGTGTACAAGGGCTAATACTGATTTGACCTTGGAGGGTGCCACCCTGCCACACGCTTAACTATTGCCTGGTGAATGTTGTATGTGGCTCCACTGACTAGTAAAGAGGAAGAGAAGATCTGCAATACAAGATTACAAACCAGTAAAAAAAAATAAAAAATTCAAAACACTAACCCTATGAAAATAAATAAATAAAAATGTATTAAATTGGGCAATTTTTCTCGTGGTTTCACAGGAGGTCACCGAGGATGGTAATAATCGTCCGAAAATTCTGAACAAAGGCTTTTTCTTTTTTTACTTAATTGCTGTTTATTGTTTTTGATCATGCGTAGTCTTTCGTATCTGATTTTTCTTGTATGAAAACAGTTAACATTAAATGAAAATCATTAGTTTTAGAAAATTTTGGAGTTTGTTCCTTCAGAAATTTTCATTTGGAAAGTCTGAACCAGATGTCAAAAGTTGTGTACACAGTACCAAAATGGAACGATCATTCCTTGTACGGAATTTTTCTTCTGATCTTTTTATATAGTGTTCCCCCCTTAAGGCCTTATGCACACTGGGCATTTAGGCCAGGTACATGAGGCTCCAGCATTTAGGTGCAGGTGCTTGGCACAGGTGCACCTTCTAGCCACACTGCTGGCAGTCTATAAAACTCCATGAGAGGCTGATAGCTGCTGCGGCTGTACATAGCACTGAGTGCTATTAAAGTTTAGAACAGTATGTGCACAATCTAGCATCTTTCAGCCTCTCATAGTCAGGACCCAAGCCTGAACCTGCATCCTTCTGCTATGCTTGGCAATGTCTCTTGTTGTTGAGACACCTGAGAAGCTGGAAAGAACTCTGTCTCATCTATTGGGCAATCCAACCTGGTTTCTGCTGAACTTTGAACTCTTTGCTCCTCCCATAAACTTCCTGATGTAAGCTTTGTCTCTGCATTTCCTGTTTGCCAGATTATTGTGTTCTTTCCAGCCAATATCTCGCTCTTGTCACTTCTGCTGCCGTCCGTATCTCCGCTACCACTCATTACCAACCTTTGGTTTATTCCTCAACTACGCTTCTGCTGGATCCCAACCTGCAACCACTTGTTACCGACCTTTAGCTGGTTTACTTACTACCATTCTGCTTGATCCCTACCTGCTATATCTGCTACTGGACCCCGGCTTGACCCCCTTCTGATGGGGCAATCCTGAGGACCGCCACCTGGTACTAACATGCAGCAAAACCTCTCCACCATCAGGGGGTCTGGTGAACATCGGTTAGTATTCACCTTAGGTGAGTCCGTGTCACCACCAGGGTAATCTGCTTCTGTACTTATCCTGCTTGTCGGTGGGTGCCTCTCTACTGCTATAGCCACTGGCCTCTGAGCCTGACTTAAGATTATGACACTCAGAGTCAAACAGGATGGTGAGAGTGGGGCTTGATGATGCACCTGTGGTTCCTCCTGCACTTAATGGCCAGAGCCTCATGCTCTGGGGCTACACACCCTTTGTGCAAGGAACCTAATGCAATCTGCGAGCTACAAAAGAATGTCTGGCTATCCAACTTTTTAAACATTGATAAAGTACCCCTGTTTCCTGGTCTGGCTGAGTTCTGAATTAAAGTAGAACTAAACCCTTCTCTCCTTTATTGCAATGAAAGCTTCCATCTTAGCCTCTGCTTGATCTGCAGTTACCATGGTGCTGCCAACGTGATCAGTTATAATACCATCCATTTTGATGGTTTGACGATTCGGATGGGAGCACAAGCAACACTGACATTTATTCAAGGCATGTCTTCAATGTAATGGTTTTTGGAAACAGTAAAATTAATGGATTGGTTTAGTTCTGCTTTATGTCCAGCTCCAGCCAAAACCTTGTAATACATTTTGGATGAAATTTTTGGGGAAGGGTTAGCACGTTGTTCAGTTTTTTATTGCTATCTGTGTTCCTGTTAGGGGGTTACTTCAAACTCTGTGTGTGTGTGTGTGTGTGTGTGTGTGTGAGAGAGTGAGTGAGAGTGTGTGTATATATATATATATATTTTTTTTTTATTTATACACACACAAACACACATAAACACACACACACACATACGTGACTTTATATGTGCCAAATTAATATTTTTATTTTTAGTTATGTTGTAGCCCTGTTAAAGAAGGGGCAATGTGTGGCCCTTGAAACGCGTTGACTCTTATAATCAATGTTTGGAATAAAACCTTACTTTGAACGCAAATATTTTAGTGCGGTGCTTTGATTTAAGATTCAAAATTTCCAACCTCCTGTCAGGGCAAGACATGATGGGAAATCTCTTCATTGGGCACACAACAAAAACACATTAACAGCGTGGGAAATGTTTTTGTAATCGAGTGGGGAAGGCTGAGAAATTCAGAATTGTTTTTATTACTGTCTTTACAACGGGGCTGTGCTAAAGACCAGGGAAATTTAGGCTTTAATGTCGTAATTTGAGTTTGGATATAATGTAGCTCCTATACATGGACTGTTTCAATAATTTTTTATTAAATTCAGAAAAGACATGGCAACAAAACAATCAAACACAAAAGGAAGTATTCCTGAATTAAGCACAAGAAAAAAAAAACATTAAAAGTCTCAAGGGATTTCTTATACCCCACTATATACATATGCTTATCATCCTACAATAATTAAGAAAAGTAAAGGGGCATAAGACAAGGGGGGTATCAGTCAACACTGAGGTTACATTATTCCTGTTATAATTATTATACAGGATATATATATAGCGCCAACAGTCTGTGCGGCGTTTTACAATTATTAAGTGACAGATTAAAAACATTAAATATTATATAATTGTTTAAGCATTATTATGAATAATACTTACACTTAATGAGTTTGACCACTTCAATATGAGAGCTGTTTGCGACCAAAGTGCCATTTACCTGTGGAAAAAAAGGGCCAAAAATGTCTAAATGAGCAGAATTATTTTTTCTATTCTTTATGGAATTACCTCCACAGGAGGTGAACTCTGGGTGATCTCCCGGTAAGTTAAATTACATGGCACCTGTGGTTAGTAAGAGGAGCAATAGAATTAGTGGGAGGAATAGTGCCCCATCATTGGTGACAGTGGGAGGAATAGTGTCCCATCATTGGTGTCAGTGGGAGGAATAGTGCCCCATCATTGGTAACAGTGGGAGGAATAGTGCCCCATCATTGGTGTCAGGAGGAATAGTGTCCCATCATTGGTGTCAGTGGGAGGAATAGTGTCCCATCATTGGTGTCAGTGGGAGGAATAGTGTCCCATCATTGGTGTCAGGAGGAGGAATAGTGTCCCATCATTGGTGTCAGGAGGAGGAATAGTGTCCCATCATTGGTGTCAGTGGGAGGAATAGTGCCCCATCATTGGTAACAGTGGGAGGAATAGTGCCCCATCATTGGTAACAGTGGGAGGAATAGTGCCCCATCATTGGTAACAGTGGGAGGAATAGTGCCCCATCTTTGGTGTCAGGAGGAATAGAGTCCCATCATTGGTGTCAGTAGGAATAGTGTCCCATCATTGGTGTCAGTAGGAATAGTGTCCCATCATTGGTGTCAGTGGGAGGAATATTACCCTATCATTGGGATTAGTGAAAGGAACAGTGCTCCATCATTGGTATCCATGGAAGGAATGGTGTCCCATTGTTGGTATCAGTGGAAGGAATAGTGTCCCATTGTTGGTATCAGTGGAAGGAATAGTGTCCCATTGCTGGTATCAGTGGAAGGAATAGTACCCCTCCCATTGGTATCGATGGGAGAATAGTACCCTGTTATTTGTATTAGTGAAAGGAATAGTGCCCCATCAGTGGTATTAGTGGGAGGAACAGTACCCCATCATTGGGATTAGTGAAAGGAACAGTGCCCCATCATTGGTATCAGTGGGAGGAATAGTACCCCCATCATTGGTATCTTTGGAAAGAATAGTGCCCCATTTTTGGTGTCAGTGGGGGAAATACAGATTAGTGCTCCATCGTTGGTATCAGTGGAAGAAATAGTTTCCCATTGTTGGTGTTGGCAAAAGGAATAGTGTGACACTGTTATCAGTGAAAGGAATAGAGCCCCAGCATGATGTCAGTGGAAGGAAAGGTGCCTCTTTGTGTCAGTGGAAGGAATGGTGTCTTGTATTAGCAGGAGGAATAGTGCACCAAAGGCCAGATAAAAGCATGGGGCATTCTTGGCCCATATGCCACACTTTGGAGACCACTGCTCTCCTTTCAATCATCTCTCATTTAATTTTAAGAAAATAAAATTGACATGTCTTTAAAATATATTATGTATTGTATTTCCAGCATTGTTCTTTTACCACCATGGTAGGGAATGATGGTGTCTATATAAATAACAAGATTAATATGCTGGCGATGTCTGCATGTTTTAGTATTGTAAAAAGTCAAAATGGAGGTTTAAAGTGAACTGGTGTTCTTGCCCTACTGAATAAAGCAATAGGTTCTCTTTATGATGCCTCACCAGTTGCACAGTTATCTTCCTTTTGCTCCCTGCAGCTCCGTTTGGACACCAGGAGCAAGAAGAAGAAGCCAAGTGTAATGGTCAAGTCTCTCTCTGACCCCATGTGACAGGACCCATGCTCCCCCGTACACTGAAGTAGAAGGTATTTTACTTTGATCAAATGGGTGTAAGTAGGGAAGAACCATATGTACTGGTGGTGGCTATCAAGGAGCAGAGTCGTTACCCTAATCTGTTCTCCTAATTTGTACTACAAACAACCCCCCCATCCCCCCCCCCCCCCCCCCCCCCCCGTCGCCATTATAAGGACAAATCTACCACAAGCACCACATCCAAGGACAGGCAAGCTGCAATATATGACATTTTTGTTCTTGGGTTTGGATAAAATCAGCATTCCGGCATGGAGTGCTGGGATCCTGGTTTTAAATCCCACCTCCTCCATGACTAAGCCCTTTGGGTGGGACAAAACACGTTGGGGTGGGTCAGTTGGAGCCAGGCTTCTGTTTGGTGTACAGCTTTTGGACTTTGCTTTTCTTATTGAGTATATGCAGAGCCTGGATGGTCTCCTTCCTTGTTGGCACCCTCATAGTGGCAGCCACCGATGACAGCAGGACTGGAGACCTGGAGGGGTGCCCAAAGCTTCTTTTTAAGATCTCTGTAGAGTCCCCAGGTTCCTCCCCTTTTAGTGTGCATTGGTTAATCAAACTAACTCCCTATTCTGACAATACTGGGCCCTAGCCTGGGCAAAGAAAGGACAAGGTCTGCTTAGGCCCGTGTAAATCAACAACCTTTACCTTCACAATGCGGTCACCTTCTTGTACACCTGCTCGCATCGCAGCGCCTCCTGCATGTGAAAACAGAAAAGGACAATATCTGTTAAGTTTTTGATTGTCTAGATCTCTGGGATTCTGGCATAAATATTTGGACCTTTTCGAGGAATCCTTTGTGTGCTGATGACATTTCTTCACTCTGATTGCCTACGGTCGCCAGCCTGTGGTCATTACAGCACCCAGCTTTACTGAACAGCCATTTTCTTGAACATGGGTGTGGGGAATATTGCATTTCCCTCTTACATCAGATGCCCCCCCACTGGTATCGGCATTAGGTTCTCCCCTTACTTTGGAATCCCCATCAAAGTCCCCCCTTACATCAGAGGGCTGCTTACAGCAAGCCGCAGTTTGGATACCCCTGCACTATATGCCTAAATGTTAGAACTCCTGTTGAGTATTTACTGCCTTGCAGAGCTAAGTTTGATAGATTTTCCCCTCCAACAGCAATTTAAAAATAAAGACCTTTTTTTTTTTTTCCTTTAGTAAAACAAAGAAAGACTAGCACCCCTGTCAGATTTTTACTTCTGCCGGTGTCCCGGTTGCAGATGTTCTCCAGGAAAAAAGTACTGTAAAGGGTCTTTATGCAGGTTTGGGTATTCTCATAATCGCAGCTGGAATCTGACGCACGCGTGGATTTAATGTCACGGTCATCGCTGTTCAGCGTCAAATGATCCCATTACACAATCACCTACATAGCTTCTCTTTTCCAGCAATGAAAGCCAGTATTGTCCTGAGTTCACTGCAAACATTACTACTTTACGTAAAAAGATACTCCTCTCCTACATGTTCCAACAAGAACATAAACAGTATACCAGATCATAAAGCATATCACAACTGAAGACAGCCATGCATGACCACATAGTGTGTCCTGCTTATAGAAACTGGTGCCGTGTATGAAGATTTATCACCCATAAATTATAATAAAGTCCATTTTCATCACTCTTAGGAATGTGGCATCAAAACCTGGGCTTGCCATAGATTATACAATTTACTTTCCTTCAACCACGGGCTGAAGGAAAAAAAAATATATCGGTGCACTGACTGTATTGATGGGGGAATCCGTCTTGTTGCGCTATTGTATTTTGACAGCAAAAGGTTTCCTCGCGGTCAGAATACAGTGATCACCACTGGAGGCTAAAGCCACATGCAGTGATCATTAAAAAACAAAAAAAATAGTGAAGTTAACCGATAAAATCGACTTCAGTACAACCAGCCTGTCCATTGTTCAGCAAGTTTTTTTTTTTTTTTTAAAGTAGACCTCTAAAGCCAACCATAGATGGATTGAAATTCAGCTGGTTCAGCAGGTACACATCTACAGTGTATCCGGAAAGTATTTACAGCACTTCACTTTTTCCACATTTTGTTAATGTTACAGCTTTATTCCAAAATAGATTTTATTCATTATTTTCCTCAAAATTCTACAAACAATACCCCATAATGGCAACGTGAAAGAAGTTTGTCTGAAATCTTTGCAAATGTGTTAAAAATAAAAAAAACTATAACAATCCCATGTACAGAAGTATTCAAAGCCTTTGCTCAATACTTTGTTGAAGCATCTTTGGTATCAATTACAGCCTCAAGTCTTTTTGAATATGATGCTAGAAGCTTGGCACACCTCTGTTTGGGCAGTTTCTCACATTCTTCTTTGCACGACCTCTCAAGCTCCATCAGCTTTGTCCCGATTGTCCCCGTTTATGGCCAATTATGGTTTCCAACCTTCCATATTGCCTGACTCGGTTGTTCCGCAGAGTATTCCTGCGTTAGAGGAGCATCTCCGTGGTCTTCGTTCCACTTGGGCACAAGTCCAGGAGGCTTTGCATTTTCAGATCTTGATGTTCAATCGGGTTCAAGTCTGGGACACTCAAGGACATTCACAGAGTTGTCCTGTAGCCACTTCTTTGTTATCTTGGCTGTGTGCTTAGGGTCGTTGTCCTGTTGGAAGATGAACCTTTGCCCAAGTCTGAGTCCCAGAGCGCTCTGGAGCAGGTTTTCATCAAGGATGTCTCTGTACCTTGCTGTATCATCTTTCCCTCGATCCTGACTAGTCTCGCAGTTCCTGGCGCTGAAAAACATCCCACAGCATGATGCTGCCACCACCATGCTTCACTGTAGGGATGGTATTGGCCAGGTGATGATCGGTGCCTGGTTTCCTCCAAACATGACACTTGCCAAAAAGTTCAATCTTTGTTTCATCAGACCAGAGAATTTTAGTCTGAGTGTCCTTCAGGTGCTTTTTGGCCATATGCCTTTTACTGAGGAGTGGCTTCCGTCTGGCCACTCTACCATACAGACCTGATTGGTGGAGTGTTACAGATATGGTTGTTCTTCTGGAAGGTTCTCCTCCCCACAGAGAAACGCTGACGCTCTGTCAGAGTGACCATCGGATTCTTAGTCACCTCCCTGACTAAGGCCCTTCTCCCCTAAATGCTCAGTTTGGCTGGGTGGCCCACTCTAGGAAGAGTCCTGGTGGATCCAAACTTCTTCCATTTACTGATGATGGAGGCCACTGTGCTCATTGAGACCTTCAATGCTTCAGAAATTTGTATGCACCCTTCCCCAGATATGTGCCTCAAAACAATCCTCTGAGGTCTACAGCAATTGCTTGGACTTCATGGCTTAGTTTTAGCTCTGAAATGCACTGTTAACTGTGGAACCTTATATAGACAAATGTGTGCCTTTCCAAATATTGTCCAATGAACTGAGTCTACCACAGGTGGACTCTAATCAAGTTGTAGAAACATGTCAAAGATGATCAGTGGAAACAGGAGGCACCTGAGCTAAATTTTTAGTGTCATGGCAAAGGCTGTGAATACTTATGTACATGGGATTTATTTCGATTTTTTATTTTTAATAAATTTGCAAAGATTTCAAAACAAACTTCTTTCACGTTGTCTTAATGGGGTTTTGTTTGTAGAATTTTGAGGAAAATAATACATTTAATCCATTTTGGAATAAAGCTGTAACATAACCAAATTTGGAAAAAGTGAAGGGCTGTGAATACTTTCTGGATTCATTGTATAAAAGGGTACTCACTTCAGTTGCTGTATAAAAAAAGCTTGCTTCTGCATAAATGTACACAAAGCCGCAGGTTTGTTTATACAGGAGCGCTGTCACTGGGTCTGGAACACAGCACTCACCTGTCATTTTTGACAGCTAGGCTCCAGCCTGTGTTGCAGGAGCTCCTTTATAAACAAGATTCTTCAAAAAGTCTCTGCACTTTTTTTAAATTAATATATATACACACACAATATTAGGCACACCTTGCTAGTACCGGTTTGGACCTGCTTTTGCCTTTGCTCTATTTGAATGAGATCTGGTGAGTGTGGAGGTCATTGGATGAGATCTGGTGAGTGTGGAGGCCATTGGAGTGCAGTGACCTCATTGTCCAGTGGTGAGATGATCTGAGCTTTTTGACATGGTGCATTATCCTGCTGGAAGGAGGCATCAGAAGATGGGTACGCTGTAGTCATAAAGGGATGGACATAGTCCGCAATATACTCAGGTAGACCGTGACTTTTAAACAATGCTGAATTGGCACTAAGAGGCCCAAAGTGTGCCAAGAAAATATCCCCCACACCATTACACCACCACCACCAGCCTGAAACATTAATACAAGGCAGGATGGATCCATGCTTTCATGTTGTTTGCGCCAAATTCTGACCCGACCATCTGAAAGTCGCAGCTGAAATCGAGACTCAGCAGACCAGGCAACGTTTCTCCAATTTTCTATTGTCCAATTTTGGTGAGCCTGTGTGAATTGTAGCCTCAGTTTCCTTTTCTTAGCTGACAGGAGTGGCACCCGGTGTGATCTTCTGCTGCTGTCGCTCATCTGCTTCAAAGTTCGAAGTGTTGTGCATTCAGAAATGGTATTCTGCATACCTTGGTTGTAATGAGTGTGTTAGAAGGTTTTTGAGTTAATTAATATTTTAAGTGATAAAAGTTTCTGAAAATATATGCAAGTTATATGTATGGTAATAAGTGATGGTTTCTAAAGGTCACAGAACAACATGGAGTATAGAGAGGAGTGGTTTTGCTGAATAGGTATTTCTATTTTTGAGTTACTATGTCAGGACAATGGGTGGAGTTATGCTACTTATCTATAGACTGAACCATATTAGGTATATATGCAAATATGGGAGTTATTAGGATATGCTGACAGAACATCATGAAACAGTATAAGAATGGAGCAAGATTATGAGAGTGAGGGGTAAGAGTGGGAAGAGAAGGAACTCTACACTTTGGAAAATGTAACACCAGAAGTACCACCTTAGAAGCCAAAACCATGCCATATGTTACCAGATGTCAATCTTGTCTTTGCTTATCTTTCTGAAAAATAAACCAACTATTGAATGAACAAAGGATTCTTCAATTTCTACTCCTGAAAGTACGTTGGAAATGCGGCTTTGGATGAAGACATGCATATCTCCGCTACTCACCCTTTAGGAGAAGGGATACCGATTCACATATTACACAAAGACTTTGCTAGTTATTAAGAAACGCCCCTGTGAGTATAGTAGAATACTAGAGTAATATGTATTTTACTAAGAAGAGTAGAGTATGTAGAGTTACAACTACTCTCCTTGCACTTTTTTTCAATGGCAAGCCAGTCAAAATGATCTTTTTTTTCCCCCAGTGGTTATTTGAGTTACTGTTGCCTTTCTATCATCTCCAGCCAGGATGCCCATTCTCCTCCGACATCAACAAGGTATTTTCATCCACACAACTATTGCTCAGTGGATATATTCTCTTTTTCGGGACCATTCTCTGTAAACCCGAGAGATGGTTGTGCATGAAAATCCCAGTAGATCAGCAGTTTTTTAAATACTCAGACCAGTCCATCTGGCACCAAAAACCATGCCACGTTCAAAGTCACTTAAATCCCCTTTCTTCCCCATTCTGATGCTCAGTTTGAACTTCAGCAAGCATCTTCACCACGTCTAGATGCCTAAATGCATTGAGTTGCTGCCATGTAACTGCACAGGTGTGCCTAATAAACTGGCTGGTGAGCGTATATATATATATATATATATATATATATATATATATATATATATATATACAGTAAAAGTGCAAGAACTTTTTGAAGACTCCTCATACATTGCAACAATAATAATGCTATGTCGTCTTTTTTTTATTTAATTATTCCATTTCTTCGCACGCATCTGGACATATTTCCACAAATACAACATTTTGTCCATACGAATGCGCATGTAAAAACACAAGTACTGGCGTTCACATGGACCTAATCAGACTCTGGAGGCAGGGCAAGTACATTTTGGGTAGACCAGCTTCTTTACAATGCATAGATTATTCATAACAGCTGCATCACTCACCTGGGCGCACAGACTGGACAAGAACAATCCGGTCCCCGCTGACGGTAAAGCCAAAGCCATTTTGGTCCCTCTGTACAACAACACAGCGTTGAACCAAACCTAAGAAAAGAAGAAAAATAAATAAATAAAAATAAGCATAGTGCACATATCTCCTAACGATCACATGGGGGAGCCATTGTTCAATTCTACATCCTCCTGGTTAGTTACTGGCCACACATCACTAACAAGATGCCAATTTTTTTTTTTATCAAGCTAGCAATGTTAATTAACCGGATTCAGGCCCTGGATGAAGTATCACATATAAAATCGGGAATACTTTTTAACGTTAGTCAATAAAATATATAAAGCTAGAAAGAATTAAAAAGGATCACCAAAGTTTTTATACATGTAGCTCTTACATATCATCTTAACCATCTAGTGTCCACGGGATTTAGATCTATGACCTAATTTGCACTGTAAAAACACAAAAGGAGGGGGCAAGCACCTAGTGCATTACCACCCAATCGTTTATTGGATCCAAAAGACAAAAACGTACTCACAAGTATGAAAAGGAACAAGTGTATCAAACACAACTCCAGCTGTAGGTGGTGTCGTCTGAACATATATGCCAAGGTTGGAAGGCTAAAGCGTTTTAGGGGGCGTGCCCCCTTCCTCAGAGCTGAGGAAAACCCGTTAGCCATCCAACATTAGCATACATCATCAGATGACACCGTCTATGGCTGGAATTGTGTTTGATACTCTTCTTCCTATTCATGCTTGTGAGTAAGTTTTTGTCTTTTGAATCCAATAAATTGTGGTTTTACTGTTCTTTTGGAGATTTCCCAGTCTGAGGAGGGCAGAATCAGACAAAACATGGGTTTGGATGTACAACAGTTTGAGGGTTTGAATGTTAGAACTTTTCTGTGGACAACTAATTTGCATTGAGCTGCAGTACCAGGATACAGGTCCAAGCTTCGATTTAAGCAGGTATAAAGTATACAGTATGCCACAAAAGTGAGTGCACCCCTCACATTTTTGTAAATATTTTATTATATCTTTTCATGTGACAATAGTGAAGAAATGACACTTTGCTACAATGTAATGTAGTGAGTGTACAGCTTGTATAACAGTGTAAATTTGCTGTCCCCTCAAAATAACTCAACACACAGCCATTAATGTAACAACAAATGCAACAATGCAACAAAAGTGAGTACACCCTTAAGTGAAAATGTCCAAATTGGGCCCAATTAGCCATTTTCCCTCCCCGGTATCATGCGACTCAATAGTGTTAGTATCTCAGGTGTGAATGGGGAGCAGGTGTGTTAAATTTGTTGTTATTGCTCTCACTCTCATACTGGTCATTGGAAGTTCAACATGGCACCTAATGGCAAAGAAGTCTCTGAAAAAAATAATTGTTGATCTACATAAAAGATGGCCTAGGCTATAAGAAGTTTGCCAAAACCCTGAAACTGAGCTACAGCACAGTGGCCAAGACCATACAGCAATTTAACAGGACAGGTTCCACATAAAACAGGCCTCGCCATGGTCGACCAAAGAAGTTGAGTGCACGTGCTCAGCGCCATATCTAGAGGTTGTCTTTGGGAAATAGATGTAGGAGTGCTGCCAGCATTGCTGCAGAGGTACTCTACCATACACTGCATCAAATTGGTCTGCATGGCTGTCATCCCAGAAAGAAGCCTCTTCTAAAGATTATAAATATATAGCCTGAATCAAGATAGGCGCTCTCTCGTTTTTATCCTCTAAAGATTTTGCACAAGAAAGTCTGCAAACAGTTTGTTGAAGACAAGCAGACTAAGAACATGGATTACTGGAACCATGTCCTGTGGTCTGATGAGACCAAGTTAAACTTATGTGGTTCAGATGGTGTAAAGCATGTGTGGTGGCAACCAGGTGAGGAGTAAAAATACAAGTGTGCCTTGCCTACAGTCAAGCATGGTGGTGGGAGTGTCATGGTCTGGGGCTGCATGAGTGCTGCCGGCACTGGGGAGCTACAGTTAAAGCGGTTGTATATGCTCACAGAAATGTTTTATTCTTTTTTTAAAACAAAAAACCTGTAAGGCAAAGGCATAACGAGCTTCAGCGCAAGGCCAACACGTGCTGTGACATACTGAAGCAGAGCATGATCCCCCTCCCTTCGGAGACTGGACCGCAGGGCAGTATTCCAACATGATAATGACCCCAAACACACCTCCAAGATGACCACTGCCCTGCTAAAAAAGCCGAGGGTAAAGGTGATAGACTGACCAAGCATGTCTCCAGACCTAAACCCTATTGAGCATCTGAGGGGTATCCTCAAAACGGAAGGTGGAGGAGCGCAAGGTCTCCAACATCCACCAGCTCTGTGATGTCAACATGGAGGAGGGGAAGAGGACTCCAGTGGCAACCTGTGAAGCTCTGGTGAACTCCATGCCCATGTGGGTTAAGGCCGTATTGGAAAATAATGGTGGCCACACAAAATATTGACCCTTTTTGCCCAATTTGGACAATTTTCTCTTAGGGGTGTACTCATTTTTGTTGCCAGCAGTTTAGACATTAATGGCTGTGTTGAGTTATTTTGAGGGGACAGCAAATTTACACTGTTATACAAGCTGTACACTCACTACTTTACATTGTAGCAAAGTGTCATTTCTTCAGTGTTGTCACATGAAAAGATAGAATAAAATATTTTAAAAAAGTGTGAGGGGTGCACTCACTTTTGTGAGATACTGTATGTCAGGGGTTGACAAATTTGCTTGGAATCTAGGAGCCAGCTAAAAAAGTTAGGAGCCAGGTCCGTGACGGCGATCTGGACCTGTCCCTGGCCTGACATGGAGACGAGTGAGGGGAAGATAGCCCCCAGCCCCCCACATATGAGATCACCTCTCATTGGACACACCGCTCGAGTGCTAAATGGCCGCTGTGATTGGTCATTTAGCATGATCTGTGATTGGCTGTATCCAAGGGACACGGCCAACACAGAACTTCCCCGATGCTCGCCCATGGCGGCGTGCAGAGGGGAAGTAAACAGGAGGATGTCTAGGGACGCCCTCCCGGCAATTGGTGTCCGCGCTGTAGACATCTTTCGTCTATAGCGTGGGCACGAAGTGGTTAACAAAAGAATGTGACTATTATTTCCGACATATTCCCGCTCATTTACTGCCATTTCCCTCAGGTCCGCCTGAAAAATATATATATATATATATATATATATATATAATTAAATTAATAAATAAATTAATAAATTTAATAATATATATATAATATAATGAGAAGCCATTTACCAGCCACCACACTCACCGTTGGGCAAAAAACAGGCAGGGGAGCTTCACTCCATTAGGAATTAGCATTATTGGAATAGGGTGTAATTTCTACATCCACCACAAGATGGCGCCAGACTACCGAAAGATTTTAGAAGGCCGCAAAGCCGCGGCCTCAATTACTGGCCGGCGCGGCCCGATGGAATTGCGCGGCGGAGTTCGGGGTCCAAATGGAGACAGGATACCCCAGCAGCGTTGCCCCAGTCGCCAGTACACGAAATCTAGGCGCAAATGCGACCTGGCGACCGGGGTTTGTCGAGCCCTGCTGTATGTGCATACATACTTTGGAGCATGTGCTGTAGTTGGCACATTTTGCAATAGAAACTTGCTCTCACCAGTCTAATACTAAAGCTAGGCCCCCACAGCTAGTTTTCTCTAGTTCAACCCGCAGTCTAAACAAGAGAAATTCATCCATACTAAATGCTTCATGGAAAATAACACGCAAAACTAGAACAAAGTAGAACACATGAAACATATTCGTTAGTTTAATATCCTGAGAAACCATGAAACTTTGCAAATCATGGGGCGAGGCATTGCTTTAGCAGTTTGTGATCTCCTGTAACTATATGAGTGCACTGCACCTCTGAAGTCATCATTTATGTATTCTGCATTGGGGTTCATTTACTAGTAGTAGACAATGTTCACTTGAACATACCGCTCAATGTTTTGAGATGGAATTGAGAGAACAAAAGTATGTAGGCCTAGGATACACCCCCTGCCATGCCCCCTAAAGGAGAATTATACAAAAAAAAATAAAAAAAATGACTTAAACCCATAAGTGCTTTTCTTTGCCACTACAATTCCTTTATACTGGTTTTTGACATTTACAAATGCAGCAATTTAGAAATTGGATGAAAGGTTTAGCACTGGGAAACACTTTTTGAAAAAGATAAAAGTGCATTTTATATACAATTATATAGATCAGACCAAAATGAGGGACAAATGGGGAGGAAGGAGGGACAGAGACAGTGCATCAAAATCAGGAACAGTTGGAAGCTATGGATGTCCTAGTGAAATCATGTATGATGAAACGTGCTGGGCGGAGCCAGAACACATGCCACTATGCATGCACAAATTAGCCGCAGCCGCTTGGTTTCTTTCAAACGGAGTGTACATGTGATGTGAAATGCCATTGTAAGTGCATTTACCTTATTAAAACTGCATACTCTACTGGTTTACACTATGGAGAGTGTTTCTATTTTTCTTTAGGATACCATTCCTACAGTGAGGTGATTGCACATTGATCTGTAGGAACATAGCGGGGCGGTTGTTCAGTAAGGTGCTTGAGAGAAGTTGGACGTTTCGTAGTTGTATTGAGCGCTGTCTGACCACTCTTTATTGGGGGTCATCTCATTTTGGTAAGCCCCCCTCTTTGAAACACTGAGGTGGTGTGCGGTCTTACTGCTGGGAAGCTCAGAGGCTGATGGGATTCAAATCTACTTAACTTATCCTCTGGCTCTTCATTGGGATTATGGGTTTATTACTTTTATGCACTTATAGGTTTATATATTTTTCCATATCAGTTTTTTCTTTGTCACTTTTTATGATTGGGTCACACATGTTCACAATTTTAATTTAACACCATCGTGATTTTCATAGTGCTGCACTGTTTACAATATTTTGTGTATACCATGTATTAGGGTATTACGCAAGCTGCTACTTATGTCCGGTCAGAAATTCCGATGGAAAAGGTCCGATCGGATTATATTGTCGGAAAATCTGATTGCGTGTGGGCTCTATCGGACTTTTTCTGTGGACAAAGTGTCAAGCATAATCAGATCAAATTACGAGATCAAAGCTATTGCCTACTAGCCTCTACGTAGTCTCGTCGTACGCAACGAATGTCACTACGTTCCGAACAATCGGATTTTCTGACAACTTTGTCCGACCGTGTGTATGCAACACCAGTTTTGGACAAAATCCGTCTAAAAAAATCAGACGGATTTTGTGGTCGGAATGTCCGACCGTGTGTACAAGGCATAAGACAAGACATTCCTAACGCGGTTTTCTTTAGTTTAGTTTCTTTAGTTTATAATCATAAATAAGGGTAACTCCACTTTTGTGTTAAAAAATAGCAAACTCAAAAAATACTATAGCATATACAATTGCTACACAAAAGTCATATTGTAATTGAATGTTATTAGAAATCACCTTTCCTTTTCAATCTGCAGCGGCTGTCATTGCAATGCAAAATGGCAACCTGGAGGCATCCTGTATACAGAACACCCCCCAGAAATGTAATTTCCTGCTTGCGCGATTGGCTTACTGATTTTTCCAGAAGCCTGTACTAAGATAAAAGTTACATTTTTGGCGACCCCTGTAGCAAAAATTTTCATTTTTGGTGAGATACTCCCCGAAGGGAAATCGTATCTAAAAACGGATGCAGACCCTGCCACTTTTCTCATTAGAACCCTGCAGGTGCAGCAGCTGACTGATAATTATGAAAATCATTCCCATTCACACTCATTTCGCACATGAACACAGACAAACAGCTATTTCTTCAGAATAATAAAAGGTCCAATTTAAACTATTGCTATTTATAACAACAGCAGCTAAACAATCCATAGCGAAAGCATGGAAAACTAACTCTCTTTGCAATGCATACAAACTGTCAAACAGAGAGTGACACAAGCCTTGGTACACGCAAAGACCGAAGCGATTTTTCTAGACAAAATCCTCAAATTTGAATCCATATGGAAACCATGGATAGATCATTATCTTCCACCAGGTACAAATAAGTCATTGGTATAGACACAAAGAAATATGATAAATACTGCCCTCCCTTTGATACGTGATTTCTACTATACCACTAAATATTTATTTTCTCTCCCCTTTCCCTACCCCTTTTTATAGTACAAATAGGGGTAGAAAATAGGTTCACATACTTTTTCAGGGAATACCAAGCCATATAGATGGACCTTGGCCCTGATTGTAGTTTATAATCCATTATTGTTTCATAATACCTAATATTATTATTTAATCATTGCCCCCTTTTAGCATTTAGCGTCCATAATTATACCTGACTATTGATATTAGAATTTAATTTCTATTTTGTATATTTTATTTTTATTTTTTTAATATGAATATGCTAACACAATACATTATTTATTATATAATCTCTCATTATATAATATAATAATTTATCGTTATTTTACTAGCTCTTATTTACACAAGAAGTTTTATTGCATGCTTTGACTTTATCTTGTGAAACTTGTTTTTTACAATGCTGACTTGTAATATATTATAATCTATAAAAGAAAATTATAAGAATAATAAAAGGTAGGTATCTGCAAATTCCTACAATGTACACAGATACCCCATAGAACAGTGGTTCTCAACCTCAGTCCTTAAAGTGGGAGTCCGCCGGGAGTTCCGCCGTTTTTTTTTTTTTTTTTAAAAGCCAGCAGCTACAAATACTGCAGCTGCTGACTTTTAAAATAATGACACTTACCCGCCCAGCGTGCCCGCGATGTCGGCACCCGAAGCCGATCTCTCGATCGTCTCTCGGATGCTGCCGCCGCCATCTTGCGTATGGGAATCAGGAAGTAGAGCCTTTCGGCTTCATTTCCCGGTTCCCTACTGTGCATGCGCGAGTCACGCTGCGCAATAAGGATGGTCCCCGCTGTCTCTGGGATCTGTGTGTTTCCCAGCAGGCAGCGGGGGACTTTCGGAAAGGGGCGTAGATTCTGCGGAAAGGGGCGTACCTTATGCAGAAGCTACGCCGGAAGTGGGTGCAGATACCTGTACTGTACAGGTACCTGCACCCCCCTCCCCCCTGAAAGGTGCCAATTGTGGCGCCGGAGGGGGGGAAGATTCCAATGAGCGGAAGCTCCACTTTAGGGTGGACCTCCGCTTTAACCTCTTGCTTACTGGGCACTTACACACACCCCCCCCCCCCCCCCCCCGCCCAGACCAATTTTTAGCTTTCAGCACCGACACACTTTGAATGACAATTGCGCGGTTGTGCTACACTGTACCCAAATTACATTTTTATAAAAAAAATTCACACAAATGGAGTTTTCTTTTGGTGGTATTTAATCACCACGTGGGTTTTTATTGTTTGCTAAACAAAAAAGACTGACATTTTTGGGAAAAAAAAGTTTCATAGTTTGTTATAAAATTTTGCAAATGGGTCATTTTTCTCCTTCATTGATATTCGCTGATGAGGCTGCACTGATGGGCACAGATAAGGTGACACTGATGGACACTGATTAGACGGCACTGATGGGCCTTGATGGATGGCACCGATAGGTGGCACTGATAGGCACTGGCAGGTGGTATTGATAGACAGCACTGGTGATGAGGCACTTTGGTGGTGACTTTTATAGGTGGCACTGTGGGCACTGATAGTTGACACTGGACACTGGTAGGTGGCGCTGGTGGGCACTGGTAGGTGGTGCAGAGGCTCTCCCCGATCGGGACTGATGTCCCTCTCACAGCCACCGGTGATCGGCTTTTTTTCTCCTCATGCTACCAGCGTGCGGAGAAAAAATATTTTTACCAGTTCTGTTTACATCATATGATCAGCTGTTATTGGCTGACAGCTCATCACGTGGTAAGGGGTCAGGAACGACCTTCTACTCCGATCTGTGATCAGCCGAGTCTCATAGACTCGGCTGATCACAGAGCGTGCCACGCGCTCCCTGCAGGGGGCGCACAGGCTGCTCGAGCATGGGAGGACGTCTATTGACACCCTCCCAGCAAATTAGGTCTGCGCTGCAGCCATCTTTCAGCTATAGTGCGGATGGGAGGTGGTTAAGTACCCACAACGGGCCATGTTTTCAGGTTCTCCTTTACTTTGCACACCTGTTTTAATCACTTTCCGCCCATAGGCTGTCATATGATGTGGTAGACTTTGAGTGGGGACATCTGAATGATGCCTGCAGGCTGCATCCAGATATCTTTTTCAGCCAGCGATTCTGTGCACCATAAGAACAGTAATGGCGGCGGTTCAGCTAGACGGCGGGAGGGGACGTTCCCACACCTCCCGCCGCCCTTAGGTGCTTCTCCAAGCTCATCCCTGCGTTCGGCGAGCCAGAGAACGAATCGGTCACCGCCAGAAGTTGAGCATAGTGATTTTTGGTGACCAGATGGTCCCCAGTCAGCTCTATGACCCTCGGAGGCGCGGGCGCAACGTTATGACATCATGTCTGGACCAGCAGAAGTAAACAAAGCCAAGGACGTGGCTGGAAAGGATGAGAGTTTATTTTTTTTCATCTCAGCCTTTCCAGCATGAAGGAGATTTGTCTCATAGACCGCACATCTCTCCATAAAGAGGACCTGTCATGCACTATTCCTATTATAAGGGATGTTTACATTCCTTGTAATAGTAATAAAACAGATTTCTGATTTAAAGAGAAAGTGTAAAAAAAAAAAAAAGTAAAATAAAGAATACAATTCTTAAAAATTTAAAAATTTTTAAAGCGCCCCGTCCCCACGTGCTCGCGCACAGGAGCGGACGCATATGTAAGTCACGCCCACATATGTAAACAGTGTTTAACTCACACATGTCAGGTATCGCTACGTGCGATAGAACAAAAGCAACAATTCTAGCCCAAGACCTCCTCTGTAACCCTGAATAGGTAACCTGTAAAAAAAAAAAAATGTCGCCTATAGAGATTTTTTTTTTAGGTACTAAAGTTTGGTGTCGGTCCACAAGTGTGCGCAATTTTAAAGCGTGACATGTTCAGTATCTATTTACTCGGCGTAACATCATCTTTCACATTATATGAAAAATTGGGCTAGCTACTTTTTTTTTTTTTTTTCCCCATGAAACTTTTTTTTTAATCTACTGCACAAATAGGGTGTGACATAAAAAGTTGCAACGACCGCCATTTTATTCCCTAGGGTCTCTGCTAAAAAAAAAAAAAAAAAGCCATATATAATGTTTGGGGGTTCTGAGTAATTTTCTAGAAAAAAAAAAAAAAAATGATGATTTTTACATGTACCTGTAGGAGCGAAGTGCCGGAATTGGCCCGGATGGGAAGTGGTGGTTAGATTAATATCAATGATATGGTATTGATAAGAGCTATTTTATTGAAGAGAAGTTCCCAAAACATGGCCCGTTGGGGGGTACTTGAGGACTGAGGTGGAGGACCACTGCCATAGGGGAATGTTTTCTCAACAAAAGTGGAGTTACTCTTTAAAGCTTTAACATTATCCTATATTTATTAGACATACTTTATGGGGATGTGGTGCAAGTAAATCTGGGTCCAGCCACTATTGGTTAACAATCCTACAGAAGAGGAATTAAATTAAAAAAAAGTAAAAAAAGGGAGCAGAAACTGTCTTTTTTCTGGCAGGTGATTGGATATTGAAAGTGACAATAACTTGCCATTGTACAACTGCGTTTAGAACCACCACCGAGGATCTACTGACTCTTACTAGCAGTTGCCTCCGTCTCCAAAAGAACTCCTTTGTGAATGTAGCCTAAGCCAAGTGAACACCGTCTACTCCTTTATTAGATCAACCCAACAGAACCAGACAAGTATATGGAGCAGATTCCTTCCTTGCTGTTCTCAGCCCTTGTCTACGATTTTAGTGCAGCTGCAGACAGAACAAATAGAAGGAATTCACTGCTATAAATTTTCAAAAAATAAAACAGGAGAGCCAGGCACTTAGCATTTTCAAGAGAGGAAAGCAAAGGGCATTATATAGTCCTCACAAGACAGGTGTCCTTAGAGCAGTATTAAACCCAAAAGCAAACATTTGTTATAATGCAGCTTACCAATTCTTAGATGTGATGGCTGCATTAGTTTTTTTTTTTTTTTTTTTTTAGGTTTTCTTTCTTTATATGTCATCTGGTGATCTGAGCAGTAAGTCTGTTGTATTACAGCAGCACAAGCAATCCTAAGATGTAGCAGTTAGAGCAGTGATCTCTAAACTGCGGCATAGGGGCCAGATGCAGATTTTTGTTCGATTTTTTCCACCCCTTGGAGTACCATTTCATCCACTGATACCAACAATGGGGCATAATTCTCCCTACTGACACCAATGAAGGGGGCATTTCTCATAATGACACCAACGACGGGGCCCAATGACATCAATGATGGGGCACAGGTCCTCCTATTGACACAATTGATGGGGCCCAATGACATCAATGATGGGGCACAGATCCTCCTATTGACACCAACGATGGGGCCCAATGACATCAATGATGGGGCACAGTTCCTCCCAATGACATCAATGATGGGGCACAGTTTCTCTTATTGACACCAATGATGGGGCCCAATGACATCAATGATTGGGTACAGTTCCTCCTAATGACACAATTGATGGGGCCCAATGACATCAATGATGGGGCACAGATCCTCCTAATGACACCATCGATGGAGCCCAATGACATCAATGATGGGGCACAGTTCCTCCTAATGACACCAACAATGGGGCCCAATGACATCAATGATGGGGCACAGTTCCTCCTAATGACACAATTGATGGGGCCCAATGACATCAATGATGGGGCACAGTTCCTCCTAATGACACCAACAATGGGGCCCAATGACATCAATGATGGGGCACAGTTCCTCCTAATGACACCATCGATGGAGCCCAATGACATCAATGATGGGGCACAGCTCCTCCTAATGACACCAACAATGGGGCCCAATGACATCAATGATGGGGCACAGTTCTTCCTAATGACACCAACGATGGGGCCCAATGACATCAATGATGGGGCACAGTTCCTCCTAATGACACCAACAATGGGGCCCAATGACATCAATGATGGGGCACAGTTCTTCCTAATGACACCAACGATGGGGCCCAATGACATCAATGATGGGGCACAGTTCCTCCTAATGACACCAACAATGGGGCCCAATGACATCAATGATGGGGCACAGTTCCTCCCAATGACACCAATGATGGGGCCCAATGACATCAATGATGGGGTACAGTTCCTCCTAATGACACAATTGATGGGGCCCAATGACATCAATGATGGGGCACAGCTCCTCCTAATGACATAATTGATGGGGCCCAATGACATCAATGATGGGGCACAGTTACTCCCAATGACACCAATAATGGGGCACAATTACTCCCACTGAAACAATGGGGCATTATTATTTTTTCCTACCAACGTCGGGACCTTTACTTCTTCCACTGGCCATGGTCCGGCCCGCCTAAATTCTGAAGGACTGTAAACTGGCTCTTTGTTTATAAGGTTTGGAGATCCCCAAGTTAGAGTGTTGAGACAAACCATTTACCACTGACGGGTGCTTACAATGATCAGCATTTATTTATTAAAACCTTTATCCAAAAAAGGAAAAAGTGGTTTGCTGTAACCGATTACAAAGAATGTGCTGGAGTCTGGCTTCACTTTGTGTATCTAAATCTGGTAGTACATCTGACACTCCCCTCCCCCCCAGACTCACAATGCTGCTGTGCCTTCTGTGGTTCTTCATCCAGAGTAGGGGTACTCCAATATGGGAGGTGTGTTACTGGCCAAATCACCAGGTGAAAACAGAGAGTAAAACGCCTTAAAAAAACGAATGCAGCCACCACATCTAATGAATGATACATGTTTGGCTTTGTGTTTAATGCTGCTTTATAGCATTGTATACAGGCAGTCAACCTGCTGTGCAACAAATATATTTCATTATGTTAATATTATAGATAGGTGAATGTTTGATGGTAACTTACACAAGCTTTAAGACCTCGTTCACATCTGGCGATTTAGGATCACGGGCAGAATCGCCACAATTCTCAATTGTACCCCAATAGCGGAAAGCAAAAAATAAACAGCACTAAAAAAAATATTAACCACTTCCCGACCACCTACCGCAGATATATGGTCCGTGCCAGATTACGTACCTAGTACACAATCTGACGCTTCCGGGTCTGGGGGCACGCACGCGCGCCACCAGAGACCCGCTACCACTGTGATCACACACAATGGGAGCCAAGGCTCGATGTCTGCCGGAACCCGCCAATTGCACAATTTACAGGAAGAACAGCAATCTGCAGATCGCCATTCTGTTAGGAGGAAATGCATTAATCCTGTGTCCTTGAAAAGCAGGAACACAGATCTAGGCTTTCCCTTAGTAAAAGCGTCTCCCACACTACACAAACACTGGCTAGGCACACAGTTAACACCTTGATCGCCCCTGATGTTAACCGTGTCCCAGCCAGTGTCATTAGTACAGTGACAGTGCATATTTTTAGCACTGATCACCGTATTGGTGTCACTGGTCCTCAAAAGTGTCAGTTAGGTGCCCGATGAGTCTGTTGCAATATCGCAATCCTGTTATAAGTCGCTGATTGCCGTCATTACTAGTAAAAGAAATAAAAATATCGTATAGTTTGTAGACACTATACATTTTGCGCAAACCAATCAATAAAGGCTTATTGAGATTTATTTTTTACCAAAAATACGTAGCAGAATACATTTTGGCTTAAATCGATAAAGAAATTATATTTTTGTTTACTGAATATGTTTTACAGCAAACCGTAAACATTTTTTGTTTTAAAAAAATAGCGCAAAAAATAAAAGCCACAGAGGGGATCAAATACCACCAAAAGAAATCTCTATTTGTGGGGGGAAAAGAACATACAATTTATTTGGGTACAGTACGCAGTGCCATATCACAAAAAAATGGCTTGGTCATGAAGGGGGGTAAATCTTCTGGCGGTCAAGTGGTTAAAAAAAAAAAAAAAAAAAAAAACTTAAGCTGCTTGCAATAAGGATCAATACACCTTTAGCCATGGTTTATATTGATGCGATTTGGCATGTCAAATCAGCAGCTTTTGCCCGCAATGGAACCGCCCGAATCGGTGCAACGTTGACTTTGCGGCACCGTATCGACTTCCAAAAGTAGTTTCTGTACTACATTTGGCGATTTCAGGTGCAATTTCAATAGACATATGTGCAAGAAACCGCACAGAGGTCTCCAAAATCATCAGACTGACATGCGGGAATGAAATCGTGCTAATTCAATCCCACAGCAATGTGAACCAGGGCTTACCCATATACATTTCAATATAAATTGCAGTGCTAACGCACCACGCTTGCTTAAGTGACAATCATTTTTATTGGCCCTTGAGCGCGGCATGGTTTTGCGGCAATCCTCGTGCGATAAATCGCGGCAAACCACATTGTGCGAAGCTTGTCCCCCAGAAGAAGCTCCTGCTCCTTTTTTTTTTGGCCAACATGCTTGCTGCAATTGCTGTGCGATTTATCACGCGGCAAAATCGCAGTGCGTTTGAGGTGCCCTTAAAAATGAATGACAGCCAAACACAGGTGGTGCATTTTGTCATTTTTGCAGTGCGATTTTGAATTAGGGCAGAATTGGGGTAATTCTGCTGGCGATCCCAAATTGCCAGATGTGAACGGGGCTTTAATAAAGTAGTTGATATATCACTTCTGATCACAGAAAGTCACAAGGACACTGCGTTTTCTGTACTTGCTGAAAACATTCCTAAAAAAAAAAAAAGAAAACCAATGCACCACCATATCTAAAGACTGGTAAGCTTCTATGTGTGACATTTCTGTTATCGGCTGTAGAAACATACATCCGTCCCTTTGATCCATTAGATTTCTATTGGATTTTTAGTTCTCATTCTAGGTTCTCCAGTGGTTGGCGGACACCTAAAGACCAAGGAGTAGCCTACCAACCAAATCTACACCACTAATTTACACAATGAAGCCTCAAAACTGTTTCAGATCCCGATACGCATGACATAGACATGGTTACCAGTTGACTCGTTGTAGTCGGTAGTTTGGCGCTGGTGGTGTCCAGGAGACCTTCGTTCTGATGCTCCGTCACTTGCAGATGCCAAGCTGCTCAACCTGCAACAGAAAACAAGAATAGTTTTTGGTATGCGGGCACACAACTGAACACATACACCATTAAAAAGTGTCAACTTTAACATAGAAATAAACATAAACCTCAAAATAGTTAGCCATAGAGATCTATACATAACATTTTTATGAACTAAAGACGTTGGTGTGATAGATATAGATATCTATCTATATATCTATCCATATATATATATATATATATCTATATCTATCCATATATATATATATATATCTATATCTATCCATATATATATATCTATATCTATCCATATATATATATCTATATCTATCCATATATATATCTATATCTATCCATATATATATATATATATATATATATATACTTACACACACAACATTCCAGTGTGGTTGTACAGCGAGTCCGATTATTACAGATCAGACTGGGGTTCTCGGTCACCCTGTGCCCCCAGACGGCATAAGACACAGGGTGACTTTTGCTGTGTACACATGAGCAGATTATCCGACAGAAAAGTCGGACGGGAGCTTTTCATCGTATATTCCGATCGTGTGTATGCGCCATCTGACTTTTTACTTTGAAAATTCTGATGGACCTAGAAATGAAACGCGTTCTAAATATTTCCGACGGAACCAATTCCTATTGGAAAAAACGCTTGTCTGTATGATGTTCCAAAGTACCAAAAATTATGCATGCTCTGAAGCAAGTACGAGACGGAAGCTACTGGCTACGGAGTATTGAACTTCCTTTTTCTAGTCCTGTCATACGTGTTGTACCTCATCGCTTTCTTCGCGGTCGGAAGTTTCAGCTGAATTCTGTCGGAACTCCGTCGGAAAAACCTTCAGAGTTTATTCCGACGGGAAAACCAGTCGTGTGTACACAGCATTAGACATAGGAGATGCATGGGGAGCTCAAACAAGGGTTTCCCAACCTACCCAAGAGATTCTGTGTTCCATGGGCCCCCCGCCCAAAGTGAGTCCCGTCACAGTTGGTGAGACTTTTTTTAATGAAAGGACAGCAACTTTTTGCTCCATTCACACTTGTGCCATTTGTCATGGGACTTTGGACTTTAAAGTTGAATGACAAGTCACACCCTATTTTCAATGGCCTTTTTTTGGACCTTGCTTTGTGCACGGATCCAAATCATTTGGTGGAGGGGGATTATGGTGTGGGGTTGCTTTTCAGGGGTTGGGCCCTTCGTTCCAGTGAGGAGAACTCTTAAGCCCCATACACACTATCAGTTTTTCTGCTGAGTTTTTCCTTCAGATTTACCAATACCATGTAGTGTAAGGGCCTGCCTGATTGCATACAAATTGAACCTCCTAAGGTTTGACCTCATATTACATGGTTTTGGTAAATCTGAAGGAAAAACTCAGCAGAAAAACTGATAGCGTGTATGGGGCTTTAAGGTGTCAGCATACCAAGAGATTTTGGACAATTTCATGCTCCCAACTTTGTGGGAACAGCTTGGGGATGGCCCCTTTCTTTTCCGACTAGACTGCGCACCAGTGCACAAAGCAAGATTCATAAAGACATGGAAGAGCGAGTTGGCTCACGAGCGAGGAACTTGACTGGCCTACACAAAGCCCTGATCTCAACCCGATAGAACACCTTTGAGTGTTAGCGAGGAGACTGCTAACCGGGTCCAATATCAGTGCCTGACCTCACAAATGCGCTTCTGGAAGAATGGTCAAACATTCCCATAGACACACTCCTAAATCTTGTGGACAGCCTTTCCAGAAGAGTTGAAGTTGTTATAGCTGCAAAGGGTGGGCCAGCTCAATATTGAACCCTACGGACTAAGACTGGGATGTCATTAAAGTTCATGTGCATGTAAAGGCAGGTGTCCCAATACTTTTTACAATATAGTGTACAGTATGTGAACTGAGCCTATATTTCTCCCCTGCTACATTACAATGGGATTTGGGGTTGGACATAAGTTTAAAATGCTTCTGAGATCCTTCACAATAATTCATTCATTTGACCTGCAGCTAATGACCTTCTAACCTGATTTTGACCTGCTTCAAGTGCATTTTGTACTCCCGAAGACCATGGGACCGATTACCTAAAATGATCAAATTCTGGACAACGTTCATGTTTTCCAAAATGCTTGGACAAACGTTACGTTGAAAAAAAAAAAAGGTCCATATAACGCAGATGAAGTCCAATAGAATTACCTCGACCATCGCGTACAAAAAAAAAAAAAAAAAGGCACGTTATTTCCCTTTCGGTCGGTAGTTTTGGCTTCTCTTCTTTATGACGCACGCGTTTTGTTCATGACAGTTGTTTGTTGTGAAGCATTATCCAAATAGTGTCTACACTTAATAAGGTTTTCAAAAGGCTTTTTAGTATGATGATGCAACAAACTGAATCCTAGTGTGTAATTGATCTAATATCTCCATACGGCTCCCAACAAACTCATTACAAAACAGCTCTGGAAATCTAATATGGACCCTCAAAAGTAGAAGGATGAAGTCATTTAAAGGAAGGGAAGGGTTAAGGCGTGTGTCATGGGATAAGACAGCTGACACACTTGGCAGGCCTCCTCAATAAACCCAGACGCTGCAAAGATGTTCTGGCCCCAGCATGGAAGCGGGCCGACCATAGCTGCGCTGAAGGTGCGCCGCACAAATCAAAAGGGAGGAACTGAGGGGGTGAAGAAGGCTGTGGGAAAACTACAGAGAACTTGGGTGATGCCCAAATCGAAATGACCGCTGACACCGTCCCAGGGACTCCTTGGGAACTAAAGAAATCAGCAAGATACAGATATCAAATACGCCTAGGACTGCAGGAGCAACTGTTCAACGACCGCAGGGAAGGGAGAGCAATGTAGGATGTTAAAATAAAAAGTAAGCTCTTTAGGTACCCAGCTGCATAAGCAGATTGTACAATCCAGTGCATCTGGGGTGAGTTGTATAAAAGAAAAAAAAAAAAAGAAAAAAAAAAAAAAGCTCAAAGGCATGGACTGAAATATGACTGCAAAATACATTTAGAGGTTATATTTTACTACCAGGACATCTTGACTCTCCAAATATGTTCTATAGTTCTGGTATCACCATTCTTCTAACAAAGTTTCTATTTTTTATTTATTTTTTATTAGTGTTTTCAAGCATACAGTGTAAGGGCCGGTTCACACAGCGGGCGATGCGAGGCGACACGACTCGCCTCGCCTCGCTCCCGCAAGTCGCCCCCGTTCTGTACAATGGAACCGTTCTGAGAGGAGCGACTCGAGTCGCTCCGACTCAGAAAAAAGGTTCCTGTACTACTTCTGGGCGACTTCGGGGGCGACTTGCATTGACCTCTATACAGAAGTCCTCTGCAAGTCGCCGCTGAGGTCCCCGCAGGTCGCGGCGAGGCAAGTCGGAGACGCCTCGCCGCGCCTGCAGTGTGAACCGGCCCTAACAAAAGCAAAAAAAAATACAAAAAAAAAAAAAACAACAATAAAACAAAATAGTCAGCATGGCCATAAAAGATAGTATTTTGTCAGTTCAGCAAATGGGATGACTTTGTCCAACCAACAGAAATAGCGTGGCATGACTTGCTCTATGTAGGAAGTATTGCATGTTATCATAACATAACTGTCAAAAATGAGATGTTCCCAAAATTAAAAACAAGAAAAAGGGAATGCCACAAAGAACATCAGAGGCCTACACCATAGGATTATGATGTATCAATCATAGCGGCTCTTGTTGGATCGGATAGCCACTTGGACCATACCCTATCGTATTTCTTCAGGCGGTGCCTGCCTCCTGCTGAGCAAAGCCAATCAAAATGGCACTCTTTTTTTCTAAACTGGTCAAAGCTCATCTCAATGGCCCCTTCATCGCTCTCGCCGGACCAACAAAGCTAGCTTTCGAGTCCCTGGTATGACTTCTGGCTATCTTGACTCTTGTGTACCCACTTCTGGCTTGCTCTTGGTTATCCATGTCTGCTGCCCGCCCTGACCTCTGGCTTGTTGCTGCTTATGCGTTTCTGTTTCCTGTCCTGACCTCTGGCTTGTTGCTGCTTATGCATTTCTGTTTCCTGTCCTGACCTCTGGCTTGTTCCTGGTTATCTATATCTCCTGCCTACCCTGACCTCTGACTTTTTCCTGGTTATCCAAGTGTACTGCTCACCCTGACTTCTGGCTTGTTCCTGGTTATACTTGTCTGATGCCCACCTTGACCTCTGGCTTGTTCCTGGTTATACTTGTCTGCTGCCCACCCTGACCTCCGGCTTGTTCCTGGTTATACTTGTCTGCTGCCCACCCTAACCTCCGGCTTGTTCCTGGTTATACTTGTCTGCTGCCCACCCTGACCTCCGGCTTGTTCCTGGTTATACTTGTCTGCTGCCCACCCTGACCTCCGGCTTGTTCCTGGTTATACTTGTCTGCTGCCCACCCTGACCTCCGGCTTGTTCCTGGTTATACTCGTCTGCTGCCCACCACTTGTTCCTGGTTATCCATGTCTGATACCTGCCCTGACCTCTCGCTTGTTCCTGCTAATGCATGTTTGCTTCCTGTCCTGAACTCTGGCTTGTTTCTAGTTAACCATGTCTGCTATTAACCCTGACCTCTGACTTGTTCCTGGTTATCCAGTAGATTTTACCTGTCAAAAGGATATATATTTCTGTCAATTCAGTTCTAAGATTTACACATCTTGGCCACACACCACAAGCCATGTCTGGTAGGGGAGGAGATCAGATTTTTCTTTACTTTGGTTCAGTTATGCTTACATGTCTGCTTCCCACCTCCACCTATAAGTGGATAGTAAAAGAAGAAGCAGCAGAAAGGTTAAGCTCATTTATGTTGCTCTGCTGTCTCCTTTGAGCATGCTACTTGCACTGCAGCACAACTGATTGGCTCCTATTGTTGAGCTTCCCATCCCCAGGCCATTTTTTGTTGAGCTTCCCACTCCCAGTCTGAGCTCTGCTATACAAGGACTGTAAGAGGCCTGAGATAATGCATTTTTTTTTTTCATTGAAGCAGCAGGTTGGAAAAAAAAAAAAAAAAAGAAGAAGATTGGATCCCCCCCCCCCATTAACACAGAGTGAGGTGAATCCCTTCTGCAGAGCTATTGTATTTGGATAGTTGAAAGAGGACCATTGAGTTCAATGGGGCTGCGCCGCAACCACATGCAATTGCAATGCAGTTGTGCTGCATTACAGGAGAAAATCAGGTATAACACCTCCTCGCCGCCTGTCAAATAACCTCTAAAAAGTGATCCGATTGCAGATCACTTTTCAGAGAGCACCGAAAATCTAAAAAGAGCCATTAAAGAAGTGACATATGCTTTCTGAATATGTCTCTTTATCGAATCAAAATAATCTGCAATGTGAATAGCAGAACTCGCCTGTTTAGTCAACAGGAATCATTAACAACTATCGACATTCTGTCCAATTCTGATAGGAGTGTGCCAGTATTTCAGGGAAGGACATTTGCTAGTCTGACAATCTGCATTGCACCAGATTCAAGTTGCTGGTGCTTCTTGTCAGCACAGACACTGAGTCTGGAGACAAAGTCCTGGGAGTGGGCCCCTTCCAGGCCCCTATAGTCTATAGGGGCCCCTCCACACCTATAGGGTACCTTCTGACACATTACTGCATGCATTTACACAGGTTATAAACATGCTTTTTTTTTTTGCTTATGCATTATCTAAAGAAAAGGAGAAGCAGAATACACATTTTTTCTAAAATGACAAATAAGTTTAAAAAAAGCACAGCTGCAGTAGATTTTGCACTCTCCAGATTTAAAAAAGCAACCCCAATGTATTTAAAAATGTCAAAGGTAATACAGTGGAACCTTCGATTACGAGCATAAGCCCTTCCAGGAGAATGCTTGTTTCTCTATAGAAGTCAATGGAAACCAAGATAATTCCTTCCGCATTGACTTTTATTGCATGCAATACCGCATGTGCCCAAAAGGTGGGGGGAGCGCTGGAGAGACTCGGAAATATTCGGGGACTGAGTCAGAATTAAAAAAAAAAAAAAAAGTTGCTCGTCTTTCAAAACTCTCGTTAATCGTGTTACTCGTTAGCCAAGGTTCCACTGTACTTCTATTCTGGGCAAATACCAGAACCAAACAGTGGCTTCTTATATCCTTTTTTTTTTTTTTTTAATTCTGTTTATTGATTTTATGCAAAACATACAAACAACAGTGGACGCATCATGAGGACGCATCCACAGGCCTAAGGCCAGTACTAACTAACATCAACAACTGGCTAATCCAACCAAAAAACCCCCACCCCCCACCCCCCTTCCCCCCCCCCAAACCCAAAGTCACAGCCCGACCGGAACCCTTGAACCAACCATATCTTCTTTCCCTTATGCACTCAGTGTCTGAATCCTACTATAGAGTAGTATTTACAGGGTACCCACAGGACTCTTCCCCATGTTGTCATGTATCAGCCGTGGTTCGCATCAGCCAGTATCACTGTCACTCTCAACCCGATCACACTCCCCACCGATCATCCTACAGTGGTGCTGGAATCAAGCCAGGAGTGCCAGACCTTATCAAATTTCTTCATACAACCTCTGGCCTCATATGTGCGTTTGTAATATGGCAGCATCATGTTTACCAGATTTTTCCAAAAGGAAACCGTCGGGGCCCTTGTTTTTTTCCAATGCAGAAGAATGGATTTTCTACCATAAAACAACAGGATACTCAGCATCGTTCGCAGTGCCCGTGAAGGCACCACCTCGTCAACAAGGCCAAACAGGCATACACTAATAGTTTTCGGAATAGGTACTTGAATCAGTTCAAAGATACACAAAGTTATGTCTTCCCAAAAATCCTGCACAAGTGCGCAGTCCCAAAAAATGTGATTGGCATCCGCCGGGGAATGGGAGCACCTCCAGCATTCCGACGAGATACCAGGGAAAATCTTGCCCAGCCGGGCCGGAGTATAATAGCTCCTGTGCAAAAATTTGAACTGGATCAATCTATCCCTAGCGGACACCAGATGTTGGAATGGCTTGATCCACAGAGCATCCCAGTCCTCCCCCTGGGCAGCAGGGACCTCCGCTGCCCACCTCTCTCTACACTTTGCAATGGCCTGAGGTGTGAGTTGGAACATTTCCTTGTAGGTCACCGAAAGGGGTTTACCCAGGTCCTCCCTCACCAACAATCTTTCCAAAGCCGAAGGCATAGACTCCACCCTCAGGTCGCGGAACTGTGTCTGAAAGGCATGCCTAAGTTGTAGAAACCGGAATAAATAACCATTTGACAGGTCATGTCTGGTTTGCAATTGAGGGAAGGTCTGCAATTCCCCGAAACTAGTGATATCCCCCACAGTCTTGATACCCTGCACCGCCCACACCATGGGATCCGGGAGATTGTAGAAGTGTGGCGCTTCTTATATCCTTAAATGGATGCGGTTATGCAAGATTATGGAGGTTGCCACTGCTAAACTCTCCTTCCTTTGAGAAAACAGAAAACCGTATGAAATATTTACTGTAATTTTTCTTTCCTGGTGCCAATCCATGACAACTTACATACTATCATGTATGCTGCCATGTTGGCGCCACGAAAGCTAGCTTCCCTGGCTGTCATGCTGATGCTTAGAGGTCCCTAATGCTGTAGGACAATGACCTGGACCAGGTATAGAGATGAGGAATTCATGCATTGTCTTTTTTTTAGGTCTGTGACTCAAAAGTATCTTGTGCAAACCTTTTCTTAAACGTAAAAGCACCCCTCATCTACCTCTTCCCATCCTCCCCAACATATTAGGTCAGCTTGGACCACTCCCCACCTCACCTGCAGCCTCTTGGGACACATCACACATCCTAAGAGGCTGAAGGACCAATCTGACAGCAAAGTACCATCTTGCATAGTTGGGAGCTGGCTGTGAAACACCAGGAAGTCACAGTGGCTCCCACATCCAAAGATGGTGGCACCGGGATTCCAAAGACCGGTAAAGAAGGCAGCGCTGGACTCCTGGGCTGTTGAGTGTCTGTTTCCCAGTCAGCTCCTTCAGTGTTTGGTGCTGCTGACTTTAAGGCTCGGTTCACACTATTGCGAATTGGATGTGGTTTCCCCACATCCAATTCGCAATAGAAGGAGATTTTGTCCAGCTCTCTATGGAGCCGGTTCACATATCTCCACTGCGGCTCCGGTGTGAATTTATACAGGAGTCCTGTGTGTCTTTTGGTCCATTTTAGGTCCGAATTCGGGCTGCAATCGGACCCAAAATGGGGGACGGGGACACACTGGATCCCTGCTGTAAGCCACATGCGATGATAGTGTGAACCCAGCCTGAATGTTTTAACTACATTCCGCCCAAAGCCAAAATATGACGCCCTGGACTTTGAGTGGAGATATCTGAATAATGGGTGCAGCTAAATTGATCGGAGAATGAATCTACCGGTGTTGGCCATTTACCATAGTGCTGACAGAGGACCAGATGATCCCCGGCCATTTCTTTGACCTTCTGAGGAAGGGCCTGACGTTATGACGTAACTTACGGTCTCGGCAGATGTAAACACTGCCGTGTTTTAGAATGGAAAGATACATCTATGAGAGTCACCAAAGCTGCACACCCAAAAAAACGACAAAAATGGAACAGTTTCCCCAAGGGGTTTTTTTTAGCAGCAAAATATGATGTAGAAAAATTATTTAATTAAAATCTTTTATTGTATCAAAAACTAGATTCAAATTCACAGTGAGTTTATAATATGAGCGCTGGTTAGTGACATACAAACATCAACATTCTAGATCTAAGAACTTCACTTGTAGGGGAGAATGCCCTTATTTTTCCTTTATTCTTTTGCTTGACAAACCCCCAGGGGGCAAGCTGCTAGGGGTGTGGGGCAAAAACGGGCCACAGGTAAGCAAGTGAAAGAACATGCTGCTACTAAGCTCGCATTTGGTTTGTTTGATCATTTAGTAGGTTCCTCTGCAGCCTTGGAATTTAAAAATAGAGACTGGACCTCTGTTCCAAGGGATAGGCTCTCCTCTTATCTCATGCGGTTCGCTCAGTCTGCAGACATCAGCAGCCAGAACTGAAAGCATACCATTGGGTTGATATCAGCCCACCTTGTACTCAGTCAACTGGTAACAGCTGCATGGGAAACACTTATTGTAGGGCCACTATTGGGCAAATAAAAATCCAATGAAATAGCGGCCCTATGGCGAAACCCTTGGGGACCTATTGATTGCGGGGCCTTGGAGTGCCACAAGAACCTGGCTGAGAAACTCTGCACAAATGAGTTCATACTGTCATGTCCATGCAAGAGAAGAACTCTTATACTTACCTCTCCAATGGACTGGGTGTCTTCTGCATTCAACACTCTTGGCGCTGTCAGATGTTTTTCTCAACCACCACGTTACAATTCCTTCCTTTAACCCCTACACCACTACAGAACTCAGCAGTGCTGGAAAAAGTAGCCTGGTAAATTAGTTAATTAATTAGAGGAAGCTGCAGAGGGGAACTCTACTTCAACATTGGCCTTGAGGCGGAACTGATAGGGACCTCTTCTTACAGAACCCTGGGGCTCCTCGGAACCCTGTTTGAAAAAAAACTACACTAGTGAATTCGTGCCATCACAGCCCTGCAAGAGAAGATGTCAGGACCTGGATCCACCTAGCAATCAGCAGATCCCAGTGATCAGTTGCCACCTGATGCTGATGCTGGCTGCTAGGAGGGCTACTAGTGCATATCGCTCTACCGTGCCCCCCCCCCCCCCACCTTTGGTGTCCAGGCACTGACTGGGTATTCTGTTAGCAGACTGCAGGGGGGCCAGGGAGTCAGACTTGAAAGCTGGCTGTGGCCAACTTCTACACAGTGCCACCAGCAGGTATTCCAGGTCCTGACAGGAGATCTCATATATTCACCTCTTCAGTGGCCTGTGTGTCTTCTGTATTCAACACTTCTGGTACTGTCAGGTGTTCTTGTCCACTACCACATGTCCTATTTTCTTCCTCCAATCCCTACATGAATATATGGCTCAGCGATGTATAAGAAAGGAGCAACAGTGTATGTTGGGGGACATAGGCATCTGACACTCCTGGAGATGTTCAATGCTGAAGACACTCTGAAACAAAGGGTAGGTAGGCCACACAAACCGTCAGAGAGGAGCATATAAAGCCGATCATAGATTATACAATTTTCCTAATAAATTTCCTTTAGATTTACCTTCAACTATGTAGTGCAAGCGCCTGCCTGATTGCATACAAATTGCAAGCGTTTAGGTTTGACCTCATATTATACGGTGTTGGTAAATCGAAAGGAAAATTTGTACAAGAAAATTGTATAAGGAATGGCCAGTCTAAGAGCTCTTTTCTTTACTGAACGTGTCATAAGTTTCTGCGAAAGGATCCCAGGGGCTCCGCCACAGGGCCACTGTTGTAACAGGGGTCTCTATAACTGGGTGCCCACCCAGATTGTGAATCTTGGGTCTGCATGGTATGCCTAGATATGTTGTGATGGCCTTGTGTTTTGCATTTTGCCTGGGCGTCGCCAGCACATCCCTCTGATTCATAGGGGGACTGTGACTGTCAACATCCTACCAAGCAACCCATGAACCTCTGTTTCTTTTAATGGTATTTTGGGGATATTTCTATTCAGGCTAGCCAAGCCTAGTAACATGATGGTCCAGTGGGGGAGCATCGGCCATGGCGACACCAAGTTTGGCGCCATGTGACCAATTCAGCCCTACATCATTGGTTGTGCCAGTCAAAGATTCTCCATAGTCGGTCACGTGATTGTCATTAGCAGGTTCATCAGCTGACTCACCTTGCGTTACGTGATTTGACTGTTTCTGGCAGCCATGACCACTTCCGGCCATGTGATCAGCAGGCATCCGGTTACAATCAACGGCCTGGACCTGGTCCTTCTCATTGGTTTCCTGGTGATGGAAGACCGGGCAGTGTGGCCATTGGTTGCTGTTGTTCACGTGATTTGATGGTTCCTCAAATGATTGGTTTCTACTCGTCAGGGCCGATTATACCCGAGTTTCGTGGGCTTTTCAACGAGATGTTTGCCTCGTGTCAGCCACGCTAATTCCAGGTTAAGTCTAACATACATTTCTGGGTCACCACAGAGCCGGTGATTTGATCCTATGTGACCCGATTCTCCCTTTAATATTGGTTACTATATTGAGGCTTGGAGCCCATATGGTCAGGTGACAGGTTTTTCTCCAATGGCCTTGGAACAATTGGGGTCCAATTGGCTCTATCATTGGTCTTTATTATTCTTATGTAGTCTATAAATATGAGCAGTGTGGGGGAGCTGTTGTATGCCCTAGTTGAAGTTCTTTGGGAAGAAACTCATTGGGCTTGGTTTTCTGCTTCTCACATTGCCCCTCATTTTTAATCTGTGATCACAGTTTTTATTGATGTATGCTGGTTTTTGGAAATAAAAAAAAAAATGTTTTGACCTACACCATATGGAGGCATTTTTCCTTTGCATAACTTTCCACACACGAGTTCCTTTGTGGTCCAGTCGGTCCTTCCACGCCTGAGGTCCAACCCCGGCATTCTCTTCCTCTGTGGTCTGGTTTGGTGGTGGTCCCTAACACCTTTCGGAGTCGTGTCTGGAGGCCCTGGGTTCCTTGGAGTTCTGTTGATCTGCCAATCCTGGCATCCATGCCTTTATGACATTCATGTCCACCTGTTCGGGTAAGTGTAGATATACTTCCCCCTTTTTTTGGCTGAAGATGTACCATTCCTGATGCTTCTTATACCAGACATTGCCAGCGTATTCCATCTCTGATTAGTCATCTTCTGGTGGTTGACAAATATGGCCCTTCTCAGGACCTTCCCACTCATTGGACTTTTTCACATTTCCATTTGTGCCATTTTTTTATAATTGCTTTTTGTATTACTCACTTATATATTGATATAAGAGTTTATCCCCTAGCGCTACATTATTTACCATTCTCTATAACCTCACTATCATCCGTTAAATTAATATTGATTTAAGGCCTACTTACGACTTAACAAAATATGTCAAAGATGAGAAATGTGAAGGTGAAAAAAAAAAAAAACTTCAAAAGAAAAAGAAAAATTTATTGCAAAATGCAATCTGGAATAAAAAGAAAAAATAATAAAGTTTCCCAGTAGGCTTAAAAACAAAGTCGTATGTACTACTTGCACTTCCCTTTTCCATAAACATATATAACGGAGGCAATACATTTACAATCATTGTGTATAAACATAGGAACTGGAATGCCTTATTTGGCTGCGATTGGACACGCTTAGTATAAATCAAGGATCATTTTTACTACATGTGTATGTTGGCTGTATTCACACAAGGATGAACTCTTAACAATTGGTGGCAAGGCTTCACTGAAAAGAATGCGCTTTAAGTGTGTGCGTGTTTATGTGTGCTTCAAAAGTAGAGCAGCTCCGGGCATGTTCCCTTTGACACATTAAGTTCAAATGATTTACTAAACAGAGAATCAATATGCAGAAATATCTAGGAATTTCAGGAATGGCCTTTTTTAAGATTGGTCCAGCCTGGACCAATGAAATTATGCATATTCTATAGCTGGCCAATCCCTGTGAAAGCAGAGAATCACTGTAGTAGCCACCACTACTACAGTAAATTTTGCTATCTTTGGGGTCCTGTGCTTGCAAGGTAACCACTGAGAGTTGCTCGCTCAGCATGGGTGCCAGAACCGTATTGCACAGAGTGGATCCTTACCTCCTCTTCTGGTGTCCCCTGTCGGAGCTCTCTGCTTTTCCTCTCCTGCGCGTGCTTCTGAAACAGGCTGTGTGCGTCCAGAATTTGGCGTAAACATGAAAGCATGGATCCATCCTGCCTTGTATCAACGGTTCAGGCTGGTGGTGGTGGTGTAATGATTTGGGGGATATTTTCTTGGCACACTTTGGGCCCCTTTAGTAGCAATTGAGCATCATTTAAACACCTCGGCCTACCTGAGTATTGTTGCTGACCATGTCCATCCCCTTTATGACTACAGTGTACCCATCTTCTGATGGCTCCTTCCGGCAGGATAATGCACCATGTCATAAAGCTCAAATCATCTCACCCCGGGTTTCTTGAACATGACAATGAGTTCACTGAACTTCAATGGTCTCCACAGTCACCAGATCTCAATCCATTAGAGCAGGGGTTGACAAATTTGCTTGGAATCTAGGAGCCAGCTTAAAAAGTTAAGAGCCAGGTCCGTGATGGCGATCCGGACCTGTCCCTGGCCTGACATGGAGACGAGTGAGGGGAAGATAGCAGCGCCGTCGCCGCCCCCCCCCCCCCCCCCATCTCCAAGTCATTGCCCAAAACTCTTAGAGGGACATTTTATTTATTTTTTTCAAATGACAATTTTTTTTTCAATTGCATTTTAGTGTAAATATGAGATCCGAGGTCTCTCTGACCCCAGATCTCATATTTAAGAGGACCTGTCATGCTTTTTCTATTACAAGGGATTTTTACATTCCTTGTAATAAGAATAAAAGTGACACAACATTTTTTTTAAAAGAACAGTGGAAAAAAAAAAAAGTTAAAATAAGCAGAAAAAATAATAATTTTTAAACGCGCCCTGTCCTGCCCGCATATAAAATCGGTGTTCGAACCACACATAGGAGGTAGCGCCATGATCGGTAGAGCGAGAGCAATAATTCTAGCCCCAGACCTCCTCTGTAACTCAAAACGTGCAACCTGTAGAATTTTTTTAAACGACGCCTATGGAGATTTTAAAGGGTAAAAGTTTGTCGCCATTCCATGAGCGGGTGCAATTTTGAAGCGTGACATGTTGGGTATCAATTTACTCGGCGTAACATTATCTTTCACAATATAAAAAATAATTGGGCTAACTTTACTGTTGTCTTATTTTTTTATTAACTAAATTATTTTTCCCAACAAAAGTGCGCTTGTAAGTCCGCTGCACAAATACGGTGTGACAGACAGTATTGCAACAACCACCATTTTATTCTCTAGGGTGTTAGAATAAAAAATATATATAATGTTTAGGGGGTTCTAAATAAAGGGAAGAAGAGGCAGGTAATATAAAACAGGCAGAGGAAACTTCATTAGCATTGCTGGTTTGTCATACCAACAGCGACCACAAGAGGGCGCCAGATTCCATAAGGAATCATAGGACCGCAGAAGGCCTCAAAGCCGCGGCCTAAATTTTCGGCCACCGGCGGAACGGCCCGACGCGATCACGCTGGGGGGGTCCACAGAGACAGGATACCCCCAGCTGTGCTGCCCCAGGCGCGAGGTCGCTATTTCTAGTCGCCAATGCGACCTGGCGCCCGGGTTTTGTCGAGCCCTGCATTAGAGCATTTTAGGATTTGGTGGAATGTTTCCAACACCTTGTTGAATCTGTGCCACCAAGAATTACAGCAGTTCTGAAGGCAAAAGGAGGCCCAACCCGGTACTAGCCAGGTATAACTAATAAAGTGGCCGGTGAGTGTACCTTGCGGCTTTGAAGTGGTTTACTGGGGTTCTGGTTGAATCTATAAGTCATAACCAGGTATTTTTTTTTTTTTGTGGCAGTGGCTCCTAAGCTGCTGGAACATTTTCAGAAGCGGTGGGAGGGTAGGGAATGCCCAGCGTTTCTTGGGCTTGATGTTTTTAACAGCGTGCCCAAGAAATGATCCAAGGGTGTGGCCGGCTGGTCACAGAGGCAATTAAAGACCAGATTGTCTTTGATCACTTCTATGGCCTTGGAGAACTGAAGCGATGTCATGACATCACTTATGGTCTAGGGTGGAGGTAAACATTTTATTTATATATTTTTTTTTAAAGCAAAAGATCAAAAAACATTTTTTTGACCTTTTGCTTTTAAAAGGTTAAGAAGAGCTTTGGGGTCTTTTTGACCCCAGATCTCTCCATAAAGAGGACCCGTCATCCTTATTTCTATTTCTAAAGTGATAAAAAAAAAAAAATTAAAAATTTAAGCGATAGTGTAAAAATAAAATAAATAGGAAAACACAAACATACCCCTATCCCTGCACGCTCGTGCGCAGAAGCGAACGCATGCGCAAGTTGCGAATGCATATGTAAACAGTGTTTGCATCACACGTGTGACGCATCTCTGCAAATGTTAGAGAGAGAGCAATAATTCTAGGGCTAGACCCCCTCTGTAACTCTAAACAGGTAACATATTACAATTTTTTTGCCTATGGAGATTTTTTATTTTATTTTTTTAAGTACGGTACATTGTTGCAGTTTTATGAGTGTGCGCAATTTTAGTGCTACACATTAGGGATCTATTTACTTGGCATAACATCAGCTTTCATATTTTACAAAAAATTGGGGTATGTATTGTGTTTTTATTTTTTTTATTCATTAAAGTGTATTTTTTTTTCCCCAAAAAATTGCGTTTAAAAAAAAAAAACGCTGCACAAATACCCTGTGACATAAAAAATTGCTACGATCGCCATTTTATTTGCTAGGGTCTCTGCTAAAATATATATATTTTATATATCATACAGAAGACAGAGCGGCCGAATGGAGTACGGCTGTGGCGGCCGCTCAGGCTGCTCTGTCTTCTGTCACGTCAGGCTGCATTTATAGGACAGGTAAAGCTGCATTTATGGGACTTGCAAGGCTGCATTTCATGGGCACTGGTAAATATTTTAGGACACCATTTAGCTCAGAATATTTTTTTTCTTGTTTTCCTCCTCTAAAACCTTGGATTGTCTTATAGTCAGGTGCGTTTTATATAGCGAAAAATACGGTTTATAGACTTGTAAACAAAGGGTGCCAGAAAATGCTTGGTCTTCACGTGGTTAAAGTTGTCACAGGGAAGGAAGTAAAGGAAAATGTGCTTGTGGGTACACCCGTTTCCCCTCACTTTATAGCAGTGGTTGTCACCTTATGAGATAAATGAAGCCTTAAATGCGGCCCCTGACATCACCAAATGGCCACACACAATGTTTAGAATATGTATTGCTTTAGAGGACTGTTAGAAACTGCAAACCTAATACAGGAAACGAGGGTCAGAGAGTGTGGACATTTTTGGGTGGGGTTTTGCTGCAGAAGACAATATGAAACTGGAAACACGAGGCTAGCAGAGATCAAAGCTATTACTAAATCAACGTTCCCTCTACAGACTGCTGAGGTCCGAGGGCCATATACCAATGGGCTGCTTTTGGCCCCTGCGCCACACGTTGGGCACCAGGGCCTTCGAGCAACTGCCTCTTAATTCCTGTTGCGTTTCCAGGACAGGAAGTGAAGGGAAGCTCCCCCAACAGGACAAGGGATTAAAAAAAAAAAAAAAAAAAAAATCTCATCTGAATTAAAAATTTAAGAAAGAGTTTTTGACTTAGCTACACTTTAAACAGGAGCCCAATAAAATTGACAGGGAGATGTGCAGAGGTTGTTATGAAAGAACACAGAAAGGAGTAACAAATTCATTACAGAGTGAAAGAAGGTAAGCGGAAATTCTGCTGTGTAAACTCCGAAGCATTCTTTGAATTCTTTAACAATGTTTTCTGGCAGTACAGTAATGTCTGAAATGAAAGTCATTGCACACGGACAAAGTGCAATAACCTTGACAGCCCGTCAACTCCGCTTAACTCTTTTAAAGTAGAGTTGAAAAACCCCCCAAAAATAGGAAAAGAAACAGATATTTATATAGCTACCAAGTGATTTGCCTTTTTTAAAAGTAGAACTCAAGGGTTTTTTTGGGGGGGGTTTTTTTTTTTTTTTTTTCGATCCTCATGTTAAAAAAAAAAATATTACCACTCTTCCTTTACCTTCTGCACGCTCCAGCGCTGCCCCCAACATTCTCCTTGGTGCAGCACAATCAGAATGACATCCATTTCATCCCTCAATTATTCAGCATCCCCAAAAATGTATATTTATATATATATATATATATATATATATATATATATATATATATATATATATATATATATATATATATATATATTTTTTTTTTTTAGCAGAGACCCTAAGGAATAAAATGGTGATCGTTGCAATTTGTTACGTCACACGGTATTTGAGCAGCAATTCTTTGAGAAAGAAAACTTTCATGGATTAAAAAAGAAGAAAAACACAAATATTTACCCCCATTTTTTTTTGTTTAATGTGAAAGATGATGTTACGCCGAGTAAATATATACCTAACATGTCACGCTTTAAAATTACACTTGCTCGTGGAATGGTGCTAAACTTCGGTACTTAAAAATCTTCATAGGTGACGCTTGAAATAGTTTTTTTTTTTTTGCAGGTTTCCACTTATTACTATTATAAGAAATGCAAACATCCCTTGTAATAGGAATAAGACATAACAGGTCCTCTTTATGGAGACATCTGGGGTCGATGAGACCCCAGATATCTCATGCTTTCTAGGGTAGAGGAGATCAAACAAAAAAAAAAAAAAAAAATCAATCTCTGTTTTTCAGCTAAAAAACAAAAAACAAACTGTTTTTACATCTATCAGTGTCGGAAGTCATGGCGTCACTTCTGGCCTCCCAGAATCATAGAGCTGGCCGGGGACCATACGGTCCCGGCCAGCTCTATGGTAAGCAGCCGCCACCACCGTATCGTTAATTCGGTCTCCGGATTGTAGGAAGAGCCCAGAAAAACAACTGAGGGCGGGGGACCGACATCCCCTCCCGCTGCCTGTAAAGGCAATTCAGCTGCTGATATAACCAGCTGAAAAACACAGATATCTGGATGATGCCTTTAGCTGCAGACATCATGCAGATGTCACCACTTCAACCTCATACGACGTCCTATGGGTGGAAAGTGGTTAAGGTGGTGCACTAATTTCTGAGTCCACTATTCTTGTGAGTGTGATTTATTCTTTTGCTTTTAATAAAGTTTATAGTGTTTTTATGGTATTACACTATCCAAGCCTGGAGGTCGACCGATATGGGTTTTTCTCTGGCCGATGCCGATATTTAGAAATCATGGCGGCCGATAGCCGATATATGATGCCGATTTTTTTGGGCCGATATGTTAGGCCGATTTTATTTTATTTATTTATTTTTTGTTAGTAAATTAGTTCGAACCACCAAACATATATTTTTAAAGCACAGGCCCATCACTTTTCTTGCTGTAACAAAGAATGTAAACATCCCTTGTGACAGCAATAGGCATGTGACAGGTACTCTTTATGGAGAGATCTGGGGTCTATAAGACCCCAAATCCCTCCTCTACCCTTAAAAGCATTCAAACCACCAAGATCTGTGTTCAAACTTCTAATGTTTGCGTTGTTTATTGCAATGATTTACAAGTGTTGTGTATGTTTGTCTGTGCATTTTTATTGTGCAGGTGTATACATTATGTGTGGTGGTGTATTTTGTGTGTGTGTTTACCTCCTTCCTCTAGAAAGCCTAGTCAAAAGCTGTAGGCCACATTCACATTGGAACGTGTTAAAATGCATGTGACAAAGTCAACGTTATGGATAGAGGTTTTTTTTTTTGTCTGTTTTCACGTGTTCTGAGGAGTATAGAAGTCAATGGTAACACATGAAAATGCATGTATGATGCACTTTACGTGCATTTCCTGCTGCTGGTGGCATGCCTAAATATCCCTTTATTGGCCAACACGAAAACTCACTTTAAAAACGCTTCCAAGCATTTGCAAAATGCAGAGCAGCACAACGCAAAATGGCCTTATGGTCCTCTAGCCATGGTGACACCAGCCCATATCCTTAGGAAAGGAGGGAACTTGAGATCTACACAGTATTGTATAATGTGAAGGTATAAAGTACTAATCTACACATGTCAAAAAAAAGCGCCTCAAAAGCGCCCCTCTCCATTGGGAAGTGCTTGAAAAATGCTTCAAAAGAGTCTCAAAATGGTTCTTGCAGCAGTTTTGTTGAGTCACATGACCTTCAAAAACTCCTACAAGCCTAACGAAGGGGGGCAAGAAATGTTGGACTTGGTCCTTTTACGATGTGATCTCTCTGCAATAAAGCTTCAGATGACATCTTTGACGATCCATGGTGTGCTGGCAAATATGCGAGTTGGTTCATGCACATGGATGCATTGGAGGCTACCAGCTGTATGTAGGTGTAAAGAGTAGCATAGATGGTAACATTTGCAAAATAAACTAGGCCTCAACTAAGCCCTTGTACACACGGTCGGACATTTCGACAACCAAATCCGTCGGATTCTGTCCGTCGGATTCTGTCCGTCGGATCGTGTCCGAAACTGTTGCATACACACGGTCGGACTAAGTTGTCGAAAAATCCAATCATTCAGAACGTGATGACGTAATTTCATTACGATGGGACTGCATTCAGGCTAGTAGCCAATAGCTTTGATGTAGGAATTTGATCTGAGCATGCGTGGCACTTAGTCCGTTCAAAATTCTCTACACATGATCGGAGTATGTCCGATTGAACCAGTTGGTCGGAAAATATTTCCAACAAGTTGGAAAATTGGGTCCTACGGAGATTCCGACGGAATCAGTCCGATGCATACCACACACAGTCGGATTATCCGACAACACGGTCCGATAGGACACATTCCGACGGATTCTCCGACCGTGTGTACAAGGGCTAAGACATATCAATTTGTATGGTATTCCAAATGCCTGTATTAAAAAAAAAAAAAAAAAGGAGCGCTTACTCCTCAAAAGCTCCTGAAAATTGCTTGAAATGCGCTGCAAAAGCGGTCGCCATTTTATATTCAGTTTTCAAGCGCCTCAGTGTAAAAGGGGTTTTAAAGTCGCCAACCAAGAATTTTGCCAATATACAATTCCCAAAGCACACGTTCCTGAAAAGTGGGTGTGTGTGTGTAGACGGGTGCTGCAGCTGGAACCGAAGATAATTAGAGCAAGAGAATGTCACCGGCACACCATGGATCTCCAAAACAGGTACAAAGCTTTATTTGGCAATCGCATCATCATAGCAAAAGCAATATTTTGGAGCTTTGCAGGACCTCATATGTGCCCTATAAAGACCTGTTTCGGAGATCCATGGTGTGTTGACCACATTCTCTCACCATGAATTTTGCCGAAGCATGGATAGGCAAGTATAAAACTCTGGGCAAGGAGAAATTTCAAGGACAAAATGTACGAAGGTACAGTTATCCTTTAAAAAGGTAATATAACTAGAAGAAGAAATGGTAACCATTGGAAGTATTGTTGGCAGTGTTATAGCTTGTTCCATCCCATCTGGAGATCTTGGTGGAAATGTAGATGTGGAAAAAAGTAAAAACAAGGGCATGTAAAAATAAAATAACGTATCCATGCATTAACCAAATACAGGTTTTAGAATATAATAGTTTTTAGTTTTGGCAATGGTGGTCCTTTGAACCTAGTGTCACTTTAATTCATTCAGCTGTAGAATATATTAGGTGGCCATTTTGCCTTGGGAACCAATATTCTGAGCTCATGAATGAGATGTATGCAGCGTTTGAGGCATGAAGAACTATAACCAAGGTCACTGAAGCTATACCTGCCATGAGAACCCGGAGTCCCTGGAGTCATTTATTGGAGTGGGTCACACACAGCACACACAAACATTAAAGTCACATGCAAAACAGAATGACGGTCATGTCTTACCAGGCTGCAAGGGGACTGGTAGGAAAGTGGGACAGCGGCAGGGTGAAATGGACAAGAAAAAGACACAGGTTAGTTGAGACAGAAACAAATGAATGGTACACACATGAACACTGAGGATGTTGCAGCCGTTTAGTGCTTATGTGGACATTTTCGCTCAGATACTGCAGTCAGTAACAAACAACTGACAATAAATTGCATTATCTAAACTAAACAAGACCACAGTGCTTGACAGTGAGTCATCAGCCTGATAATTATCTCATGGGCTCTGCCTGGATTATCAAATCTGCAGACAGCTAAATCAGAAAATTGGACCATTGCTGGCATGTGTACAGCCATTTTGAAAACAAGCCAGCGGGCCTCAGTCCTTCAGACCCTACAATTTTCATATGCAACCCCTTTACCCAGAAGAACGCTTGAGATCATTTTAAGGATCTCAGGGAACCCCTGCTAAAATAAAATAATTGGGGTGGGGGTAGGGGAGTGGGAAAAACGGCTCTTACATTGGTGGTCCATGAGAAGAATGTTCCTTACAGTGGGTCGTCAGCGGGAAGAATGCGCCTTACACTGGGTGGTCAGTGGGAAGAGTGCTCCTTACTTTAGTGGTCAGTGGGAAGCATTCATAGGTGGTCATTGAGAAGAATGCTCCATACATTGAAGGTTAGTGGGGAGAATTCTATCTACCTTGTTGGTCAGTGGGAAGAATACGGTTTACGTTGGTGGCCAGTGGGACGTATAACCCCTTACAGTGGTGGGCAATGGGAAGAATACTCCTTACAGTGGTGACCAGTGGGAAGAATGATCTTTACATGATGGTCTATGGGAAGAAAACCCCTTACATTGGTGTTCAGTGGGAGGAATGCCCCGTTACTTTGATGTTCAGTGGGAAGAATGTCCCTTACATTGGTGGTCAGCGGGAAGAATGCCCCTCACATTGGTGGTCAGCGGGAAGAATGCCCCTCACATTGGTGGTCAGCGGGAAGAATGCCCCTCACATTGGTGGTCAGCGGGAAGAATGCCCCTCACATTGGTGGTCAGCGGGAAGAATGCCCCTCACATTGGTGGTCAGCGGGAAGAATGCCCCTCACATTGGTGGTCAGCGGGAAGAATGCCCCTCACATTGGTGGTCAGCGGGAAGAATGCCCCTCACATTGGTGGTCAGCGGGAAGAATGCCCCTCACATTGGTGGTCAGCGGGAAGAATGCCCCTCACATTGGTGGTCAGCGGGAAGAATGCCCCTCACATTGGTGGTCAGCGGGAAGAATGCCCCTCACATTGGTGGTCAGCGGGAAGAATGCCCCTCACAGTGGTGATCAGTGGGAAGAATGCTCCTTACAGTGGTGACTAGTGGAAATAATGCCCCTACATTGGTGGACAATGAGAAGTATGCTCCCCTTGCAGTGATGGCCAGAATGCCACCCATGCAGACATCTAAAAAGATCTGTCAAGTTGCTTTGGATCTGCAATTATGTAGATGACTATCAAATGAGAGGTTGATCAGCTATAACTCAAGGAACCTATAGCAACCTCTGGCAGAATCCTGTTTGAGAATGGCTGCTATAATAAAAGAGTTCCTTCAGACTGTTGCATTCCATTGCAGAGTGCAGTACAGGCGTTAAGATGCAAAAGGATGTACCAGGAACATAACTCATCTCTGATTAGGTGCATCCTACATCCCTGCTGGCTGCTGATTACCATAAGGGATCATGCACATGGTATTGTCAATATTCCCATAGCACATGTTCCTGGAGATGGGCTCGTCAGTAGCGGGTGCTTCAGCAACTGCCAGCTGGAAACTGGGCTCATCACAAACCAAAACACATATTGGCCAGTTCACCCAATATTGTCAAATATTGTCCTAAGCTTTTTTTTCAGAATGATCACATGGCAAGAGGACCAAGTGTAACGTTTCAGAGTCGCGTGGGACCCCTTTGTCAGGTAGGTGATTACAAGCCTGACGAAGAGGTCATGAAATGTTGGACTTGGTCCTTTTACGATGTGATCTCTCTGCAATAAAGCTTCAGATGACATTGACGATCCATGGTGTGCTGGCAAATATGCGAGTTTGCTGATGCACATGGATGCATTGGAGGCTACCAGCTGTATGTAGGTGTATAGAGTAGCATAGACGGTAACATTTGCAAAATAAACTAGGCCTCAACTAAGACGTATCAATGTGTATGGTATTCCAAATGCCTGTATTAAAAATACTGTATGGATCAGATACACCTGTCATGACAGAAATACGTTGGTCTTTGCGTTCCTCTTTCTAAAGCGTCCTAGTTCCCTGGTTGTCCGTGGAATTAGCAACTTCTGAGACACAAGGTCTGAGAAAAAGCTCAGCAAATGAAAGCCTAAAACCAGTCAGTACTGCTCCTTTCTCTAGTTGTCTAGATCAACAATTCAAAGTATTTGAACCAAAGCATCAGCATGACTGTCACACAACTAACATTTTTAGGAGAGGTCAGCAGTGGTAGCCCATATACTTCTTTCATGACAGGATTAGTTGGGTTCTTTTCACTTCAAACTGAGGAGCGGAAGTCATGTTTGAATGAAATTTGTCTAGAAGTCTAGCTAGCAGAAGAGCTAAGCATTTTTTTTTAAGAGCATACATGATAAGAACCAGGATAGCTGGTTCGACAGGAACAAACAACAATATAATATATCAAGCTAGAGTGTAAACCCGTATGTGAAATCTTCTTGGACACAGACTAAATGAGCCATTGCTGAATGCTTTGGTGGTAGCCAGGATTCTGAAAAGCTTTAAAGCGCTCTCCACATTCAAAACCAAAAGTAGGAAAGCTGTTGAACTACAAACCCCAGCATGGTCTCACTAGCCATGAAGTAAAAGGGTCCATCCTTACACAGTTGATATTAAAATGTTTATCCGATGATAGTGAAGTCAACCACCTAATCTTTTCCCAGATTTCCCAAGGACCCCAACGGGTGAGATCGGATGTTCCCATATTTTATGGAAAATATACCAGCCTTATGATGGCTCTACAAATACCATCATGGCAACAAGTCCAATTTTCACCAGCCAGGTCAGTAAAATACTGACCAGGTGGCAACCCTTGTGAGATCTCAAGAGCTTGAATTAACAGGTTTGCACATTTGCTGCAGGCAGTACAAAGTAGTCCTGCAAGGACACTAGTAAGTAAGATCCAAGGTTCCCATCTTTTCTGGAAGAAAAATACTACCCTTATGATTGGTTTCCTATGAATTACATGGCAACAAGTCCCATTTTTACAGGTTAGGCCAGTAAAACAGTGACCAAGTGGCAACCCTGGTAAGATTTCAGTGCTTGAGTTTACAGATTTGCAGTAAGCATTACGAAGGGGTCGCCTACCTACTAACTTCTTGGTAGTGACAAGTTTTGCTCATTGTATCCATACAAGGACCTAAAATGTTGTGCAATATAAGCAATGCTGATATTTTATAAATGATTAGCTCATTTTGTGTATGTGTAAAGTTCACATAGGATCATAGGCAGATTAGTATGTTTTTTTTCCCCTTGCCTTAGAGCAGTGGTCTCCAAACTGTGGCCCATGGGCCAGATGTTGCCCTTTGCTTGCCTTTATCCAGCCTTCGCAACACTATTCCTCCTACTGACACCAACAATTGTGCACTATTCCTACCACTGACACCAACATTTGGGTACTATTACTTCTGTGACACCAACGATTGGGCAGTATTCTTTTTACAGACACCAACAGGGCACTATTCCTTCTATTAACACCAATGATGGGGCGCTATTCCTCCCAATGACACCAACCATGAGGTATTAATGCTCCCACTGACACCCATGATGGGACAATATTTATCAGCCTATAGACCAGAGGTGCAATTACATGTTTTTACTTCCACTGACCACCAGGCCTGAGGCATTTTCTACTCCAACTGACCAAAGTCTCACCCTCCTAAAGTCTGAAGGATATTAAACTGACTCGTGGTTTAGAAAGTTTGGAGATCCCTGCCCTAGAGTACGCAACACAGGCGTGTTTTTCTTGGGAAAGCTTCATCTGTATGCCCCAGTCCCCAAACTTTGGTGGGCACTAAATCCCAATCTTGACATGGACCCCATCTAGAGCTCTCTGGCTCACATTTTGCATCCCACAATGCAAAGCATATCCCTCGATAATCTACAAGGAGTCATGTGCTTTGCACGGGAAGATGTGGATCAAAGAAACCAACTTAGGCTCCTATATGAGATTAGTAATGTACACCATTTTGTACACCATTTTGTTAAAAGCAGGCCAGCTTTAAAGAAGAGCTCCAGGAACACAAGGTCTCGGGTCTGGTGTGAGGACGGTGTAATGCATTAGGGCTCACATAGATGGATGTTATCCTACATTGATGACTTAAATGCAATATTCCTATTTATTTTAATGGCGTATTGTGGGTGATCATTCTAAAAAATTGCATTGGGTCTTTTTTTTGACACATTCAACCCTACGGAGGTCCACTCACGCTGCAGGCAAAACAGACCAAGCTCAGCATTTTGAACGTATGCATTTTAGGAGCATTGTGTTTGAATGCAAAAGGTAATATTGACCAACACCACCCATCTACATAGACAATTTAACACTATTCGGTCAATCAGTTGTGTAGGAAATCTTTATGGGCTTTAACAAAACCAGCAACCAGTGCTGGCTCCAAAATAGTGACTTTGGGTGTCTTTAGACACATTCAATCCTACTGAGGTCCATTCACATTGCAGGCAACACGGGTCAAGCTCAGCATTTTGAATGCATGCATTTAAGCAGCATTGTGTTTGAATGCAAAAAGGTAATGTTGACCAACAACACCCATCTACAACTCCGTGGTCAAACAGTTGTGTGGGAAATCCTTATGGGCTTCAACAAAAACCAACAACAAACCAATCCTTGGCTCCAGATAGTGACTATTTTACGGGGGTGCATTACAATGTGAATAGTTGGGTACATTTACTATTAAATTCTACATGAAGGATGTAAGTAGGGGAGGAGGGGGGGGGGGGTAGAATACATTCTAGGGAGACATTGCTGTTTATTGCTTGAGACACCAGCTCTACCGACAACTATTGCTGGACAGGTCAAGGCCAAATTTTTAGGATTAGCGGCATGGAGATAAGTTTATTGCACAAGGTCTCTTTGATCTCATTACTTCTTTGAGAACTTGTGTCCTTAAGAGTTTTTCCTTATTTGGCTAGGTACACATGCTGGGACCTGTAGTTCTTCAGAAGTCAAATAGGTTATATAAGCTTGGCAGGGGTGCAAGGTTAACCCATACAGAGCTCGATCAATACAGACATGCCTATCCCATAAATAAAGTATATTTTTAGATGTTTTTCCACATACCTTGGCAAGTGAGGGTGTCGTTTAGAAGGCGCTCTGTGACACAGACAGATAACGGTGGACAGACGATGAAGACAGATGCCAAATTCCGAGAAGGCAGAGTGGAGAGAGAGAGAAACAAATAGGCATGACAACAGACAGTGTGTGAGAGGCACAGACAAACATGGCTATCCTCCGGCATTCACAGGGAACATTTTAAGTGCAGGTCTTTGCAAAGTAGAAAGTAAAGTGCTGCCAGTAATGGAGAGTAGACACTGAGGAGGCGTGGAAAACCTCCCCTAGATTCATGTGTACACAGAGCATGTTATGCATGTGCAGAGATAAGGCAGCTCACAGAAACACAGAACAAAAGTCACGCACAGAACTACAGCAAATGCAAAGCAAAAAACAACATAAAATAAAAAGGCAAATGCATGAGCCTCTCAATGAGCGATGGCATGTCAAAATTCAACCAGGAAGAGCTTTAAAGTGATATATATTTTAGTTTATTCAATAAAATAAAACTCAACCGATTAATGATCCAGGGAATTTCCAATTACTTTCTGGGGGATTAGGAAAGAATCTATTTTTCCCAGCTAGAGCCAACTGGACCATGCTTCACAGGGGTTTATTTTTTGCCTTCCTCTGGGTCAACTGAGGGTATAGGCTTCTGTACATGAAGGCTGAAAAAAAAAAAAAAAGGAGGAGCTTGCAAGGAGGTCCTGTACCAACGATGTGATGTTAGTAAAGACAAGAGCACTGATCGGATGCCGATCGGCTGCTGTTTTCCAGCATGCTCGTTCAACAGAAGAGGGTCGTGAGATAGGCTACTGTACCAGTTTATTTCAGTTGATATGCAGCCTGTGTGTATGGGGCTTAGCTTTGGATATAGTAGGGAAGAGTTAAAGTGGACCTTGGGACATAAGTGCCCCCTCCCATTACACAATTAGACTTGTAATTTTTATTTTATTTTTAAATACAATTTTTTCGAAACCTGGAGCCTGCTTTCTTGGCTAGATGAGAAGGCCGTCAAGCCAGCTGCCTCATGCTTCCTGAGATACCACATCATGCATTCAAGGGGCTTCAGGGCAATCTCCATGGCACTGCGCATGCAACACCAATTTATGCCACATTCATCATCAGGGGGCTAGCTGCAAGAACCAGAAAGACAGCCAGCCCCCTGAGGATGTATGAAGAGAACATCAAACAACGCTGGATTCGCTGGGAATAGAACTATGCTTTTTTAAGACATCCCAGCAGGCGATGTACAAGGGGAAAGAAAAAGGGGGGGGGGGGGGTGTTGGAATATTCCTCTTCTTTTTTTTTTTGTTATCTATGTCCTCTCAGAGAGATTTAATTTCACTTCCTGTGAACTCTAAATTAGATGAAATCTCTCCAAAGTGAGGGGAAATCCCTTGTCACCAAAAGAAGCTGAACCCTTTGAAGACCCCCTCACCTTCTTCTGTTTCTTTAACAACTCCAAAATTTTGGATTTCCCATCACATCCCATCTTTCTGGCTCTGAGATGTCATGCGACCAAATGACAGGAAGCCAATTCTGGAAGGTGTCAGTCTGTACCCATGATGGCCAGTTGTTTATGTTTGCCTAATACGTCAAGAGTTCCCAGTCCTCCCCTTTAAGTGGTCCATGGAACTGGGACTGTGGCAGAGGTGAGTCCCTTGCCAACATACTCTATGCCTAGGGGTGTTCCTCATTCTTATCTCAGTAAACTGACCACACATGGTTTAATATTTGAGCTGTAGGTGGTCTAGTTGGCACCATTTGGCTCGAAAAGCTCCAAATGGAAAATTGAAGTAACTGGGTGGAAAATTGTTGGCTGAACAGTGGCTGCTATATCCTATCCTATCAGATACAGTCACTTCTTGGTTATTCAGACAGCTGGAGCCACCAGGGAGATTCCTCCATCCCTGCGGTTTAGCGTAGATAGGGGTATTTATTGATTTTCTAAACACGAGAAATCAAAGTTTGTATAGCTGTCCATACAACAGTAGAACTTCATGTGAAGTTTTTCCTCTTTAAGAACATTTTTTTATTTTCTAATCGGTAATAGGCTAGTGCAATTCGTTTCGTAACGAATCTAAATTCGGCCGAATTTTGCATCTTTCGCACATTCAGGTGCATCCGAATGTCCGAATAAAAAAATAACAAATTACAACGAATACGAAAGAAATATAACAAATTAATTTGAATGAATTCGACATGATTCAAAATTATTTCAACCGCATTCGAAATTCTTTCAACTGCATTCGAAATGATTTCAACATGATTCGACATTATTTCAACCGCATTCGAAAATATTTTGTGACCCGACTTTAGGGCCATGTATCTCGGGGTCACTTGGTGCTAGACACTTCAAATTTAGATATGTTGTAGTGCTAGTATTATTGTGTTTGTAGTGCTAGTATTATTGTGTTATTGTGTTTGGGGTTTCTAGCTATAAAAGTGACCCCAAGATATGTGGCCCCAAAATCGGGTCGCAAAATGTTATTAGTTATTAGAGCAGAGAATGACATTTTGCGACCAGATTTTGGGGCCAAATATCTCGGGGTCACTTATAGCTAGAGACCCCAAATTTGGTATGCAAATACAATAGTACTAGCACTACAACATATCCAAATTTGGAGTTTCTAGAACCAAGTGACCCCGAGATACATGGCCCTAAAGTCGGGGCACAAAATATTTTCGAATGTGGTTGAAATAATGTCGAATCATGTTGAAATCATTTCGAATGCGGTTGAAATATTTTCGAATTTGGTTGAAATATTTTCAAATGTGGCCGATTTTTCAAATTCGGTAGAAAACTAAACGAAATCCGAAAACGAATTTAAGGAAGTTAACGAATATAACTAAACGAAATTAATGAATTAACGAATTAAAACGAAACTAAACTAAACAAATTTTTTCCTTTTGCACATGTCTAATCGGTAATGAGGTCAAGTCGAAGTTCAATTTTTGACTGCGGTAATGAGAAAATTTGAAGGAGCAGAATTTCTCTCAAATTTCTAACACGGAATGACATTTTTGATCTGGAAAATCCATTCACTCCAAAAACCGATAAAAAGCTAACAAAATTTGGAAGCACTTCTAAACAAGATTTGTCAAAGCACGGGATGTACCGATACATTTTTATACAAATTTTCGTATGACTATACATTCAAAAACCTTTATGGCCAGTTAATGGCTAGCCTAAATTGGGAGGTATGCTAAGATTAGGGCTATAAATGATTAAATGGATTAGCTACTGGGAGATTTAACTGCTTGTTGGTAGTCACTTCATGTGTAGCTCACGGAAAAATGTGCCAATGAGATAATTACCAACAAGCATTTAAAGTTAACCTCAAGGCAAAAATCTGACTCACATTAATGTAGCTGAGTGTTCATTAATAATTCATTAAATGTGTCTACAAGTTTGTTCACAGAGCAAATTTTCATGCTAAGAGTGGCAAATCTTAGCCCTTGTACACACGATCGGAGATTCCGACGGAATGTGTCTGATCGGAGCGTTTTGTTGGATATTCCGACTGTGTGTGGTCTACATCGGACTGTTTCCGTCGGAATATCCGTCGGAACAAATTTTCCAACTTGCCGGAAATATTTTCCGACAAAATGCTCCGATCGGACATACTCCGATCATGTGTAGAGAATTCCGATCGGACAAAGTGCCACGCATGCTCAGATCAAATTCCTACATCAAAGCTATTGGCTACTAGCCTGAACGTAGTCCCATCGTAACGAAATTACGTCATCACGTTCTGAAAGATCGGATTTTCCAACAACTTTGTCCGACCGTGTGTATGCAACAGTTTCGGACAAGATCCGTCAGACAAAATCCAACGGATTTGGTTGTCGGAATCTCCGACCGGGTCTACAAGGGCTTAGCCATGTCATACTGATACTATGAAGAGGACGGACGGAATTTTTAGGGTAAGGTGTGGTCTCTAAAAAACAGAAATTCTTTTATTTCTGGTAGCTAAAAACAATATAAATACGTTTTTGATGATCATTTTGCTCTTTAGTGTTAATATTGTTGGGTCAAAAAAATTACCCTTTCTCAGGGCAAACTCCATGCCACTGGGCAGGGGACTTCATTTCTCAAGCCACGCTTGTTTGGATAGAGATGACCCTTCATAGACCACAAATATTATTATTATACCTAAAATAAGCTTTCAAAGCCCAACGCTGGAACAGAATTATTTTATTTTTAATCATTACATAGGCCCGTTCCCCACGAACAAAAAAGAAAATAAACAACTCTTATTTGCAACAGCGATCATGATCGTAAAGTAAAGTAGTCAGTATGCCCCGTTCTAAACTTAAAAGGGCAAGTTCACCTCTTTGTGAATAATGAAAAGGTGAACAAACTCCGAATGTCTTGACCACCCCTCTGGACTAGGGTTACCACCTCATCCCTTTAAAACCAAACACATATGAATTACACAGGTTCTGTGGCTGTTTAAGGTGGTAATTCAACTCACTTGGTACCTTATCTGCTTTAAATTAGCCTCAGAACTGTGATTCATATGTGTTCGATTTTAAAGGGATGAGGTGGTAACCCTACTCTGGACCCCGCTGCACATGTCGGTCATGATGTCCTGTCCTGCCGGTGTAGGGGTCTATACGCCGCACAACGCAATACATAGTTCCAGAGAAAGTACCCATCATAAACGCTCGCAATGGCAAGCGCTCATTGATCAGTACAGCCATGTGACCATACTGACCAATGAGAAGCGCATCTCAGACAACTACATCCAGAAAGGTGTCCCAGAAGAAAGACGTGCTTCTCATTGAAGGTCCTATTGGCCAATGAATACTTGCCATTGTGAGCATTCTGATGGATTTTGGGGCTGTGTATTGAGGTGTAGGGACCCCTACACCAGCAACAAGGGGCATCATGACTGTTTTGTGCAGAGTGGTGCCCAGAATATCTTGAGTTTGTTCACCAAATCATTTTTTGTGAAAACGCTGAACTTTTCCTTTAGCCCCCGTTCACTTCGGAGCGATTTGACATGTCAAATCACAACTTACTGCTGACAATGGCACTGTCCGAATCAGTGCAACGCCGTCTTTGCGGCGCCGCACCGATTTCCAAAAGTAGTTCCTGCACTACTTTTAGCAACTTCTGGGACAAGTTCAATAGACATCCGTGCATGAACCCACACAGAAGTCTTTTAAATCGCCCCAGAACTGAACCAATGAAATGCGGGTTTGAAATTGTGTGAGTTTAGCAGAACTCGCACAATTTCAAACCCGCCCCCAATGTGACTGTACTCTTAAAAGGTCATAATAATAATAAAACCAGCTCCTTATATCGGTTTGGGAACCACAGTAGTGGCATTTCTACACATGAGTTTCCAGCTCCACCTTTCTATGATTACCACTGTATTTAGGCAGAAAACAGCCCAAACGAGACTGAAGTGCTAACAGGAGGAGCTTTCCACGTTCATTTCCCATAATAGGTTAATCAAAGTTAAAATGAGGTTAACTGCTTCTTCATGTGGCTATAAGTTAAAGTGGAAACTCCTTCCCCAGCTCTGTACAGCTTTATGCAGACTTTCAATTAGAGAAAGACAGTCTGAAAGCAAACAGCTGCTGCTGCTCTGTAACAGTATTTGTAATACAAATATTTAATATACTTAGCAAAAAACAAAGTATTCATCGATTGTTTAACCACATGCCAACTAGTGCACGACGATCTGCGTAGGCAAAATGGCACAGCTGGGCAAATGGGTATACAGGTATGTCCCATTTAAATCAAGGCATTGTGGGTACGCACGTGCCCGCTGCGTACTCCCTGACCATGCCCGTAAGTCCCATGGACTCAATGTCCGCCAGGGCCCGCAATCGTGTCACAGAGCGGCAGAGCGGGGGTAAACAAGGCATTTCCCTGTTCTGCCTAGTGACATGCCAGGGATCTACTGCTCCCTGTCCTTGGGAGCAGTGATCGCTGTCATGTCCGTGGTAGCCCACCCCCCCAGTTAGAATCACTCCCTAGGACACACTTAACCCCTTGATCGCCCCCTAGTGTTTAACCCCTTCCCTGCCAGTGTCATTTACACAGTAAGTGCATTTTTATAGCACTGATCTCTGTATAAATGATCCCAAAATAGTGTCAAAAGTGTCCGATTTGTCCGCCATAATATCACAGTCACGAGAAAAATCGCAGATTGCCGCCATTACTAATAAAAAAAAAAAAAAAAAAATCATATAAAAATGCCATAAATCTATCCCCTATTTTGTAGACGCGATAACTTTTGCGCAAACCAATCAATATACGCCTATTGCAATTTTTTTTACCAAAAATATCTAGAATACATAGCCTAAATTGAGAAAGAAATCTATTTTATTTTATATATTTTTTGGGGGATATTTATTATAGCAAAAAGTAAAAAATATATTTTTTTTATAAAGCAAACAATAAAAAAACTGCAGAGGTGATCAAATACCACCAAAAGAAAACTATTTGTGGGGAAAAAAGGGTCAAAAAAGTCACTTTTGTTTGGGTGCAACGTCGCACGACCGCGCAATTGTCATTTAAATCGACGCAGTGCTGAAGCGCAAAAAGTACCCTGGTCAGGAAGGGGGTAAATCCTTCCAGGGCTGAAGTGGTTAAAGACATAAAGCAAAACAAAGACCATTGTTTGTTTTTATTGTTTTTGAAATTTCAGACTCCCAGCCCCAAGATCTTACAGCTCCTAAATCTTAATGCCAAAGTCAACTGAACCACAAGATAGTAGACATTACTCATCTGATAGAAAATTATACGAGGGAACGCAGACAGGCTCTAATCATCTGTGGCATGGTTAACAGGTTACCGTCTGAAAATGTGTCAGTTTTGGTTACCAATTAGAATCTGCTTCTCTCTTTTTTTTTTTTTTTATATCAGCTTAGCAAAGGAGAAATTTTGATGGTCAAAAAATATCTTAAAAGGTCCTAAAAGTGTTAGCTTTTTATGTGCCTTATATTAAAGTAGCACGAAAAGCTATATTTTATTTTTCCATTTTAGATAGCTAAGGGAAGGTTTTTTTTTTTTTTTTTTTTTTTTTGCCATCTGTGTCCCATTGGGGAGATTTCCCTTCACTTCCTGTCCCATAGGCAAAACAGGAAGTAAGAGAAAATCCCTCCAAGGCCATCAAATTAGGGTCCCCATTGGAAGATTTCCCCTCTACTCATGTTGTGGTGACAACACAAAATTTGAGATTTTCTGTTAATTCTATTCTCAGTGACAACTGTATACAGGACAAGTAGAGAGGGTGAATCTCCTAAATGGAAGCACAGAAAGCAATAAAAACACTTTGAGGCTCCACTCTAGCCAACCTTAAAAAAAAAAAAAAAAAAAAAAAAAAAAAAAAAAAAAAAAAAAAAAAAAAAAAAAAGTTTGCTTTTAGTTAAAGTGGGGTGCCCCCTAAAAAAAAAAAAAGAAGAAGTCAGCAGCTACAAATACTGCAGCTGCTGACTTGTAATAAATCGGACACTTACCTGTCTCCGGGTCCAGCGATGCGGGGGAACGAAGCCCTCCCTTGTTCCCCGCTCCGCTCGCGGCGCCGTCATTCTTACCTTGGTCACCCGGCTGTGGCTTCACAACCGGGCACCCACTGCGCATGCGCGAGCGGCGCAGGGCGCCGTGATACGCCGTACAGTCATCTGGGACACGTGACGTGACAGGTCCCAAATGCGGCACAGGTCTCTTGTGCGGCACAAGGGGAAGTGATGTCACCAGCCTGGGCAAGGAAGAAGGCAGACTACGAGGGACCCCCTAGCAACAGACATTCAGAGGTGAGTAAAACATTTTTTTTTCCAATTATTTTTTTAAGAATTTTAAACAATTTTTTATTTTTTGGTGGAAACACCACTTTAAACTTTCAATCTTTCAGCCTCGGTTCACACTGCTGCAACCCCATTGATTTTCAGTGCAACTATGCAGTGTTACTTTTTTGCATTTTTCATGCGACATTTGAGTGTATGGGACTCCTAAGCACATCAAAGTAGTGCAGGAACCTTTTTAAAAGTCGATGCGACTTAAGTCACATTGATTGATACGGCACACAATGAAATAACTGTGTATTCACTTGTTATGCGACTCTGTGTCGAAAGGCCCATGGGCTCAGTCTTTAGATTGGTCATATTATAACACAAAGAGGGTGTGTCCTTGACACCCTGAGCTCATAGGAAGGGAGTTCAATGGCGCCGAGTGTCATTCAACCCGGAAGACAATTGGTGTTGGATTGCAGAGTAGTGAATCTGTAAAAAGGACAGTGCCCACCAGGTAAGCTTTGCATCGCTTTTTGTTTTCAAACCTGTGGGGTAGTGGGATTTTTATTTTAAAAAACACAAAAGGTGGAGTTTGGCTTTGATTATATTTTTTATTAATTATACTGGTAGGATGTACACTCACCGGCCACTTTACTAGGTACACCTGTTCAATTGCTTGGTAACACAAAATGCTAATCAGCCAATCACATGGCAGCAACTCAGTGCATCTAGACGTGGTGAAGACAACTTGCTGACGTTCAACCTGAGCACCAGAATGGGGAAGAAAGGGGGTTTAGGTGACTTGGCATGGTTGTTGGACTTAAACCCCCTTCCTGCCCAAACCAATTTTCAGCTTTCAGCGCTCTCATTCTTTGAATGACAATTGCGCATATTTGGTCACCTCTGGATTTTATATTTTTTGTTGAAAAGAATTAAAGAAGATTTTGAAAACAAAAACTTTTTATATTTTGTTATAAAATTTTGCAAACAGGTAATTTTTCTCCTTCATTGATGTACGCTGATGAGGCGGCACTGATGGGCACTGAGAGGTGGCACGGCAGAGTGGCACTGAAGGGCATCGATAGGTGGCATGCACTGGTAGGTGACACTGATGGGCAGAACTGCTAGATGGCCCTGATGAGTCACTGATTGGCACCACTGGTGGACATTGATAGGTGGCACTCATTGGCGTCACTGATATTCATTGGTAGGCACTGCCAGGCGGTACTGGTTGGCCCAGATGAGGTGGCCGTGCCTCTTCCTCTTCAGGACCGATGTCCCTTCAACAGAAGCAGGTGATTGGCTTTTTTTTCTCCTCACGCTGTCAGTGTGAGGAGGAAAAAAAAAAAAAAAAAAAAGAAGATTACCGAGCTTTTGTTTACATCACGTGATCAGCTGTCATTGGCCAATAGCTGATCACATGGTAAGGGGCCGGGATCTCATTGACTCGGTGATCACAGAGCATGGCTCGTGGGGAACGTGCAAAGGAGAGGACGTCTATTGATGGCCTCCTGGCAATGTAGGTCCACGCTGTAGCCGTAATTTGGCTATAGCACGGATGGGAAGAGGTTAAGGTCCAAAAAAGAGAAAATATCCAGTGAGCGACAGTTGTGTGGATGAAAATGTCTTGATGATGTCAGAGGAGAATGGGTAGACTGGTTTGAGATGATAAAAAGGCAACAGTAACTCACTCAAATAACCACTCCTTACAACCAAGGTATGCAGAATACCATCTCCGAATGCACAACACATCAAACCTTGAAGTAGATGGGCTACAGCAGCAGAAGACCACACTGGGTGCCACTCCTATCAGCCAAGAACAAGAAACTGAGGCTACAATTCGCACAGGCTCACCAAAATGGGACAATAGAAGATTGATGGACTGGCCAAGCATGTCTCCAGACCTAAACCCTATTGAGCATCTGTGGGAAATCCTCAAAACAGAAGGTGGAGGTGCGCAAATTCTATAACATCCACCAGCTCCGTGATGTTATGGAGGAGGGGAAGAGGACTCCAGTGGTAACCTGTGAAGCTCTGGTGAACTCCATGCCCAAGAGGGTTAAGGCAGTGCTGGAAAATAATGGCGGCCACACAAAATATTGACACTTTGGGCCCAATTTGGACATTTTCCCTTAGGGGTGTACTCACTTTTGTTGCCAGCGGTTTAGACATTAATGGCTGTGTGTTGAGATATTTTGAGGGGACAGCAAATTTACACTGTTATACAAGCTGTACACTCACTACTTACATTGTAGCAAAGTGTCATTTCTTCTGTGTTGTCACATGAAAAGATAGAAGAAAATATTTACAAAAACGTGAGGCCTTGCGGCTTCACTTCCCGATTCCCTACTGCACATGCCCGAGTCACGCAGCGAATGGTCCCCGTTGTCTCTGGGACCTGTGTGTGTCCCAGCAGACATCGTGGGGGGATGGGAAGAGGCGTAGACTCCCGTGGGAGTCTATGCCTGGAAGTGGGTGCAAATTACTGTTGGTATAATGTTCTTTTTATGAAATGCAGTGTTCCTTCTACACCAGATATACTTGGACACACACCTTCCAAAGAGTTCCACTTTTGTCTCATCGGTCCACAGAATGTTGTCCCAAAAGTCTTGGGGATCATCAAGATGTGTTGTGGAGAAATTGAGACGAGCTTTGATGTTCTTTTTGCTCAGCAGTGGTTTTCTCCTTGGAACTCTGCCATGCAGGCCATTTTTGTCCAGTCTTTTCCTGATGGTGGAGGCATGAACGCTGACCTTAACTGAGGCAAGTGAGGCCTGCAGTTCCTTGGACGTTGTTGTGGGGTCTTTTGTGACCTCTTGGATGAGTCGTCGCTGCGCTCTTGGGGTAATTTTTGGCGGCCGGCCACTCCTGGGAAGGTTCACCACTGTTCCATGTCTTCGCCATTTGTGGATAATGGCTCTCACTGTGGTTCGCTGGATTCCCAAAGCTTTGGAAATGGCTTTATAACCCTTTCCAGACTGATAGATCTCAATTACTTTCTTTCTCAATTGTTCCTGAATTTCTTTGGGTCTCGGCATGATGTGTAGCTTTTAAGGATCTTCTGGTGGACCTTACTGTGTCAAGCAGCTCCTATTTAAGTGATGCCTTGATTGTGAACAGGTGTGGCAATAATCAGGCCTGGGTGTGGCTAGAGAAATTGAACTCAGGTGTGGACAATCACAGTTATAGTATGTTTTAACAAGGGGGGCAATCACTTTTTCACAGGGCCATGATGGTTTGGATTTTTTTTCACCTTTAATAATAAACACCTTCATTTACAAATTGCATTTTGTGTTTACTTGTGTTGTCCTTGACTATTGTTTAAATTGGTTTGATGTTCCGAAACACTTAAGTGTGACAAACATGCAAAGGAACAGGAAATGAGGAAGGGGGCAAACACTTTTTCACACCACTGTACCTGTCTTAGCAGGTATTGTGAACGGCTCTCTATGGAGCCGGCTCACATATCTCCAATGCGGCTCCAGTGCGAATTTGCACAGGAGCCCCGTGTGTCTTTTGGCCCATTTCAGGTCCGAATTCAGACCAAAATTCAGGTGGAAATCGGACCTGAAGCGGTGGACTAGGACGCAATGGAACCCTGCTGGGAGCCGCATCGGTATTAGGTGTGAACCAATCCTTAAAGTGGTACTAAAGGATTTTTTTTTTTTGTTATACTCACCTGCTCTGTGCAATGATATTGCACAGAGCGGGCCCTTATCTCCTCTTCTGGACTCCCCTGCCAATGCTGTCCCCCTCCTTCTCCCTCCAGGCGCCTCCTCAGCAAACCGTGTGCCAAGGGGGCACTCATACGGGCACGCTCCAGAGCCAGACACACAGCTCTGGTAAGCCATGCCTCCACTCCCCTCTTTACAGGAGGTTGACCGACAGGATCTCCTGCGACATCAGGAAGTGGGGCCGAAACAGCACGGAATCTGTGTGCCTCCTGTTCTACTTCATCCAGAATGGAGGCCCTCTAAAAGAGAAGGTGTGTTACTGGCTAGCGCACCAGGTGAAAACAGAGGGGGAAAAAGCCTAAAAGAGAAAACTAATGCAGCCACTACATCTAAAGATTGGTAAGCTGTAATACATTACATTTTTGGTTTGGGGTTTAATACTGCTTTAATATCACTTTAAGCCGTGTCTGGAATTTGTCACACTTCTTAATTGTAAGTTTAGTTTCTTTTTCTTTTTAATATGAAGCCATGTTATATATTTATCAAGTTATACTTGGCTTTCATTGTTTTATTGGATTTTGTGGTTATATTATAATTATGTTTTGTATGATTTTGTTATTATATTACATTGCTTTTGTTCTCTATCTAGGATTCCTTATTATATTATTATTTCATAGTCTTAGTTGATGGTTTTACATGTACCAGTTTTAGAGCACACTGTGGACCCACTTCCATACTATTTGGAAATCAGAGGATGGGTCACGTCACCCAATACATTCTCCCAATCCTTTCTTAATTCCCTGTATCACCATGAATATGGGTGGACTTTTTCCAAACACGTAAGTGTTATTTGCCGCATCTGTTCTATAAAGTCTTTTTTTATGAGGAAATCGAGATTTGCTCATGGATAATACGGACATGGTTGGAGACGAAGCCTGGGAACTCCCAGTGCCAAGAGGACAGTCATTGAGATAATGGACAATAACGGGGAGCTGTCTGGTTCACATAGCCCTACCTGAGGTCAGACAGAACTGGTCCGGAACCTGAAGGAGGGGGAATTATTTCTGTACCATCACCTTCTGAGAACGTGGATATCATTGTGAAGATCTAGTCACTTCAGACAATGGAAACCACTCATAGATGTGCTCAGACAATTTAATTGGATCCATACCAAGGTCAGCCCCAGGCAATATCTTTTGTATGGTTTTGGATTTGGTGGAGAAGGGTGAGCAGTGCACCTCTATTGGGCTTTTACTGCCCTCTGTGTCCTTACTGGGGGAAATTTGTCCTGAAGTCCCATTAGGAAAAAAATTATGGCAAACATCACCCCAATTGTGTCAGACAGAAATAAGAAATTTGACACAAATTTTTATTCCTCTCTACGCTATCCAAAACCAAACAAAAACCTGTCTGAAGTTCAGCTTTATTCCCAATTGGTTTGGTCTTTGTGGAAGTCTGATCCAAGGTCCGATCATTAATGTTGGCTTTTAACCTTGATGGGGTGATCTCCCACCATCCAACGAGGGCTGATCAGGTTTTTGGCTTGTGATCTTGATGGGGTGATCTCCCACCATCCAATGAGGTCTGATCAGGATTTTGGCTTGTGATCTTGATGGGGTGATCTCCCACCATCCAATGAGGTCTGATCAGGATTTTGGCTTGTGATCTTGATGGGGTGATCTCCCACCATCCAATGAGGTCTGATCAGGATTTTGGCTTGTGATCTTGATGGGGTGATCTCCCACCATCCAATGAGGTCTGATCAGGATTTTGGCTTGTGATCTTGATGGGGTGATCTCCCACCATCCAATGAGGTCTGATCAGGATTTTGGCTTGTGATCTTGATGGGGTGATCTCCCACCATCCAATGAGGTCTGATCAGGTTTTTGGCTTGTGATCTTGATGGGGTGATCTCCCACCATCCAACAAGGGCTGATCAGGTTTTTGGCTTGTGATCTTGATGGGGTGATCTCCCACCATCCAACAAGGGCTGATCAGGATTTTGGCTTGTGATCTTGATGGGGGTGATCTCCCACCATCCAATGACGTCTGATCAGGATTTTGGCTTGTGATCTTGATGGGGTGATCTCCCACCATCCAATGAGGTCTGATCAGGATTTTGGCTTGTGATCTTGATGGGGTGATCTCCCACCATCCAATGAGGTCTGATCAGGTTTTTGGCTTGTGATCTTGATGGAGTGATCTCCCACCATCCAACAAGGGCTGTTAAGGATTTTGGCTTGTGATCTTGATGGGGGTGATCTCCCACCATCCAATGACGTCTGATCATGATTTTGGCTAGTGATCTTGATGGGGTGATCTCCCACCATCCAATGACGTCTGATTAGGACTTTGGCTTTTCAACCTTGATGGGGTGATCCCCCACAATCCAATGGGGTCCGATCATGTTTTTTGGCTTGTGATCTTGATGGGGTGATCTCCCACCATCCAATGAGGTTTGATCAGGATTTTGGCTGGTGACCTTGATTGGGTAATCTCCCACCGTCCAATGCCAGGACAGCTGCCAGGGGCTCTGTTGTAAGATGAAATTCCTCCTTCCTTTTCTCCCAGTGCATTTTCCCATACATTGACATAGATAAGCCACTAGGGGCCAGTGACACCATAATTTGGGCTTGTACACATGATCATTTGTTCAGTGCTTTCCTTCCTTTGCATATCAATGGGAATGTGGGGTCAATGGAAGGCCAGATGAACCTGTAAAGGAGTGCAGAAAGATCTTAGACAGGTGACTAAGGGCTCATTCAAATCGAAGGCCAGGGGCAGTAAAAGAAGGTGGCTGAGGCGTGGTTTTTCTGCCCCCCGATTGTCAACCCACACAGAAATGCAGCCACACAGGGCTTATTAAACTGCATGTTGCATTCTGCCACCAAGCGCAACCCATCCAAATTACTAGGGTTGTCCCATAACCAACCTGCAACCGTGGGCAAGGCACATGGTTGCGCTGTGGTGGGTCAACATTTTGAAGGTTAGCAACATATCGCCTCTTCTTGGTCTGTCAAACTTCCTCTGAAAAGCGATCCACAGGGGCCAAGGGCTTCAACAATGGCTGCACATGTAAATGACATGTAAACTGAACAAATATTATTGTTTACATACAGCCAACAGTGCTTTACAATATAAATGGAGACAGTACAGTTACAGTACAACTCAAGACCAGAGGGTTAGGGCAGCCCTGGTCAAAGGCGCTTACAATCTAAAAAGGGAGGCACAAGTGATACAAAGGGTAAGCACTATAAAAAAAGAGTAGAATTAAAATTCCAGTTAGGTAGAGGCGAGATAGGGTTCCCTGAATAGTAAAAGATAGGCAAACATGTTGGGGTAGGGAGTTCCAGAGGATGGAAGCGGATCTGGAGAAGTCCAGGAGGAGAGCATGGAAGGAGATGATGAGGGAGCTGGAAAAGGAGGTCTGCTCTGTGGTCACATGCAGTGCCAACCACCCACCCAAAGAAGGGTATGAAGCCGCTCAGGATTGTGTGCATGCTGCAGATGCCATACCTTGCTTCATAGCTGAGACAAAAATTAAAGGGGTTGTAACCCCTCGTGATGCATTAATGTGAAAAAACTTTTTCTAGTGACCGGCCCCCTAGTTCCTCCCCCTGTTTTCTCACCTGAGCGCTGGAATTTCCAGGGGTGGAGACGCACTCTACCTTTGCCCGGGGTTCTCGGCTCTTGATTGGATAGATTGATAGCAGCGCAGCCATTGGCTACCATTGCTGTCAATCAAATCCAATGACGCAGTGCCGGGGCGCAGGCTGAGTCCGGCATTTTGCATCTACGAACGCAAATGCTGGACTCGGGAGCGCGACCGCAAAGATAACCCCCTCGGGAGAGCGCTTCTCCTAGGGGGTAATATGATGTGGGGGAGGAGCTACCAGTGTCACCGGAGGACCCCAGAAGAGGATGTTCGGGCCCCTCTGTGCAAAACTAAGGAGGTAATTATGACATGGGTTTTTTTTTTTTTTTTTTTTTAATAACACAAAGCTTTACAAATCACTTTAAACCTCATGTCGCATTCGGCGGTTGGTACCGCCAAACACAACCCATTTAAGTGTATGGGGCTGAACTGCAACCATTCTGCATTACCTGTGCTGCAGCCTTTACAGGGTTAATGGATGGTAAGGAGGCAACATATTGCCTCCATGCGGCCCATCAAATGTCTCTGAAAAGCAATCCACTGCAGGTTGCTTTTCAGAGGTAGGACAAGAGCTGCCACACGTATGAGCAAACTCTTAACAGGTTGTACAAGATGAAATCACACACACTCAAAAATAGGTTTCCAAATGCATTTTATTTTAAAAAGAGTGCAGACTTTTTTTTTCTTGTTTTAAATATATTATTATACGATGCTGTATATATGCTTTTAACAAATTATTGTACCCCATGGATAAAAAAAAAAAAAAAAAAACACTTGATGACTTGACGGTTTGGTTGAGCACACAAGCAACTGTGACAGTTATCATTTGCAGCATGCCATGAGTCAAAAAAAAAACTGTGCATGGCCCATGGGGACAGGTTAGTGCACTTTGCAGTGGCAGTTCCTGTACAGATGGGCACTCTTTTGTCTGCTAATTACCCCCAACAATGAGTACAGACTGAAGGTGAAGAACGAAGAGGATGAGGGGGGGGGGGGGGTAGGAGGAAGGTCATTAGAGGGGAATGTACACTTTTTTAATTTCATATTAAAAAGAGACATTTAAGAAGAGTAAACGTATGGAAATAAACTTAAGGATGGGGGGCATTTGATGGGCAGTCCTGGATGTATGGGATACCACAATGGACACTCCTGAATGCGAAGGACTCTGATGGGGACTTCTAAAAATAAGGGGGACCCTACTGGACACTCCTAGAAGTCTTCATCAGAGTCCTTGCATCCATGAGTGCCCCCTTACACCCAGGAGTCCCCATCAGAGTCTCCCCTTATTTCTAGAAGTCCCCATCAGATTCCTCGCATTCAGGAGTGTCCATTGTGGTCCCCCTTACTTCCAGGTGTCACCATCAGAGTCCCCCTTGCATTCGTGCATCCCCATCAGTGTATCCCTTTACTTCTAGGCGTCCCCATCAGAGTCCCCCCCTACATTCAGGAGTTCCCTCTTACATCCAGGACTGCCCATCAGACCCTCCTCTTACTTCTAGAAGTCTTCATCAGAGTCCTCGCATCCAGAAGTATGAGGAGGCCATGATGGGAAATCCTGAATGTAAGGGGGACTCCAACGGACAGTCCTGAATGTAAGGGGGACGGTATGGGACACTGCTGGATGTAAGGGGGGCCCTAATGGACAATCCTGGATGTAAGAGAGGACTCTGATGGGACTTAGGTATCCCCAAGTAAGGGGATACCTGAATGTAAGGGGGACTCTGATGGGCACTACTGAATGTAAGAGGGGGACTCAGATGGGGACTTCTGGATGTAAGGGAGACCCTATTGGACACTCCTGGATGCAAGGACTCTGATAGAGACTTCTAGAAGAAAGAGGAGGCTCTGATGGGAACACCTGAATGTAAGGGGGAGTCAGAGGAGCACTACTAGATGTAAGAGGGGGGCTCCGATGGGGACTCCTGGATGTAACATAGGATTTGGATGGGGATTCCTGAATGTAAGGGGGAACCTAATGGACAATCCTGGATGTAAGGGAAGACGCTGCTACTTATAGTAGTAAAGGAAGGCTCTGATGGGGACTCCTGGATGTAAGGGGGGCTTGTTATACACCTCATTTTATTCTACCAGTGAACTCCAGTAAATAATACGATGTTGTCCTCGTGGTGAAAGGTCTGGAACCCTCCGCTTCATACAACAAGCTGGTTTTTCTGCTTTGTAGTCCCACAACACAGGCAGCGCTCCCTCCTTGCGTTCTCCCTCCAGGCTCCGCCTCCGCGCTCTCGATCCGCGCTCTGCCTCTGCTCCTCACAATGGAAGTCTCTCTCGATTTTAACCCCTTCCTACCAGAGTACAATTGTTCACAAAACTCAACCTCATCCAAACTTCATGAAAAATTCCATCACTGTGAAGTGTTCAGAACTGTTGCTGATGGATTGTCCTCAACATTTTGGTCATATCAGCAATTGTAATCTCACTGCAGACCATAGAGAACAAAACAAAGCACTCCTCCGGTGACAGATGCCTGATATAGTTGTTATTGGAAGTGATTGGAATGAAATACACAGCTCCCTCTAGTGGATGTGTCCACAATTACACTTTATCTTTAGGGCTCATTTTCACTCGCTTCGACTAACACACATCAATGTGCCGAACGCCTCAAAGTGCTTTTTAAAGTGTTTTTGATGCTTCAGTGGTGCTTTAAAGCAGAGTTCCATCCAAAAATGATTAAGTGACGGTGACCCCCCTGACATGCCACATTTGGCATGTCATTTTTTTTTTTTTGGGGGGGACTTTTTAGAGGCACCCACCTCCCACTTCCTCCCCGGGGCTCCGTAGCACCAGAAGAAAGTTCCTCTCCACCCTTCTTCCCTGCAATCTTCTGGGACACGGCAGTGCGTGCCCACAGTGTGATGCCGGCGCCGTGTAAAGAAGGGGAAGAGGAGAGGGGCTTTGTACGCCCGCATCGCTGGACCGTGGGACAGGTGAGCGTCCGATTATTAATCAACACTTTTTGTAGCTGCTGACTTTAAAATAAAAAAATTTCGGCAGAACTCCGCTTTAAAGAGGAGCTGCACCTAAAAAAAATATTAAAAGCCAGCAGCTACTAATATTGCAGCTGCTGACTTTTAATAATATCACACTTACCTGTCCCAGGTTCCAGCGATGTCGGCGGCAGATGACGAGCGATCGCTCGTCTCGCTGCTGCCACCGCCGCCATCCTCTGTCAGGGAATCGGGAAGTGAAGCATGAGGGCTTCACTGCCCGGTTCCCTACTGCGCATGCGCAAGCCGCGCTGCGCTGGTTCCCCGCTGTGTCTCTGGGAACTGTGTGCTTCCCAGAACACAACGGGGGGGCGGAGCCATGCGGCGGTGGGCGGAGCCGTGCGGCGGTCTGTCCGGAAGTGGGTGCAGTTACCTGGATTATCCAGGTAACTGCACCCCCCTCCCCCCCGAAAGGTGCCGATTGTGGCACCGGAGGGGGGGAGGGATAATACTAGCGGAACTTCCCCTTTAGGGTGAAGAACCGCTTTAATGAAGTTTGTCAAATGCGCGGTGTGTGTTGACTTTTTGTTTTAAAGGGGCCCATTATAACCCCTGCTCAATAGTACCCCTTAGCTCTGCTGATCCCCCACTCAGTGTTACCCCCACTCTGCAGATCCCGGGTCATTAGTGCCCTCATTCAGCAGAGCCCCTGCTCAGTAGTACCCCCAGCTCTGTTGATGCCCCATTCAGTAGTACTCCACAATTTTGCTGATCCCCCCCCCCCCCCCGCTCAGTAGTAACCCTCAGCTTTGCTGTTGCCCCTCTCAGTATTACCCCCACTCTGCAGATCCCCAGCTCATTAGTACCCTCATTCAGCAGATCCCCTGCTCAGTTGATGTTCTACTCAGTAGTAACCCCCAGATCTGCTGATCTACCCCCTTCAGTAGTAACCCCAGGCTCTGCTGATCCCCCTCTTCAGTAGTAACCCCCAGCCCTGCTGATACCCCCCCTTCAGTAGTAACCCCCAGCTCTGATGATCCCCCCCTTCAGTGGTAACCCCCAGCTCTGCTGATCCCCCCCCCCCCTTCAGTGGTAACCCCCAGCTCTGCTGATCCCCCCCTTCAGTGGTAACCCCCAGCTCTACTGATCCCCCCCCCTTCAGTGGTAACCCCCAGCTCTGCTGATCCCCCCCCCTTTAGTGGTAACCTCCAGCTCTGCTGATCCCCCCCCCTTCAGTAGTAACCCCCAGCTCTACTGATCCCCCCCTTCAGTAGTAACCCCCAGCTCTGCTGATCCCCCTCCTTCAGTAGTAACCCCCAGCTCTGCTGATCCCCCCCCTTCAGTAGTAACCCCCAGCTCTGCTGATCCCCCCCCCTTCATTAGTAACCCCCAGCTCTGCTGATCCCCCCCTTCAGTAGTAACCCCCAGCTCTGCTGATCCCCCTCCTTCAGTAGTAACCCCCAGCTCTGCTGATCCCCCTCCTTCAGTAGTAACCCCCAGCTCTGCTGATCCCCCTCCTTCAGTAGTAACCCCCAGCTCTGCTGATCCCCCCCTTCAGTAGTAACCCCCAGCTCTGCTGATCCCCCCCCCCCTTCATTAGTAACCCCCAGCTCTGCTGATCCTCTGGGTTTCTTCCACGCTGTTTACCACCTGTGAAATCTGCTAGTTTCTCCTGCTCTGGTCCCCATGTTCAGTTGATCCTCTGCTGCTCAGTCCCATCTCTCTCCAGTCCCCACTCACCTTCAGCTATAGCATTCCCATGTGTGCCATCTGCTAGTCGCTCCGCTCCAGTACACACCCCGCTCACCTTCCTGCTGCACACCGAATGTGCCGTCACCACCAGACACTCCCAGTATTTATACACGTGAATCGGAAGTGACTGCTGATGACATCTTTCTTGGTTTCCCAGTGCATCCTGGGTTATCCGATACCTGCAATACCCTCAAAACGAAGCGAAGCTAAACGGTAAACTAAAGCCTCTCAAAAGCGGCAGGTGCTATAAGCAAGGATTCTCAGACTTCTATGGAGGCTTTGGAGACAAATCTGAAACACCAACTATTTATGTTATTTTATCTCTTTGACAAGTGCAAAAAAATAAATAAATCAGCTGATCCCAACAGAAGTCTGGTAAAGCCAATAGCATCCTGTGTCCACTCTTATCAGTTATATAGTGCCAAGCTAAGGACTACAGGACCCCTCCTTCTTATTTAAAAAGGAGATGGAGGGAGATGTTGATAGTCTTGTCCTAGGATGACAATTCTGCTGTTTCATAGGGACCGTATAGTGAGTGTTGTCACCCAAGGACAGGAAGTGTGTTACTGGCAGGATCACCAGGTGAAAAAAAAAAGAAGAATATGTTCACGTTAGGAACATGTGTATAATCATGAGCATGAGGCTGTCAATCACAGGCTGTGTGCTGGAGCTCTCTTCCCCATCACCATTTTTCTCTTGGTGTCAGGAAAACTTGTCAGAAGTGACTCATGCTGATAGAGGAATGGAGCAGTAGAGAGAAATGACACTTAGTGCTCTGGATTGAGACAAGTACACACTATAGAGGGATATGCTTTGTTCATATTTGTAGTTCACAACCACTTTAAGAAGAGTCTTGCCAGGTCGTAGCTTGTACATTCCTTAGACCGCAACCGCTCACAAACACTTGTAACAGTAAACAGAACTCTTTTTTTTATATAATGCACTTCCTGTTACCCATAATCCTCCTTCCAAGGAATGTGTAGTATGTGCTTATTTGCATGTCGATCGAGCATTTAACAAGCCTAGAAAACTCTGAAAACAATCTCCGGCGATCTGCAAAACGCGGGAGCATGGAGAGAGAAGCAAGAAACTGGAAAAGAATGCCGGGAGGTACAAAGCCGGAGAAATCCGAGAACAGCCAGAAAAACCACTACAGGCAGAAACATCATCAGAGAGTCTTACTGCAATCCTATTCTAAATGATATAGGAGGACATAGGTGGCCATATACACGGGGGAAATTCATCGATTTACCCATCCATACCAAACAACATGGACGGGGGGGGGGGGGGGGATCATCACTGCTGCGGTGGCCTGATTTGACTGAATGCCGATCGGTGATTGCCTCTGATAGGACGCTGTCGCTGTTTGAATGCTCATTTTCCACCAGGCTCAAATTTCAGCAGGAAATTGGCTAAAATCTGAGCCATCTGCAACCTGTTTGAAGCCCAATTCCAGGAATAGGGAAAATCCACCCATTTAGTGGGAGTCCTTGTACCCGAAAAATATTAAATTACTGGGCCACAAGCAAGAGTTTTCCAAGGGCTGTAACTCACAGCGTGCAGGGCTCAGGGGTGTGCAACGCCCAGAGTGAAGGGGTGAGGAGTAAGTAATGCACAGAGCGCAGGGGTGTGTAGCGCCCAGAGAGCAGGGGTCAGGAGTGTGTAATACGCAGAGCGCAGGGATAAGCAATGTGTACTGCACAGAGTGCAGGGGTCAGGAGTGTGTAATGCCTGGGTCAGGAATGTGTATTGCGCAGATCACAGGAGTCAGGAGTGTGTAACGCTCAGAATGCAGAGGTCAGGAGTCTTAATGCACAGAGTGCAGGGGGCCAGAAGTGTGCAACACCCACAGTGCAGGGGTCAGGAGTGTGTAATGCACAGGTGAGGAATGTGTAATGCACAGAGTGCAGGGGTAAGAAGTGTGTAATGCACAGAGCGCAGGGGTCAGGAGTGTGTACTGCACAGAGCGCAGGGATCAGAATGTGTAATGCACGGGGAGCACAAGTACAGCCCCCCCCAGCGCAGATTCTTCCCCCTGTAATAATTACACTTTCTAGTACAGATCTATCACCCTCTAGTTCAAATTACCTTCCTACTCCCCACCAAATACAGATTCTCCCACCCAGCACATTTCAACCTCACCGATACTCTCCTCACCAGTACACCCCCCCCAGATCTTACCCACTACAGTAAAGATCTTCCCCCAGCACAGCTTCCGCCCCCAGTACAGATTTCCCTCGTCCTCCCCCCAGTACAGATTACCCCTCAGTACAGATCTCCCCACTAATACAGATCTCCCTCCCCAGTACACCCAGGGTGGGGGGTGTAGCGAAGACTTGTGAGTGAAAGTAAAACTGCAGCAGATAAAGATTTTGTCCCCTCCCATGCCAGACAGGGCCGTGCTGCGTGGCAGAGCTGTTCAAATCTCAGAAAAGGATGGACAGAAATACCAATACCTTATCTGGTAAAGCAGATCGCATTGTTCATCTGTATATTTAGCGGTTGTACCTTAGGATTGTCTCTAATACGTTTAAGGCTCCTTTCACAGGGGTGATCCGCAGACTCCGCTTTGCTCAGCGGGAGATCGATTCGCTGAGCAGGCGGATGATAGGTCCATCTCTTCTCACTGTGCTGAGACGGACCTGTCAGAGTCCCACTCTTCTCTATGGGGAGATCGGATGAAGACAGACCGCCTGTCCCTTTTCATCCGATCCCATCTGATCCAATCCGCCAGACGGATGGAAACTAAGGTCACCATCTGTCTGAAACCTGTTAGAGCCAGCCTCATTTCCTGGCTTGAGGACATCCAGCATCATCTAGCTCTTTCCTCCCCAAGCCTGTTCTCTTTCAATCAATGGATTTCAGCTCTTTCAATCATTGAGGTTCCAGATTACCATAGCTTCCTGTCTTCAGGAATCTACAAGCAGCAGGCCACCAGACTCTCCCAACAGCCACGATCTTCTCACCTTGCATAGAGAAGCACAGAGACCTAGTAAAGGGGTCACCAGATCCAATATTGGGTATGCTAATAAAACACAAAGGGTTAATGTATAATTTCATTAGCAAATTGATGATGGGGGGGGGGGGGGGGGTGGAGGGAGGGGGAGGAGTTCTTTCAGTCCTGGAGGTTCAGCATTAAATGTGGGCATTCCCACAACTTCCTATCTTCAGGAAGCTACATACAGCACCCCACAAGCCCCTCCCACCAACCACAATCTGTCTAGATTGCATTGAGAAGTGCAGAGACCCAGTGATGAGGACACTGGATACAACATTATGTATTTAAAGAAAACAAAATGTTTAACCACTTCAATACCGGGCACTTAAACACCTTCCTGCCCAGACCAATTTTGAGCTTTCAGCGCTGTCGCACTTTGAATGACAATTGCGCGGTCATGCTACACTGTACCCAAATGAAATTTTTATCATTTTTTTCCCACAAATAGAGCTTTCTTTTGGTGGTATTTGATCACCTCTGCGGTTTTTATTTTTTGTGCTACAAATAAAAAAATACCGAAAATTTTGAAAAAAAAAAATGTTTTTTTTTTTTGTTTCAGTTTCAAAACTTTGTAAATAAGTACGTTTTCTCCTTCACGGATGGGCACTGATGGGGCTACACTGATGGGCACTGATGGGGCTACACTGATGGGCACTGATAAGGCGGCACTGATGGGCACCAATGAAGTGGCACTGATGAGGTGGCATTGATGGACACTGATAGGCGACACTGATAGGCGACACTGATAGGCGACACTGATAGGCGACACTGATAGGCGACACGGATGGGCACTGATAGGTGGCACAAATTGGCACTGATAGCTGGCACGGATTGGCATGGATGGGCGGCACAGATGGGCATGGGTAGGCGGCACAGATGGGCATGGGTGGGCACTGATAGGCGGCACAGGTGGGCACTGATAGGCGGCACAGGTGGGCACTCATTAGCGGCACAGGTGGGCACTCATTAGCGGCACAGGTGTTATACTGTACTAATGGATGCCAGTGCCAAACAATAATGCATGCCAATCAGTGATGCCCATTGTGGGCACTGATTGCCATCCATTATGGGCACTGATTGGCATCCATTGTGCCTGACTGGCATCCCTGGTGGTCTAGGGAGGATTACCTCTGCTGGGCATCCCTGGTGGTCTGGTGGCGTCCCTGGTGGTCCAGTGTGGGCATCCTCGGGGGGGCTGTGCTGATAATCGATCAGCACAGACCCCCCCTGTCAGAGGAGCAGCCGATCGGCTCTCCTCTACTTGCGTCTGACAGACGCGAGTGAGGAAAAGCCGATCACCGGCTCTTCCCATTTACACTGTGATCAGCCGTGATTGGACACAGCTGATCACGTGGTAAAGAGTCTCCGTCGGAGACTCTTTACCGAGATCGTAGTTGCCGGGTGTCAGACTGACACCCCGCAACAACGATCGCCGCGATGCGCGCCCCCGGGGGCGCGCAGCGGCTCATAATCCTGATCACGTCATATGACGTCCGGTTAGGATTATGAAACCACTTTGCCGCCGTCTATTTGTAATAGGGCGGGCGGCAAGTGGTTAAATATTTCAATATTTCAATAGCAGAAACCAGCAGCGGCCCGTCCATATGGGGCGCAGGGTCGTCGCCCCTGTAATCCATGCACCCGGCCCCCAACTCCCATACAGGGCACCGGATGTATGGATTCCAATGGGTTTTTTTTTTTTTTTTTAGACGCACATGATTAGAGCAGGAGGTTCTAATTGGCTTCATAAAAGGGCGGACTCGGGGCACAGAGCACTGCGCCCCGAGCCCACCCATTTGTGCGACAATAGCGAATTAAAATTCAGTATTGTCTTCCCTACTCTCCTCCTGACCAATCCCGGCTCAGGAAGTGGTCCTGAGACCCGACTGGCCGAGAGGAGAAGCGATCCTATTGACCAGTGAGGGAGGGAGGGGATGCAGGGAATGCCATGAAGCCATGTCTGGAGGAAGCCTACGACCTAGATAGGGTAAGTGTGGGGACAAGGGGAATGAGGGAGGAGAATTGTGTCCCCCCCACCCCAAAAAAAATAAAAAATACCGCCAGCCGCCACTGACAGGAACTTTATGTAGCCTGCTTCCGTTCTGGCTGGAGGACATCCAGCATCATCTAGCTTTTTCCTCCCCAGCCTGATTGACTCTGGCCCACCCCTTTCAGTCCAAGAATTTCAGTTCTTTCAGTCTTGGAGTTTTAGCATTACCGCATCTTCCCGTCTTTGCGAAGCTACATACAGCACCCCGCCATCCCTGCCCACCAACCTTGATCTGCCCGGCTTGCATAGGGAAGTGCAGGGACCTGGTGATGATGTCACTGGAGCCAACATTGGGTGTTTAAACGGAAAGGTTTTATTTAATCATTTCATTAGCATATTACTGTGGGGAATCAGGAGGGGGTGGGGAGGTTGAACCAGGGAAGGCAAAACATAAGCAGATTAAGCTTCAGCTTTACGGAATTTACATTGGATTAAACGGCGGTCTTTCTGCCCTGAGTCCGGCTTCAGCCAGAGGACTAAATTGGCATTCCATAAGTGACTATAATGAGCCCTGGGCACGAGGATTCTTCCTACTCTCGTCACAGCCCAACAAGAGGGAGACAGTAGCAGGAAGACGAAGGGAATTTTCTAATAACTCCGACAAGTATTTTCCGATGGAGACGGGTAATTGCGAAGCAGCTGCCCGCGGTGCCTCCCCCCGCTGGCTCTATTGAAGTCATTAGTTCAGGCTAAATTTCTGCAAAGCACAGCAAATACAGAGAGTGGACAGGAGGAGGGAGCGCGGGGAGCACCGGGGCCTGGGCAGGCTTTTCAAGTTCAAGTTCACCTTCGTCAAAGTCCATGCGGTTTATCTTTACCTTCCCCAGATTCTACACTTTGTGACATCAAATTGGCTGGACGGTGATCCGTACGCCCCTTGGCATCACCCCGGGAAGAGAACTTTGACCTGCTTGCCCCTGAGGGTCCTGCAAAGTGCAGCTCACTCGTCACTCCCAGAACCAGGAGAAGATTCCAGGACGCAAGTGCCACGCGACCAGCTTGAAGACACTTCACGCCAGTTCACGCAGCAAAGTGGGCTTTTCTGCATCCACGTTTCGGCACGGCACGTTTTTAACAGCCCATTTATTTCAATGGCCTGCCAAATGCAAGAAATGCCAAAAAGTAAAGCAGGCACAATTTTTTAAATTGCACAGAATTAAAAATCTAGGGTACCAAGCGGGTAGGCGGCACAAATGTGCACACATTTGCTAGATGTGTTTGGGGTTCATAGCAATTAATGGTATCCTGCGCACATCTAACAAAGGAAAAGCGGTCCCATGTGGAAGATGCACATGGTAACGCACATTTTCTGCATTGCAAGTGGTGTGAATGGGCCCCTAGCCCCCCCCCCCCCCATTCACACTGTTGCGACTTGTCATGCGATTTGATAGTTTCAAATCGCATGACAAGTTGCACCCTATTGTCAGCATCCAGCTGCTGCCTGGTAACTATCCCTGCTCTGCATTGGTGGACACTGATGAGACTGCACTGATGGGTTCTGGTGGGCATAGATGACGGGCACTGATAAGCTGCAATGGTGGTCATAGATGAGACCGCACTGGTGGTCATAGATGAGACTGCACTGATGGGCAATGGTGGGCATAGATGAAACCGCACTGATAACCTGTACGGATGGCACAGATGAGACCGCACATATAGGCACTGGAATGCATAGATGAGACCGCACTGACGGGCACTGATAAGCTGCACTGGTGGGCACAGATGAGACCACACTGATAAGCTGCACTGGTGGGCATAGATGAGACCGCACTGAGGGGCTTAGAGGAGACAGCACTGATGGCCAACGAAACTGCACTGGCGGACACTGATGAGACTGCACTGATGGGCATAGATGAGACCAGACTGGTGGACAGATGAGACTGCACTGGTGGGTACAGATGAGACTCACCTTGTTTAGTACAGCGTCTCCTGACCGCGGGTTGCACGAAAAAAAAAAAAAAAAAAAAAAACCTGTAGCGTGTACCAGGCTTTAAGCTGCAAAGAAAGGCGTTTTACCCCATATCGTGTGCCCATAGTACTCGCCCCTTTCAAGTGAATGGAACAATGCTACAACCGCCCAGGTGCAGTAGCGCGGCATTTAAGGAGTTGAAGCTGGTGACAAGTTATCATATCAGATGCTTCTTAAAAAATCCAAGTGCATAACGTTTTTCAGAGGTGCGACAGCAAAAATTAGCCATTTTGAATTTGTTCAGATGGTGATCAGGAATGACACCTTTGTATTGTCGTCAAAATAGTTTGGGAATGTGAATCCGCTCCTGCGCACAGGTCAGATTATGGCATGCGACTGTGTCCGCGCAGACGCTGCGTCTGCATTCACTTTCATAGGCTGCCAGAACACAGTTCATTGTGGGGATGCAGGAGCAAAAACAAACACCTTATTCACGCGGTATGAGTGCCAGTGCCATCCGAATGAGGCCTAGCAGCCAATTGTTTGATGTTTGTACCTGATGTTTGATCGCATGTACCTAGCATTACATTTGTGTATGTACCATAAAAAAAATATATATATTTTTTTTACCCATTTTGGATAGTGTAAGGGAGGGTTATAACCCCTGTCTTTTTTTTATTTATATATTTTTTTTGCCATCTGCATCCTGGGGAGATCTACCTTCACTTCCTGTCCTATAGCTAAACCAGGAAGTGAGAGGAAATCCCTCCAAAGTGAGGGAATCTCGGGTTGTCACCAAAACGAACTTCCTCACTGGAAGATTTCCCCTCTATTCCTGTTCTGGGGACTGCTCAATATTTGGGATTATCTTTCATTTTCAATAAGAACAGTAAACAGGACAAATCGAAAGGGTGAATCTGCCCAACGGAGACACAGACAGCAAAAAAAAAAAAAAATAATTTAAAAATCCCTCTAAACTGCATACAATTTGCAATGAAAAAGGTGTGAACCAGGCCTAAAGGGTTAGTTCACCTTTACCAAAAACTGCCTATGCAGATAAGGGGTGTCTGTAGATAAAAACAAACTGTGCAGCTTTAAGTAAAAGTTGAATAATGCCCTGTCTAAGTGTAGGCAATTTATGTGCCTCTTGGAGCCTGACTGGAATACTCCCAGCACGTTGCTAGGATGTTGCTAAGTGAGGCCTAGTCAATACTGCTCGCCTCCATCATAAAAGGAGTAAGCTCTCCAATGCTGAGCTCAGAATTACTGCATTTGGGGAGAGAAAGAGCATGGTTAGAATCAGAGAAAAAGCTTGCTCCTGTGATGGTGGAGGTGAGAAGTAATGCCTAAACGTCAAGGCAACATCCTGGGAGTAGTCAAGCCAGGCTTTGGGGGGTACACAAATTACCTACACCTATAGCAAGTGTGTAACATATTCGGCGACCCATCACAGTTTGCTATGGAAGTGAAGTTCTGTTGCCGCCATCTTGCTACACCCCACACTCGTCCACAGTAAGGATACACTAAGAAGGGGGAAAGCGGACATATTGTTACACCCACTGGAGTTTTGCATTTTACACATATTTATAACAGTAAAGTCAGTTTATATAGTGAAATACAGTACTTACAACTCCGCCTGACTACTTAGATCTTGAATTTTAAAAGCAGCAGAAACCCTGCGCATCTCACAGGTTTGCTAATCTGACAGAAGTTTGCTGCTTTTAAAATTCAACATGAAAAGCAGTCAGATGGCGTCCTAAGTACTGTATTTCACTATAGAAACTCACTTTACTGTAATAAATATGTGTAAAATGCAAAACTCCGGTGGGTGTAACATGTCCGCTTTCCCCCTTCTTAGTGTATCCTTACTGTGGACAAGTATGGGGTGTAGCAAGATGGCGGTGACGGAACGTCACTTCCATAGCGAACTGTGATAGGTCGCTGAATATGTCGTTACAGGGGCTTTATTTAACTTTAGTCAGACCTGCACAGTTTTTTTTTTTTTTTTTTTTTTTTTATCTAGAGGTGCCCCTTATCTGCATAGGCATGTTTTTTTTTTTTTTTTTTTTTGTTTTGGTTTTTGCAAAGGTGACCTAACCCTTTAAAAGTTTCAATGTGGACATTGCAGATACAAATGGGGTTTCATTTAGCACATATTTTCCAGAAAGTCTGACAGAAAAATCAATCACTGAAACAAATTCCCTCCTCATAAAGCAGTCTGGTTAGAGCGAGATCCAAAAAAGACAGATTACACCAATAAACATGCAAAAGGAGCGGCCATTGTGAGGGAAGGACAGGGAGACCAGGGGAAGCCATTTACATTTCTTTGCCAGGGTGTTATTTTCACTACGGGGTCTACTGTGAAAGAGAATTCTGATCCCCGGAGTGAAGCCACAATGTGGAGGTCAGTTTCTCCTGAGACCAGGTTCAGGCCTCAGAAAGCAATAGAGAGATGGATAAAAGGGCTCTCTTGTGAGCAGGAGTAGGTCTGGGTTATTTGCCGCCTGAGGTGGCCATTTTTATCATTGACCACTTGTAGACCGAGCCTCTTTTTGACACCTCCTGTTTATAAGTTAAATCATTTTATGATTTTAAGAAAATTATGTAGAACCCCAAACATTATATCAGGCACCCTAGAGAATAAAATGGCGGTCATTGCAATACTTTATGTCATGCCGTATTTGCGCAGCGGTCTTACACGCGCAATTTTTTTGGAAAAAACACACTGAGTTCCGCTCGTGGAATGCCAACAAACTTTGGCACTTAAAAATCTCCATTGGCGATGTTTAAAAATGTCTACAGGTTACCAGTTTTGAGTTACAGAGGAGGTCGAGAAATAGAATTATTGCTCTCGCTCTAATGACCACTGCGATAGCTCACGTGTGTCTAAACACCGCTTTCATATGCCGCCACGACTTACATGTGCATTTGCTTCGGGTGCAAGCTCGGCAGGATGGGGTCACTTTAAAACATTTTTTTTTCTATTTATTTTACCTCATATTTTTACACTGTCCTTTAAAAAAAAAAAATAATTGGGTCACTTTTATTCCTATTTACAAGGAATGTAAACATCCCTTCTAATAGAAAACACATTTACACTAAAATGCAATAATAAGAAATAAAAATTAAAAAATTAAATGTAATTTATAAAAAGTCGCTTCCACCCTCCAATGCTATGGAGCCGAGCAGGGGGCATCTTTCTCTCACTCGGCATCCAGGCAGTGAGGGGACACACTATAGCAGCGGTCTCCAAACTGCAGCCCGGGGGCCGGATTTGGCCCTTTGCTTGCCAATATCCGGCCCTTGGGGCTCTTTTCCCTCCACTGATAAAAGACACTATTCCTCCCACTAACACAAATATTTCTCCCGCTGACACCAACATTGGGGCATAGTTCCTGCTATTGACATCAACAATGGGGCACTATTCCTCCCATTGACACCAATGTTCGGGCCACTATTCCCCGCATTGACACCAACGATTGGGCCACTATTCCTCCAACTGACACCAGTGATGAGGCACTATTCCTCCCCCTGATACCAAAGATGGAGACCCCTGCGCTATAGTATGCCCCATGTGAATGAGGCCTAAGTCCTTCTCTGACAGGAAAGTGGAACCTGTGACCAGCAGTACAAAACATAAGCGTTATACCCACTGGCAGGGGCATGCTGCATGGCCCTCAAATGGGCCTCACACTATAGTACACCCCATGTGAACGAGGACAAAAACCGTGAAGGGTTTATATTTACAATGTATCTCAACCTAATGGTTATGCACTGTTCTCGGGTTGCTATTGTAATCCTAGGACAGGGCTACAGAACACCTCCCCCTCTCCTCATCTTCATAACAGATGGGAGATCTAGGAACAGTCAGGACAATTCAGTTGCAGCACAATTCTGGCAGCATGGCCAAATTACAAAGCCCTGCATCAAATACCTTAAAGCTGAACTGCTGCATGGACTTTTGCGACCTGCACAATATCCTCCTATTGTGACTGTCTGCCAAAAGAAATCATGACAAGGCTGCTATTGTTCTCGTTTACCTGGGATTTTTTGTTTGCACCAATATAATATTTGGAACAGAAATGCTTTTATAATTTAAGAATCCCTAATACACTGAACACTGGACAACAGCTAGTCATTCCACGCAATAGTCTGTTCTCCCATAATGGATTGCCATGGTTAAACGTTTGTGTTCGATGGCTAGGGCAGGTGTTTTGTGACCCTGCATTGCAGTACTAGGGTCATGAATTCTAGTACAACAAGAACACTAGCCACATGGAGTTTGTATAGTTTTCCTCCTACAGTCAAGAAACATACTGACAGGTTTACTGGCAAGATCTTCTAAACTGTGACTACAGTAGGGACATTTCTTCAATGCTCTCTAAACAGTTGCGTACAATAAATGGTTGGTTCGCCAAACCAACAAAAAACTGCCTATGCAGGTAGTTACAAACAAACTGTGTAAGACCAGATGAAATATTGGGTCTCTCTGGATAAAAATAAACTCTGGCTAAATATATGTAGCACTAACCTCCGAAGGAGCTGCTGGTTAGATTTGGGCTTACCGTTACCTTCTGTTCTCCTCGATGTACGTTTAGGGGTTCCCGTGGTAGATGGCCCAGTAACTTCAGAGACCGACAACAGATCCACTTGTATGGATTTTATTTGCAAAACGTAGACAATGAACAGTCTCTTAAATTGGGATCAGAGGGTTGGAAAGGAAGTTCAGGTACTCTAATGCCGCGTACACACAATCGAATTGTCCGGCGGAAGTGATCCGGCAAACAATGCGCCAGACTTTACAACGAATGGACTTTGCCACACACGGACGCTCCGAAAGTCCGGCAATTTCTAACACAATGACGTACAGCACGTACGACGGGACTAGAAAAAGGAAGTTCAGTAGCCAATAGCCAATAGCCAATAGCTTCCTTCTGGTATTTGCTTCAGAGCATGCGTCATTCTTAGTCTGCCGAACTAGCACACTGACGAACGGATTGTCCGCTGAAAGCCAAGTCTGGCGGACAAATTTTGAGTCAAAACTACTTTCTAAGTCCGCCGGACTTTACAATGAAAAAGTCAGCTGGAGCCCACACACGATCGAATTGTCCGGCGTAATGTGGTTCGGCGGACTTAGTTAATTCGATCGTGTGTAGTGTCAAAGTCAAAAATGCTTACATTGCTTACATTGACTACATCCAGAGAAGCCATTCGCAACTGGATGATCTCTCAGGGTGGACAGACCTTCTTTCACAAGGCCTAGCAGCCAACAAGGTGCTTTACTCAAGAACAAGTCTCTGTCACAGACGTTGTTGTAGAACGTGCACGATAACGTCTCTGCCACAGACGTTGTTGTAGAGTACGTAGGGAAACTTAGCTTGAAAACACTTGCAGGATACCTGGATCTTTCAGCCAGCTTGGCCATATCCACAAGACCGGATTCTCTTGGTTACTTCAGCCCTTCGAGGCTCTTACTAAGAAACCAACCCGTACATGGTCTTCTTCTGAAGAGTCCTCCCCTGTAATGCTTGAAGTCGCTGGGTCTCTCCCGAAACGGAGATGACACCCAACCACCTCAGAATCCTTCTTTTAATTTCCTTTCCTCCGGCTAGCCAGCCCAGAGACATCAAAGTCGGGTGGATCCGCACCCCAGGCCATAGCCTTCCTGGGGGCTGGTCAGGAGGACCAGGACCATGAATTCAGTACATCATTCTGGACCGGAAACCCCGAACCACGTGACGTCCGCATCTTAAGTACCCTCTCCCAGAAAGCACAACCAGAGCGTCCCTCCCACTGGGCTGGCTCAGAGAGAGAGTGTAACTTAAGCACCTAACCAGACCATAGTTCCATGCCTGGCAGAAGAGACAGTGCCCCCTGTGGCCAGGCTGAACATCTCACAGTCCAGTCAGACTGATGCTGAAGTCTAATTTAGATAATTGTACCCTAACCAAACTGCAGTTTAGGCAATTTTAACTTTTGAAAAAAAAAAACGCATAGCGCATACTCTTCGGGCGCCACCGTTACATATAGAACAAGAATCCGCAAAAAATTATGATTTATCTGCCCTAGCAATAGTCAATGCCATACTCCCTAAAGTAATCACTCCCAATCTTTTAAGTATTAAAGCTACAATATTTGCTTGGAAACACATACTCTCTAAAACTAGACATATGGAAAATAAATCCAAAATAAGTCTTCCTACAGAAGCTATTAATTACTGTAGAATTTGCTTATCAGTAGACAAATGGACCAAACAGGGATACAGGCTATATAAAAACCTACCTATGGTTTACAGGGATGCTATTATGAGTAAGCTGCTAGTAAAGGACTTCTATCCCAATAACAAAATAGAGTTCTCATTGATTATATGGGAATATATATCTAACCATAAGGACAATAATAAGAAGGGAATTTCCCTCTTCTATGAGATACAATCCTCCCAACCAGCCAATAAAAAAAGCTCACATGTTGACAGGGGTGGGACTGACAAAGCATGGGGCCCCCGGGCAATAGGAGATTATGGGGCCCCCCGGCAATCCGAGATTATGGGGCCACACAGTATACAATCACCCAGTATACACAGACATGTTTCGATTGGCTGAGAAGGTACTGAAGAGGTGGGGCAGCTATAATCTCAGGATATTTAGACCAAAAGGATGTCGGCAAGGGACATTTCAGAGACAGATGTAAAAAAAACTGATACTGTCCCTGGTTTTACTGAGGCTGGCAACCCTGATGGGGCTAGTGGCTCGGAGCCCTCGGGCAGTGCCCGAGTGGCCCAATGGTCAGTCCGCCCCTGCATGTTGAAATGGAAAAGAGATTTCGATCAAAACTTCTCCTGGGAACAGTGGAAAAAAATCTCTCCAAATAATGAACAAATAATCTTCAGGCATAGAACACTGGGACAATGCTCAGAAAATAATTAACAGGTGGTATTTAACACCTTATAAATTATCTAAAATCTACCCATCCACAACCGATATTTGTTGGAGGTGTAATGAGGAAACTGGAAATCTTATGCATACCCTCTGGGGTTGCAAAACCCTGAAAAGCTTTTGGAATTCAGTTTCATCCTTTATAGCAGACATCACAGGAAACCTTTCCACGCTTCAGCCCTATTAGGTATTGACCTTGAGAAGTATCCCATTATACATAGAACTATAGTGGTCCACATCTTAATAGCATCAAGATTTAGAATAGCCAACCTCTGGAAATCTACAGAAGCACCCAACCTATCTACTGTCATAACCAGATTGACTACACAAGCACGATTTGAATTAATGCTTGCTTACAAAAATTATCCCATTACCACATTTAGTAAAAAATGGAAGACTTGGATATCCCACCCTAGAGCCTCCAATTATTTAAAAGAATGTAAATTCTAACTTACCCCACAGCCTGAAATAATCTGTTCAATTAACTAAGTAATGGGCGGATGTAGAACACTATCTATGTTATCCTCTACTCCCTGAATTTCCTATATTGTTACCCTCCCCCTTCCCAATGTTATTCCCTTACTTATAGTTGTACAGGCTGACTAGCGGCTCAATGTGGTGACCTCCCAGACCTACAGTGTGAACCCATTTGAGTTAGGCTGGATTGGGCCATCAAGATTTGAACAAAACCTATTACATATGCCTTTACAATGTTTTTTATTACAATGATATGTACCATTTGCAACAATCTTAATTGTTATGTTCTTTTTTGATAAAATAAAAAGATTATGGATAAAAAAAAAAAAAAACTGTAGCTTTGACTAAAGTTAGATGATGCTCTTGCTACAAGTGTAGGCCTGGCTGAAAAACTCCCAGAGATGGTATCCCTCCATCCTGCCTTGCTGCTAAGAAACTCCCAGCTGTTATTAATCACCACAACCATTTCGGGATCTGGGAGACGGTAAGGGCTAAGGTCGAGCAACCCAACAGCTGGTCCCCGCAGACTCCTCTTTGGGGGAATCCGAGACTGCCACACTTTCAGTCCATCCTGGACCCAATGATATGGACCCGATATGGTATCAAAACATTGGTAGATATTACCTCGTAGAATGGGTTGTGAACATTTGACACTCTGAAGAGAGATCATGGAGTGCCTAATCATGTTTTTCCGCTACCTTCAACTCCGCCATGCCCATCAAGCTCAGTTCCCCCTCCCTATTATCCCGGTGACCAATAGGGCTGAGTGCATGTTGGGTCTGGAGGACATTTAACCCCTGTCTGCTCTCTACTCTGTCAGGCTGGACACCTCAAGGACTACGGCTTCATTTCCCGGCTCCCTATTGCGCATGCGCGAGTCGCCCTGCGCAATAAGGATGGTCCCCGCTGTCTCTGGGATCCGTGTGTTTCCCAGCAGGCAGCGGGGGACCTTCAGAAAGGGGCGTTGATTCTGCGGAAAGGGGCGTACCTTCTGCAGAATCTACGCCGGAAGTGGGTGCAGATACCTGTACTGTACAGGTACTTGCACCCCCCCCCTCGCCCCTGAAAGGTGCCAAAAGTGGCACTGGAGGGGGGGAGGATTCCAATGAGCAGAAGGTCCACTTTAGGGTGGACCTCCGCTTTAACTTTGGTCAAAGCTGCACAGTTTGTGCCCCTTAACCACTTGACCAACCAGCTCACGCCAATATACGGCATCAAAGTGGTTCATTTTGTTCCCAAAAATTTGCAGTATGGGTACGCGTGTGTGTGTGTGTGTGTGTGTGTGTGTGTGTGTGTGTGTGTGTGTGTGTGTGTGTGTAAATACACAAATTCTTATGCTGTCAGGAGAGAAGAGAGACATATCGTTGTTCCTACTAACGATATGTCTCTTCCTCTAGTCAGTCCAATCCCCTAACACAGGAAACTTCAAACTACAGCTCTCCAGCTGTTGCGGAACTACACATCCCATGAGGCATTGTAAAACCCTGACATTCACAGACATGACTAGGCATGATGGGAATTGTAGTTCCTGAACAACTGGAGGGCCGTAGTTTGAAGACCCCTGCCCTGACAGTTAGAACACACATTTAACCCCTTGATTGCCCACTTGTGTTAACCCCCTTCCCTGCCAGTGACATTTACACAGTAATCAGTCCTTTTTTATAGCAGTAATCGCTGTATAAATGCCAATGGTCCCAAATGTGTCTAAGAGTGTCTGATCTGTCCGCCGCAATACTGCTAGAAATTGCAGATCACCGCCATTACTTGTAAAAAAAGAAAACATTTTTTTTTATAAGTCTTTCCCATAGTTTGTAGACACAATAAAGTTTGCGCAAATCAATCAATATACGCTTATTGCGATTTTTTTTTACCAAAAATATGTAGAAGAATATATATTGGCCTAAACTGAGGAAGAAATTTGTTTTTTAAAAACATTTTTTGGGGATATTTATTATAGCAAAAAGTAAAAAATAAATATTGTTTTTTTTTTTCAAAGTTGTTGCTTTTTGTTTATAGCGCAAAAAATAAAAACCGCAGGAGGTGATCAAATACCACCAAAAGAGAGCTCTATTTGGGGGAAAACCAAGGACGTCAATTTTGGTTGGGTACGACATCGCACAACAGCGCAATTGCCAGCTAAAGTGACACAGCGCCGTATAGCATAAAATGGCTTGGTCGTTAAGCAGCCAAATCTTCCGTTCTGTAAGTGGTTAATTACACGGGTGATTTTTTTACTGGTAAACTTGTCGCTCTTTTTGTTTACAGCGCAAAAAAATAAAAAACCGCAGAGGTGATCAAATACCGCCAAAAAAAAGCTCTATTTGTGGTAAAAAAAAAAAGGGACATCAATTTTGTTTGGGTACAGCGTCGCACGACAGTGCAATTGTCAGTTAAAGCGACGCAGCGCCGTATATAGCAAAAAATGGCCTGGCCATTAAGCAGCCAAATCTTCCGTGGTTAATTACACAGGTGATTTTTTTTTTTTTTTGGGCAAACTTCTTTTAAAAAAATTTATAAAAATTACAAAGAACTGATCTGCAAACCTCAGCGCAGACCCTTCTGCAGTTTATAAACAGAAAGACAACACCACGTACATATAACCTGACTTAGCTTACTGGAAATTTGCACGTTCTGCGATATTATAAGCCTTGTAAAAGGTTGTTTTAATAAAGCACCAAAGGCCAGGCAAGGGTTAAACATTTGTATGTTTGCACTCAACATGGCCCTGCTAAACTGGGAACTTAGGGACTCCCAAGACAGACCTCACAAAAGGCAGACGGTGTCAGCACAGGTCCCTAGGCAACCGGCTAACACCCCCACCCCCGTGTAGTGACTCAGAGGGCCAGGAATGAGGACTACAGTAACATCCCAATGCTGGGTACAGAGAGCGGAGGAGGAGGGGGTCATCAGGCCACCAGTGACCTCAGATCAAACGCACGGCTGGTTTTCTTGGACCAGTCAGCCATGTTTGATTTAAATCCACTCATGGTTCTCAGTGTACCTTTGTATCATTATTCCTAATTTAGGTCGGTGACTCAGCAATGGCAGCTTACAGATGTCTTTCCTGAAAGGGCTAATTAAAGACCCCGTCACACTGGTGGATCCTGATGCTGCCATGGATGAGATCGCTAGAAAGGGCAAAGAAAATACTCACCTGTTTGTATGGTGGTGTTCCCTACCTGGCGTCCCTTCCTCGTTGGCAAGGCATAATCTACTGCACTTCCATCAGCAAGTTGTTGCCAATGACAATATCTCAGGTATGACCTTTTCCTGCTGTGTTCGCCCATGCTGATGCCACACGCCATCCTTGTTTCTGATGTCATAGGTGCCACTTTGTGGTTCAGACAGTGCAGCCCTCTGATGCACCAGGCCTCCCCTACGAAGGATGCTATGAATGCAAAGTGAAGCATTCTGGGATATGCAACATTCATAGCCCAGGAGGCTTCAAAACCATGGTTACATCATTCTCCTCCTGGAAAGAACGACAGCTTGGGGTGTGGCAGATCAATAATAAAAAAGCTGTTTAATTGGAGGGAGGAGGCAGAGAGCTTGGCCAGCAATGATGGCCTGTGCATCCAGGTAGTGAAGATCCACTTTAAGGACTCTCCCCACACCCCATGTGGGTACTTAAAGCGGAAGTAAGCCCATTGATTTAATAGTTTCAAAAAACAGTTAAATTCCCGGCATGCCGGAAATGCCAACTGTCACATTGGTTGTGCTCTCAACCAAACTGTCAAACCATCCAATGGCTGGGATCATAACTGATCACATGTGCAGCATCATGACAGTTAAAGATTAAGCAGAGACCAAGATGGCAGCTTCCTTGGCTGAAAATAATAGGAGGGTTTACTTCCACTTTAAACCGCTAATCACAATGCACCAGCATGGCTACATAGGAAAGAATTATATTCTCCCCAAACCAAGAAACACTGCTTCCTATTTGTTGTTTTCAATGCCCACAACAGAATGGAGGAATGCTGAAGGAAAGGCAAATACGTGCAGCTGGGATCCACTGTAGTTAAAGTGGCACAAATACTCACAAATAAGTCCCTCACCAGGGCAGGCATCTTCTCCTGAGTGCCGGTCTTTGGCCATCCTAATTTACCGGCATGGGATGACATCACTCCCGTGCATGCGCAGGAGTGCAGACATCCCACTATACAGGGAGTGTGCCAGAATGTAAACCGAGCTGAGCATGTGCAACTCAGTGTACATTCTAGAGGGGATGAATGCAAGGCGGTCTCTGAATGGACAAAGTGAAGAGCGTGACATCACTGCCTCAGCTCGTCCAATCAGAAAATGTTTTGCATTCATTGAGAAAATGCAAAGTGTTCCTTGATTGGTGACTGTGTAGAGTGAGCAACCTCCCATGACCACAATGTAGCAGAGCAGTTGCTCAGCATAGGACCCAGGATTTAGAAGAGATCACAGTAGTAGTGGTACCTAGTGATTTCTAGCTTCCACAAGGATCCCACAGGTACAACACATACAATATATGCATACATTAGTCTAATGTAGCTATGTAAAAATTGCCATACCTAATATTCAGGTTTAAGGTCAACGTTCAGGTCAGCACTTTTTTTCAGGTGCCATAATCTCCATAAAAATGACCTGGCACCTGGTTGTCACCCCAAAAAAAACATGTCTCGCCCCCCCCCCCCCTGCCCATCAGCTTCCAGAGTAGAGGCTCCTACTGCAAGCCCAATACAAGTTACAGGTAACCATACCTCTTCGTAGAAAAAAAAAAAAAAAAGTCAAAGATGGCTTTGGAGACCACCAATTTGCTGATATGGTCTACTCTACCCACAATTCGATGGTGTGGTAGCCTGTGAACCTCAAACATCAAAAACAAAAAAGCCCTCTCAAGTTGGGAATCGGAGCCACACAGGGTGATTAGTGTGTGCCCAGGCACATCAGCACACACCGTGTGCATGCCTATGTTGGGGAGCCACAGCCAACTCTGAACAATGTGTCTTGGTTCTAGGCGGGTTTGAAACCCAGACAAATGATTCAAAACCCTGACTGTCCAGGTGAATCCTGGATGGGTAGCAACCAAACTCCTAACTATAAAAAAAACTGTGCTACGTCTAAAAGAATATAATTAGCGCACATTACGTAAGCTTGGAGTTCTTCGCAAGAAGAAAGTTTAACAGGAGCAAGTAGACTATGGCTTTAAATTTCTTGCCATTCCCCCCCCAAGATTTGCTAAATCTCCAGAATCAGAGGAAACCCAAGAAAAATAATGTGTCGTAGTTTCCACAACCGCAGCCTTACGGGCCCTATAAAACCATAATTACAGAGGAGAGAGAATGTGTAGGCTCAACTCTGTTCCGTTCACTCAGCATTCTGCCGCTTCTTCCTGCTGCAAGTTACACAGTACACAACATACACGAGGAAACAGAAATGGGAGGATTGGTCAAACGGCCAACGTTTGTTTTCACTGCACAGATTTTGTTGGGACCTAGTTACCAGGCGAAAAGGAATTCGATATTGTAGCTGCTCAATTCCATTAATTTTCTTGAATTTTTCCAAACTTTAGGGCTCATTCACACTAGCAGTTGGGGGGGGGGAACTATGAATCACTGTAGCTGAGCCCCACTTTTACTGCCCCTCTACATTCCTTGGCTGCAAAGGCAGCAGCCACAGAGTACACGTCACACTATACTTTACTTCACGGCCGCATCTGTTGCTTTCAGCAGGTGTAGCGCCCACCGAACATGACCCATTCAAGTGAATGGTTCCTCTTGTAATAAATTGCATTGTAGCTGTACTGTCTGCCTTCATTTTGTAAAGCACTGAGCAAGCTGTTGGCTCTATATAAAACATGTATCATAATAATAATAATAATAATAACAACAACAACAACATGTTGCTGCTCTGCAAGCACCCCGCAATGCACATGGTTGCAGTGTGGTAGTGTGGGGTTCACATAGGCGCTGAGGAGGTGATACAACACCGCATCATTACCCATCAAATGCTCTCTGAAGAGCAATCCAAAATGTGACCAACACTTTACTTCCACATTTTTTTTTATATCCATGCAAGACAATGGGCAACCAAAAGCAGCTTGATGCAGCTTAGGAGACCAACTGCAGGTGCACCTGTGAAGACACGCAGATGAAACTCAAACAGATTGCAAATGCAAAATGAATGCATCTAAAAACAAGCTACATGTGCCATCAAAAAAAAATTCTTACAGCTCCTGTACAATGGATGGAGAACCATACATGCGTAAGCATGGCTGCGGAATGGGCACATTTTTTTGGAGGATGCTTCATAGCATACAAATTCGCTTGCCTATGGCAGCTGCCCAGCAGGGTTGGTGGGAATCAGAGCAGTGGGTAACATCACATGCAATTTTTTGAGGATGCTTTACAGAGTACAAATTGGGTTGTCCAAGGTAGCCAGCCGACCATAGACTTTTCAGCAGGTTTGGTGGGTATCAGAGCCACGGGTAGCAGTACATGCAATATCTTTGAGGGTATCTTTGAGTGTACAAACTGGATTGTCTATGGTAGCTGCTCATCAAGTTTGTGGCACAGTTGGCAAGTATCAGAGTGGTTAGTAGCAGTACATTGCAATATTTTTTAGGATGCTTCTCAGTGTATAATTTAGTTTGTCTATGGTAGCTACCCATCAAGTTTTCAGTAGGTTTGGTGGGTATCAGAGCCATGGGCGGTAGTACATGCAATATCTTTGAGGATGCTTCACAGCGTACAAATTGGGTTGTCTATGGTAGCTGCTCGTCAAGTTTTCAGCAGGGCTGGTGGGTATCAAAGTAGTTGGTGTATAGACTGGTTTGTCTATAGCAGCTGCCCATCAAGCTTTCGGTAGGGTTGGTGGGCATCATGTAGCAGTGCATGCAATATTTTTGAGGATACTTAAGAGTACAAATTGGCTTGTCTATGGCTTCTGCTCATCAGGTTTTTTATGGCAGGGTTGGTGGGTATCAGAGCCGTGGGTAGCAGTAAATGCAATATTTTTGGGATGCGTCTCAATGGGTAACCTGAGCTATCTATGGTAGCCGCCCCTCAAGTTTTCAGCAGGGTTGGCAGGTATCAGAAAAAGAAACTGCGCTAAGGTGAATCACAAAATGATGGTTGGTCTCAAAAGACCAAATTCAGCTGCGGCTTAACTGCATCACATTTCTGTTTTATTTTGGCAGGTATCAGATCCATGGGCAGCAGTACATGCATAATATTTGAGGAACCTTTACAGTGTACAGAATAGCTTGTCTATGATAGCTGCCCAAAGTTTTTTGCAGGGTTGGGTGACAATCCCTGGACTATAGTGATAGGGAGATGACCACTGGCTGGCCAGTTTTGGTGGAACAGGTAAAAAAGAATTATCGTTCTTTCTCAACTTACATTAACAAAAGATCCATCTGAAGGTGTCTGAACTGTACAGCCTAACTCAGTTACTCCATTAAAAAAAGTTTTCTTATTGACTAGACAAAAAAAAATAGCTAACATATTTCAATCCAGAGACCCAGAAAGCGGAGTCTGTTTTTGCTGACTCGACGGAGCTTTGAAGTGGGTAAGAGCCATTCACAATCCAGTATACGTCTCCCCAGGCAAGTGATATTCCCAGGGTGAACTAGTCAGACAATGAGGTTGCTGCAGACAGGAATTTATAGCACCTGCAGAATTATAATGTGGGACAACTAAATAATCAAGCACAGCACTGCTACGGCGAGGCTGGAGTCAGGACATGCAAAGGCCGTCATCATACGGCTCACTGCGGAACTTCAGGAGACAGGCTGCTTGTCCAGGTGGCAGTAAATATTAAGTGATACTACAATGCGACTTCAAAGAGGTGATCCAAAAGAGGAACTTTATTATTATTTTTTGTACATTTAAATCCAGGATGGTTTTGTTTAGTATTGCATATAGTGGGAACATAGTATCAACCTAGATGTGCATACATTTTATTTTATTTTTTTTATTTTTTTTAACTACCTGTATATATTTTTTGTTTTTGTTTTTTTAATTAGATTTAATGCACATGCAACGTAGGTAGGCTTAAAGGGAAAGCACATGTCTATTATTTTAATAAACAGGCAACTATTTTTAACTTGAATCTTTTAACCTTATAAATACTGCATATCAATATTTCATATTTACCCTAGCAGCCAGCAGATGATGAGTTTTAGGCAACAGCACCAACTTTCCGCTACACTCACTCACTGCTAAATTACTCAGAGGAGGGACACTCACCCTTCCGCTCCTCTACAGGGCCACAACCGGAAGAGAAGGACCACACTGGATCAATTATTTTGTGAAAGGCGAAGTGTGATTAGTCATAAAATTGGTCACATAAAAAAAAAAAAAAAAAAAAAAAAAAGCTAGCAGACAATTCAGATCACTATAACCCAAAAGGTGATAGTAAATACGGTACAACCGGCACACTATAGGAGCTGCATGCTTTTTTTTTTTTTTAAATATATATTATATATATATATATATATATATATATATATATATATATATATATATATATATATATATATATATATATATATATATATGGTACTGTATAGGGAACATCTAGAAATGTTGATTGTACCCATGCACCACTAGGAAAAAAAAAAAAAGAAAAGCCTCTTGCCTGGAATTGCTCCTGAAAATTAGCAGTGCATTTCCTTTGCTCTTAGCCTTAAAAAACTGTATCTGTAGTGCAAGATCATCTAATGCACTGTGCTTCCGATTCAAGTCTCACAAGATCTAGAGCAGTCAGTCATTCTCAACCAAGGTAATGTGGGACCCCAGGGTTCTTCCAAAGGTTGCTAGGAGTTCCTTGAAGCAATGACCAACTGTCCTCCTATATGATAATGTTGCATAGTTCCATGGCCAATACCACGTGACAGAGTTATCTTCATTACAGCAATGACTTTTTAAGCTGTCTATAAGGTGGCATTCTGACCAGCACTGTAATGGGAGCACTCATCTTGCCAGCTGCCAACAGAAGGGGTAATTTTCCCACTGACCTCCAATGAAGTGGTTTTAGCATGGGTTCTGTAAGACCTGAAATTAAAAGCGATTGGAAAGCTTGGCTTTTTTTTTTTCTGGAGCAGGTCACGCGGTGCTTTTCCTCTCTACTCCTTCCAGTGCTAGGCATCCAATAGGATCACCTGATTATTTGGCCATTCGGGAAATCCATTCGGGTTTCATACCTGCTTCTTGATTGGCCAAGAGGAGGATCAATGTTGCAAAAGTGAATATTCATTCATATTCATGCAACACACCTGGGTGGGCTCTGGTCGCATCCTCTGTGACCCGAACTCACCCTATTTTGAAGCCCATTAGAGCCTCTGGCTCTAATCAGGTGCTTAAAAAAAACAAAAACAAAAAAAAACTGTGGCTGCGGTAATTCATGCACCCTGAAAGGGTCCAGACACATGAATAGGGGGTGGCAGCTAGATTCATGCTGGGGGTGGCAAGGAAAGATGGGGCGGCGCCCGGGCATCCATGGACGGGCCGCCACTGCTCTGGGGTAAAAAGGTTAAGAAACAGAGTCTAGAGCAGTGATTCTCAACCAGGGTTCCTCCAAAAGGTTGCTAGGGGTTCCTTCAGCATTGGACAATTTCTGCCTCTCAGATAAGTTCCCACTGACACCATTGATCTTTTTAGCTATCTGTAAGGAGGTAATTCTTCCCAATGACCACAAATGTAAGGACCATTCTTCCCACTGACCATCGCACTAATGTATCATGAGTTGTAGATTTCTACTTTTTCTCAGGGGTTCCCTGAGACTGGAGAACCATTTCAAGGGTTCCTCTTTTGAAAAGGTTGAGAAAGGCTGGTTTAGAGTGACATTTGATGTAATTCTCTCCTTGCTGGAAGCTGTACCCGAGAACCTGCAGTGGAAGGATCTCCCTGCTTCATTTATTTTGTGCTTCTCCGCCTCTCTTGATTATTGATTACTACCTCCCTAGTCATTAGATCACCAGCTACCCGGGAGCAGCGCTAAAATGAGAAATCAAAGCCCTGGCTTTGCCAAGATGGTTGCCTCCACACGGTATAAGGGGGGTGATAATGGGGAAAGATCAGCTGCAGAAAGACCACAGGCAACAGTGGTGACTAGTCTTTTGTCCTTGGCTTACTTTTTATGGGCAAAGCCTTCAGAGGTTAGCATTCTACAGAGAACTATAAGGCAAAGAGAATATGGACAGAAGCAAGGACCGCCTGCAGTTTAAAGATGGGCAGTGGTCGTAAATACTGCATAAAATATGTTCTTCTTTTACTGGAGTTGCCTTCTAATGGCTAAAAGGAGTTGTAAGATAGTAAGACATACATCCCAAGCTCTATAGGATGAAACATGATCCAAGTGAAGCCTCTGCTGACTCAATGTAAAGTGGATTTCCCTGCTAATATGAAACATGCCAAGCTTTACCGTCTTTTCTCGAGGTTAATCGAGAACATAAATTAAGGTGAAAGGTTAAGTAACGTCAGGAAGAGCAGGGGGAAGTAAAAAGGTCACGTTGGGTGAGGTCAACGCCTCCCGAAAGTCACATGTGAAACTTTGGTGACATCATAAGGCCTGTGTTGATTTTTGCACCAGATGTTAAGGATGGCAAGCCTAAAAATAGGCCGCGATGTACAGGGAAAACAAACTCCAGATGTTGGGCAGTAGTATAGAACATGCATAGTATGTAAAGGCTTTACGCCGGGTCTAGATTTGAGTGTATATATCATTTCAAAACAGCGAGACTGATACACTAAAATTCGAGGGAAAACAGATCCCTCTGTTGGCGGTGGAGACTAGATATTGTAATTTCTCTGCAACCGCAGGCAACCCATAAATCAATATGAGAACGGTTTCCTAGGAATTTGTGCATTGGTGATGAAGTCAGAAAGGCCACTTATAGAAAGCCTGTTGGCAGTTAAGTCAACAGGTTTATTTGCTTACCTAGAATCTTTAGCTCCTACTCATGCAATTGGCTTACTGCTCTACCCAGAGCTTGATGTCAAATTACAAGCATCCCCTGCAACAAGACTACAGTATATGATGCAATCCTAACAATGAACGTCTATTATTTGCTCCCCTTTGTTCTGCTAAAGCTGAACTCTAGGTATACATTTTAAATGCACACTTTACTTTGGCCCAGCTTTGACCAATGTAAGCAAATTTCATACCTGAGGGACCTCTCGGTTAGCTGACGAAGAGGTGTTCTGTTTTCACAGATATAGCTAGGAACAATGTGATGTCACCACCCCTCCTGTCCACCTAGTCTGAGGACCCAGATGGTGGCTATCACTGTAGTAGCGTCTACTAACTACTACAGTGATAGCCACCATCTGGGTCCTCAGACTAGGTGGACAGGAGGGGTGGTGACATCACATTGTTCCTAGCTATATCTGTGAAAACAGAACACCTCTTCCCTATGTTATGGAGAAGGGGGGTGTTCTTTAGTCCTGTTCTATGCAGACAATACTGTTCCTCCTGAGATACAGTACAGACGGTTAATGTTGTTACCCTGTGACAGGAAGTGTGTTACTGGCGGGATCACCAGGTTAGAATAAAAAGAAAGAAAATGTCTTAAAAGAACTGGTAAATCTTTGTGCTTGGATGTGCTTATATAGTTTTTGGGGAGATGCTTTTGAAGAGTCTTATGCACAGTAGATTAGTAATTAGCACTAAGTGCCTTGCAGCACTGTGGTCCCCGGTTCAAATCCAGGATTCTACCTGCATGAAGTTAGCATGTTCTCCCTTTGCTTGCATGGGTTTCCTCTGGGTACTCTAGTTACTACCCACACTCCAAAGACATGCTGGTAGTTAAACTGCCTAAACAGACCCTAGCACGTGTGTATGCATGCAAGTTAGTGACCGTAGATTGTAAGCAACTTGAGGGTAAGGACTGATATGAATGTACAGCGCTGATAAATTGTTATCACTATATAAATACCTGAAATAAAATATAACTATATCCTTAAAAACAGGAACTGCACCAGTTTGGTGAAATCCTAGCAAAATACATACAGCATTTCACCTGCATGGGGAGAATTTTTTCCTCAACAAAACCACATTTTTTCAAAAATTGTTGGATATGAAAAAAGTGTTTTTTTTCTGACCCACAAATTGTGATTAACGACCAGGGTGCAGGAAAAGCGGTCCAAACTCATAACTAGGTGGTACAGGTGCCCCTCCTCCTCCACCAGTTCAACCGTATGTTTTTTTTTTTTTTTCACAAGAAAATGGTTCCAGACACTTGCTGGCAGTGCGACACTTCTAAAGGCACTGTGGTTCACGAATGGTGGGAATGTCCCCTATCCAAGCATTCTGGTTATGAATCCATCATCTCTATTGAAAGCTTATATCGTGCTCTCCTACGTTAGCATTCCTCTCCACGTTTCCTGGACCCATTGGAGAGATTTACTAAAACAGGTGAACAGAATCCGATGCACCTGTTCATAAGAACCAAACAGCTTCTAGGTTTCATGGCCAAAGTTTAATTGAACAAGCTGAAGTTAGAAGTTAATTGGTTACTATGGACAGCTGCACCAGATTTAGTAAATCTCCCCTATTAAGTCTGCAAAAAAAGATGCCCTAAGCCCTTGTACACGGTCGAACATGTCCGACGGATTCTGTCCGAAACTGTTGCATACACACGGTCGGACAAAGTTGTCGGAATGTCCGATCGTTCAGAACGTGACGACGTTATTTCATTACAACAGGACTTCGTTCAGGCTAGTAGCCAATAGCTTTGGTGTAGGAATTTGATCTGAGCATGCATGGCACTTTGTCCGATCGTAATTCTCTACACATGATCGGACAAGGTCCGATCGGATCAGGTTGTCGGAAAGTTTTATAGCCAAGCTGGAAAACTTGGTCCGTCGGATATTCCGACAGAAACAGTCCGATGGAGCCCACACACGGTCGGATTATCCGACAACACGGTCCGATCGGACATTTTCCGTCGGAATGTCCGACCGTGTGTACAAGGGCTAAGACATTTTCTAGCAGAAACCAGGCGGTCATACCCCACTACTAAAAACAACCACTACACCTCCTCTTGTGGAATAAGCAAACTTGACTCCATCAGAGACCTAAAACGTCTGTTGCAGGAAACCAATAGGGAAGAAGAGTAGGAAAAAAAAAAAAAAAAAAACTTGGACCCCCTGGTCTATGTTCCGTTACTCATTGGCATTTCAGGATTGGATCAGGGAATAGAACCCTTCAGCATCCAGTTAGCCATGATAGAGTGACCACACTCCCTTCTCACTCTCTTCACATCTCCATTCGTCTTCTCCCTTCTTTCCTACTACCATTCCCAAATGCTTCCTTTCTCCCCATATTCTCGTCCGATATTGGACACTGTCCTCAACTGGTCAATTATCCTGTCTTACTAGCAGAACAAATTTGTCAGCTGAACAGTATTATCCATCATTTTATCTCCCGAGGAAGGTAACATCTGACTAGCCTGGCTGAGCCATTACCTTCAATGGTTGCATTTTGGGTGACCCGAGACAGTCGTGCCCAACCATGGTAGCCTTTTGTCTTCCTTAAATCGGACGCTACGTGTTTATATAGCACCATGTATGCTCCAACATTAAATTCTTATTCTATACTTTGTACCTATAACTCTTGTATACAAAAAGGTTATTAAAATAAGATTGAAAGAAAAATTGTTGGTAGGAGGTCAACATTTCATTGACTGATTTAACTTGTGGTTTGGATTTCCCCGTCATTGTTATACTGGTCTCCGAGCTCCAAAGAAGCCCTGTACTCCTGCACACACAGAAAGCGTGAGTAGGTGTGTGTAGGGACAAGTCTATGCTCTCCAGCGGCAGCTGTTGAGTCTTCAGCCGCAGGGCATAATGAACTGGAGAAAAAAATAATACACCTTCCAACCTGCCATGTCTCACACACCTCAGGCCTTGTATTCAAACAATAGACTCCACGTGGGCAGCACAGACTTCCGTCCCAACTGGTTGAATTTTTTTATTTTATTTTTTTAAACGGCAGGTTTCTGATCTTTGCATACTTTATTTGTCTCCAATTCATGGATGCTATTGTCAGGTACTGAATTTAAAGCGTATCTAAATCCAAGCACTAAAATGCAATGCATTACGGCTTAGCAGTCCTGGAAATATGGTGGCTGCATTTATTTTCAGTTTATTAGGCTAAGAACACTTTCATCCAGTACAGAAAATACATGTTGATCCGGACTAAAAGGTTGTGTCCTTGTCATTTCTTGTGAGCTTTAAATGAAGCACAAAGAATCACATCTTTATTGTGTAAACTACTGTAGGGTAGAGGACTAGGACTACCTGGTGTAGTTCCTGGTTTGGCCATGGCTAGTTATAAGAGTACGTTTTGGGGCTTCTTGGATTGAGTCAGCAGTGATGTCACCTACATAGCCACTGAAGATCCCCAGAATGCAACTGGTGTGGTGCGACTCTAGGAAGTGGCAACCCTACCAGTGTGGGGCATCTTGGAGAGTAGAGCTGAGATATACAGAGCCTTGGCCGGATTCAACCAGGGTCATCATCATGAGAAGTGTTTGGAAGACCAAGCCACAACAAGGATGTAGCCTTGAGAGGCCACATCCATTTTACCTTCCCTTTTGGGGAAACGGGAGAAAGATGCAAGAATTAGAAAGCTCTCAACTCCTTTGCTGGAAATGCTGGACCCTACCCCCCCCCCATCCCTAAAAAGTAGGGGTTCCCCGACTCGGCTCTACTTCCCCCTGTGTTCTCTCTACTGTTTAGTGTCAATAAAGGCATGTGTGTCCCATTGCGGAGATTTCCCTTCAATTCCTGTTCCATAGCCAAAACAGGAAGTGAAGGGAAATCAATACAGTGAGGGAATCCCTGGTTGTCACCAGGGTCCCCAGAACTAGTGTCCCCATTGGAAGAATCCTCTCTAATCCTGTTCTGATGTCAACCCAATATGTGGGATTTTTTTTTTTTACTTTCAACGATAAACAGTAAACAGGATAAATGAAGAGGGTGAATCTCCTTAACAGGGACACAGACAGCAATAAAACCTGACAAGAGTTCTAATCCCTCTCCACTCCAAAACACAAAGAAAACACGTGCCTTTAGTGACACTTTAAGGAATGTGGCATTACCACTGGACTGACTGAAGAATGCAAATATTATTTGTGTTCAGTAAATATTTAAAGCGGTTGTAAAGGCAGAAGGTTTTTATCTTAGGGCATTCTATGCATTAGGATAAAAAGCCTTATGTGTGCATCAGTCCCCCTTACACTTACCTGAGGTCCCTCTCTGTCTAGCGATGTCCACAAATTTCTCAGTCATCCAAGATTCTCCTTCCTGGTTGGCTGAGACAGAGCAGCAGCACCATTTGCTCCCGCTGCTGTCAAAGTCAGCTAGCCAATCGGGGTAGAGAGGGGTGGGGCTGGTTTGGGGGACTCTGTGTCAGAATGGACACAGGGAGCTGTGACTCACCTTGGGTGCCCCCATAGCAAGCTGCTTGCTGTGGGGGCACTGAACAGGAGGGAGGGGCCAGGAGCTCAGAAGAGGGAGGATCTAGGCTGCTCTGTGCAAATCCATCGCAACAGAGCAGGTAAGTATGACATGTTTATTAGGAAAAGAAACAAGCATTTACAGTCACTTAAAAAGGCTTTACTGAGTGGAAGCAACCTTCTCCTAACCTCAAAATTAGGAAGTCATCTGGACACAGATGGTATTGGGGTGACCCTGCTACTGGGGTCCTTTGCAGTAAGGGCCTGAAGTAGGTATGAACAAACTACTTGGGGATGTTGGTAAGGCTTGGTTGGGAATCTTCTATGGTGTGCTTGCAGAATGGTAGGTCCAGTGCCAATACCACCCCAGTGAGTCTAGGAAACCTACGTCTAGTCAGGAATGGATTAAAGACTACATACTCCCCCACCACGTTTCACTTGGAGGACTTGCAGCACAACACGTGGCTTACTACTACAATACTAGTTCCATCAATTTACCAAGTAATAGAAACAAAGGCAGACACATTTGCAGTCTAGCCTGTGTGACAGCCATGGTTCCCTCCATGGATACATCGGGAAAATAGGTGTAGGACATAAAGGTGATAAGAAGAGAGTTATTCACAGGATTACCAGGTAAAAAAAAAGTGAAAAAAGCCTGAAAAAAAAAAAAAAAAAAAAAAAAAAACCCTCATGCAGCCAGCATACCTAAGGACTGGTAAGCTACAATATACTAAATTTTTGTTATTTGGCTTTAGATTCTATAAAGAATCAGGCCACCCAAAAGTGAGACTTTAGTTGTCTGCTCCTAACCTACTGGGAGTTTTGGGGCGTTCCTTTCTCCTCCCGTTTCAGCTCCTCCTGTTGCATCCTTCATTATATTAAATTTTCAAAAATTAAACAGGAAGAGTGGGAGCCTCTCACATTTACCCCTCTTTTTACTCCCCATGGCTAAGCGATTGGGAAGCAAAGCTTCTGGGGAAGGACGAAGAAAAGTGAACTTACTGATTAGCCCTGCACGGGCAAACTCCCTGTTCACTTAATAGCTTTTTTCACATCCATATGTGCAAGTACCATACTAGGTGGTTTATGTGCTCTGCTGTTCATTGGTCTTCATTCTGAATGCTACCCCAATGCACACCTACCCTTCAGTTGATCACATTGCTTAGATGTGAATGCAATGTGCTGGCGTATGCCACATTGCTGAAAAATATATACAAATCAGGGCAATTCCCCTATTTTTTGGGACTTTTAGGGCACTTGAATTATATATGAGAAGTGAAATGCATAAAAACAGTTTATTGGCACATCAAGATATAAAAAGAAGAGACCTGACTAACTAGGTTACTATTACACCAACTGTGAAATGTATGAAAATATGATGAATCTTCTCCCCACCGACGCGTTTCGGAGAGTTCACATCTCCTTCATCAGGCAAATGAGGAGTATCATATAGTCAATCAAGTGGTGTTGTATGTAAACGTGCCATGTTTCAGTTAAAACAAAGTTTGAAAGAATCTATACTCTTGCTCATCAGATTATATTGTACAATATTATTATGTTTCGGAGGCATAGAAGAGGAGAGAGCACCACCTATATGGAGGGAGCAGTTAGCACTGAGGCCTTAGAGAGCCAACCCCTGGCCCTAATACAGGAACATGTAGTCCCAATATAGATTATATATTCTATCTAGAGAGCCTCCTAGGTGATGGCGTTTGGGGTAAATCACCAGTTCTTGCGCATAGAGGATACATTTGCAGTCCTCGGGTCCATATTCCAAGCAGGGTATATGGCCGGTGAAAAATAGTGCGTTTTCTTCATGCTTTGAAGATCATTAGTTGACCCATTCAAAGTGTATAGGCTGACTTAACACAAATCACGGTAATGCACATAGGTGAGACTCAAATCTAATAGTTTGCAAAACCCAGGTGCTTCCTAGGCTTCCACTTTAAAGTTCAGGAATAACTTAATGGAAAACTATAGGCAAAACTTAATTATGAATGGAGTAAGGGAGGGTTATAACCCCTATAAGGTTAATTTTTGCCATCTTTGTCCCATTGGGTAGATTTAGCTTTACTTCCTGTCCCATAGCCATACAGGAAGTGAGAGGAAATCCCTGGAAATTAAGGGAATCACTTGGGGACCCCCAGGCCACCAGAACTAGTGTCCCCATTGGAACATTTCCCCTCTATTACTGTTTTTGGAGACAATTTTGGACTTTCTTATAATTTCAATGATAATTGAATGGGCGGCACAGTGGTGTAGTGGTTAGCACTCTCACCAAGCAGTAAAAAGGTTGCCGATTCGAATCTCAACCACGACACTACCTGCCTGGAGTTTGAATGTTCTTCCTGTGCCTGGTTTCCTCCCATGCTCCAAAGACATGCAGGTAGGTTAATTGGCTTCTGTCCAAAATTGGCCCTAGTTTAAGAATGGGGACCTTGGATTGTGGGCTCCTTGAGGGTAGGGACTGATGTGAGTGTGCAATGTACAGGGATAGGGACAATTGTAGACATTCACTCAGGTTGAACTGGATGGACGGGTGTCTTTATTCAACCTTACTAACTATGTAATTTAAAAGGAAAAGAGAGGAGTCTGCTGGAGTCCCCCAAGAAATCAAAGGTGCCAAGAGTTATGGTCCACCAGGCTCCAACTTAAACTGCATCGCCCTGTGTGGGAGACATGTATCCTGACAGCCACTGCTTGAGCTTTTTTTGGAAATACTAGTTGTCTGGTTGCCATAATGAGCCTTTGATATGCGTTTGAACCTGGAATAAGCATGCAGCCAGAGCTACATTCATGCTACTAGTTATGAGTAGAAAATTAGATCAACATGATTGCCAGGCAAATGCCATTTTTAAGGAGAAGACATTGTGGTTAGAGATGAATTTGGACAAAAAGGCCAGAAGCCTGTGCATGCCTGTCCACCATCCCGTATTTTGCTCCAATGTTGATGAGGAAACCTGACCTAAATTTACCCATCCCCATTGATCTGAAGGTTTCTTACGCTTCAGCTGTTAAGTGGTCGTCCTCACTATAGCTTCAGGGCGCTCGTTCACGGTGATAAGATATGACAAGGTTGCACAGTTCAGCAGGGGATTAACGAGTGTGTGATGAGAGTGTGTGAGATTTTGGATTTGTACAAGCACCACCTGGAGATTCTACAAACATTTAATGACTGCGTGGTTTACATAGATCCCACGCCTGATAGACTACTGGGGGCAGCAATTCAAACATAGAACTAGATGGCTGACAGGTAGCATCTGTGTTAACAAAATATATTCTGCCAGCATGGGTAGGTTAGAGTGGAACTATGGCCGTAGAAGTCTAGGCTATTGCTTTGGGGCCCAAGAGGAACCAGGGGTTCAGCATAGCTCCCAACTGTCCCTGATTTTGAGGGACTATCCCTGATTTGGAACAAAGTCCCTCTGTCCTCTTCATCTGGCCCTAATTTTGCTCTGATCTATATAGCTATATATAAAATTAACTTTTTATCATTCAAAAAGTGTTTCCCAGGGCTAAACCTTTCATCGTCCAAATTCTAAATTGCCGCATCTGTAAATTTCAAAAGCCAAAATATACAAAAGGAAAAGTAGTGGTAAAAAAAAAAAAAAAAAAAAAAAAGCATTTGCGTGTTTAACTGATTTTGTTTGTTGTATAATGCCGTGTACACACTGCCGGACTTTGACAGCAAAGGTCCGACGGAACGAATCCGTCTGACAATTCGATCGTGCGTGGGCTTCAGTGGACCTTTGCTGTCGAAAAATCAGACAGTTCTTAGATTTAGAACACGTTTCAAATCTTTCCGACGGACTCAAGTCCGGTCGAAAAATTTGTTCGTCTGTATGCCAGTCCGATGGACAAAAACCGACGCTAGGGCAGCTATTGGCTACTGGCTATGAACTTCCTTATTCTAGTCCGGTCGTAACCGTTGGACTTTGTTGTGATTGAGTGTGGCCAAGTCCGTTCGATAAGTCAGTCGGAAGTCCACCGAAAGTCTGTCGGTAAGACCGGCGGACCTAGTCTGCCGGAAACTCCGGTCGTGTGTACACGGCATAAGTCTCCTTTAAGGGGGTGTGTGCTATGCCTTTATACTTTTGCTAATAGCTGTCCCTCGTTTCCATCTCAAAAAGATGGGAGGTATGGGTTCAGCACTGGAATGCTTTATTAAATCTTGCTTTCCGACAAAATGCTCCGATCGGACATACTCCGATCATGTGTAGAGAATTCCAATCGGACAAAGTGCCACGCATGCTCAGATCAAATTCCTACATCAAAGCTATTGGCTACTAGCCTGAACGTAGTCCCGTCGTAACGAAGTAACGTCATCACGTTCTGAACGATCGGATTTTCCAACAACTTTGTCCGACCGTGTGTATGCAACAGTTTCGGACAAAATCCAACGGATTTGGTTGTCGGAATCTCTGATCGTGTGCACAAGGGCTTAGTCTTTGCTGGAAGCTTCCACAAGGACTCAAAGTTAACCTGCCTGACATGCTTCAGACCAAAGCGTGGTCTTAAATATTAGCTTTATAAAACACAATATGGCGGCCGTCAATCATTAAACAAGCTTTTTTTTTGTCAGGAACATTTACAAAACTAGCACAGGACATAAAAGGCATACGTTCTGTATTCTGATAAAAACACAAGATAGTGGTAGTTATTCACCTTCGTCCCCAAAGTCAGGTCAAATGTAAAAGATCACTTTATGACTGCAGAACACTTTGTCCTTTAAAAAACTATATGAGCCAGTTAAAAATCGGTAATAAAGTCGATTTGCAGACTCCAGCCGTTTGAATGGCTCAGTTGCAATGATATCATTCCTGCGCATGCACACAAGATCCATGATCCTGGCACAGCACTCTGAGGTAAGCTTTATTATAAGCTTACCTGTAGGTATAAGTTACCAAGCAGCATTTACTACCGCTTTAACATAACCTGGGAACCAGTAGTAGTAGGGGTGCATCAAATGGAAATGTTGGTGCCGAAAACACAGGATGTGCTTTGCTGAAAATTACATTTAAAAAATATATATATTTATATATATATAAAATTGTATTATATTTGACTTTTTAATTAATATCATTAATTTAAATTAATACGAGTTTATTTTTGGCCATTATTAGTACTTTCAGTGCAAAAAAGTCAAGAAAAATGCAGTCTGCAGTCTCTAACCATCTCTTGTATCATGTCCTCAGAATCTAACCATCTCTTGTATCATGTCCTCAGTCTCTAACTGCTGAAATTTTGGTGCATTCCTAAGTAGTAGTTTACAGGCAAGGCTGACAACACTGCTGCTAATTGGGAGGAGGTAGCTTTAAAAGGCTTGTAAGCCCTCAAGGTTTTTCCCCTCAATGGATTCTATGCATTCAGATGAAAAAAAACTCCTGTAATGCTGCAGCCCCCGAGCCCTGGTTTTACTTACCTGTACCCCCTCTATCTCACACCGAGGACAAGCACACCAGAAAAAGCCGGTGTGTCTGGTCCTGATTGGATGGATTGATAGCAGCACAGCCATTGGCTCCCATTGCAGTCAATCAAATCCAACGATACGGGCACCCTGGGACGGGGTCGAGTCACGATTTCTGTCTGAATAGATGCAGAAGCAGGACACAGGAGCACGCCCGCACGGGTGTCCACAAAGGAGAGCGCTTCTCTGACGGGGCACTCGAGAAGAGGAGCCAGGAGCGCCGCTGAGGGGCCCCAGAAGAGGATTGGGGCCACTCTGTGCAAAACCAACTTCACAGCAGAGGCAAGTATGACATGTCTGTTTAAAAAAAAAACAAAAAAAAAAAAACCCTGAACCTTTACAACCCCTTTATTGTCAGCCTGCAAAAAAGAAAAAAAAAAAAAAAAAAAAAAAAAAAAAAAAAAAAGGTGGTAAGAAACGTAGACAATAGATTCACAAAAACAGTTTGCTTAGGCTCCAGTTACATTTGGCGTTTTGGTATCTAGGGCAGAATTGCACTATAATCGCAAATCGCATACTCGGGGGGCCAATCATTTTTAATGGCATCTAAAATGGTGTGTTTTTGCCACCATTAACGCATGGCAATCACTGCAGACCACAATGTGCAAAGCTTGTTTCCCAAAAAAGGAGGAGATTTTCAACGAGCTTTGTGTGTTACAGTTTGCAACGATTGCTGATCCATTTATTGTGCGATAATTGCAGAAAAACCGCACTGCAATTTAGGCGCCATTGAAAAGAAATGGCACATAAACATGCATTTTGCAATTGTAGTGCAATTTGAGATTGAGGGTAGAATCGCAGAGATTCTGCCAGAGAGTCTTTAGAAGTTAAGGAAACTATATACAGTCAGACATGATGCCAAACATACTAAAAAATAGATTTTGGGTTTATGTACACCCAACCTGAAACTCATACACACTTTTTTCATGCATATTTAATAAAACTGGATCTCTTACAGAAAAATTGTCCACGAATTACATTCCTATTTGTTTTTCTGAACTGCTAATCACTTCTGAAGATGTGAACGAGTTTTAGGTGTCAACTGGGGTAGTAAAAAAAGTGTCTAAAAAGCAGGTGAACTGTCATGGTTTCCTGCTGTACCTGAACTTCCAGTTATGCCAAGCTGCCAAGGCCATCACAAAGCCCCTCTTCCCCCTGTGCCTACACCATCATGCAGGTTTAATTGGGTGATGCAACTGCTACAGAGTAACACCTTTGTTATACCCCTGTGGAAGGAGCCAAAAGACAAACTTCAAAACCTCCCCTTTGGAGCCTTCAAGTAATTGAGGCTCCAATGGGCAGTTAAACTCACTAATATCCATCATGCACTAAATTATGCAATTGCAAAGGCACCGATCTTTAAAGAGATATAGTCACCGATGTAAAAAAAAAAAAAAAAAAATCCCAGTAAAAGCACAGAAAAGTCCAGTATTTTAAATGCTTATTTGCATTTTTTCCCCATATAAACATTTTATTAACATACAATATGCTCTTAAAGTTGCTAGAACTGGCTCTATCAAGTGATGTAGGGCCTGGAACTATGTAGGTACCATGAAATGTAAGGCCTGTCAACCATAGCCCAAAAAACTCCCTGGCAACCTCTGATGCCATCCTACGGCTCCATGGAACCCTGGTTAATAATGGCTTCTACAGAGAGTCTAGACTAGAGCAACCCTATGATTCTATGGAATCCTGGTAGAGAATGGCTGCTATAAATGTCTGGAGAAGCCCTAAGGTTCCATGGAATCATAGTAGAGGAGAATGGCTACAGAGAATCTAGAGGAACCCTAGGGTTCCATGGAACTTTGGTGGGGTATGGCTACTAGTGAGTGTCTGGAAGAACCCTTGGGCTTCATGGAATGGCTGCTATAGTGTGTCTGGAGGAACCCCGTTGGAAAATGGCAGATATAAAGTATCTGTAAGAACCCTAGGGTTTCATGGAAACCCAGTGGAGAATAGCTTCTATAGAGTATCTTGAGGAACCCTAGTGGAGTATGGCTGCTTTAGAGTGCCTGGAGGAACCCTAGGTTTTAATGAAACCCTGATGCAGAATAGCTGCTAGAGTGTGTTTAGAAGTACCCTAGGGTTTCATGGAAACCCAGTGGAGAATGGATGCCATAGAGTGTCTGGAGGAACTCTAGTTGAGAATGGTTGCTATGGAGTGCCACTTGTGTGATATCTTTGAGTCTGTTAGGGATGCTCATTCAAGACAATGGAGTCCAGCTGCTATCTCAGAGTTTTTGGATGTTTACACAAGAGAGGTGTCTACAGGTAAAAGCATGCATAAAATACATGCACATATAATCTTATAGTAGGATTATTGTTGGAAACGAATGGTCAAGCGATAATGTCTCTTTAAGCCATCTGCCATAAAAAATAAAAATAAAAAAAATCCATGACATAAGGTTGATTCAGGATAAGGGGAATTTTGGCCCATTCACCTGTCAGAGTGATCTACAGATTTAGTCTCTGTAGCCAGACATTCCAGAGAATAAAGGAAATTCTATGTTCGTCAGTGCTTTTTTTTTTTTTCATGTTTGTGTTGTCTGCGGTTTTCAGATTTCATTATACTCTTGGACAGTGAAGATGAAATTCCTCTTAATTAATGCATTGCTCTGAAATCAGAGATGTCAAATTTGCACAGGCTTTCAAAGCTAAGTTCCGTTACCAAACTCCCACAGCGATCAGAGCCACAGATCACGTGGGCCTGTCCGCAATGGAGAAGGAAGAAATTCATGTTGTTTGGTTGTGATAGAATAGAACATTTTCCCAAAAATTCAGAGGTACTATCAAATAACTAAAATGTTATTCATGTAATATACTGTACATAGCTGAACGTTTGTTGTAATAGAAGATCTCACCGAGGAGGTTCTGCCTATTTTTTTTACTTTGGACCCTACAACAATAAAGGGTATGTCCTGACAGTATCCAAAGTCAACCACAAAACTCCTTTTCGTACTTTATATCATTTCTGAGCATTCCATTTTATTTTACTTTACTCCTGAAATGAGAAAAAGCTTGTTTTATACTCTATGGCACCAGGCCTCTAAAATTTTCATAGGGAGTTCCTTACTGATGTGGCCATACCCCCAGAACTACATTTTCCAATTTTTTTGTTGGTTGGGACCAAAGGTTGGTGAAGATCTACAGTTCAGCAGGCAGGGCTGACATTGCTCATTGGGATTTTGGTGCAACAATGTCACAGTGTTGTCAGCCCCAACATCAATCTAGGATGACAATGGATTTCTGGAAGATTAACAGGTGCACATTTATTACTTGCCCTGGACGTCTACCCCGCACTCTGCATCACACTGCTTCCTACACAGACTCATCATTGGATCTCACCTCCTTATCCAGCCATGTGCTTGAACTCTGTTGCTCCCTCCCACAGTCTGATCTGCACTGTCATTCAAAGCCTCCTCCATCTTCACCTTCTGTTCTCTGCACTACTCCCGGAACCTCCCTCTGAGTTCACAGGAGCCGTAACTACAGAGGAGGCATCTGGTATCAATGTACACTGGTCGTATTGACTGTCAGTGCGCATTGAGAACAACACCGGAAACAACATTGGGTGGTATACATCTGCCACAATGTTGATTGTGACAGAACCCCAGGGACTACCAAAATGTTCTCATGGACCATCAGTGGTCCATGTACCACTGGTTGGCGACTGCTGCTTTGTATCACCACTACAGGATACATAGACACCTGACCATCAAACCTACCTATACGGCCAAAAGCCTGTGGACACTCCTCCAAATAGTTGAGTTCAGGTGTTTCCAATGAAGGCTATTGTTAATGCTATACCACACAAGGATATCTTTAACAATTGTCCACTTCCAACCACTTGAAAACAAGTTTGGTAAACACCCCTTTCCGTTTTATTCTGTGCCCCCATGCAAAGCTCCATAAAAGATACAGTTTGACCAATTTGGCATAGAGGTACAGAGCCCTGACCTCAACCCAACTGAATATCTTTCGGATGAATTAGAACGCCAATTAAGAGCCTGGTCTTCTTGTTCTACAACAGAACCCGATGTCACAAATGCTCTTTTTGCTGAATGGGCACAATTTCCCTCAGATACACTCCAAAATCTTGTGGAATGCCTTCACAGAAAAATGTGGGGGCCCCATATTAATACCTATAGTTTTGTAATGGGATGTAAACAATTGCATAAAAGGTGTGACGGTCATCTCCACATACTTTTTGGCAATAGATTGTATGCACCTAAAATTTCTATACTGAAAAAGCAGCATATGAAAAAATGTGGACATGTCGATGTAACTTGAAACATCACAAGATAGCATTAAAAGTATTTTTTTCCCCTAGAAATGTTTTCATTTTGATTTGGTACATTACAGCAACAATACACTCAGGTCCTTCTCTCTCAGCGCCCTTTCCCTTTTTGTGGTCTGGTTTGCCCACTAACAGCAATAAAGCTTTTTTTGCTTTGAATTTTAGTACACAGAATGGTGATTTGCACATCACAGAAGTCAATAAAGGAGGTTGACCGGGAAACAGACGGGCAAACTCTCTCCCCCCCCCGCCCCCCCCCCCCCCCTCGTATGGCCTACCCTCTGCAATTTGCAGTCACAACGTTAGATAATATCACTAATGGAAAGGGTCTTTTCACAAAGACAAGAAAAAAAAAAAAAAATCAGGTCAACCAGAGGCCATAGACTACAGGGAGACCAATCTAATTGCTCCATTAAAAACGTACCTGTCTTGGGAATCAACCTATCAACCCTATGATAACTAAATTACATAGAGGATACACAGGAAGCTTCTGGGCATGATGATCTCAGACGGTTGTCATAATAATGACCTTCCGCATTCATGGAAGGAATAGTTGTTCCCAGCTCTGATAGGCAATCAAGAACGGCAAAGTGTGAGGGTGACATACAACTGTCTTGTGATACTCCACAAGGTACATAGTTACATAGTTAGTAAGGTTGAATAAAGACACCAGTCCATCCAGTTCAACCTGAGTGAGTGTCTACAATTGTCTAGCTTGTGTTCTGCGCCTTGGGAGCCACGGGTGGTGCATACAGCCAGCCATTAGAAATACCTGGCTGTATGCGCTTGTACTTGTGTAAATGGTGATGCTTTTTGCAGAGGCATTTTTCCAGCGCATGCGCATACAATTTATTTTCTCAAATGCAGAAGTTTACATGAGCATCAGCTTTTACAAGCACATACAGCCATGAACGTCTATGGTTAGCTGTACATGCCATCTGTGGCTACCTGGGCACAGGAATATGCAGTGAGCTTTACACAGCTTGTCTGCAAATGGCCATGTGCATGTACCTTAAGTAAAAGGAAAAAAAGTACATTTTGAAAAATGTTTTGAGCTAAAAAATAAAATAAATAAAAAGTTCTCCTTGGTAAAAATTCTATAAAAATAATGGCCTAACAGTCCCCTTCTGTACCCTTTTTTCAAAAACAACATTTATACATATCTCAAATACAAGGGTCTTTTAGCTGGACACATGCCATCTCAGGGTCCAGACAGTGAAGTTGACATTATGATACAGTATTGTACTGTGAGCCCAAGCCGATGTGGGAGCACACCCCCATGTCCATAACAGACTGTTGCTGTGTCCATTGTGGCCCGAGCTCACAAGACATGATGATGCCCATCATTCAACCCTGACAAGGAATGGCACTGAACCTCAGAGAGGCGATTATTTAGCCTTGCAAAGGACAGCTCTGAACAGGAGGCAAGTAAAGCAGTAGAATTCAAGTTTTTAATTTACCATGCTGGGAATCGCTTTAAAAAAAAAAAATAAAAAAAAAAAAAAAAAGAGAAAAGAAAAATGGAATTGGAGTTTTATGTTAGGAGGCCAGGGATAAACAAACACAAACTTCAGATGAGAATGTGAAAGTGGAATTTTCTCATGGTTTGTACATTTTATAAATAAGAAAATCTTGCAAGAATGTATACAGTATGCTTACTATCTCTAACATCAAGAAGAAAAAAAAGAAAAAAAAGAAAAAAAAAAAAAAAAAAAGAAGAAGAATACAATAGCACATCATTTTTTTACTTCTTCTGCGAGGGGCCAAGGCCAAAGTTTTTATCCCTTCAGGCAGAAAAATGTTCAAAAGACAGGATATCATGTGAGAAAAGGGTCTGAATTCACCATTGCAGCCCCAGCCCTTTCTTCCCCAATAGCTTCTGCAGCCTTCAGACGGCCAATATTCCAGCAGCATACAAGGAATCCATTGACGTTCTCAGTGCATCGACTGCAGTGACTTAATGCACCAACTCCGAGGCTCTCTAGCAACAGAATGAGAAGCATTGTATTTGAGAAGGCTTTTATGGAGCAATAAGAAAAAAATGCTTGTCCTGCACTGACCACAGCTTAACCCAGGATGTACCTTTACCATTGTGTGGGAAGAGACTTGCGATATACTGCAGCTAAAAAGGAGGCTCCCACACAAGGGTCTCCTCCTGCACTGGTATAGCTTCTATGGAAACTGAAAAATGGGTCATTCCAATACTGCAAGAAAACATTAACAAAAACCTGTCACTATACAATTCATTTCAACAAACTCTTCCTATGAGATTTTATATGCCGCTGCTCCCATCTTGGATCTGGTGTCAGCAGCCCTAGCAAGCTAAAAGTGGTCATCCAAGTGACACTATATAGCAGCCATTCTCCACCAGGATTCCATGGGTCCCTAGGGTTCCTCCAGACACTCTCCAGTAGGGTTTCATAGAGCACTAGGGTTTCTCCAGACACTTTATAGCAGCCATTCTCAACCATGGTTCCACGAAAACCCTAGGTTTCCTCCAGAGTTTTCTAGGGGTTCCTTTTCTCACTTGTGTACCCCTTGGCAGCCCATTTCCATAAGTTATACGCTTCAGTTGAGTTGGGTCAGAGGGTGGAGTAAGATGTGGCCTAAAATAAGCAGGGCTGGCTACACCCGCCAAATGGCAGGTGTAGCCAAATTGCATTAACCATGAGAAAAAAGTTTAAAGGTGTATGATTAAATAAAACCTAAGCCTACTCTGTTGTGGATCAGCCCCAGAAAACTCAGAGTGGTCACTCACTTGACACTCTATAGCAGCCATTCACCCACAAAGGGTCTCAATGGAATTCCTAGGCTTCCTCCAGAGCTTGATAGGGGTTCCTTTTTTCTCCCCTTGTGTACCCTTGGGCAGCCCATTTCCATTAATTGTACCACTCACATGGGTTGAGACCGCGGGTAGAGCAAGATGTGGCCTAATACGACTAGGGGTGGCAACATCCACCAAACTGCAGGTCTAGCTATATTGCACCAACCAAGAGAGAAGCCAAAAGGGTTATGGTTAAATAAAACCTAATCCTACTCTGTTGTGGATCAGAAGTGCAAAATTCACAGAGTGCAGGGGTCAGGAGTAAGGCCTCCTTCACACGGCATTTATGTGTGGCAAGAATCCAGCAGATCCTGCAGCTGGATTCACAGGCGGATGCAGATAGTTGCAGCCCCTCAGCCTGTATAAAGTAATGTCAAGTTGAGAGCAGCTGCAGCTGTCCGAGGGTGATGTAATTGCACATGAAGCCATTACCTTTTGTTGGGAACAGATGATCGCCACTGGGTGCATACAGTTTAAACTGCCATATACATAAAGTATGGTGGACCTGTGCTTACCCCTTGTTTTATAAAGACAGTAGGGAACCTGTTTAAATGATCATTTAGCCCTGGACCCAGTAATGCCTTAAAGAGGCCCTGTCCAGCCTTTATCATCCCTGCTGAGCATTTATTCTTTGTACCCACAGTAGATACAATAAGAGAATCCAGAATTGGAGCAAGATATGTGCCAGTGTGAGAAGGAAGTAAGAAGAGATAAAAGATGAAGATATACCTGACAGTGGGCAGCCTGTACTGCGCTCTCCTATACAACGTGGCTCTGTCTTCCCCAACAGACAGATCACTATGCAAAACTACAGAGACCTTTCCCCCCCATTTAAAACAGGATTTTCCAGCAGCAAGTAATGGCTACTGTCTGGAGGGCCCCCCTACTGATATCTGCAGACGAACATTTACAACACTCCACAGTTGCTAAATGTTCTTGATGCAAAGCCCAATTCTGTCCAAATCAGGGTTATTTAGCACCAATGGCTTTTTTTTTATTTTTATTGTTGTCTGCATCCCTGTGGACAAAGACTCTGAAAATACAGCGCCTGGGCTTATCCGGTACTGCTAGGCCTGCAAATTAACAATATAGTTCACTATGCACAACGGCAGAGACCTTGCACTATCTGGAGAGAGATAGATAGATATATATATATATATATATCTATCTATCTCAATAGTACAATGTCTGTATAATCTCTATGTAGTCACTCCACTCATTCTCTGCACTGTATCTATTGAGGGAACCACAGTTTATCACCAAGGCTGCTCACCTGACTACAAACAGGTCTTCCTCTCCACATCCTTATTACAGAAGACAGCTTGGGTGGCAGATAACGTTTTTTGTACTTTCACTGCATTTATTGAAAAAGTGCCTGCCGAATACGTGCTTAGCCAAAAAAAAAAAAAAACAAATGCAGCCACCACATCCAAGGACTGGTAAACTGCACAACACAAAAAGGAATGAGACCGTTTTTACCCAAACACGTGTCCCGTGTTCTCATTGAAGGTTTCTGCTTTATACTTGTTCTGGTGACAACTCAAGATTTAGAATTTCCCATCATCTTCTATCCTGACAAAGGTCACCAGGAAAATAAGACATGGTAAATCTCCTCAGTGAGGTGACAAACATTGAGGTGACAGACAAGAGTTCTCCTTGTCCTAAACCAAAAAAATATTTTGTGATCGATTTGATACATTTTAACTTTTCTACTATGACAGAGGAGAGGTGGCTCACAGAAGGCCCCAAAGCCCACAGTTTTTGCTTTATTATTGTAAATGTATATTGTTGATAAATCTCTGGAATTGCTCAGGAAATACGATTTTGTAACCTTGATCGTGGACATAATACATCAAGCCAATATAAAGGGGTATTTGCAGCTCCTCTGCCCCGACATGCCTTTCAAGTGGACATATCTGTCACAAAACGGGCTGATAATTTATGTATGGTCCACGTCAAAAAATAAAAATAAAAAAAATTATAAGTTTTATGAACAGCTTCCAAGGTCATCCTTTGAGGGGCACCACTGCTTATATATTTTTTTTGAGGCTTAAGATCCTTTAAATATACACCACATGCCCCCCCCCCCCCCCCCCAACAGGCATCAAGGGCAACCTCTTACTGCGCAGACATGGCTATGTTCTCACAGGCACTGACCACAGGTTAGGTGACCCCTTAGTGGTGTTTAACAACCACACAGATTAAATAAACCGCGTCAATATCCACATTTCTTATTTTTATACATTTAGTTCCAGTTACGATCTTAAGCCTCGTCCGTACACGCGATCGGAAATCCTACCTGCAAAAGTCCGATGAGAGCCTTTGGTCCGACTGTGTGTAGCAATTCCGACACGCAAAATTTCCGCCAGCAAAAGATCGAGAGCAGGTTCTCCATTTTTCCGACTGAAAGTTTTGATCGGAAATTCCGACCGTCTGTAGCAATTCCGACACGCAAAATTCCTACGCATGCTCGGAAACAAAATCGATGCATGCTCGGAAGCATTGAACTTAATTTTCTCGGCTCGTCATAGTGTTGTACGTCACCACGTTCTTGATGGTCGAAAGTTCAGAGAACTTTTTTGTGACCGTGTGTATGCAAGTCAAGCTTGAGCGGAATTCCATCGGAAAAACCATCCAAGATTTTTTAGACAAAAGCTCAGATCGTGTGTACGAGGCATTAGAAGGTGTTTTATTTTTTGTCTTTTTCTCCTCTCCTTGTGAGATATTCATACCACCGAATACAATGTCAGCATTATAACCCATCTGAAAAGTCTTGAGTAGAACTATACAATCCTGATAGTGTTGGACACAATTCAGAGGGGGCGCTTGAAGTAATGGCAACAAACGGCACCATGTAAGACCAACAACACAGAAGGAAGTCACCAGCACCCCAGAAACAGGTTTTCATGATTAATTCAAAAACACATGATGTCACATACATTAAATCAGCCAATGTTTGGGGCCTCACAGGACCCTCAAGGTGAAATTGTGACGTCATAATGAAAACACATTTCAGAGATCTGGTGTCTTCCTTCTCAGCTGAAGATAAGTCACTGACAACTTTCATTACCTTGACCTAATTTCCTCTTGTGAATGATAAAACGAAAGGCTATGTGGTCTAAATTCTCTGCAGCTACATCATTTTTCCCCATGATAAGCTACCAAGAGAAGCTGACTGTGACTGGACTCGAGAGGCCCGAGACCAGATCACGTAACATGCCTTAGAATAGGCCAAGTGAGTCAGGCCCTGTCCACACTTCAACAGGATCCTGATGATTAAAATGGACACCCTCCCATTATCAAACTAGTAAAAGTCACTGAAGTCCATGATGGGAAGGGGTCACAACAACAGCTAGCTATGTGGTTCGTTTTTGGAAAATGTTTGTAACTACTGTGAATTATCTAGACTCCTTGGTCTTAAAGGGTAAGTCTACCTTTTCACGAAAAATGAAAAGGTGAACTAACTCCAAATATCCTGGCCACCTCTCTGCCATGATGCGATGTGCCACCAGTGTAGCAATCCGTACATTGGATATGGCAATACACAGCCCCAAGAGTCAGTATCCATCATAATGCTCGCAATGGCAAGGACTCAGGTCAAAATGTGTTTTAGGACTCATTCACACGCTACTTTGTGTTGTACGCTGACAAGATTAAGCTTAAATCTCCAGCGGATTTCACAAGTGTTTACAATCAGTTGCAGTCGCTCAGCCTGTACAAGTCAATGACAGGCTAACAAGTGCCATGGTGGTTCACATGTCAACAGGCATCTGAGGTGGTGCATGCAATTGGGGACAGATGAATGGCCTTGAACGCAGACAGTTTGCATGCAGGACAGCTCATGTGTTCCTAATTGCATGCAAAACCTCAGCTGCTGATGACTTAGGAGTTTCAGGGTTGGTTCACACTAGGACGACTTGTCAGGGGACTTAGTCGCCTGACAAGTAGCTTCCCGTTCTGTAAAATGGAACCGTTCTAATCGGAGTGACACAAGTCGCTCTGACTTAAAAAAAGGTTCCTGTACGACTTTGGGGGAGATTTGCATTGACTTCTATACAGAAGTCGTTTTGCAAGTCGCCGCAGCGGTCGTGTCTGGGTCGCCTGAGGCAGTCGCGCTGTAAGTCGTGCTGCCTCAGTGTGAACTGGACCTCAATGTGTATGCAATCAGGAAGGCCTTTGCACTACATGGTTTTGTTAAATCTGAAGATAAAAATCTTCAGAAAATCTAATCGTGTATATGGGTCTTAACTTAAGTGTGCATTCACTCTTACAAATGCACCCGCAGTCAAACTACATGCGAGAACCCCAGAGGGGGTTCCTGCAATGAGAAGAAAGAGAGCTCCATTGAAAGCAATGGGAGGCTGCCATCCCCCACAGCTAATCGCACTCACTTGCATGTAATCTCTCATGCAGCCATCACATTATAGCGATCAGCTCTCTGAATCCATGGCTGATCACTTGCATGTGAAATCACTGCATGAGAGATTACATGCGAATGGGCATGACCGGATGCAAGAGCCAGCAGCCTCCCATTGCTTTCAAGGGGTCTGCTTCTTGCAGCTAATCGTGCTGGGGTTTTGCATGTAATTGGACAGTGGGCACATTCGCATGAATGCACCCTAAAGCTGGCCATACACCAGTAGAATTTTGTTCAATCGTTTTTGATATACGCTATATTGTCAAAAGTATTTTGACGCCTGCCTTTACATGTACGTGAACTTTAATGGCATCCCAATCTTAGTCTGTAAGGTTCAATATTGAGTTGGCCAACTCTTTGCAACTATAAAATAGCTCCAACTCTTCTGGGAAGGCTGCCCACAAGGTTTAGGAGTGTGTCCATGGGAATGTTTGACCATTCTTCCAGAAGTGCATTACAGACCTTGATTTGTGCACTGGTGTGCAGTCATGTTGAAACAGGAAAGAGGCATCCCCAAACTGTTCCCACAAAGTTGGGAGCATGTAATAGTCCAAAAGGTCTTGGTATGCCGACGCCTTAAATTCTCTTCACTGGAGCTAAGGGCCCAACCCCTGAAAAACAACCCCATTCCATAATCCCCCCCCCCCCCCCCACCAAATGATTTGGACCAGTGCAGAAAGCAAGGTCCATAAAGACATGGATGAGCGAGTTTGGGGCGGAGGAACTGCACAGAGTCCTGATCTCAACCCCCATCCCAAAGTTGTTCTATGAAGTTGGAGCGGAGACTGTGAGCCAGGCCTTCTTGTACACATCAGTGCCTGACCTCACAAATGCACTTCTGGAAGAATGGTCAAAGATTCCCATAGACACCCTCCTAAACCTTGTTGACAGCCTTTCCAGAAGAGTTGAAGCTGTTATAGCTGCAAAGGGTGGGCCAACTCAATATTTAAATTATATATATATATATATATATATATACATACACACACACACACACACACACACACATACACACACACACTCCTTATGAACAAATTTCTTATGAAGATTCTGAAAAACAATGTTTTGAATTTTAAGTAAAATTTTAGGCTGCGCATTAAAATTACGTACAATTTTTCCCAACCAGAAAGGATATTCGCAATTAAAAAAAAAAAAAAAAAAAAAAAGGAACTTGACAAACCCCATTTGTGGTTTGAATTTTGGTCATTCAAGAAAAATTTCCATCATTCTCCTTCCACTTTCCTCTTTACTGATCAAAAACGATCGCCAAGTTGACCCTATTACCTATTAGAAATTGAAACAAACAAGTCTGAAAACACATTTTTCCAAAGAAGATTCTACTGGTGTATAGCCATTTTCATGACATCAGAGTGGCCAACTCATCCCTTTAACTGCTGACACATACATTATACGGGATCTGGGACTGATTAAATGCAGTTAGGCCATGGACAGAATTTAATAAAGCAAAGAATCTTTATATCTTCGATAGTTTAAAAGGATGAGTTAGCAGCAATTCACATATTTCATTAAATCCTAATAGATCTCCAATTGATGTCTGCATTATATCCATATTTGCCTTAGAAACCATTGTATCTGGCTATCGCTGTATCGCTGTATCGCTGCATCTTTTACAGGCAGTTAATTCCATGAAATGAACAGAAGTGTTGGGAAGCTTTTCCTCCGTCTAGTCTGACCGTGTCAGCGCGGGATCACACCCTCCCCTCATACAATCAGAGACGCATGCCCGACCATGCAGAAAAATGGTCTGGCTGCAGTTGGCAGAACACATCCCAGGGGTGTCTGGCACTTAAACATTAAAATAAAATATACAGAACAGAGCCTGAAGAAAAATCCACACAAGGCAAAATCCTACTACAAAAGGTTTATACTGATGTTAGCGGCTTTCAGAAATGACAGCAGACCTGCACTCCCCGCCATCAGCAAGTCAGCTGATCCCAGAACCTTCATAAATCAGATGTCGTGACACCATTGACCCAATCCAAAAGCCTGTTGACAGGGGCCTTTACTTATATTACAGTAAAGCTACATTTAGACTTGTGGTTTGGGGGGCGGCAAACGTGCACTGTTGAGCTTACCAAGCGCCTCCCTTTAGAGCAGTGGTCTCCAAACTGCGGCCCGAGGGCCGGATATGGCCCTGGGACACTATTTCACCTACAGACACAACGATGGAACACCATTCCCCCTACTGACAGCATCAACGGTGCGCGATTCTTCTTATCAATATCACCAATGGGGCACTTTTCCTCTCATTAAAACCAATGGTGGGGCACTGATGCAGGGTCATTTCTACTCCCACTGACCACAATTCGGCCCCCTAAAACCTGAAGGACAGTAAACTGGCCTTTTGCTTAGAAAGTTTGGAGACCCCTGCTTTAGACTAATGCCGCGTAGACACGACTGGACTTTCCAGCAGACTAGGTCAGACGGTCTACAGGACAGACTTTTCGGCGGAGTTCCGACGGACTTTCCAAATGAACGGACTGGGACACACACAAATCACACCAAAGTCCAATGGATTTGAACGTGATGACGTACGACTGGACTAGAATAAGGAAGTTCATAGCCAGTAGCCAATAGATGCCCTAGCATTGGTTTTTGTCCGTCGGACTAGCATACACAAACGGATTTCTCGATAGGAACTGGTTCCGGCGTATTTCTGGCGGAAAAATTTGAAACAGTCTATTTCTAAAGTCCGTCTGATTTTTAGACAGCAAAAGGTTTGATGGAGCCCACACACACACAATCGAATTGTCCAGTGGATTTGTTACGTCAGACCTTTGCTGTCGAAAGGTCCGGTCGTGTGTACACGGCATAAAACGCGTTGTTAAAAAAGGCAGTGATAGGACGTCACATCGCTTCCTCACCTTCTGTAAGTAACCTCTGACGGATGTCAAAATCTAACCTAAGAATATTGCCTATTAATTGTAAGACAAATCTTTTACAAAATTTTAATCAACATTTCAATCCTGCTCTGTACAGGTTCTGCCAATCCAGCAGCACCATTATGGCTTGTGCATAGATGCACCCACAGGCTTTGCCCAACTTTTGGGGCCTGGCAAAGCCTGTAGGGGCATCTGTGCATGGTATTGTTACACGCATGCGCAAAGACAGGGAAGGTTTCGGACTTCCCTGCCAGCAGTTTTTGCACATGCATAGGAAACCCTGCATGTGCAGAGATAGTCGGAGAAGATGTGAGGTGCTGCAGGGATCTCTTGGAACCTGAACCCTGTGGAACATCTGCACATGCGCAGGGGGCAGGGAGAACGTTGCAGCACAAATAAAGTGCAGTGTGAAAAAAATAAAATAAAATCTGTTCATTCGCAAGAGAAGCAGGGCAGCACAAAATGGTTAAAGGTCCACTTTAGCCTGATCCATACCCCTTTTTTCCTGTCCTATTTATACTGTCCTAAATATCCTCCCTCTCCTACCTTCTATCTCTATTATTTTTATCAAGAAATGCTGTCTATTTTTTATTTGAGTACACCGCTCACATTTTTGTAAATATTTTATTCTATCTTTTCATGTGACAACACTGAAGAAATTACACTTTGCTAAAATGTAAAGTAGTGAGTGTACAGTTTGTATAAAAGTGTAAATTTGCTGTCCCCACAAAATAATTCAACACACAGCTATTAATGCCAAAACCGCTGGCAACAAAAGTGAGTACATTTTCAAAATCTTCCAAATTGGCCCCAAGGTGTCAATATTTTTTGTGGCCAACATTATTTTCCAGCACTGCCTTAACCCTCTTGTGCATGGAGTTCCCCAGAGCTTCACAGGTTGCCACTGGATTCCTCTTCCACTCCTCCATCATTATCATGTTGGAATACTGCCCTGCGGCCCAGTCTCCGAAGGGAGGGGGATCATGCTCTGCTTCAGTATGTCACAGTACATGTTGGCATTCATGGTTCCCTCAGTGAACTGTAGCTCTCCAGTGCCAGCAGCACTCATGACGTGACTTGACGTGACTTGGACACGACTTACAACACTACTTTAAGTCGCCCCAGGCCAGGTGACTTGCCGTGGCCAATCAGAGAATGAGCTCTCAGGGGCGGGAACTCCTTTTGAGAGCTGATAATTCTCTGAGAGTCGCCTCTGTATAGACGGAGATCCGACTTGGAGGCGACCTCCATTGAAATCAATGGGTACCAGTCGCCTACAAGTCAGATTGAAGTAGTACAGGAACCTTTTCTGAAGTCGGAGCGACTTCAGTAGTGTACATTAAGACGGCTCTCATTCACTTACATAGATTTCTACATGTTGTGCGACCTGAGGTGACTTGGGGCAACTTGAAATCGGATCTGAGTCGCCCCTGTGTGAACCGGCACTTATACAAGCTGTACACTCACTACTTTACATTGTAGCAAAGTGTTATTTCTTCAGTGTTGTCACATGAAAAGATATAATAAAATATTTACAAAAATGTGAAAGGTGTATTCACTGTTGTGAGAATATATAATATATACACACACACCCAAATTCCAAAAAAGTTTGGACTCTAAAAATATACATAAAAACATCCCACTTTTTGTGAATTCTATATATTTTTTTCTTATATATCATTTTTTTTTTATTGGTCTTTGTTGTTTATCAATGATACAGAACAGTATTACAGTATATTTGCAATATAAAGGGTTTCGTAAATCAGACCCAATACCCCTCTATGTGAAACAGTTCACATTGCATTCCAGATCCTTAAAAAGAATTTCACAAACAAATGTCGGAAGTAAAACACTAACACTAAAGCTGGGTTGACACACGTGCGGCCGCGGTTTCAGTGTGGCAGTAAGGTGCGGTTCTGTTCACTGGTTCAGGTGCAAATTTTTACTTCAAAAATCCACCTAAACCGGACCTAAAAAAAAAAAAAAAAAATGCACAGGACCCTTTTTAAAACCGTTTCCCCGGCAGCCCCGCACATGTGTGAACCAGCTTCATTGTAAGCCGAGTCTCATGTTAAGCAAATTGGATGTGGTTAAAAATGCATCCAATTCGCATATATGTAAAGACTCATAGAAATAATACATATATTAAACCCCAAGTCAATGTACCAAGAGTACAGTATTGGGAGGCCCAGGCCTCAGGAATGAAAACAGTTTCAAGGAAGAGCTGTGTTGCCCCTAGGAAGCAGTCTTTTTTTAAACTTTAATCTGCCTTATGATGCCTATTCATACTGTATACAGATCTAATCAGCAAATAAATTGCCAATTTCAATTAATTTAATTCTATAATTAATCAGATAATGAGAAGTTATCAATATCCAACAACCAGCTGTGCCTGGTTATTTTAACTAAGGCGACTAGGCGTGGCAGAAAACCAACCAATAATTAGCTCAGAAAGATACTTTCAAATCGATTTTTAAGATCAGGAAGTGGTACGTGTCCATTTATAACAACACGAGATTGTTTGAGTTTACTTGACCCTAGATATTGGATCAATCTGAGTCAACTGAACATCATCCACCAATGCATTTAGTTGATCGATCCTTTGCCCAACTGATCTGCATCTTTCTATATTTGGTTAAACGATCATGTGTAGCCTTGATTAGTTGCTATGGGCAACACAGACACTAAGGTTCGCTATCTTTCCGTCACACCCTTTAGATATATATGGAGGTCTGGCATTATCACAAGGTAGCAACACCCAGATCCAGTGGCACAGTAAAGAAAGAAAAAATAAATAAATAAATAAAAAACTCGTGACTGGGATTCTGTTTTCCCATAATGAGTCAGAAAAGTCAAAGTTTTTTTCTGTGCATGCACACAACTTGGCAAAACAGTGTGAGTCTTATTTTCCCTTTTTTACAAAACATGATGCCATGTCCTTTCTAAAGACAGATGAGTGGGAGAGTCCACTTTCGTTATAACCACCTGACGAGTCTCCCAACAATGAAATTCAATGCAGAGGATAGCTGTAACTAGATTGCAAACGGTGTGCAGACTGCTAGAAAAAGCAGAAAGCCAATCACAGAACATAAATTCCCCTTCCCATGATGCCCAAAGAAAAAATGTAAAAGAAAAAAATAAATAAAAGAATATTACCGCATATCTGTCTGTGCCACCTTCCATAACTCAGATTTTCCTTCTCTTGTAGAGAAATGCCACCAGCAAAATAGAATGGAATAGAAATGAGATGACAATGAGATTCCATTTGGGTCATTTATGTAGGTATAGAGTGTACAGAAGGTCTCTACAACAGTCCTCGAAAAAAAAAATACTAATACTAATCTGTGCCACCTCCTGTCATTCAGATCTTCTTTCACTTGTAGCGCAAGGCTACTGTAATGTACATGAGATGGCAATGAGATTCCTTGGGGTCTTTTGCCTATGTATGATGTGTACAGAAGGTCTCCTGGATCCCACACCACCCCCCCCCCCCCCCCCAACAAAAAAAATAAAAAAAGATGAAATATAGGAGTATTAATATTTATCTGTGCCACCCCGTCATTTGGATCTTCCGTCTCTTGTAGAGTAAGGCCACCAGCAGAATACGATTAGAATATAAATAAGATGGCAATGGGATTCCTTGGGGTAGTTTGTGAATATATAGAGTGTACAGAAGGTCTTCATGATGACCCCCCTCCCCCCCCAAAAGGAAAAAAAAATTAAATATAGGAGTATTAATAGTTATTGGTGTCACCTCCTGTCACTTGGATCTTCCTTCTCTTGTAGAGTAAGGCCACCAGAAGAATCTTCAACTTCCACCAATTCCTGGTGTGGTAAATGCATGTGTTCCCTGCAGCTTTCTGGGTCCATCTGCAAGCCACTATGGTTCTAGTGTGTCCCAGAGACAGCACTGACAAAGCGGGCAGAAGATAGAACGCAGGGATCCAACAAACCTGGAAGTGTTGAATCCTGCCATCGACATTGTAACATTGATTAGAGGCACAGGGAAGTACTAATACTCGTCATTGCTATTGCTTTAATTTTTAATTTGCATAAAAAAAATTAAAAAAAAAACCTTCAAGGTCCACTTGTGTTGTAGGAGCTCTGGACTCCAAGGTGAATGGATCTCAAATCCAAAGCCTCAAATGAAAATGTTACACTTATTAAGAGGCTGCTCTTCATCAAACTTAGGGTGCCATATGAAGTCCCATATGCATAACATAAATATAGATAAATCAAAAGATTTTTTTGGTACTTGAAATCTATTGTCTACAGAAAACCCTGATAAAGGGGGAGTTTTGAGCCCCCCAACATGTTTAGCTATTAACATTTATATCTTGTTCAATAAACCACTGCCTCATTCCAAAATGGTGAAGTTAAAAAAAAAGGGGGGGGGGGGGGGGGAGTAAATAAACTTACCATACTCCCCTGGCTTCTTTGGAGGGGGGTGACATTACCATCCTTCCAGTGAGATCCTGGAGGATGTTAAGGAGCACAAACTTCGAGAGAAGATGTGCCTTTGCTGCAGATTAAAAGCATCCAGCAATCCCTGGGATGTTGTAGGAAGTATAGTGATCTCACCATCTGCAGTACAAAAGAGAGGCCCGGGGTAAAACCACAAGGCATTAGAAGGAGGTCCGGCATGACATGGGGTTAAAAGGGGATTGGATATAGCAAAGGTAGAAAAAAAAAAAAATTGGGCTGTTGCTAGATACGCATGGAAGTTGGACAATTGAGACATGGTCAGGGCTGGCTGGAGTTGAAGGGGGAAGTGGTTAGTGGACCTGGTAGGGTGGTCTTCAGGCCGAAGCAGCAAGCGGGGGAACAACTTTTCACCTTCACACCCTGCATTTGGTGGGTATTTCGGGTTGGGGAATTGGGTGTTGTGTGGAGCCAGATATGGGGATGGGGGGGTGCAAGGACCTTTTAGGTTCATATGGACACAAAAAGGTATGGTGTAGGGACTCATCTGAGGTATGGCTTCCAGTTGCTGTATGTGTACCTGCAAGTCGTCTCTGAGCTGATGGCTTGAGGAGTGACAAGCAGGTACTGTCTTGGTTTTATGCCTATTAGGACCTTGTGGCTCCCTTCTTTAAAAAACACTGTCTGTTCTGTTTTTTTAGGTTATTGATCAGTTATTTGTCATTTATATTTTTGTTAATAAAAGACTGCTATGGCCAATTTAACTCCAATCTGTTTTTGTGTGGTCATTATATTGGAAGAGTGGGGTTTTGGTATTGCAGTCAGCTCAAGCCATATTTAAATACTATAGTTGAGCTGGATGGATATATTTAAATCCAACTTTTGCCCCACAGGTTTTTTGTTAAACTTTACATCAGCACTTTGGCGTGAGGGGAAAGGGGAATAAATAAAGTGGACTCTAAATTGTTGCGTTAAGTCCACTTAAAAAAAAATAAAAAAAAAATAAAAACACGTATATGTACAAATAACTGGGGCCCAACATACCTGGAGCCAAAGTTAAGCAACTTACCAGAACAACCAGAATCCTCTTCATATTTCTCTCAGTTAATGAAAGAGGAAACCTGACTGGTTGGGATGAGCAACTGTTCCATTTTTCCTCTACTATTTGTTTCCATTTTTATTTGCTACAGTTTTTATCCATCACTGAAAAGGGTCTCTATCCAGAATGGTGTCCAGGACTTCTCCTCAACCTGTACTGCTATCTCCTACTATGTCTACCTTTAGAGCCCATTCACACAGGGGCAACTCCTGATCCGACTTCAGATCGCCCCTAGTCGCCTCAGGTCGCCTCAGGTCGGACAACATTTAAAAAGCAATGTAAGTGAATGAGAGCCGTCTTAATGCACACTACTGAAGTCGCTCCGACTTCAGAAAAGGTTCCTGTACTACTTCTATCCGACTTGTAGGCGACCGGTACCCATTGATTTCAATGGAGATCGCCTCCAAGTCGGATCTCCGTTTATACGGAGGCGACTTTGACAGAATTATCAGCTCTCAAGAGGGAACTCCACGGCAAATTTCTGAAAAAAATTTGGCGTGGGTTCCCCCTCCGAGAGCATACCAGGCCCTTAGGTCTGGTATGGATTCCAAGGGGAACCCCCTACGCCGAAAAGACGGCGTGGGGGTCCCCCCCAGATCCACACCAGACCCTTATCCGAGCACGCTACCCGGCCGGCCAGGAAAGGGGGTGGGGACGAGCGGGCGCCCCCCCCCTCCTGAGCCGTACCAGGCCGCGTGCCCTCAACATGGGGGGGTGCCTTGGGGGAGGGGGGGCGTGCGGCCCCCCCACCCCAAAGCACCTTGTCCCCATGTCGATGAGGACAAGGGCCTCTTCCCGACAACCCTGGCCGTTGGTTGTCGGGGTCTGCGGGCGGGGGGCTTATCGGAATCCGGGAGCCCCCTTTAATAAGGGGGCCCCCGGATACCGGCCCCCCACCCTATGTGAATGAGTATGGGGTACAATGTACCCCTACCCATTCACCTGTGGAAAAAAAGTACAAAAAAAAAAAACACAACACAGGGAAAAAATATTTTATTGCACAGCTCCGGGGGTCTTCCGTCTTCGGGGGTCTTCTCGCCGGACTCCTCCGCTATCTTCTTGTAGCTCTTTTACTAGCGGAGGAGTCCGGCTTTCTTCCTCCCCGCCGCCGGCCTCTTCTCCCGACTTCGGGGGTCTTGTCCCCCTCTTCGGTTCTTCTGTCGTCGCCGCCGCCGCTGCCGCCTTCCGTTCTTCTTCTTCTTCTTCTCCAGGAGATGTTGACACGACGCTCTCTCCGGCCGGAATGCCAGAGCCGCCCTGCGCTGCCACTTATATAGGGACAATGGGGCGGTGTCACATGGGTTGATGTCACATGGGTTGGTCACATGGGTTGATGTCACATGGTGACCCCGCCCCCTTACCATGTGACATCAACCCATGTGACCAACCCATGTGACATCAACCCATGTGACACCGCCCCATTGTCCCTATATAAGTGGCAGCGCAGGGCGGCTCTGGCATTTTGGCCGGAGAGAGCGTCGTGTCAACATCTCCTGGAGAAGAAGAAGAACGGAAGGCGGCGGCGGCGGCGACGACAGAAGACCGGGCCACCGCCTGCAAAAGAGCTATAAGAAGGCGCGGTGGCCCGGCAGAAGAACCGAAGAGGGGGACAAGACCCCCGAAGTCGGGAGAAGAGGCCGGCGGCGGGGAGGAAGAAAGCCGGACTCCTCCGCTAGTAAAAGAGCTACAAGAAGATAGCGGAGGAGTCCGGCGAGAAGACCCCCGAAGACGGAAGACCCCCGGAGCTGTGCAATAAAATATTTTTTCCCTGTGTTGTGTTTTTTTTTTGTACTTTTTTTCCACAGGTGAATGGGTAGGGGTACATTGTACCCCATACTCATTCACATAGGGTGGGGGGCCGGTATCCGGGGGCCCCCTTATTAAAGGGGGCTCCCGGATTCCGATAAGCCCCCCGCCCGCAGACCCCGACAACCAACGGCCAGGGTTGTCGGGAAGAGGCCCTTGTCCTCATCGACATGGGGACAAGGTGCTTTGGGGTGGGGGGGCCGCACGCCCCCCCTCCCCCAAGGCACCCCCCCATGTTGAGGGCACGCGGCCTGGTACGGCTCAGGAGGGGGGGGGCGCCCGCTCGTCCCCACCCCCTTTCCTGGCCGGCCGGGTAGCGTGCTCGGATAAGGGTCTGGTGTGGATCTGGGGGGGACCCCCACGCCGTTTTTTCGGCGTAGGGGGTTCCCCTTGGAATCCATACCAGACCTAAGGGCCTGGTATGCTCTCGGAGGGGGAACCCACGCCAAATTTTTTTCAGAAATTTGCCGTGGAGTTCCCCCTTGAGCTCATTCTCTGCTTGGCCTCGGCAAAAGTCGCCTGGCCTGGGGCGACTTGTAAGTCGTCCCAAGTCGGGCTTGAAGTCATCACAAGTCGTTTTGAAGTCGTCCCAAGTCGCGCTGTGATCTTAACTCAAGTCGTGTCCAAGTTGCCTGACTCAAGTCGCCTACAAGTCGTGTTGCCCCTGTGTGAATGGGCTCTTAGGCAATCCCTGAAAACTCATCTCTTGAGGGAAGCCTAACCCACCTCCACCTAACTGAACTTTTACTTTTTCTTAACTAATCCCTCCACCTAGTACTACCTTGCTCCACCCTTTCAGATTGTAAGCTCTTGTAAGCAGATTCCGTCAAACCCCCTTGTTTTGAATTGCACATTAACTGTACTCTTTTCAGGCACGGGAGGGGTTGTTTTGATAAATGCAGTCCTGTGCTGGGCAACTCAAAGATGGGTATAGTGGTCAGGTAAATGTTGTATAACGGGGGTTTAGTGTCTAGCAGTGATAACTATGCAGCACAATTTATAGTGGCCTTTAAAAAAAAAAAAGGGACACACAAAATCTTGAGGAAGACCACTTTAACGTGTTAGAAATGTAAATGTTACTTAGCAACAGGTAACTTGAGCCTGGGACAATGCACACACCCACCTGATGAAATTAATGTAGAACTATAGGCAAGGCTTTTTCTTTGATGTTGGATAGAGTAAACAAGCGTTACAACCCCTGTAAGGTTTAATTTTGCCCTCTTTTGTCCCAATAGGGAGATTTATCATCACTTCCTGTTTCATTGCCAAAACAGGAAGTGAGAGGAAATCCCTGCAGGTCACCAGAAATAGTATCCCCGTTGGAAGATTTCCCCTACTTTTTTTTGTTGGCGAGCCAACATTTGCGATTTTCTTCTACTTTCAGTTTCAATGATAAACAGGACCAATAGAGAGGGCGACTCTCCATAATTGGGGAACAGACAGCAATACAATACCTCTCCCCTCTAAGTGTTGCCTTTAGTTATACTTTAACTTCAAATCAGATGCCCCCCTTCACCTTAGAGTTCTCCCTTCAAATTAGTCCCCCCCCCCCCATGACATCAGAGGTCTACATCAAGTCCCAGATTCCCTCTCACACATCAGAGCTCCTTATCCCATCAAAGTCACCCCTATACATCAGAGGACCCCCCTATACATAAGTTCCCCCACCACATCAGAGCCTCCCCATCATAGAGTTCCCCAGTCACACAGTCTCCTTTTCATAGCAGGGCCCCACCTTTTTGTGGTTGCCATCATCATAGCAATGAACGACGCAGTGCGTTCGGACCCTTGAGCATCATTGGTTGTTATGGTGGTGGTAGCATGATGGCAAGCATAACTCTGATCCAGAGCAAACCGAGTCCCGTATTCCTGCCACAGAGGGCAGATGGCACCCTGGCTGAGAAACACTGATATAGTGTACAGAGTTATGTCAAGCTGTTGAAAGTTAGAAAGCTTCTAATTTGCATGTCATCGGCTCTCCCAGGAAACCAAAAAGAACAAATACACAATTACATTAAAAGATTTGAATAACACCACTGCGTTCAATATAAAGCGGTTTAATCTGATGTTCATCTTCAAGTCAAGGAATGATCAGACAATACGAGAGGAAGAATGGCCTTTTCTATAAGGCCCTCACCCACTGGGAGCTATTTTTAAGACACCCCTCCGAAAACCACGTCTGTCTCATTCTCGGGAAGCTCAAAAGTAAACAGGAAAACAGGAACCTCAAAATGGAAACATCTCTAAGGGAACCGTGAAAAGAAGCATGTTTCGAGCCCACCCTTCGGACTAATTATCCATCTTTTTTCGATGAGATGTGCAACAACAATCACTCTTGTTTTCTTAATTATCGTTCTCTGTAACACATTTTTTCCTGCAAGAGCTTCCGAATGGCTTCAGTTTTCTTAACGCCGTACATTCCGGGACGTTAATATGGCTGACGACAGCTTCCTCCTGAAGTGAGGATGCAGGGAGTGGGTTCCTGTTGTTAGGAAGTTAAAGTGTATCTCTAAGCTAAACTTTTTTTGGGATAAAAGTAGAAAAAGGTACCACAATAGATGTTTTTTCCTGGCTGTGTCCTCTTGGGAAAATTTCCATTCACTTCCTGTCCCACAGACACAACAGGAAGTGAGTGAAAATCTCTCCAAAGTTCCCTCTTGTTTGTCACTTTAACAGGTATCCCAATTTGAACATTTCCCCTTGCTCCTCTCCCAGCTGTACAGCTTTGGATTTTCCATCATGTGTCTTGGTGACAATGGTCATCAGAACAAATGGAGGGGCTGAATCTTCATAAAACTGAGAAACTGACCACAATGAAAATCTGATAGAGGTTCTTGCCATTCCCCACTCTATCCAAAGCAAAAACTGGCTAGAGACACACTTTAATGTATGATAGGAGTCAGAAACAAGCCTTCTGGGGAGAAGTATTGGTCTGATAATAAGGTGTTTCAAGTAGTATTACACATTTTATTTCCCATTTTGGATAAAATAAGGGGAGGGTTTTGACCCATCAGAATTTTTTTGCCATCTGTGTCCCACTGGGGAGACGTCCCTTTACTTCCTGTCCCATAGCCAAAATGGGAAGTAAGAGGAAACGTCAAACTAAGGAGTATTCAGTTCATTGATATATTTCACAGTTTGCCTAAAGCTCCACCTTAAAGTAATATCAAAGACAATTATTTTTAAAAAACAAAAACAAATATGGTATACTTACATGCCCTGTGCAACAGTTTTGCACAGAGCAGCCCTGATCCTCCACTTGTCGGGTCCCCCGCTGGCACTCCTGGCCCCTCCCTTCTGCCAAGTGACCCCAGAGCAAGCAGCTTGCAACAGGGACCCATGCAAACTCACTCCTGAGCCGCTGCTCTGCATGTCCATTCACATACAGAGCTATTGCTCTGCCACGCCCCCTCCCCTCATTGGCTAACTGGCTGTGATTGACTCCTGCTGCTGTCTCAGCCAATGAGGAGGGAGAATCCCCAGAGAGCAGAGGCTCTCGTGCACATCGCTGGATCACGATGGGGCTCAGGTAAGTATTAGGGGAGGGGACGAGAAGGTTTCTTAACTTCATGGTAAAAAAAAAAACCTTGAGCCTTAGGAACCACTTTAAAGCAGACCTTCACCCTCCGTAGCACTTCCTGTCTTCTGCCGCTTCCCCATAACCTCTTAAACAATTAGGAAAAATATGAAAAATCGAACAATAGCAACTTATTTTACATTTCTGTGGCTTAAGATCCTGAGGATGACATAGGCCCAGTGTTCAGAACGAGGGATATCACACCTGCGCAGAGAGCTGCGGGTCTCTGCCAACCGACGCGAGGAGCAGGTGGACCAATTGTTCAAAGTTAGGGCCTTGTGAATGCGCAGAAAACCACAGGTCTCTGCCAGTCCCTCTTAGACAACTGAGAAAAATAAAAAATAAATACCTACCTTACATCCTCACCTAGGCGAGGATGATGTAGGCCCAATATTCAGGACAGGGGGTGTCACACATGAGCAAAGAGCTGCAGGCCTCTGCCCGTACAGAAGACTGCCAGAGACCTGCAGCTTTCTTTGTATGTATGGGATTCTCACTTGCACATGTGCAGATACCCGAGGGTCTGCTGGTCTACAAAATCTGACAGAAACCCACATCTTTCTGCTCATGCCTGGTGGATCTCAAGCATTCTCAGACATGACAGTGGATCTCTCAAATCTCAAAAGCCCATAGACATGACAGAGACCACAGTAGGGTCTGCACATGTGCGGGATCTCAGTCAAGGATGGCCATGCGGGAGAAGGGCAGCAAGGAAGGATTGCGGCTACCAGGAAACAACGATGGACTAGTAAGTATGTTTTGTATCATATTCTGACACAGTGACAATTATCAGGGCAGGTAGAGTGACGTTCCTCTAACGAAACCTCAAGGACTAAGTGACGAGAACTTGAACACTGTTCTGGGTGGCGTATCATTACCCAGAAGCCAAAAACCTGTTACACATTGTTTGCCTTCCAGCTGCTCAAACTCTTCCATTATTTAGGCCATAAAAAATTCATAGCTCTATAAAAACGTGACAAAGCAAGGTGAAAATCAGGCTCAGAGAAAAGGAACGCACCACGATTCCAGCCTGTCCTAAACATAGAGGAACACTTAGCCCAGGGTCCTGGATCCCCAGAGCGTTCCTCTACCCCCACAATCCCACTTCCCAAACATAATGTTATTGTTACAAGTGGACAGTTCCAAACATCGCCTCCCACCCACGGCTGCTTCTTCACAGCCACGACCTGTGCAGAGAAAAGGGCTAGCTTTGGCTTTTTTCATCGGAAAACAAAGGCATTAATTGTGTGCCGAGCCTCAATACAGACAGACAAGGGGGAAATCCCCTCCAGCAGAAGATTAGAATTCGATGGCATTACAAGTCACACACACTCAATGTCAGCTTTGGCAGGGATAACTGTCAATTTGGCACATCTGTGACCCACCAGATGACATTTCCCACTCCTCTTTAATTAAAAAAAAAAAAAAAGGAGGATATTTATTTGAAAATTAAAAGCTGGAAACATTATAAAAAGACTATTTTATTTAATTTGCTAGCAATGGGAGTAGGCATAGCTCTTAGCTGTCTCTCGATTAATGGGACTTTCCTTTTTTTGGGGAACCAAGTCCCCCTGTCCCTCTGAACCTTAGGATAGGTTATGGAGACCTTTGTAGAACATGTAACACTTAACCAAATTATACCACAAGCTTTTCTAAAACCTTTCTATCCTATAAACACTGGTTTCCAACCTCAGTCCTCATGCACCCTCAAGCACCATGTTTTGGGACTATCCCTTAGATCAGGGGTGTCAAACGCAATTTCTTCGAGGGTCGCATCAGCATTATGGTTGCCCTCAAAGGGCCGGTTGTATCTGTAAGAGTAGATGTCCAGAGCACCCCCCCCCCTTAAATCAGATGTCAAGAACCCACCCACCATCAGAAGGCAAGAGTCCCCACCCTCCCTTTACATCACAGTGCACTCCTGCTATTTGTGCTGCTGGGAAGCAAAAAGTGCAGATTCTGGAGGCGGACCAGAGGAGTCAGCTGAATATTGAGACCAAGGGAGTCACAGATAAGGGGGTGCGGTAGATGCAGAGAGAGGCACAGGATCTGAAGGAGGAGTTCTGTCCTCCTTTCTCTAGTAGACTTCGGAGGGTGGTAGAGACAAGCCTCTCTGTGGCTGTACAGAGAAGCGAATAATCTGATGGAGGAGTCTGGTGTTGGCAACTGCTGAGACAAGGTGGGAGCAGAGACGAGGGGGGTGTCACAACTGCATGAGAGGTGCAAAGGCCACACAAAATGCCCTGGTGTGCCACATGTGCCTTAGCTAGAATAGCTCTTAAATACCAAGCTATTGACATGGGTTTAAAGCACATGTGCAAGGTGAAGGAATTAATGACTGGTTTGGAGTACTTGATGACTGATGTTGAACACTTGCCCTAATGGAACCCTGAAAATATATTACAGGCCTAAAAAAAAAAAAAAAAAAAAAACCTGCAGAAACCAATTTATTGGAGGTTAGCCCATTACATTATGGGCCAAAAAGGGAAATGTCCCACTTACAAACGCCTTAAAAAAACATTGGTGTTATGCTGTTGAAATTGTGAAGTGGCTTTGACCCAAAATCTTTGCAGGCACTATCAAATAACAGGTCAGTCAGCTAAAGCCCTAGCCACCTCTGGAGAAACCCTAGGGTTCTGTGAAACCCTAATAGAGAAAGGCTGTATTAGAGTAACACTTTTTTCAGCCTCTAAAATTATTTTAAACAGTTATCTGGAAAACCCTATATAAAAAGGAAAAGTAGTAATGAAAGAAGATTCACTAGTGGGTTTACCCAATGATTTTTTTCTTACTTCTTCTTCATGGCCAACAAAGCTGGTTGCATGGATGGAGCAGATCGGTTGCATACATACTTGGTGCTAAATGTCCCTCTTTCTTACCTTAGAAAGTGGGACCAATAAGCAGTCTAGTACTTGACACCTTTGCAAACCATGGCTGGCCATGGACTGCTTGAATTTTGGTTACGTCCTGCAGAATAAGCCAAACTTTGAACAGAGGGTGGCACTATCCCTGCAAGCACCATCTGGCTTGACAAAAGTCGACTGAAAAAAAAAAAAAATCAGAGCTGAGTGGAAATATTAGCTGAACATTAACTGCATCCTATCAGATAATCAGACATCCGGGGTGAATACAAAAGCTGGCAGTGAAGCTTCCTCCATCCACGTTGTTAGCATGGATGGGTGAATCAATCTTAATATCTTATGCAGGAGCAAACTAGGATTATGCCAGTTCTAGCGGTAGTGTCATGGCAAGGGCCAGGGGCTTGCTAGGTTTTCAAAAGATCTGGGGCTAAAACCCATAGCCAGCTGTCGCCAACCTTTTTGAAGGCCCGCGGGGGTGGTAAGGCATATTTTGCGGGCAATGGCTGGTGTTGGTGGTTCAATCATCATGGCACCATGGTTGATATGGAGTCAGGGCGATTGAAGCGCATTGTTTCTATTGTTACATTCTAATATATAATGAAGTGGTTCATTATAACTCACCATAATGCAGAATCAGTGGGAGCCCTGGCACCAGATGCAGCATGTCACTTGCCACCGTCGCCTGTCACTAGATGCAGCGTGTTACTTGCCACCGTCACCTGCCCCCAGATGTGGATTGTCACTTGCCACGTCATCTGCCACCATTTGCAGATTGCCACATCTCCCGCCACCATTTGCAGATTGTCACTTGGCACCATATGTGGGTTGTCACTTGGCACGTCACCGGCCACCAGATGCGAGTTGTCACTTGCCAACTGATGTGGATTGTCACTTGCCATGCCAGAGCCACCAAATGTGCATTGACGCTGCATTGCTGGCAGCACTGGTCTATTTAGTGAGGGCAAGAGAGCAGTAATGTGTGTCGGGCAATGAGAGATGATGTCATCTTGCTGCTCCCCACCGCACTTCCGACATTGAAGCAAAGGGGTGCAAAGTGGAGCTCCGCTGATGACAGGAAGCATGTGACCTCCACTCCACCGAGCTGTGAGGATTGAAGAGCGCTGACGTGTGGTGGGCAGTGAGAGATGATGTAATATCTCTGCTTCCCGCCGCACCTTGCTCCCACATGAAGAGGCCCGGCTGTGAAGAGCACTGATGGGGAGCGGATGGAGAGAGACGTCATCTCTTCTTGTCTGCCCACTCACTTCTCTCGTCTCCTCCACCTGTCTCAGCCAGCCCAACCACCGCAGCAGCTGCAACCCCGACCCGCTGGTTAGGCAAGCGACTAGGGGCCCCAGATTCAGGGCTATAGCCCCAATAGCTGCCCCCTAGCAACGCCCCTGGCAAGGGCATTAGTGAAGATCAGGCAATCATGCACCTCTTCGTTGGGCAGCAGATGGAGTAATCCAAGAGATGTGTGCCCTTTTTTTCCACTCTTGCCTGAACACCTCTGGGCATGTGGATATAAACCATCACTAGACTGCAGTTCAGAACATGAAGCCATAAATTCTGTTTAAATAGTCATTGGCAACCTATAAAGGCCAATGGCGGCTCTCCTGATAAAAACAAACATACTGTGAGTTAATTAGTGCTGAAGCTTGCAAAAAGTCACTTCTTTAAGGTAACAGCCAGCACCCCATTATGTGTTTGCCATCCCCAAACTGGAGCTGAAGATTTTTTTTGATTTTTTTTATAAAGTTCCTTGAACTTGAATCCTATATCCAACTGAATGGCTCCTGAATTCTACATTAGTGTGTCAACCTAATGTAGATAAATGTAGCATAAATGGCCTGTGCCAACTACGAGAAACCCAAGCAAAAATCAAGTGTAGGCTGGGTGACCTCTATAGTGTCTTTATCTTGAAACGATAGGCAGAATTTTAAAAATCGGTCCAGGAAATAACTTCCTCCTAGCACTTTTTTTATCACAAGTCTACCACTTGTCACATTGACTTCCTTGCCGACATGTGCCAATAGTCAGTGAAGAATTTGGAACAAGCCAAGAAAATTATCTTAAGTCAAGTTTAAAGTACGGGAGTATAGAGAGATAAGGAAGGAAGGAACATAAACATATTAGTCAGAAAGGTCAGGTGTAGGAACAGCATTTTTCAAAATGTTTATGGTTGTTTACCCATTGACGAGTCCTGAGATTTGGGATCACATTGGTGAAAGGTGAGCGAATCCCATGTTCCTCCATACCTGGGACTTTCTCTGCCAATGGTAGAGTAAAGGAAAGGCAACTACTGGGGAGGTGGGAGTTAAGTGAACCTGTTGCTTTATTACGACCAGGTACTTCCAGGTATGGAGGAACATGGGACTCGTTCCCCTTTCACCAATGTGATCCCAAATCACAGACAAAGCTTAGGTTCACTTTAAAGGTGGAAACCGCTCCTTTAAAGATGTTGAAACCTGCACTGTAGGCCGATAACCATAAAAATTATTCAACCTCTTGCCAACCACGAAACTGCTTTGCGGCAGTAACAAAAGTGTCCTGAAACGCGTCGGGCTAAATAGCCACAATTACCATGCACCAACGATTCATGATTGTAACTTGTTGTTTTTATCAATTACACTTTTGGTGATGTTTGCACCTTAATAATTTTATATTTTCTACAAATAAATATTATTTATACAATCTCTGTTTATATATTTTTTCCCTTGTTGCCTACAAAGTCCTTTATACTTTCCTTGGGGGTTATTTGTCTCTTAATGCCCAGCCGCGACACATATGGTTTCACGGTGGCCTGAGGTTGTGTGCCGAGAGCATAGTCAGTGCGCACCCTTCCAGCACACTGATCGATGCTGTCACCAACAGCTCTCGGTCACAGCTTCTGATTGGGAGCCAATCACAGCAGTCATGATAGAGAAGCCGCTTTTAAGATAGTGTTACGGTATGTTCAGGCCTCAGTATTGTGGGAACATGTGCAACACAGAATTGCTCTACCTTTTTACAGAGGGGCAAGCAGTGCCATTAGGTTCTAATGGCACCCCCATGCATCTGCAAACGGACATAGTTTTGTGTGTGCCAAAGTGCATGATGCCGCAGCAATATGCATTTCAGTGCAGAGATTATATATATATATATATATATATATATATATATATATATATATATATATACACACACACACACACACACACACACACACATACACACACACACACATATATACATGCATTTTACATACGGATAATATAAGTACCATCTCCAGGGAGGTGCACTACTACCCTGTTTCCCCAAAAATAAGACCTAGCATGATTGTCGGTGATGGCTGTAATATAAGCCCTACCCTGTTTCCCCCTAAATAAGCCCTACCCTGAAAATAAGACCTACACTGGACTTTAACTAGGTCTTATTTGGGGGGTAGGGCTTATATTGCAGCCATCACTGACAATCACGCTGGGTCTTATTTTCGGGTTAACAGGGTAGCAGCCATTCAGGCTCTGCTCAACTAAAAGAGAAAGTGCTAACAGGAGGAGAGAACAGAGTTCCTATTTCGTCATTGTCTGTTCGTCAGTCTGGTTAAAAAATTTTTTTTTTAAATAGCGTGGCGTCACCCTCTTGGCTGCTCTGTCTGGCAGAGCTGTACAGATCACAAGAGTGGCTGAACAGAATTCCAAATCCATTGGTCCATAAGAGTCACATATGTGTATCTAATCTGGTATTTAGCTGTTTAAGCCCTCCTTCACATTGGAGCGACTTGTCATGCGATCTGACAGGTCAAACATGACACGTCTCACCCTATTGCCAGAAATCGCACTGTTCAAATCGGTGTGACGCCCATTTGCAGTGGCGCATTGATTTAAAAAAAAAAAGTAATTCCTGCACTAATTTCGGCGATTTCAGGTGCGACTTGCATGGACATCTGTGCATGAAGCCGCACAGATTCCAAATCGCACCCAAAGTCGTACTGACATGCGGCTTTGAAATCGTGCGATTTCAAATGAAAGTTGTAAGATTTCAAAGCTCCAGTCAATGTGAACGAGGGCTAAACACCTTTGTACCATGTTACCTAGTTATTCTGGTTGAAAAAAAAAAAAAAAAGACACAAGTCCATCTAGTTCAACCAATGTTATGTCAACAAAAGTGCAGTATCACATGCTAACGCGCTTTGCATTCATGCAGCCTATTAATTTGCATCACAATGCAGGCAAACAGGAATGCACCATTTTTATTTAGGTAACACATCACAACACAAATGCCGACCACTATCAAGTTTTTATTGCTGCCTATGCCACAGCTAGGGAGATTCACTCTCTCTAAAAGCATGGGTGCTCAACCTGTGGCCCTCCAGCTGTTGCAGAACTACAAGTCCCATGAGGCATTGCAAGTGGCATGATTTTGGCATGATTTTCAAAGGCAGAGGCATGATGGGACTTGTAGTTCTGCAACAACTGGAGGTCCGCTAATTGCATATCCCTGCCTTAGATCATGAATACTCAACCTGTGGCCCTCCAGGAGTTGCAGAACTTCAAATCCAATGAGGCATAGCAAGACTGACAGCCACAAGCATGACACCCAGAGGCAGAGGCATGATGGGACTTGTAGTTTTGTAACAGCTGGAGGTCCGCTAATTGTAGATCTCTGCTCTAAGGCCTCATTCACATGAGTACCCGAGGCCATACAGTAAGAAACTCAATGGCATTCCCCACAAGGTGCTGCATGCAGCTGCCCATGGAAATCAATGTTTGTACCCAGCATGTGTATGAACGTATGAGAATGGACTAGGGCTGCCACCCATCCGGGATTTACCCGGACAGTCCGGGTTTTTAATCTTGTGGCCAGGTTTCAGAATGGACTGTGTCTCTCCAAGTAACCAAGTACCACAAGCACAGAGTGCATAGGTGTGAACATTGGCCTTCCCCATACATGCAGAGGCGAGAAGGCTTGATTTGCTCCTCGTCCCACCCCTACCCCTCTTTCTGCCCACCCTCACACCAATCCCTGGCATTCTGTGACTCAGTAAAGGTATGGGAGGTTTAGTGAGCATAAACCCCCTTACATCAGAAGCCCCCTATACACCAGTGTTCCTCCTTAATAACAACATTTTACTCTGCATGGCTAAAGTGTTTGTGTTTGGCTTGAACAAAAAGTGGCACCACTACCATGGACACAGACTGCCCATGCTTACAGACATATGGACATGTTTACATAAGTGCTGGTGTATATCCAAGTACGGCCATTGACTTCTATGGGTGGCTGTACATAGCATCTGTGGCTCCTGGGTGGCAAAATACACATTTTATGTTGTACCATCCAGGTACCCATGTGCATGAGGCCCAGTGACCAATTACTTGATCATTATAGTCCCCGAGAATAAAGGTGAAAAACATTTTGGTGGTCACCAGAACAAGAACAGGAGTAACATTTTCTAATGGAGGACACTTGTTCCCATGACAACTAAGGGGGATAGCACTCAAATTGGAAAGATATTCTCTCACTTCCTGTTGAATCTCCAGGACAGGAAGTGAAGGGAAATCTCTAATGAGACACTGATAGAAAACAAAACAAAAAAAAAAAAAAACACCAAAGCTTTAACTAGGAATGGACTGATACCAATATCGGTGCTGATAACGAGTATTTTCACGAGTAGCCACACTCTTGAAAATGCTCCGATACCCAAAACCAATACTGTGCAGTATGATTTTTGCCCATACTGTAAAGAATCGCATGCGGTTTCCTGCACTGCCCCTGTGTGAACTCAGGCTGGAATCCCTGTGACAAGCCTGGGTGCACACAGGAGGAGTGGGGAACTCAGACACATTGAGACCGGACTGTGGCTACCCAATACCACCATACTATATGACTGCCAGGGCTCTCTCATGTGCAGCAGCCCTTGCCGCCCCTCTAAACTGCGGTGGATCTAGGGTTGTCACCCATCTTAGATTAACTCGGACAGTCCAGGTTTCAGACCGTCTGAAACCTGGACACATTGGGGTTGATTTACAAAAACTGGAGCGTGCAAAATCTGGTGCAGTTCTGCATAGGAACCAATCGGCTTCCATGTTTTATTGTCAAAGCTTAACTGAACAAGCTGATTGGTTAGGGCCGGTTCACACTGCAGGCGAGGCGAGGCGACTCCGACTTGCCTCGCCGCGACCTGCAGCGGCCTCGGCGGCGACTTGCAAATGACTTCTGTATAGAAGTCAATGCAAGTCGCCCCGAGGTCGCCCAAAAGTAGTACAGGAACCTTTTTTCTGAGTCGGAGCGACTCGAGTCGCTCCTCTCAGAACGGTTCCATTGTACAGAACGGGGGGCGACTTGCGAGAGCGAGGCGAGGCGAGTCGTGTCGCCTCGCATCGCCCGCTATGTGAACCGGCTCTTACCATGCACAGCTGCACTAGATTCTGCGTGCAGTTTTAGTAAATCAACCCAACAATTCAGACCGGACTGTGGCTACCCAAATAAGCGAGTACCCATAGGGGTGCAAGGGGGTGTGCCTCGGCACACCCTAATCACCTTGTGTGGTGCAGATTTCCCCCTCCTTCCTACCTATTTTAACCCTGGTGCCTTCCAGGGCAATTGCGGCATGCCCCCATTCACAGTACTGCTTGCCGACTACAACATGCCCTTTAATATTTGCTGCAGCCACAAAAACCAAACATCAGGACAGCGGCATACGTACAGCACTGAGCAGCTGGAAGGGAGGTAAAATTACAGCTTCACTCCCCGATTTTGCCTTCCCTGGCCGGTTGTTTGAACAAGCCCTTAGAGCAACTGGGACCACATAAACGAGAGAGGTTTTTCACAGAATGGTAGCTTTTCAGAAAGTTCATTGGGGTATATCACCGGTTTAGAGGCACGGAATTATATATATATATAAAAAAAAAAAAAAGTATTTAAAATCAGGAAGGCTCAATATGCGTAGCCTATAGTGTCCTAAAGTTTAAAGATGTATGATTAGGTGCAAACGACCAATGTCCACTAAGCAAACGCCATCCCCTATATCCCCAAGAGAGGTAATGAGGAGGCTTCTTCTGTGCGGAGTGAAGGTTGGCCTCCATAACCTTAGGACAGCAAGATATGGTCACAGAAAAAAAAAAAATGAAGACGTTAGAGACTAGACAGGTCTTTATTGCAGGTGGACATGCCTTAGCAAGCCTTGCCGTGAGAGATGGACTCCAAACAACACCATGGAGATAACCACCCCCTTCTGGTTTGACAACTAGATGACAACTTCTACTCTTCTAAAGGCAAGGTCAGTCCCAGTTTAAGTGAACCAAGACCCAATCCTTCACTAGCATCATTGTAAACATATAGGAGCAACACAAACTAGATTAAGGCAGGCCATGGACTTGTAGCAGATCTCCTAAATACATTACCAAGTCAAATAATACAATCTTTGCACGCTACTGTCCTAATGGTTCCAGAGGGAACCAAACACAAAAAAAAAAAAAAAAAATGGAGGTGGCTTCGATTTTCTGTTGGATGCTCGGACTCACTTATCACCCCCAATTCCTCTGGTTCAAAGGATTTTTTTTTAGGTGGATAGGTATTAGAATTAAGATCCATACTGGCGTGGTCTGCCAAGATGGTCCATCAAGACTTTGTCAATTCCAATCACGATTCCTAGATTCTACAACCACAGCCTAAAGGCCTATCAAAAGAGCATGACCAACCATTCAGTCTTCCCATTCATTAAAAACCCATTTCGTTTCATATGACCTTGTACCAGCACAAGTTTTGCTTGGATAATCAGATTCATAATCAAGGGAAAAAAGAAAAAAAAAAAAACAGCCCGAGGAAATGGATTTCTGAAATTGCAAGGTTAGCTCAATGGGGCTGATATTTTCTAAATCTTTCCATCTGTCATTCCAGCAGCTTCACCACACAAGGCCAAAATGTTTCCTTTGGCCTGCCTTACCATTGATAGTCCCAAAGCCGCCCCCCAAAATAAAAATATAAAAATAAATAAAAAAAAATCAATTTTTTTTTTTAAAGTAACAATATTATTGATTAAAAAGATAATAAAAATAATAAATTATTATTTAAAAATGGTCAATTTGCGTACAACTGTCAGTCTGTACGTCAGTCAGTCTACAATTTAACACGATTTACCCCAAAAAATTTAAATTAAATATTTAAAAATGATCCTAAAGATTTTGAATAGGTTATTCTAAACCGATTTGTTTTTCTTTTTATTGCCCCTAATATTGTGCATGGTTCAGAGGGTAGGGTCCAAGCATTGTTAAAATGTCCAGAAATAGGAGAGGGGAGGGGCTTAGGTTAACTTGTCATGTAAAATTGGCTAAAATTGATTATATTCATAAAAACACAAGCACACTCAGTACAATTCATCCCATTATCATAAATCACGTGAGTGTACAATTATAGAAATTAAATTGACAGGCGTACACGCCTTGGTAATAAAAGAAATTAGGGTATTAAATATGTTAAATTATAACTGGATACAAAGCAGCCGCACAACAAGGCACATGAAAGCAAAAATATACATATAATGCATTATATATTTTTTGTAATGCAGTGCAATAATAAAATGCAAATACAAAAAAATAAAATAAAAAAAAAAAAGGCACATTTTACGCAATAAAAAATAAATAAAAAATAGACAGACATACAGAGATGGAAAAAAAAAATAGAATTACCTGTCGATGGACGTCTGAGGTGAGCTAATACTCATTTTCGCAAAGGTTATCCCAAAATCCAGCGTATCCCTTCCAAATTGGAGGAAATCAGAGATATAGATATAAAAAAAACGTATAGGTTTATCACTGCACACAAATGCGGCTACCTTTTGTTAAAAGGGATAGTCCAAACCATTTTGCATTGCCTTCCTATTTTTGGGGAAAAAAAAAAAACAATGCCTTCTTATGCTTCAGCTTGCAAATATAAAAACAAAAAAAATAAAAATAAATAAAAGCTCACAGTCCCTTGTTATAACTTCCTCCGCTAAACATTACGCAGTATTACAAAACAGAATATATATATATACAAAAATAATAATAATAATAATACAGCAAATCCTGTTGAAACAGCTGTTATCGTGTTGACAAGGCAAAGTTTTAACCACCGTCTTGAAAATTAGATTTTGCAGCCTTGTCCATCCTCCAAATCCATCAAAAATACTGGCTTTTAAAAATAAATTAAAAACTGCAATTTTTTTTTTTTTAAATCCTGGCAAAAAAAAAAAAGAAAAATTAAAAAAAAATCCCACTAATGCATTTTTTTTTATCTGATCCTAGATATGATCGCAAAAAAATAAAAAGCTGTATTTTTTTTTTTTGGGGATTCGCCGATTCGAATATTGTGAATGGGATTCTCCAAGTGGATTCTTTTCGTTGTCTTGCTCCGGTAGCTGTTTTTCTTTTTTCTTCCTTTTTTAAAGCAGATCCAGCTTTGGTATATCCAAGAGGCCTGTAAGATCCCCAGGTTTTCCAGGAGCCCCCTGGCCCGAAGTCTGCATCCCTCTCCTCCTTGCACGCTCGTCTTTCCCCTTCCACATCCAGCAGGAAGGGGAAAAATCTGAAATCTACACTGTAACAAATGCACACAAAAAAAAAAAAAAAAAAAAACCTACAAGGCACAAATTTTGCAGCAGGGTGTGAGTGCAGTAGTGGTGCCTGAGATAGATTGGAGAAAATCAGTTATTTGCTGTCTCTCTCTGCCCCCTCCCTCTTTCCTTTCTTTTCCTCTTTTTTTTTTTTCCTCTTTTTTCTTTCTTTGCCCTCCCCCCTTCTTCTGCATAAATACAGGCAGAAGCTGCAATAAACACACAGCCAGCTATGGAGCTTCCCCTCCCCCAGGAGTGCTAGGGGCTGGGCTGGGCAATGGCTGCAGATCCCTCTCCTCCTCCTCCCCTCCCCTCCTCTCCTCCCTTCCTCCTCCTGATCTGCTCCTCTCATTGGGAAAGGAGAGAATGCACACTGCACAGCACAGACAACACACACTTGTAATGTGAAAGCATGTTGCTACTCCTTTCCACAACCTACAAAAAAAAAAAATAATAATGAATTCGGAAATAAAAGACACCTTTTAAAAAAAATAATAACTGCACCTATAGTAACAAAAAAAAAAAGAATTTGGAAATAAAATACATCTTTTAAAAAAATAACTGCCCCTATAGTAACTAAAAAAATAATTATTTGGAAATAAAATACACCTTTAAAAAAAATAATAACTGCACCTATGGTAACTTAAAAAAAAAGAAAAAAAAGAATTTGGAAATAAAATACACCTTTTAAAAATATAATAACTGCACCTATAGTAACTTAAAAAAAAAAAGAATTTGGAAATAAAATACACCTTTTAAAAATATAATAACTGCACCTATAGTAACTTAAAAAAAAAAAAGAATTTGGAAATAAAATACACCTTTAAAAAAAATGATAACTGCACCTATAGTAACTTAGGGCCAGTTCACACCAGATGCTGTTCCGTGCAGTTCCGTTTTTCCTGCACCAATACAGTTAGTTCTACACCAGAAACTGACCGGAAACTGACCAGAAACTGACTGCATGGGGTGAACTAGAACCATTGGAATACATGGAAAACACTGTGCATGCATTTTTAGTGCAGAAAAAAAGCGCACGGAACTGCGTCTGGTGTGAACTGGCCCTAAAAAAAATAATAATAATAATGAATTTGGAAATAAAATACACCTTTTTAAAAAAAAATAACTGCACCTATAGTAACTAAAAAAAAAAAAAAAAAAAAATTTAAAATGTGCATTTATTGTTTTTTGTATAGGAGCCTGCGAAGCATTGCGATCGTGATCGGTGGGTGCAGCGCAGTCGCTGGTCTCTACCAAGGGATGGATCTTTGGTCATGGGACTGGAGGAAGTGTCCGTGGACTACAAGCGTGGTGTCTGTGCTCCATGAAGACCTACAGTTCCTCTGTCTGCGGCTTGCGTTTAAAAAAGAAAAAAAAATAATTCAGAAATTGTTTTTGCACGCAGTTGTGCATGTACTACATTTTAAGTGTAATAATAGTTGGTGTAGTCTGCCTGAAGCCTCCTGAGATACTCACATGGTGCATCCAAGGAGGAATGTGTGGTGTAGATTGTACAATCTACACCACACTGTGCATGCGTTGTACAATCTACACCACACTGTGCATGCGTTGTGCAATCTACTCCACACTGTACATGCGTTGTGCAATCTGCACCACATTGCGCATGTAGCAGGAAATCTACACCACATTGCGCATGTGCCAGGCAATTGACACTGCATTGTATATGTGCCAGGTAATCTAGAACACACAGGTCAGGTGTTCAATACCACACTGCAAATACCCTGTGTAACAAAAGCAATACCGTGCATGTGTTGGGCAACTTACACCATACTGCACATGTGCCTAGCAATCCACACCATACTGAACATGTGCCAAGCAATACACACCATACTGCACATGTGCCTAGCAATCCACACCATACTGAACATGTGCCAAGCAATACACACCATACTGCACATGTGCCAGGTAATCCGCACCATACTGTACATGTGCCAGGCAATCTACGCCACATGGCACATGTGCAAGGCAATCCACACCATACATAGTTGCCAACTGTCCCGAATTTCCCGGGACATTCCCGGGATTAGGATATTTGTCCCGAATTAATTTTGTCCCGGAAAATGTCCCGGGAAATTCGGTTTGTCCCGGGAAATTCAAATTTCCTGTTTTTCACCGCCAGCCGCTAGAGGTCCGCAGCCGGCTGAGACAATGTTTCCGCCGGCTGCCATTTTAAAGAGGACCAGAAGCTGGTCTTCAATGGAGCTCAGATGCTCAGTTCAAAGTCAGCGTGGCAGCGACGGCTTGGAGGACAGGAGATCATATGTCGGGGCCAGTCCGTGCAGTCAGTATGTCGGGGCCAGTCCGTGCAGTATGTCGGGGCCAGTCCGTGCAGTATGTGGGGGCCAGTCTGTGCAGTATGTGGGGGCCAGTCTGTGGGGGTCAGTCTGTGCAGTATGTGGGGGCCAGTCTGTGGATGTGGGGGCCAGTCTGTGGATGTCAGGGCCAGTCTGTGCAGTATGTGGGGGCCAGTCTGGAGATGTGGGGGCCAGTCTGTGGATGTGGGGGCCAGTCTGTGGATGTCAGGGCCAGTCTGTGCAGTATGTGGGGGCCAGTCTGTGTATGTGGAGGCCAGTCTGTGGATGTGGGGGCCAGTCTGGAGATGTGGGGGCCGGTCTGTGGATGTGAGGGGGGGCCAGTCTGGATGTCAGAGGGGCACCAGATGTAAGGAGGGGCTCCGCTGATGGACACAGATGTGAGGAAGGTACCTCTGATTTCGATTGAAAAAGCCCATGGCGTGCAAACACACCCAAAAAACTTCCACCCGGTGCATGAAAAAAGTGAACACACATCAAGAGTGACACACTAAAAAGTGCAGACGGGCGTCTGATGTCCTCCCTAGGAAGGACCATACCCTGATCCCCCGGGGCGTTAGGCTCCTGACAGGGACTGAGGTACCAGACTCATCTAGTGGTCATCTAGCCGAAGCCAGACGACTGCCTTTCCCCGGGAGGACTGCCGAAACAGAACCTCCCAGGTACTAGGTACTATGGGGCTTCCCCGAAGGTAGGCCCCCCAATGGAGGTTGGACCAAGCCAGAAGGCCTATGTCCGCCCTCCCACAAGACTTTCAGGATTGGTCCAAGGACCGACACCCTACTCATCAAAAACGTGAAAGTGACAAATGTGATACACAAACACAAATAAAATAAATAAATAGTGAGGAAAGGGATAGTGAAGAGGAGAGTGAAAAGGTGACCATTGTGTAATACAATGGCCAGGCCCTCCAGCCAGGAATCAAAAATTCCTCTGGTCCTAGCCAAAAGGCCGGGCTCTAGAGGCAGGTGTAAAAAAGCGTGTAGTCTGGTGACGTGACCTAGCTGCCAGATATCAAAGTGCAAGCACAGTGAATATAAGGCACCCCTGGACTGCCACTCCAGGGGCACATCACCATGGGCTTTTCAACAGAAGCATCCCTGACCCCCCCAGCCCAGACCACGACAGCCCCCACCCCAGTCAGGAAGGCATGGAGATCCAGGAGCTTAGTGAGACCCTTTACCATCAGGTCCCACCCTCGCTCCCATCACTCCTACCTAATTACATTCGGGAAGTACTGGCCATTCCCCCCGAAGGCAAAAAGGGGAACAAACGTTCCCTCCCGAAAAACTGACCGGAGCTAAAGCTGCCACAATCCAAGCCAGAAGGCCAGGGTCCCCTCCCCTGGCTTCGACCAGTGGTTCTCCATCCTCACCAGAAGGCTTCCCAACTGATAAGAACAGATACTACACTTGATCTTAGCCAAAAGGCCGAGAAGCGATATGTGTCATCTAGTGTGTGCCAGTCTGTGGATTTTGGGGGCCAGTCTGTGGATTTTGGGGGCCAGTCTGTGTATGTGGGGGCCAGTCTGGAGATGTGGAGGGCCAGTCTGTGTATGTGGGGGCCAGTCTATGGATTTCGAAGGCCAGTCTGTGGATTTCAGGGGGGCGGGGCGGTCTGTGGATGTCGGGGGGGCGGTCTGTGGATGTGGGGGGCCAGTCTGGATGTCAGATGGCACAGTCTGGATGTCAGAGGGGCACCAGATGTAAGGAGGGGCTCCGCTGATGGACACAGATGTGAGGAAGGTACCTCTGATGGGGCACCTGATGTAAGGACAGACTCCGCTTGGGACACCTAATTGAATCTGGTGGCTAGTGACGCGCTCATGGCTCCCACTGATTCTGCATTATGGTGAGTTGAAAGATTTAATTTCATATTACAATGTAATAATAGAAATAATGTGCTTCAATCATCCTGACACCATAACAATCATAATAAATATATATATAATAATAAAAATACTACCACGTGAATATGCATTTCATGTACAAATCCCATTCTTTCCTGGCTCATATCTATGGGCTGCAGGTTAGAGTAAACAGAGAAGAAATATAGGCTCAACGCCTACGCATAACTATGCATGCTGCAAGGCGAGGACATAGATGGGTTCCTGTATTTTGTACTTTAAGATGCATTGCATTACCATAGCCCATAATTTTTTAATATTTTCCCAATGTACCCCCATAAGTGCCGCTGGCTTTTTTTGGGTCCCCCCTCACATGTACAGCCAGGAAACAGGAATTTTCTAGCATTCACTCAGTAGTAGGTCCAGTCCAGGGTGCTTTGCTTTGTTTTTGGTTTATTAGGGGATAAACTGGGATAAGGATGGGTAGGTATGGGATGCCCAGAACTGTAGTTTGAATGCAACTTGAGGACTTGAAACTGTCATTGGCTAACAAAAGTCACAATGTATAGGGTAGAGCTGTACTGGCTGAGCTGTCCATTGTTACGTGTCCCAGAAGATTGCCTAGATGGAGGGGCCGCCTAGGGGGGAGAGGAAGAGTCACCTATTTGCCGAGAAGCGGAAGAAAGAAGTGGGACAGGAAGTCCCTCTCTAAAGTATGCACCCACCCCCCCCCCCCCCCCCCCCAAAAAAAATGACATGCCAAATGTGGCATGTAAGGGGACGAGGAGTACATAAAGCGAAAGTTCCACTTTTGGGTGGAACCCCTCTTTAATACTTCTGAGTAACAAACAGGCTCATTGCAGCAACAAATGTACTGAATGTATCTGAATACAGTTTGTATAATAATAAGCTGTAGAATAGTCAACTGGCTTGTTGCAAAATATTTTCCAAGATGCAGGCAGTCATCCACAGCATCAAAAGCCATAGGCCGCCTGTCACTCCAATCACCATGCCCTGTCATAGGTTTTATTAGTAGCATTTGTCTTAGTGGGAAAACTACAGCCAATGGCCTGAGACATTACCACTTACCGAAGAAGTCCCTAGCATGCAGTATGATTGGTGTTCGACGTGTTGCACCCGCGCATGCGCCCAATAGATTGTAGATACAAAAAAAAATCAATCCCACACTGCATGCTGCAAAATGATGCTATGAGATTTGGTGTAGCACCCTCTAGTGTGTGCTAGGAGTAGAGCGGGCAAACCATATCCTGACTCCTGCTGTAAATTTGTGAATCTCTAATTGTATCAGGGTTATTGGAGTTCAGGGCTGGATGACTCATTGTGGCAGTTCTCTGGTGCCTCCCTCTGATGTCTGAAAGGTTGGGGAACCTTATGGAATTAGAGGGCGGGGGGAGGAGCTGCCAGTAGTGGTCTGGCAGAGGACTGAGATAACCTCAAAAATAGACATGGACCATGCCAGCAGGGCAGTCGGGTGCATTGTTGAGGAGGCTGTCAGTGGCCATTGAGGGGTGCCCCCTAGTCGGGGGATGGGGTGTCCTGCCTTGGGCCGAGGCTCGGGTGCTGGAAGAATCCTGCCTAAAGGCCAGTGCCCACGATCAGAAAATCGGAAGTAAAGTTTTGTCCAAAGAACGATCTGCCGATTTTATGATAATTTAGTATGGTGCTTTCAATAGCCGATTACGAATTTTCACAAAAAAACTGCATGTGCAGGCTCTAAAAAACTGTCGTACATAAGCACAATGTCCATTTTCGTTCAAGTAGTACAGTTTTGTCCGGAAAAAAGCGTAAGAGCAAGACTACACATGCTCAGAATGAAAGAACACATACAAAACAATTCAACACATTACATCACTTCAGAAGTTGAATTCTGTCGTATGAGAATTTTCGTAGGTTGATTAACCTATTCACGACACAAGAGAGGTGTCAGAGCTGGGCTCAGCCCTTTCTGGCTAGCTGCTCAGCTGCTGGCAAATTGCCAGCCTCCATCTCTCTCCACAGTTACTCAGCTGTTGATGATATCCTGCTCGTCAGTCCTGCCTACTTAAGCCCTCCAGTCCAGAGGATCTCTGCCTTCGCCTTGGTCAACATCACAGAAACTTTCTCCTGCTATCCTTTTCAAGACTGGCTTTGCTGACATCCCTTCTGGCTCCAGATCCTGCTTGCTGTTCCACTACATTGATCCCTGACTTCTGGCTTGGCTGACTATGCATTCTGGTTACTGAACTCTGGCTATGTTTTGACTGTGTTTGTTCTTTATACTTTTATTATTAAACAAGTGTGATTTAACTGTACTTTAATAAACCACAAAAAAAAAAAAAAAGCTACGGACTGTTCTCGGACTCTGCATGCCTGTGAAGATTCAGTGTGCCTGGCTGTGCGGGAGTGGGGGATCCCTGTTCATTTGCAGCTCCTACGTGGGGTGTGCTAAATGCACATAATTCTTTGTAATTGATAAGCAACACAGAAAATACTCAGAGCACACACAGCACATCTGCAACACACACACACACAGAGCAGACAGCACATGTGTAACAAACAAACAGCACATGTGCAACACACACACCATCAGAGCACACAAAGCACATCTGTAGCGCTGGAATTTTTGCCATGTAATACTATTAAAGAGGAAGTAAACCCTGATGGGTTTACTTCTTCTTTCATTCCCTGCAAAGGCAAAGCATAATGGACTACTATGTATCGCATAGTAGCCCATTATGTGTCACTTACCTGACACAGGAGCCAGCGATGTCACCGCTGTCCCCTGTAGTCCGGCACATCCATCTTTTCGGTGGGGTCTCGCAGCTCCGCCGCTGTCATTCGGCGGAGCCGCGATGACGTCACTCCCGCGCATGCGCAGGGAGCCGACACGCGCAGCAGCTCCGTTATTGGAAATGCCGCGCTCAGTGCGCCTGCGCGCCGCTGTCTACGGCGCATGCGCCGTAGACAGCGGTGCCTGTCTTCGGGCAAATATCTCCTAAACCGTATAGGTTTAGGAGATATTTCTTGGACCTACAGGTAAGCCTTAATCTAGGTTTACCTGTAGGTCAAAGTGGTTTGTAAGGGTTTACAACCACTTTAATAGGACCATGCTAATAAATTGGTATTTGGCTCCCTCTACTGGTATGAAAAGGAAAGAGACTTTGTTTAACTTTCACATAACAGCTAAGCAGGAAGTGACTTAATTGTTTTGCTTTGTGAAAGGACTCGCCTACCCACAATGCACACTCACCTACCCATGAACACTGAGTGACTGAACTGCATGCTGGGTAGGTAATAAAAGGCCCGGCACGGCCATTTTCTGTCTCTTTTTGCTGGGACGCGTGGCCTGCCTACAGAGATCTGTGGGTGTGCGTTTGAAGAGCGGCGGCCTGCATCATGCAGGGCGGAACAGCAACCACTGAGTGTGTCTTACCACAGTGTGCTGGAGTAGTGGTGTGATCTGACCAGAGGATCCAGAACGCCTGGCAGAGCCAAACGATGGTACCGGTCATCTTGCCGAGCGGTGCAGCGTGACAGAGCTGGCTGGCAGCAGGACTGAGACCACCGGAGTGGAGGCATCCAGTTATCCAGGCCTGGTGTGGTGAGAGGGCTGTTGCCCAAAAGTTATACAGCACTTTACACACTTAGACTAATCTCATAGTATTGCTGAGACCTGTAGTTTCACGGAACAGTCCCTTTCAATTAGACTGTGCTCAGATAGGCCTCCAAGCCTAACAATTGACGGATGGTGGGGGTACATTCTCAGGAAAGGAGTTTATAAGTGTATTGCACAATTGAAGTTACTGTTGTTCATTACTTTACATCACATTGCCACCTGCAAACCCTATGGAGTACAAATACTGCAATACAATGGCTAGCGGAAGAAAGAAGACAAGAGACTATAGCATTTACTGTAAGGCCTTGCAGTGTTGCTGCGCTATACAAAGAACTGTATTCACCACAGGGGGGAGCTCTTCAGTAATTACATTGTGTTATATTGTTTTGCTAGTGCTGTATAGTGTATTGCAGTTTTAGAGCTCTGTATGGCTGTTGCTGGAAGTGGAAAGGTGCCCAGTGCCAAGAGTTTATCACTCTGAGCATTAGTCCCACTTGGAGACATGCTTGCAGAGATCATTTAAGTAATCTTTGGGTGTAGCCATTTGCAAGTACTCACCTCAGTATTGTGTCAAACTTGTGCCAATACAATTCTTGTGCTTATTCATATTCAGTAAACTCATATTTTGGTTAAAGTGCAATTGTTGTGAGGCTTGTTCATTCTCCTAGTAGGTGGAGCAGCGGATACCCAGGTAATAACCAAGGTATGGTGTATGTAACCTGTCATTGTTGAATTGTTCTTTTTTTATTGGGTTTCGCACCAACACTGTTACACAGCTGTGTCAAGCCGGTTGAGCCAAATTATTGAGGGTGGAAAAGTAGAGTACAGGCCCATTCAATTACCAGCAGCTCCTTCGGGGGTAAGTGCTACACATGTGTAACACACAAATAGAGCACAAAAAAAGCACACATGCAACACACAGTCAGAGTACACAGCACATGTGTAGCACACACAGTCCAAGCACCCACAGCACATGTGTAAAACACACAGTCCAAGCACACACAGCACATGTGTAAAACACACAGTCCAAGCACACACAGCACATGTGTAACACATACACAGTCAAAGCACACGCAGCACATGTGTAACTAGGGTTGTCACCTGTCCAGGATTCACCCGCAGAGTTCAGATTTGTAATCATTTTTAGACCCGGACACATTATTCAGACAGGACTACGGCTTCCCAGTAGAGTTGCTGGCTGCAGTTGTCTAAACCGAGAGTGTCTGTTACACTCGCTTTCACACTACCCAAAGCCAGCACTAATAATCCCCCCCCCCCCCCAACACAGACAGGAGAGGAGAGAGGGCTCAATCTGCTCCTCTTCCTCCCACCCCTACCCCTCTGTGTCTGCCCACACTCCTCAGAAAAGCAAAGCAAATAGTGCAGTTGTTAGATGAAGGCAGGATAGGCTTCTCTGGAGAGGAAAGCTTTCAGGGATCGCCTAAAAGTGGATAAATTTGGAGACAGTCTGACAGATTTGGGGTAGTGAATTCCAGAGGATGTGCGAGGCTCGGGAGAAGTCCTGGAGGCAGATATGGGAGGTAGTGATGAGGGAGCTAGAGAGCGGGAGGTCTTGGGAGGAACGAAGAGGGCGATTAGGTTGGTATTTTGAGACTAGGCTAGTGATGTAGCTGGGGGCAGAATTGTGGATGGCTTTGTAAGTAAGTGTTAGTATTTTGAATTTAATTTGTTGGGCAAGTGGCAGCCAATGGAGGGATTGGCAGAGAGGGGTAGCAGACACTGAGCGGTTGGTAAGGTGGATGAGTCTGGCAGCAGCATTCATGATGGACTGAAGGGGGGAGTGTATTTAGAGGTAAGCCAATGAGGAGGGAGTTGCAGTAGTCAAGGCGAGAGATAACCAGGGAGTAAATCAGGAGCTTTGTGGTTTGCTTGGTTAGAAAGGGACGTAGCTTGGAAATGTTGCGGAGGTTGAGGCGGCAACTTTGGAAAGTGATTGGATGTGGGGCCGAAAGGAGAGTTCAGAGTCCAGGATAACACCTAGAACCTTGGCATGTGGTGATGGGTGGATGGTTGTGCCATGGCTCTTGATAGAGAAGTCAGGGGAAGAGGCGCGCGGGGGGAGGAAATATTATAAGTTCGGTTTTGGACAAGTTGAGTTTGAGGAAGTGTTGTGACATCCATACCGATATGTCTGTTAGTAAGTTAGAGATGCGGGAGGAGACTGGTGGAGTGAGTTGAGGGGTGGAGAGATAGATTTGAGTGTCGTCAGCGTAGAAATGATATTGAAAGCCATGAGAGGCTATCAGCTGATCCAGGGAAGAGGTGTAGATTGAAAATAAAAGAGGTCCAAGAACAGAACCTTGGGGAACCCCAACAGAGAAGGGAAGAGGAGTGGAGGAAGTATAATTGTAAGTGACACTGAAGGTGCGTTGGGATAGGTAGGATGAGAACCACTGAAGAGCACAGTCACGGAGACCCAGGGAGTAAAGTATTTTGAGGAGGAGGGGGTGGTCAATAGTATCAAAGGCAGTTGAAAGGTTCAGAAGTAGGAGTACAGAATAGTGTCCGTTTGGTTTTTGCAGTTAGTAGGTCATTTGTGAGTTTTAAAAGAGCAGTTTCTGTTGAGTGTTGAGGGCGAAATCCAGATTGAAGGGGATCAAGAAGGTTATTCTTAATGAGGTGGTCACCAGGCGTTCAAGGAGTTTAGAGGAAAAGGGGAGCAAGGAGATAGGGCGTAGGTTGTTAAGATTGGTAGGGTCCAAGGATGGCTTTTTAAGTATGGGGGTGACCAGTGCATATTTTAGAGCATTGGGGAAAATGCCAGAGGTGATGGAGAGATTGAAGATGTGGGTTAGAGAGTGTAGGATAGAGTCAGATGGCGACCGTAGTGTTTGAGAAGGAATAGGATCCAGGGGGCAGGTGGTAAGGTGGTCGTAAGAAAGGAGTTTAGCAACTTCGTCTGTAGTATCAGTTTTGAATAAGGGGAGCGTTGAGAGTACCTGTTGTAATGGGGTCTTAACTTGGGGAGATACCTGTAGAGTGGAGATTTCATCACGAATTGTATCAATCTTGTTTTTGAAGTGATCAGCAATCTCCTGGGCAGTGAGTGAGTCAATGGGTGGAGGACGAAGTAGAGAGTTGAAGGTAGAGAAAAGTTTACGAGGACTGGACGAGAAGGTGTTAATAAGAGTTGTAAAATAGGTCTGCTTGGCAGTGCAGAGGAAAGAGTAGTATTTTTGGAGGGCAGATTTGTATTGGTTGAAGTCTTTGAGAGACTTGGTCTTGTGCCACAGACGCTGAAGAGCGCGACCATGTTTTATATGTTTTTTATAGATATTTTTATACAGTTCCATACAATAGATCCAGCTTGGCCCAATGTAATTCCATACAGTATATAACATACCTGTGGGGCCGCTCTAGAAGCTGGAAGTCATTATTTAGACACGGCTACTCCAGTGACCTCCACAAGAGGCGTCTGCCCTGCTCTATTATGAGCACAGGAGGTCGGTCATTCGGCACGGGTGCTGTTCAGAAATCCCTTTGCATTTTCTCAATGTAAAAAAAGGCATTCTCTGATTGGACGAGAGGGAGAGGTGGGGCACGACGTGATTGAACAATTTTCCGTTTTAATTATTTTTGTCTTTGTTCTTTATACTGATCTCAGCATGTAGTGGTGATATGATCATTATTTTCTACCCAGATGGGGAGGTGGAAAGATTTTTGTTTAAGGCCCAATTTACACTTAGCGATTTTATAAAAACATTGAAGCATGTATGACCACCATTAGATCTACCACCGAATATGTAGTAACTTAATATTGATGGAGTGGATTGTTTAGGTTTATCCTTATATTACATATTTTGGCAAATCTAAAGAAGATTGTACAGTGCGCGGCTAGTCTAACAGTCGCCATACACGTTTTAATTTTATTATCAGAAATCAATCGAATTCCCTTCTGATTGATTTAGACCTGGTTTAGTTAAGATTCAACTGATTTGACTGGCCAGGGCAGAATGTTTTATTGATTGTTTATGTCAATTGACAGCACTGAGCTGATTCAATCATAAATTCAATGGCAATTCGATTGATCAGATTATGACATTGCACGGGGGAAACAGAGATATGATGGATAACTTACAACCGCATCTTCGAACTTAGGCCGCGTACACACGGGCGGACTGTATGGCCTACTTAGTCCGTCGAAACACATTTCAGCGGACAGTCCGCTCGTGTGTGGGCTTCAGCGGACTTTTTCAGCGTGCAGTCCGGAGTACTAAGTATTTCGGAATTTCCATAATTCTGTCCGTCATACTTTGGTTTCAGCGGACAATCCGCTCGTCAGTAGGCTAGTTCGACGGACTAAGAATGGCGCATGCTCAGAAAGGATTTACACGGCGGAAGGGTGCATTGCTGTGTATTGGACTTCCTATTTCTAGTCCCGTCGTACGTGCTGTACACGTCATCGCGCAAGCTTTCGACGGACTGTTTGTGCATCTGTGTGTGGTCAAGTCCGTTCATTCGAAAGTATGACGGACTAAGTAGGCCATACAGTCCGCCCGTGTGTACGCAGCCTAAGTGTGACCGAATCCAATCAATACTGAGTCTAAATTGATCAAAAGGGAAGTTTTGGCTATTTTATTGTTTGCAAATGTAATCGTTTAACGAATTGGAGCATGTATGGCCACCATTAGATCTTCCACCAACTTTTAAGTGACTTAATATTAAATGGAATGGATTATATAGGTCTATCTAGACATTACAAAGTTTTGGTAAATCTAAAGAAGATTGCACAGAGATTGTACAGTGTAACGGTGGCCATGCACACTTTGATGTTATTATCCAATTGATGTGCGATTTGATCAAAGTGATTGAATCAGAAACTGGTCTAAAAAATTCCTTTCCGGTTGAATTAGGACAGGGGTCTACACATTTTCTAAACAAAGGGCCAGTTTACTGTCCCTCAGACTTCAGCGGGGCCATACTGTAGCCAATGGGAGTAAAAAAATTCCCGATGTCAGTGCGGAAAAAACACTGACACCATCTTTGGTGTCAGTGGGAAGAATTGTGACCCATCATTGGTGTCATTGGATCCCATAGTTGGTGTCATTGGGAGAAATTGTGCCCCATCATTGGTGCCATTGAGCCCCATAGTTGGTGTCATTGGGAGAAATTGTGCCCCATCATTGGTGCCATTGAGCCCCATGGTTGGTGTCATTGGGAGAAATTGTGGCCCATAGTTGGTGTCATTGAGCCTCATGGTTGATGTCATTGGGAGAAATTGGGGAATTATGTCCTTTTTGTTATTATTACTGTCCTTCAGACTTTAGGGGGGCCAGACTGTAGTCACTGGGAGTAAAAAATTTCCCAATGTCAGTGCAGAAAGAAAAACACTGTCACCATCTTTGGTGTCAGTGGGAATAATTGTGACCCATCGTTGGTTTCATTAGATCCCGTGGTTGATGTCATTGGATCCCATGGTTGGTGTCATTGGGAGAAATTGTGCCCCATCATTGGTGCCATTGAGCCCCATGGTTGGTGTCATTGTGAGAAATTGTGACCCATAGTTTGTGTCATTGAGCCCCATGGTTGGTGTCATTGGGAGAAATTGTGCCCCATCGTTGGTGTCATTAGGAGGAATTGTGCCCCATCACTGGTGCAGTGGGGGGGGGGGGTAATTATGTCCCTTTTGTTCTTATTAGTTGGTGTCATTGTGCCCCATAGTTAGTGTCACTGGGAGAAATTGTGGCCCATAGTTGGTGTCATTGAGCCCCATGGTTGGTGTCATTAGGAGGAATTGTGTCCCATCATTGGTGTAGTGGGGGGTAATTATGTCCTTTTTGTTCTTTACTTTACTTCCCTTCAGACTTTAGCAGGGCCAGACTATAGCCACTGGGAGTAAAAAAATTCCTGATGTCAGTGCAGAAAAAACACTGACACCATCTTTGGTGTCAGTGAGAATAATCGTGACCCATCGTTGGTGTCATTGGATCCTGTGGTTGGTGTCATTGGATCCCATGGTTGGTGTCATTGGATCCCATGGTTGGTGTCATTGGATCCCGTGGTTGGTGTCATTGAATCCCATGGTTGGTGTCATTGGATCCCATAGTTGGTGTCATTGGATCCCATGGTTGGTGTCATTGGATCCCGTGGTTGGTGTCATTGGATCCCATGGTTGGTGTCATTGGATCCCGTGGTTGGTGTCATTTGATACCATGGTTGGTGTCAATAGGAGAAATTGTGCCCCATCGCTGGTGCAGTGGGGAGAATTATGCCCCATTTCTGATATCAGTGGATGAAATAGTGCCCCAAGGGACAGATTAAAGCGGGAGTCCGCCGGGACTCCGCGTTTTTTTTATTTTTTTTAAAGCCAGCAGCTACAAATACTGCAGCTGCTGACTTTTAAAATAGTGACACTTACCTGTCCAGCGCGCCCGCGATGTCGTCACCCGAAGCCGATCTCTAGATCGTCTCTCGGGTGCTGCCGTCGCCATCTTGGGTATGGGAATCAGGAAATGAAGCCTTTCGACTTCATTTCCCGGTTCCCTACTGCGCATGCGCGAGTCGCGCTGTGCAATAAGGATGGTCCCCGCTGCCTCTGGGATCTGTGTGTTTCCCAGCAGGCAGCGGGGCACTTGCGGAAAGGGGCGTAATCTACGCCCCTTTCCGCAGAGAGCTATCCCGGAAGTGGGTGCAGATACCTGTACTGTACAGGTATCTGCACCCCCCTCCCCCCTGAAAGGTGCCAATTGTGGCGCCGGAGGGGGGGAGGGTTCCGATGAGCGGAAGGTCCACTTTAGGGTGGACCTCCGCTTTAAAGCAAGCAAAGGGCCACAGTTTGGAGACTACTGATTAAGGGCATGGGTTTGATAAAAATTGATCAAGCTCAGTTGATTGGCCAGGGCACATTGTTTTATTGATCATTTTACATCAATCAGCAGCACTGAGCTGATTCGGCCATAAATTTTATTGTATTTCAATCGATCAGATTATGAGGTTGTGCAGGTAAATAACTTACAACACTCTTCCAACTATCGATCCAAATCCTCTTCCCTGTGCAAGGCATATTGATTGATTGCATTATAGACTATCGATTGATTATCCCTATTTAGAGAGCTCGATTAGAAAAGAAATCGATCATCGATCGAAGCATCTATTGGCCACCATAAGACACTATTTCTGAGTCAGTGCAGTCATGTGAAGGGCGATGTGATGTATCTTCTGGTGCTGGCAGCGCTCTCCCATGGCAGACGCCGCTCTCCCGGCAGGAAGTTCCATTGCGCTGGAAAACATTACAGTAGCCACTAATGAAGTAATGACTTGTGTGTAGCGGATGTGAGGCTGTCTTGTTTTCTCCCAGCTGGACGGTTATTCTCATTCTATTAAGCACGCAGATTCCATTTAACCCCCGATCGTCCTGCGTTATCTCCTCCGGACAGCCGGCTCCTCTGAGATCTTGGCGGTCTGCTCTATATTCCAGGGATGGAGGGATCATCCATAGCTCATCGCTCTTTTTTGATAAAGTTTATCTGGAGTCGTATCATTTTGCCCCAGTATAACTGACATTTTTTTGTAGATCTGTATAAATAAAGCTTATATTTAAAGGATAACACCTTTTTCATGGGAAAAAAAAAATTGGAAATAAAAAATAAAAATAAAGCATATACGGTACATTTGTGACACAAGTCATATTGTAAATGAATGTTATTATAAATCACCTTTCCTTTTCAATCTGCAGCTCTGTCATTTTCTGTAAAATGCAATATGACTACTTGGAGGTGCCCCCCCCAGAAATGTAATTTTTCTGCTTGTGTGATTAGCTCACTTATTTTCCCAGAAGTCTGCACTAAGATGCAAGTTCGATTTTGAGCATCCTCTGCAACAAAAATGTTATTTTTGGTGAGATACTTCAAAAAGGAAAGCACGCCTAAAGGGATGCAGACCCTGCTACTTTCCTCATTAGAGCCCTGCAGGTGCAGCAGTTGATTGATAATTATAAAATCACTTACGTACAGATTCACTTAGCACAAGGACACCAACAAACAAACACCTATTTCTTCAGAGTAACAGGTAGGAATCTGCAACAACAATGTTTGTCAAAATCCCTGCAATGTACAAAGATCAAGGGGAATGCTTATTTTTCTTCGTTTCTGTTATAACATTTTTCAAATAAGTAATTTTTCTTCATTGATGTGCGTATGTGTACTGATGAGGAGGCACTGATAGGCAGCACTAATAGGCGGTACTGATGAGGCTGCACTGATAGGTGCTGCTGATGGGCACTGATAGGCGGCAATGATGAGGCTGCACTGATAGGAGGCACTGATGAGGCTGCACTGATAGGAGGCACTGATGGGCACTGATAGGCGGTACTGATGGGCACTGATAGGCGGCACTGATGAGGCTGCACTGATAGGAGGCACTGATGAGCGGTACTGATGGGCACTGATAGGCGGCACTGATGAGGCTGCGCTGATGGGTACTGATAGACACTGATAAGGAGGCACTGATACGTGGCACTGATAAGGAGGCACTGATATGCAGCACTGATGAGGAGGCACTGATAGGCGGCACTGATGGGGCTGAACTGATAAATAGGGCACCAATGATCAGTGCCTTGATTATCTGTGTAAGGCCCCTTTCACACTAACGTCCCGTTCAGGCCCGCCTGTCAGTTTTTCAGGCGGACCTGAACGGGTGCTCCATAGAGCTCTATGGAGCGTCGGATGTCAGCGGTGACATGTCCGCTGACATCCGACCCGCTCCGATCCGAAAAAGTGTGACGGAGGAAAAAGCTATTTTTCCATCCGTCTGCGGATCGGATCGGATGACGACGGGCACTGCGGTCCGTCGTCATCCGATCTCCCATAGGGGAGAGCGGCGCTGTGACAGGTCCGTCCCTGCACAGTGTGCAGAGACAGACCTGTCATCTCCCTGCTCAGCGGGGATCGGCGGAGTGATCCCCGCTGAGCAAACGGATATCCACGGGGCGGATCAGAACTGATCCGCCCCGTGTGAAAGGACCCTAAGTGTCCCCTGTCACACTTGCCAGTTACGGCTCCTCTCTTTACGCTGAGACAACATGTGAGGAAAGGAATGCCGATAACCGGCAAGTTCGTTTATATAGGATCAACTGTTATTAGACACGTGATAAAGGGCCACTGTGATTGGCCATTTACCCTGATCTGGGAACAGCTGCGCCCGAAGTACACAGCAATTAAAGAGTGGGCTGGATGCGCCTCCCCAGGGGAAGTCATTCTGGGAGTACGTCCATAATGGACACAGTATGCACGAGGACCTGGGAAGTTAAGCATAGAGATATCACCAATAGATACCCCAAGAGACATAGGAGCTCAGCCCAAACCCAGAAATGTCTGTTTGGAGTGCACTGATCCTTTAACGGCTCTCTCTTTCCTCCCTCCTGGAATGAGAGAGCCACGCTGTAGCCGTCTTTCAGATATAGCGCAGTTATCAAGTGGTTAAAGCAGGGGTAGGCAACTTGGGGCCCTCCAGCTATTGTGGAACTACATTTCCCATGAGGCATTACAAGGCTGGCAGTTAGAATTACTCCCAATGGCATGATGGGACTTGTAGTTCTGCAATAGCTGGAGGGCCCCAGGTTGCCTACCCCTGGGTTAAAGGATCAGTCAACTCCAAACAGACATTTCTGGGTTTGGTAATAATTACTGATGTCAGTCAGTGCTGCCTTTCAGTGTCTGCTCATCAGTGCTGCCCATCAGTGCAGCATATTAGTGCCTCTTCATCAGTGCCACCTAATCAATGCCCATCAGTGCCCCTTCATCAGCGCACATATGTAAAGGAGAAAAAAATCTTATTTACAAAATTTACTGAAATAAACTAAGAAAAACTTCTTTTTTTTTTTTCAACATTTTATGTGTTTTTTTCTTTTTTTTCAAGCAAAAAATAAAAAACCCAGGTTAAATACCACCAAAAGAAAGCTCTATTTGTGTGAAAAATGTAATTTGGATGTGGTGCAATTGTTATTCAAAGTGTGACAGCGCTGAAAGCTGAAAAGTGGGCTGGGCAGGAAGAGGGTGAAAGTGCCCAGTAGGCAAATGGTTAAATGTATCTTAGTTAGATGCATCCCAATAGAAAGGATCCTAATATCATAAAAAATAAATGTGATATGTGTACCAACATCATCAATCCAATTACAATTGGAAAAAAAGAAACAAAAAATGGAGACCCAACTATTCCAATGTGACACAAAAAATACCAATAAATAAATCAGTAAACATAGATCCTGATGGAAACCCACCCACTATATGCAAATGTCCAAATTAAACAGTTATGTAAAGGATGGTTCCACCACCACTGCAAATCTTGTCATGTGTTCCCACTTGTGAATGACAATACACAGCCTTGTGAATTCAACACCGCCAGCCTCTTACCAAGTGATAAGACCCCCAAATTATAGGTGGTCTTATAACAGCATTTTATCAGTAATCATCCATCCACAGTCTTGCAACCATATGGGATCACAGCAACAGGTTGTTCAATGGCACCTCAGGAACTCCAGTGTACATCAGCAGGGATTCATTGTTTGCACCTTCGCTCCAACAGATGATTAAAAGTTCAACAGATGATTAAAAGAAATGTCAGTAATCAACCAAATTAACAAGTCCAATTTCTTGAAACATGTGCTGAATAAAGTGCTGGGTGCTATGAACTCCAAACAGTATCTTTCACCAGTTGACTCACCAACATAAAGTAAGGCTGTACTCTTACCACACATGGTGGACCCTCTGTTATGGAAGGTCAAACAAGCATAGGAAATTGTCAGCTCCTGGCATAAAAGGGAACAGTGGTATAAGGGATATGCCTCTCTCTGACAGTTCCTCCAATGGCCAGATCAGAAACTCATGTCCACCGAGCAAATTCCCAAAGGAAATAAAAAAGGAGGGGCTTCTAATAGTGTAAAAATACTTTTTGGCAAGGCGTTTTATTCAGACACTGTGCACAACATAGAATACATGGTGCATCAAGGCTTAAAAACTGCAGCTGAGAGTTTAAAATTTGCGGTGGCAGGATAGTGTCTCCTCGCCCGACCGGTTTCGTCACTAAAGGAAGTCCTCAAGTGATATTAAGCCCTTTAGGTTCAGAAGCAGAGGTCAATACAAACTTTCTAAACAAAGGGCCAGTTTACTGATATTCAGACTTTAAGGGGGATAGAGTGTGGCCAGTGGAAGTAGAAAATGAACTGGCATCAGTCACTGGAGTAAAGAAGGTCCCATCGTTGATGTCATTGGAAGGAATAGTGCCCCCATCGTTGGTGTCGCTTTTTATACTCACTGTGGAACCTAAGGGGTTAATCCTTTGCATTGGGAGAAATAGTTTCCCCATCATTGGTGTTATCGATGCACAAGAGTGCCCCATCGTTGATGTCAGTGGAAGCAATAGTGCCCTATCATTGGCATCAGAGGAAGGAATAGTGCTCTATCACTGGCATCAGTGGAAGGAATAATACCCCATCGTTGGTGTCAGTGGGAGGGATAGTGCCCCATTGTTGGTGTCGGTGGCAGAAAATATGTCCCATTGTTGGTAGAGATGTGCCAGATAAAGGCAAGCCAAGATCCACATCCATCCCCTGGGTCGTAGTTTGGAGACCACTGCCCTAGATCAGTGGTTCTCAACCTCAGTCCTCAAGTACCCCCAACAGGCCATGTTTTCAGGTTTTCCTTTATCTTGCACAGGTGCTTTAAATCAAAATCAATGGCTTGGTATTGTGGACTGTTTTATCTAAAGCCCCATACACACTATCAGTTTTTCTGCTGAGTTTTTCCTTCAGATTTACCAAAACCATATAATATGAGGTCAAACCTTAGGCCGCGTACACACGGGCGGACTGTCTGACGGACTTGGTCCGCTGAAACGTGTTTCAGCAGACAATCCGCTTGTGTGTGGGCTTCAGCGGACTTTTTCGGCGGACAGTCTGGCGGACTAAGTCTTTCGGAATTTCCGTAATATTGTCCGTCCAAACTTGGTTTCAGCGGACAGTCCGCTCGTGAGTAGGCTAGTTCGACGGACTAAGTATGGCGCATGCTCAGAAAGGATTTACACGGCGAAAGGTTGCATTGCAGTGTATTGGACGTCGTATTTCTAGTCCCGTCGTACGTGCTGTACACGTCATCGCGCAAGCTTTCAGCGGACTGTCTGTTCATCGTGTGTGGTCAAGTCCGTTCATTCGAAAGTAGGACGGACTGTCTGTCGGATTGTCTGACGGACTTAGTTGGGCAGACAGTCCGCCCGTGTGTACGCGGCCTTAGGAGTTTCAATTTGTATGCAATCAGGCAGACCCTTGTACTACATGGTTTTGGTAAACCTGAAGGAAAAACTCAGCAGAAAAACTGATAGTGTGTATGCGGCTTTAGAGAAATTCCCAAAACATGGCCTGTTGGGGGTACTTGAGGACTGAGGTTGAGAATCACTGTCCTAGATGATTCTTCTTGCTTTACAATTGTCCCTTTCTATCCCTTTTGGCAGGTCCCCAAGCAGCTGACCCCCACCCTGGGTTTCTCCTTTAGCTGGCTGGGCTTAAGAGACACTTGTGCATGCGCATTTCTGTTTGCAAGATATAATGTTTGTTTTGTCAAAGGTGGCCTTATGGAGGGTAATACATATCTTAATGCATGGTTTCATGGCAGCTAGTGTCCCAACCTCTTCTCTTTCTCTCTGGAATGTGGGCGGGCCCTGCTATTATCACTTACAATGCAGGACAAGCAGCGGCCCTGCATTGTATGTGATGACATTGGCAAGAAGGGAGACTGCATGACCAAAGAAGGAGGGGGGCTTCATGGGAATGGGCATCATAGGTAGAGTGGGGTAAGGTGGGTATTCCTCTCTTTGATCCATTATATTCTACATAAACCAAATGGGGGTAACGCACATTTAATTTGTAATTTTTTTGGCCAGAGCGGAGTCAGGCTTTAAAAATTAGGTCTACATTCATTTGGCTCAAACCAAATTATCAACCCTCGGTAATGAGCTCAAGGCAGATTAAAACGGACTCCAAACAAGATTTCTCTAATGCCTATGAATACATATAGACCGGTTTCAGGAGATTATCAGAGGAGATGATATTTGAATTGATGGTGGCACAGATATGAAATGTATTTTTGAACACGTAGATGACTTCCTGTCTAGTAATCCCATCAAGGAAAACTGGCAACGATCATTTGGTGCCACCTTTTGTGAAAATAGCAGCTAACATGGATGCCAAATATTGGAATGTTTGCACAGGTGTGGGAAGGTCTACACTCATAGTAGTGAGTGTGACTAATAGATCTTTTATGTCAATTACTTTCCTGTTTTGTTTAAAAGGAACCTCTTATTAGAAAAGCTGTAAAAACTATTATTTATTAAAATTGGAGTTTATCAACAGAAACATTTTGCAGAACAGGAAACCTTCAGTTTCACAATTTTAAGAAAAATTAGCTTAAACAAAAAAAAAAAACGAAAGTTTCCAAATGTCTGGCAGGCTGGATTTTATTGTAGCAGAGACTTTGTTGTCTTCTCTCAACAAAATAAGTTTTCCTACCTGCCAGCAATGTTTTTGTGAATGTATTCTGCTCCATGCATGCGCAGGTCACTGTACAGCCTCGGCATCTGCTGTGTGCTAAATGAATTAACTCCAGCTCATATCGTTGGGAGTTATGTCACCCTGGGCTAGTCGTTGAACCTGGAAGAAGACCAAGCAAAGAGGTCAGCGGCAGCGATGGAGCAGTGAGGGATATCGCTACTGTAGCAGCACTGAAGTGGGGTGCTTTGGCAGGTAAGTGACCCGTAATGTACAAATAGGCCTGCCAGAAATGTGTTATGTAAATATATACTAAGACAAATATGCACAGCTCTGCTTACAATATGGCATCTTCTGGGTCCCTTAAAGAGGAAGTAAACCCTTCCAAACAACTTGGACCTACAGGTAAGCCTAGATTAAGGCTTACCTGTAGGTCCAAGCAATATCTCCTAAACCTATATGGTTTAGGAGATATTTGCCCGAAAATGGGCACCGCTGTCTACGGCGCATGCGCCGTAGACAGCGGCGCGCAGGCGCACTAAATGCAGCAAATCCATGAATGGATTTGCCTAATTTGTCGACTCCCGTGCGCATGCGCGGGAGTGACGTCATCGCGGCTTCGCCGAGTGGCAGCGGCGGAGCTGCGAGACGCGACTCCCGTGCGCATGCGCGGGAGTGACGTCATCGCGGCTTCGCCGCTGTGATTCGTCGGAGCTGCGAGACGCCACCAGCAACATGGATGCGGCGGACTACAGGGATCAGCGGCGACTTCGCTGGCTCCTGTGTCAGGTAAGTGACACATAATGAGCTACTATGCGATGCATAGTAGTCCATTATGCTTTACCTTTGCAGGGAAAAAAAGAGGAAGTAAACCCATCAGGGTTTACTTCCTCTTTAATGAACTAACACCTGTGTGCATGCACAGGAAATAACTTAGGCTGGTCAATCCATATGGCAAAAGATGTCCAACCTGCACAGATACTAGCTGAAGATGTCAGCGGCAGCAATGGAGAGGGAACATCTTGGCCGTTGCAGTGTTGAAATGGGGCACTTTGATTGGTACAGTGGGGCAAAAAAGTGGGGCAAAAAAGTATTTAGTCAGCCACCAATTGTGCAAGTTCTCCCACTTAAAAAGATGAGAGAGGCCTGTAATTGTAATCCTAGGTATACCTCAACTATGAGAGACAAAATGTGGAAACAAATCCAGACAATCACATCAATCAAATCTGTCTGATTTGGAAAGAATTTATTTGCAAAAAATGGAAAATAAGTATTTTGTCAATATCAAAAGTTCATCTCAATACTTTGTTATATATCCTTTGTTGGCAATGACAGAGGTCAAACGTTTTCTGTAAGTCTTCACAAGGTTGTCACACAGTGTTGCTGGTATGTTGGCCCATTCCTCCATGCAGATCTCCTCTAGAACAGTGATGTTTTGGGGCTGTCGCTGGGCAACACGGACTTTCAACTCCCTCCAAATGTTTTCTATGGGGTTGAGATCTGGACACTGGCTAGGCCACTCCAGGACCTTTAAATACTTCTTATGAAGCCACTCCTTCATTGCCCGGGTGGTGTGTTTGGGATCATTGTCATGCTGAAAGACCCTGCCACGTTTCATCCTCAATGCCCTTGCTGATGGGAGGAGGTTTGCACTCAAAATCTCACGATACATGGCCCCATTCATTCTTTCATGTACACGGATCAGTCGTCCCGTTCCCTTTGCAGAGAAACAGCCCCAAAGCATGATGTTGCCACCCCATGCTTCACAGTAGGTATGGTGTTCTTTGGATGCAACTCAGAACTCTCTCTCCTCCAAACACAAAGAGTTACGTTTCTACCAAACAGTTCTACTTTGGTTTCATCTGACCATGTGACATTCTCCCAGTCCTCTTCTGGATCATCCAAATACTCTCTAGCAAACCTCAGACAGGCCCGGACATGTACTGGCTTAAGCAGGGGGAGACGTCTGGCACTGTAGGATCTGAGTCCCTGGTGGCGTAGTGTGTTACTGAAGGTAGCCTTTGTTACGTTGGTCCCAGCTCTCTGCAGGTCATTCACTAGGTCCCCCCATGTGGGTCTGGGATTTTTGCTCAACGTTTTTTTTGTGATAATTTTGACCCCACGGGATGAGATCTTGCGTGGAGCCCCAGATCGAGGGAGATTATCAGTGGTCTTGTATGTCTTCCATTTTCTAATTATTGCTCTCACAGTTGATTTCTTCAAACCAAGCCGCTTGCCTATTGCAGATTCAGTCTGCCCAGCCTGTTGCAGGTCTACAATTTTGTTTCTGGTGTCCTTCGACAGCTCTTTGGTCTTCACCATAGTGGAGTTTGGAATGTGACTGAGGTTGTGGACCGGTGTCTTTAATACTGATAACAAGTTCAAATAGGTGCCATTAATACAGGTAATGAGTGGAGGACAGAGGAACCTCTTAAAGAAGAAGATACAGGTCTGTGAGAGCCAGAAATCTTGCTTGTTTGTAGGTGACCAAATACATATTTTCCACCATAATTTGCAAATAAATTCAGACAATGTGATTGTCTGGATTTGTTTCCACATTTTGTCTCTCATAGTTGAGGTATACCTATGATGACAGTTACAGGCCTCTCTCATCTTTTTAAGTGGGGGAACTTGCACAATTGGATGCTGACTAAATACCTTTTTGCCCCACTGTAAGTCTGCCATAATGTGCAAATAGGATGTGCGTACCTGCACATTATAGCAAAAAACCCAGGCATAGTCTCAAGGGGACTCAATTGTGTCCCAGTTGATATGGCTGTTAACTGTCTTTGGGTATCTTAAGATCCACACTATCCATCCTTAATAGTCAGTTGAGAGGGGAAGGTGAGGAAGAGATTGGGAATGGCAAAAGTCACAATTCTTAACCAATCTATTCAATTGTTCCTCCAACTGCTCATGGTCTCCAAAGGCCAACTGCTAATGGTCTCAGGGGGAACAACCAATTTATACCCCTTAGTTTTTGGTAGCTTAAGCTCCACATTGTCCATCCTTATTTAATAAGAGGGAAAGGCGAGGAGGAGTTCGGAAATGGCAAAGGCCACTGTTCCTAGCCAATCCAATTAATTGTTCCTACAACTGCCAACTGCTCATGGTCTCCAAAGGCAAACTGCTCATGGTCTCAGGGGAACAACTGATTCCTACCCCTTTGTTTTACCAACAACTACCTTTGGGTAACTTAAGCTCCACACCGTCCATCCCCGATAGTCAGCTGAGGGGGTAAGGTGAGGAGGAGATTGGGTTTGTCAGAAGCCACATTTCCTAAACAGTCCAATTATCTGTTACTCCAAGAGAATTTGGCTTACTCTCTGATGGGGAACAAACCATTCATACTCCTTGATTGAGCTAATAACTGTCTTTGGGTAGCCAACTGCCAATGACTCATGGTTTCCAAAAGCCAACTGCTTGTGGTCTCAGGGGGAACAACCAAATGCTACCCCTTTGTTTGGTTTATTACTGTCTTTGGGTAGCATAAGCTCCACACCGTCCATGCCTAGCAGTTGAGAGGAGAAGGTGAGAAGGAGATTAGGAATACCAAAAGCCACTATTTCTGACCAATACGATCAATTGTTCCTCCAAATGCTCATGGTCTCCAAAGCCAACAGCTCATGGTTTATGGGGGAACAACCAATTTCTACCCATTTGTTTGGCCAATAACTGCCTTTGGGTAGCTTAAGGTCTATCCCTAATAGTCAGTTGAGAAGAGAAGGCGAGGGGGAGATTAGGAATGTCAGAAGCCACATTTCCTGAACAGTCCAATCAACTGTTCCTCCTGAGATAAGTTGGTTTATAGTCTGAGGGGGGAATAACATATGGCTACACCATGATTAGGCCAATAACTATCTTTGTTTAGCTTAACTGGTTCCCGACTGGCTCACGCAGATATCCTGATACCCCGTATGGGTAAGTCCTTCCGATTTTCGGCCACCAGAGGGCGGGCGCCTGCTGCAGTGCGGGAGACCCAATGTGCATGCCTGGTGGGCATGATCGCCGCTGGCCACACGCGATCGCATGCATGAGCGTCAGCATGGGAATTTGTGGTTGTAAACACACAAACCCCTGTGCTGTCAGGGAAGAGGAAACAGATCGTTTTTCCTACTTAGTAGGAAGAAACAATATGTCTCCTCTACTAGTCACTTCCATCCCCACACAGTTAGAACACACTGAGGGAACACACAGTTAATCCCTTGATTGCCCCCTAGTGTTAATCCCTTCCTTGCCAGTGACATTTACACAGTAATCAGTGCATATTTTTAGCTCTGATCGCTGTATAAATGTCAATGGTCCCAAAAAAGTTTAAAAAGTGTCCGATCTGTCCATTGCAATGTCGCAGTACCACTAAAAATTGCCATTACTAGTAAAAAAAAAAAAATAAATAAAAAATTCCATAAATCTTTCCCATAGTTTGTAGACGCTATAACTTTTGTGCAAACCAATCAATTTACGCTTATTGCGATTTATTTTTTACCAAAAATATGTAGAAGAATATATATTGGCCTAAACTGATGACATTTTTTTATTTTTTATTTGGGGGATATTTATTATACCAAAAAAAAGTTGAATTTTTTTTCTTTTTCAAAATTGTCACTATTTTTTGTTTATAGCAGAAAAATAAAAACTGCAGAGGTGATCAAATACCACCAAAAGAAAGTTCTATTTGTGGGGAAAAAAGGACGCAAATTTTGTTTGGATACAGCATTGAACGGCCGCGCAATTGTCAGTTAAAGCGACGCAGTGCCAAATTGTAAAAAGTGCTCTGGTCAGGAAGGGGGTAAAATCTTCCGGGCCTGAATTGGTTTTCAGCTCTTTAGCGCCACCATTTGGGCTCCTTCTGCTAATTTCATGTTAATAGAAGTCTGATGAGTGTCAATTCACGCTTTTCATTCTGCGCTTTTCATTTAGCGCTTTTCAGTTTGCGATTTTCATTTTGTGATTTTCAGTTAGTTTCTGAATGCTGTTTGTCAACCAGACATGTTGCTGAATCGGAGGAGATAGTGTGTTATCTATTATTGGCCTTGGAGTTATTGCTTTCAAGTCCAGTCCAGGAACAGGAGGAGGAGGATTTCTTGGAGCAAAAATTGGTTGCTTTATTAATCGTGACCAATTATGTCATATGCCTTTGCTGTGGGAGCTCCAGGAGAATAATCCTGATGATTTTTGGAATTATCACCGGTTGACGGACCCCTGCTTTCACCAACTCCTGGCATTGCTGATCCCCTATTTTAAGAAGCAGGACACATGCATGAGGCTTTTATTTTATTTTTTGGTTGAATAATAATTATTTGATTTGTTATATTTTCTATATTTTTGGATGCATAGAATGCACTTTTTGGTTAAGTTCTATTGGCAGATAGCATGTCTAATTTTATTTGTTTTCTTTTTTTAATGCACAATAAAAAAAAAATTGTAGAATAATACTTGGCTATGTGTTTTACTTCAAATGACAGTTTGGGAGTAGGCAGTTACATTTTAAAAAATATGTAAAATGTAAAATTAACAAGGAAAACACCAACATAGTTGTATCTTTGATTTAAAAACTATGGGATAATGGTGTTGTGGTAACTTGCCCAAAAAAAAATCATACCAATATTATTCTTGATATCAGTAGAAAAAAAAAAAAGCCTTTGAAAATTTGTTTGCAATAACTCCATCAGTATCACCAGCAAAGCAGCTTCATTATTATCCCATTAAAGAAGAAGAGAATGTGCGCTGCATTTGGAGATTTCATAATTTGCCACGTCACGAATGTTAATTCTTCATTACGAACGCTAGTTTACAAGACCAACCACTTCTGGCTCATCCTTGCTTCCAAGCATGAGTGTTTGTACTTTAGACTTTTGTCCGACGGACTTACATAGTTACAGAGTTAGTAAGGTTGAATAAAGACACCAGTCCATCCAGTTCAACCTGTGAGTGAGTGTCTACAATTGTCCCTATCCCTGTACATTGCACACTCACATCGGTACCTACCCTCAAGGAGCCCACAATCCAAGGTCCCCACTCATATACTAGGGCCAATTTTGGACAGAAGCCAATTAACCTACCTGCATGTCTTTGGACTGGTATACACACGCTCCGAAAATCCGACAACGGACACTTGTCCGTGGAAAATTTTCAAACCTGCCGTTCAACATTTGTCCGTGGAAAATCCGACAACAATTGTCCAATGGAGCGTCCAAAGGTTGGATTTGGATTCCGCCAACATCCTGTCATCACACAATTCCCGTCGGAAAATCCGATCGTGGATTTAGCCTTGCGTCATCCACAATCGAAACCCAACTCCAATTTTATACTTTCTCTACAGTTTCTTAGAACTCTTTAACCTTCTAACCTTTTTTTTTCTTGTTTTTCAGTCCCAACTATCACGTACAAAAAATGTTGCTGCCCTCCAGAATCTCCATAAAAGTCCAGTAGAGGATACCAGTAGAGTTTATTTTGAGAGGGCTCCTCAAAGCTTGTCCCCTAATATAGAATCTTTTTCGAAAGTACAGCAAGCTTCCTAAATCTTTGATCCCATTGTGTCACGATTCTTCCCAGCAACAGCAGGATATCGCTGGGAATTCATGCTAATAGAGGCATGCAGTTCCTATCAGAGGTCAACAAGAGCAAGACGGCCGTTTAACCCTTTGGGTGGATGAATGAGTCATGTCCCACAGAACACATTTTAAAGCCCAGATATGTCAAACCAGCACTTCTCGCCCTTTTAAAGAGATTCTATCTTTAATACTATTGTTTTTAATTCTTTACATATTTGAATATATGATAATTGTCTTTAGAGTATATCTCTGCCCACTTTGTTTCATTTTGGATAATGTACTGCTGTTCGTTTTTTAGCCATCTGAATTGCGTTAGAGAGACTTTTCTTCATTTCCTACCTTTAAGAGTCAACAGGAAGTAAAAGGATATCGTTCCAATATGAGCGATATCTCCTCCTAGAGAGTTTCCATAGGAATAAGTGTCCCCATTGAAAGACGTCCCCTTTATTTGCGTTCTGGTGGCAAATCAATGTTTGAATTTACCTTACTTTTATTCCCGATGAGACTGGGGGTGAGGACTTTTGGAGAAAGTCAATCTCCCTAATGGGGGCACATATGGCAATAAAAGCCTGACTGTTCTAAATATGTATTTTAAATAAATGACAGGTGCTCTCTACATAAATATGCATTTGGAAGGTCTTGAAAGTCTTCCTTATCTTTGGAAATTCATTAACTGTTGGTGGGTCCAAAGTTCAATTGAACTAGACTCTACCAGCATGGTGTGTGGAAGCAGTGGACTCTCTGCTAAGTTCCAACACACCTCTGCTGAGTCAGACTAATAGCCCTACATTTAGAAAAGTTTACACTTCCTGCCAGTTTAAGAGCTCTAGCAACGACTCGGCAAGGGGTGTGATTGACACCTTCTGAGAACCCACTGCTTCCACACAAAACGCAAGGGTCCTTCTCTATATCATGCTGGCAGGTGACAGGCATTTCTACTTAGCTCCAATTCCCAGCCACTCTGTGAATTTGGCTCCTGCGGGCCTGGTATATGGTGGAGGTCTCCTATGCGGCTTGCCTTGACAGGAATCAAGGTGGGGCCACCGTAAAAAAAAAAAAGGAGGAATTTGGAAGCAGCAGTCTATCTGCTCCAGATCGCCTCTTCAAATGAGCCAGAATACTGCACTACACTTTTCACTGAAGCTGGAAATGAGACAAAATGTATCCTTGGATCCCCTTCCCCACACTGCAAGGGTTAAATGCTCATTTAGTCTAGTTGTGCAGAGATAAGGTGTATTAACTTACTTTTGCCTTTAGCAAGGTCTCTCAATTAATGTACTGAAATCAAGAAATAAACAGAGGGCACACTGGCCTAGTGCATTATCCTGATTTGACTTTATTGGATAAAACTCCAGTTGGCTCTGATGAAGAGGCGATACCTCGAAACGCGTCAACCAGTCTTACTGTGGGACGTTTCATCTGTTTTGTGATACCATGGAGGTAAAGCTGCCTAGTATTTGCTATGCTCTGTCCAAGCGCATGTTTGTGAGTATCATTTTTATCTAATAATAATAGTAAAGTAATACTACTGTGGGGCCTGTCTTCGAGCTTGTTGTTTATATTGAACTCTTAATTATTGTGACTGGTCCACCCCAGTGTCCTCTCTAAGACACTTTAGACCGTAGTTGCAGACTCACCCCCTCATGCACAGTACGATGCAGGGTTTGCATGATGACAAAGGGGGACTACTCCAAGCCTGAAGCTTCAGGACAGTGCTGGAGCCTGAAATAAGGTAAGTAATACACCTTATCCCTGCACCCCTGTACTATCACAAGTATTTGACTCTTGGGTGGGGGGCACTGCAAGTGTACATTTTTTCTTATTCCCAGAGTTCAGCTTTAAGCCTCTAAATAATGGTGTAGCGACCTACTCTAGTTAGGCTGTCAGGCTAAATCTTGTTTTTGGCATCACTGTAGTGGGTGGAGCAGTGATCTATTGTTTTTGTCTGGTCAGGATTTCTTAAGCTGGGTGTTTGATTTCTCACACCTGTTTTTGGAAGAAGCTTCCACAATATAGGCCAGGAAGAGTCAAATGACCAGTATGAATATTTATCATGCTCCATTCCCTAGAGGGAGGCATCCATAAGGTGGCTGGGGAGGTGATAATGATCTGCCAGGAATTTCTAGAGTGTTTGCTCCTCTCCAAGGAATACAAAAACAAACAGGTTCCTCTGTGGGACTTTTAAAGGCAGAAATTCCTTGACAAATAAATGTAATGAAAATATATTTCCAGGGAGGGTTCCAGTACTCCTGCGACTGCTGCCTCTGTGGAATGTTTATTGATAAGAAGAAATTGCAGTCTGGGCCTCAGCAGGAGCTGGGCTGAGGGCCCAGGGGAGACTGGTAAATGATTAGTCCAGGAAGGTACTGTCTGAAGTCCTGGTTTGGAGAAGGACCTTTTATCTCCCATCTAGGATCTCCTGGTGGAAGATGGATGGTGGTCAGCTCCTGGGACACTGTGAGTACAGTAGGACCTCATTCAGGACCTTCATGTGTGACTGCACTTAGGAGGATTTAGTGTAAAGTGGGATTTTTCTCACTCTCCCCTCTTTGCCTGACCAGAGACCATGTTGACCTTTCATTGGCCCTTTAAGATTGTTCTCTCATGGCTATCGTCGTTTTGGAGTATCCTAAATCCCTTTAACCCCTCTCCTGTTCTTCAGCAATAAATTCTAAAAAAGATATCACCTACCTAGACTGAGCCTGTGTTGTTGGTGTACATGGAACGCTGCTTGTAGCAGCCTCTGTCTTAGCAAGGGAGACCTGGGCATATTCTCAGCAACTCCTCCAGGGTAAGTGCTCCAATTGCATTAGGCATTTTGAAAAGTATGGAGGAAATGTAGAGAAAAAAATTATTTGTGGGTTTAAGGGCTCATTCACATGGCTGACTTTCTAAAAAAAATAAGCAGTGCTCAATGCATATTCTTTTTTGTATCTGCTTTTTATTGGGAATTTGACAAGTAGAATTATTTTCACTTCCTGTCACTACTGCCATACTAGTGAATTCTTCTTTATATTCAATTAGGCTACAACACTGACATCTGCTGGCCACATAGAGAATTGCAATCCCCTCCTTTGTTGTATTTTTCATCATCTGCAAAAGGCATGAGCTTACAATGCAGTATGGCCAATTCTTATGTATGCAGCATGGAAAAGTGTGCGATATCACATGCATTCTTACAGCAGGCTATTTTCTGGCAGGCGTGCCAAGGTGCCATTTATTCTTAATGGCATCTTAAACACACCAGCCAATTCACTGCGCTGAATCACACCGCAATGGTATCCTATTGACATATTGTAGTGCGATCTGATTGAAAGACGCCCGTTCTTATTTTGTGTGATTGTTGCATGAAGGGCAACCCATTAAAAAATGAACATAATGCACCTTAATGCACAAAAATGCAAGTGCGCCGTCACATCCGCATAGATGGAAAGCAGCCTTAGCCCTTGTACACACGGTCAGACATTCCGACAACCAAATCCGTCGGATTTTGTCCGACGGGTTTTCTCTGAAACTGTTGCATACACACGGTCGGACAAAGTTATCGGAAAATCCAATCGTTCAGAACATGATGACGTTCATTCGTTACGACGGGACTACGTTCAGGCTAGTAGCCAATAGCTTTGGTGTAGGAATTTGATCTGAGCATGCGTGGCACTTTGTCCGATCGGAATTCTCTACACATGATCGGACAAAGTCCGATCGGATCATGTTGTCGGAAAATGTTTTATAGCCAAGCTGGAAAACTTGGTCCGTCGGATATTCCGACGGAAACAGTCCGATGGAGCCCACACACTGTCGGATTATCCAACAACACGGTCCGATCGGACATTTTCTGTCGGAATGTCCAACCATGTGTACAAGGGCTAAGGCTATCTTCACACTTTTGTGCTTCTGTTTGAATGCATTTTCTATGTGTTTTTCAATGCAAACGCATTTTTTTTGCATCTTGTGCCTTCATACATCATGCGTTTTTCATGTTGCCTAATTAGAAACTATTTGGGCTTATTCACACACAACTCATACTCACACAAACAAGACATTTTTGGAGCATTTGTCTATGCGCGTTTTCAGGCTTGAGCGTTTTTATTTTAGCCAATAGAATGATAGTTACCAGGAGAAGGAGACACCAAAAAATTACACAAAAAAAATACTTATGCGCATGCCTCCCATCTGTGCACTGCATTTTTTTAAATATCTCAGTGCAAATTATTTTGCCCACTTTCACGTTCTTTGGGGCCAATAGAAGTTGTTGTGTATGATGCATTTTTCATGCGGTTCCAGCCACTGTTAATAAACCTAAATAGTATTTTATTGCTCAAAATAAAAAAATCGCACAATGGACGAAAACACATCAAAAACAAACATCAATGGATGTGCAAAACATTCAGCATGCATTTGAAAATGCATTAAAAACACATCACAGCTATTACCCTGTTTCCCTGAAAATAAGACCTAGCTTGATTGTCGGTGATGGCTGCAATATAAGCCCTACCCCCCAAATAAGACCTACAAGGACTTTAACTAGGGCTTATTTGGGGGTAGGGCTTATATTGCAGCCATCACCAACAATCATGGTCTTATTTTCAGGGAAACAGAGTATATTCATAGCTCCCAACTGTCCCTGATTTCGAGGGACTGTCCCTGATTTGGAGCAATGTCCCTCTGTCCTTCATTCCTCCTCATTTGTCCCTCATTTTGGTCTGATCTATATAGTTATATATGTTTCCCAGTGCTAAACCTTTAATCCAAATTCTAAATTGCTGCATTTGTAAATTTAAAAAAAGCCAATATAAAGTAATAGCAGTGGTATCTGTATTGGGGTACCCACTCCTGAGTCCTGCACCCTGTGCAATGCCCACTCCTGAGTCATGCTACCCTGTGTAATGCATACACTATGTGAATGTTTTTAATCCCCTGTACTTTAGGATCAGACTTAAAGTGTGAGTGTCTTGGCAATGTCCTAGAAACAAGGCAGGATGGTGGGATGTAATTTCTGGGAGTTTTTCAGCCAGGCTTCTGGAGGTATGCAAATGGTCTTCAGCTATAGCAAGGGCATTATTCAACTTCAGTCCAAGCTGCACAGTTTATTTTTATCTAAGGCGCCCCTTATTTTAATAAGCATTTTTTTTTTTAACATTTAAAGAGGAAGTAAACCCTGATGGGTATTTCTTTAACTACTTGCCACCCGCCCACTGACATATGACAGTGGGACGGTGCAGCTCTCGTTCTGGGATGCCGTCATATGCGCCCATGCATCCCAGAACCGCTGCACAGGCGCACAGGGATCGCGGCCACGATGTGTTGCTAGGACATGGTGAAAGCCTGATCTCTGTAAAGAACCGCATTCGCGGCTCTTTAACCATGTGATCGGCTGTGTCCAATCAGCTGATAATCACTCTGTCAGTGTGAGGCAAGGAGAGCCGATCAGTGGCATCCCCTCGCAGGGAACAACAAAACATGTAATCAGGGCACTGATCATCAGTGCCCTGATTACAATATAATGCCACCATGTCACCAGTGCCAGCAATCAGTGCCCACCAGTGCCAGAAATCAGTGCCCACCAGCCCCACCAAGTGCCACAAATCAGTGTCCATTAGTGATGCCAGTGGGTGCTGGCTATCAGTGCCGCATATCAATGCTGCCTATCACTGCTGTCCATCAATTCCCATCAGTGCCGCCCATCAATGCCCATCAGTGCCGCCTATCAGAGCCCACCAGTGCCAATCAGTGCCCATCACTTCACCTATCAGTGTCCATCAGTTCCACCTATCAGTGCCACATATCAGTGCCCCATCAGTGTCTATAAGTGCGGCATATTAGTGCCTCCTCATCTGTGCCACCTAATCAGTACCCATAAGGGCTGCCTCGTCAGTGCCCATAAGCACCACCTCATCAATGCCCACCAGTTCAGCCTATCAGTGCTGCCTCATCAGCGCACATCAGTGAAAAAAAAAAATTACTACCAAAAGAAAGTTATATTTGTGTGAAGAAGATTATAAAAATTTTAATTGGGTACAGTGTAGCATGACCGCGCAATTGTTATTCAAAGTGTGACAGTGCTAAAAACTGAAAAATGGCCTGGGCAAGAAGGGGGTGTAAGTGTCCTGTAGGCAAGTGGTTAAATAATAAAACATTTAACAATAGATGACCAATACAATTCTGTACATATTGGAAACTTTTTACAAGAAATAAGCTAAAATAAAAAGCTTCTCCCTCTAAGACCTTGTTCACATACTACAGCGGGGTCCCATATGAGAACCGTGTTTACTTGCACAGGGATACTCCATGCATCCCCGTGTAGTCAGACCCACTCATGGTACTAAGGACATGGCGGCTACATGGAGGGAGCCAGTGCTCCCAATCTGACATCCATGTGGTGCGGGTGCAAGGCCCTCAATGCAGACAGTGTGCATTCAGGGACCCCGTAACCTGCATACACCCACACAGATGTCAGACTGGGAGGAGCAGCTGTGTCCATGCAGCCGCTGCAAGAAATATGTCACAGCACCAAGGAACTCCAAGGAAATGGCCCAACACTTATTTGATCCAATCACAGCAGTAAAACGTGATGTTTTGGAGCCATGCAGGACCCCTTTATCAGGCATGTGTGCCCAATGAAGGGGTCCTGTGTGGCTCTGAAACATTGCTATCTTCTGCTGTGACATAAAAAAATCAATCGGTGCAGCGTAGAAAAAAATGTTTCATCCTTCAAATCTTTTTGTTCTCTTGTCTTAAAGCGGGATTCCACCCTAAAGTGGAACCTCCGCTGATCGGATCCCTCCCCCCCTCCGGTGTCACAATTGACACCTTTCAGGGGGGAGGGGGGTGGAGATACCTGTCAAAAGTAGGTATTTTCACCCACTCCTGGGCATAGACTCCCGTGGGAGTCTACGCCATTTCCTGCCCTGCCGCGCTGTCTGCTGGGACACACACGGGTCCCAGTGACAGCGCGGAGATTTCCTACTGCGTGGCGCGGCTCGCGCATGCGCAGTAGGGAACCGGGAAGTGAAGCCGATTCGCTTCACTTCCTGATTCCCTCACCCAGAATGGTGGCGGCAGCAGCCGAGAGCCGAGCGATCGATCGGCCTCGGCTGCCGGCATCGCTGGAACCCGGGACAGGTGAGTGTCCATTTATTAAAAGTCTACAGCTGCTGGCTTTTAATATTTTTTTTTTTGGTGGAATCCCTCTTTAAATGCATTTTTAAATATATCTAGTGTAACTACTTGGATTTGTCTTTCATTAAACTTTTAATACTCTGTACAATAACACTCAGACTGAAAGAGGGAAGGGTAGCACTAGGAGCCCAATCAGTGCACATGAACTGGTAAGGCGCATTCTGACAGAGGCACGACCAATCATCTCAAAGTCATAGGCTGAAGGTGGGGAGCTGACCAGGCTGTACTGCTAAACTGCAGTAAAAAAAACAGGTCACTAAGCTGGCTGTGCTATCTGGCAGGGCTGAGGACTGGCTGAACAGCTCTCATATTCTGTATGTATTTTATGTGTTTATATAGCTGTCTGCATAAAATCCAAATAAAAAAAAGAACTCCAGAAGGCTATAATATAAACCTCCCGTTCATAGGCGTGCGCAAGGGGTGTGTCGGGCGTGCCTAGGCACACCCTATTCACCATGTGCGGTGCAGATTCCTCCTGCTGATATTTCACCAAAGCAATGGGGCTCCTAAAAAAATAGAAAAAAATTAATTAAAAAAAATAATAAAAATAAAAAAACTACTGACACCATCCACTGCCCTACTGACATATCCACTGCTCTACTGACATATCCACTGCTCTACTGACACCATCTATGTTTTAATACATTTGGGGTGCACACCCTAATGCAATAAGCTGCGCACACCTATGCTCCCTTTTAATGAAAGTACACTGTAATCAGGACAACCAGCTCTATGTAAGAGTCCGCAAGGATCTAAGAGTCGCTAAGCTGTAGATAGATTTAAAAATTCATAACTCTCACATGGATTCTAATCTGCATTCATTGCATGCATGGCTAAGTCGTGGCACAATATACAAAACTCTGCATCCCCTGACATAAAAAGGTTATGTGCCTTACCTTTTTCAGCCACTAAATGGTGCTGTTGCATACCCTCCAGCACCAATAGAAAACATTTTTCTTTTCATTCTGCCAATACAAGGAATTTTGGTACCACCATGTAGCCCATCCATTCTGTTAGCGTGTACCAGCCGCCTACCTCTGAAATGCGTTGGCTCATTCTATACATTTTTATATTTTCAATAAACATTTGTTTTCTCCAGCTAAGAGTTGCATCAATTCGGACACTGGGCGCTCTTTCCTTCCCATTCAAGTATTGAGGGACAACGGAAGTCTTAATCTTTTGGGTTATGCTGCCTCCTACAGGAGGACTGGACACTAGCAAACAGAAAACTGTAACAAGCCTAGGGTATTACCCCTCCTACTACCAGCATGTCTTACTTTTTTGCTTGCAGGATGGATGTCCTTTCTCATTTGCACTGGTTTAAGACTTAAGACCTTCTCATGCTATGCTCCAAAACTATGAAATTCACTTCCTAAGAACGTCAGAGAGTCATCTTCTCTAAACTCATTCAAATCAAATCTAAAAACGTTTTTCTTTAGACAAGTCCTTTTTCCCTTATGTTATGTTATCCTGTGTATTTCATGTGTCTTCCTTGTAAAGCGCTTTGAGAAGCCACCTTTAAAGGCGCATAAAGTTGATTAATATTATTATTACCTTACTTTAATTCCTTTTAAATCCAGATTTTTCCATATCTAGTTGTATGCGGTTTCTTCACTTCCTGGCAGCTACCCGTCACCATAGTTTTGACTTTCAGTCCTAAGCTGGCCAGACACTAGTAGAATTATGGTCAATCTTTATTTTTTTAGGACAGTTTGTTCAATTTTCTAATGGTTAGTGTGGTCAAATTGACATTCATTTTCAACTATAGTAATGAGAAAATTTAAAGGAGTAGGATGGATAATTGTTATGTATGTGTTTTTTCATTTAGGAAATTACACACGTTAACCACTTCAGTCCCGGAAGGATTTACCCCCTTCCTGACCAAGCCCTTTTTTAGCGATACGGCACTGCGTCGCTTTAACTGACAGCTGTGCGGTAGTGCGACGTTGTACCCAAACAAAATTGACGTCCTTTTTTTTCCCCACAAATAGAGCTTTCTTTTGGTGGTATTTGATCACCTCTGTTTTTATTTTTTGCGCTATTAACATAAAAACATAAAAAAAAGGCCGACAATTTTGAAAAAAAAGTAATATTTTTTACTTTTTGCTATAATAAATATCCCCAAAAAATCTAATTTCTTCCTCAGTTTAGGCCAATATGTATTCTTCTACATATTTTTGGTAAAGAAAAAATCACAATAAGCGTATATTGATTGGTTTGCACAAAAGTTATTGCGTCAACAAAATAGGGGATAGATTTATGGCATTTTTATTTAAAAAAAATATTTTATTAGTAATGGGGGCGACCTGCAATTTTTATTGTGACTGCGACATTGCAGCAGACAGATCGGACACTTTTGACACTATTTTGGAAACATTGACATTTATACAGCAATCAGTGCTATAAAAATGCCACTGGCAGGGAAGGGGTTAAACACTAGGGGACGATCAAGGGGTTAAGTGTGTTCCCTCAGCGTGTTCTAACTGTAGGGGGATGGGCTCACTAGGACATGACAAAGATCACTGCTCCAGATCACTGGGAGCAGTAGATCCCTGTCATGTTGTTAGGCAAAACAGGGAAATGCCTTGTTTACATAGGCATCTTCCCCTTCTGCCTCTCCATGCTACGATAGCAGGCCACCGTTGGACATTGAACCCATGGTCATGCTCCAGCGGCGTGCGCCCGTTAGCCGCCGATTACGGAGTGACATACGAGTACGTCGTTTTGTGCACACCAGTGCCACTTTGCCAATGTATATCGGTGTGAGGTGGTCGGCAAATGTTGTTAAAAGAAAACTCAATTTTTTGCAGTAATTTTGAATCAACATTTGTCAAGTCATCGAATGTATCGAGAATTTTCATACCATTATTCGTATGAACGTTTGTTTAACAATCTACTACGGTAGTATATGGCCAGCTTTACTATGATTGGACCCCGCTGGATTGGACTTCATGGGCTGAGCCTGGAAGTTACCGTTGGGCACTGAGCACATCACTTTCCAGGTGTAGAGTTGTTGGCATTGCCTCTGAACTTCCTTCATTAAGATAAAAAACCTTCTACCTATAGAACCACTTTAAACTGAGAAAATGTATCATTTTAAGAAGGTCATTTTGAAATTGATGGCAGCAACAAGTCTCAAAAAAGTTGGTACAGGGCCATGATTACCACGTTTTAGTATACCTTCTCCTTTTAACTATACTCTGTAAACATCTGCGAACAGTGGAGACCAGTTTCTGGAGTTTTGAGAAAGGAATGTTGTCCCATTCTTGCCTGATACAGGATTCTAACTGCACAACATCCTGGGTCTTCTTTGCCGTATTTTTAGTATCAAGATGCACCAAATTTTTCAATTGGTGAAAGGTCCGGACTGCAAGCATGTCAGTTAAGCACCCATACTGTTTTTCTATGAAGCCATGCTGTTGTTATAGATACAATATGTGGTTTAGCATGGTTCTGCTGAAATATGTAAGGTCTTCCCTGAAAAATACATCATCTGGACGGAAGCATATGGCATATGTTGCTTTCAAACCTGGATTCATCTTTCAGCACTGATGGTGCCTTTCCAGATGTGCAAGTTGCCCATTCCATGTACCCCCATACCATCAGAGATGCAGGCTTTTGAACTGAGCGCTGATAACAGGCTGGAAAGTCCCTCTACTCTTTAGTCCAGAGGATGCAGCACCCATGGTTGCCAAAAAGAATGTCTTTGATTCATCTGACCGCAGAACAATTTTTCCACTTTGCAACAGACCATTAAATGAGCTTTGGCCCAGAGAAGATGGCAGCTTTTCTGGATCATGTTCAGATATGATTTCTTCCTTGCATGATAGAGCTTTAAAATGCATTTTTGGAAGGCACAGACAACTGTGTGGAAGTATTCCTGAGCCAATGCAGTGATGACTGTCACAGAATCATGCCTGTTTTTAATGCAGTGCCATCTGAGGGCTTGAAGATGACATCCAATATTGCATTTTGGCCTTGTCCATTGCGCACAGAGATTTCTTCAGATTCTCAGAATCTTTTGATATTATGTACGGTAGATGAAGATATATTTAAAGTGATACTTTATATTTAAAGTCTCCTTTTTTTTTTCCTTTAAAAATAACAAACACGTCATACATAACTCCTCTGTTTAGTGTTTTTTCACAGAGCAGCCTGGATCCTCCTCTTCTCAGGTCCCTCTTCGGTGCTCCTGGCCCCTCCCTTCTGTCAAGTGCCCCCTCAGCAAGCAACTAGCTTTGGGTTCACTTGGAAAGCCATATGAACCCAATTGAACTCTCCCCTCAATGACCTTAACCATCAAACGATTCAGATCTGGGATCACATCCTGTCCAGAGGGGGCTTATCGAATCACCTGAGGCCTATGACCCCCCGTCTTTGGAACCCCGGCCTTCCTTTCAGCTATGTACGTAACAGGATTCGAATCACGGCGAAAAGAATATCATAGGAGGCTTGCCCAAGTCCTTAGAGCAGACCACACGCTAAGGACAGATACCCCTTCCGATTCGCTTTCCCGACACCCCATGCAGTGGCTTCAGAGGCTACAAACTCCTTCTTACATTCAGACTTTCCCATCCATACCAGACATCCTAGCTGAAAAAGACAGGATTTGAGGAACTGCTCAAGTAGGCAGAACCCTCAACGCATGTGGTCTCTCAACTTTACTCCCCTTTGCTCAATATTTCTTCTCCTGACCTTCCACCATTTACAAAGGCCTGGGAGGCAGAGCTACGGCACTCTATCTCTCTTATTGACTGGCAAAAATGCTTTATCCTGATGCACAAGCAATCCCTAGCCACCAAGGGAAAAGGATTTAAATGGGTAAGAAGATGGTACGACTTTACACCATTTCAACTCAACAGTGCCAGATACCTGTTGGCGGTGTCTTGGCTCCCGGGGTATCATGCTCCACATCTGGTGGGCATGCCCTCCTGTACAGGGATTTTGGCAATGGATCTTCAAACTTCTGTAAACTGATGGCGACATCTATTCAACCTTCACCTGAGGGAGTTTTCTTATCTATACTCCCTGGAATGTTCAAATCCATTAAAAAAGATGTATTGCGACACTTTCTGGTAGCGGCCAGAGTAGTGATTCCCCATCACTGGAGATTGACAACCATGCCTTCCCTGGGGGATTGGGCTACTGAAGTGGGCCGCAATAGGGACCTTAAACGTCTGTTGACTGAGGAATATGGTAAAGATGAACAGTTTTCTCTCTTTGTGGTCCATCTTCCGATACTCCTCGGAGTTTATCTCCTGGGCTGAGAGTAGCCTGGAGGACATCACTTCATGACTAGGCAGTAATGATACCACTTGTAAATGTTTCACTTCACACTGCAGCTGGAGGTTCGTTTGGGTGGTCGCTCTGGAATCTCCATAGGTTCTCCTCATATTATTTCCCGTGCTGGTCAAATGTTCTTAGTCTATAGTATTCGGCTATTTTCCGTATTGATTGGTGATTGTTAACTCTCATGGTCAAATGTTCTTAGGAGTATTTTATTCTTGATTTTTTCAGATATTTTTTATTAGGATCGAACGTTATGGAATATTAGACCCCATTCAAATGGGGCGGTATCTGTCCAAGCGGGGTGTCACCACTGATCCTCACCGAGCAGGCGGATAACAGATCCCTGTCCGCTCCACTATGCTGTCCAATGACATATGCTGCCCCATAGAGAACAATGGGTGGTCCGATCGGGTCTGCCTGAAAAACAGACAGGCGGACCCGATCAGTCCACAGGTTTGAAAGGGGCCTTAGATTCGCTTGACGAATGCCAAAAAGGAAACTATAAGCCCTTGTACACACGGTTGGACATTTAGACGGAAAATTTCCGATCGTACCGTGTTGTCGGATAATCCGACCGTGTGTGGGCTCCATTGGACTTTTTCAGTCGGAATGTCTGACCAACAAATTTTGAGAGCTAGATATAAAATTTTCCGACAACATGATCCGATCGGACCTTGTCCGATCGTTGGTAGAGAATTCCGATCGGACAAAGTGCCACGCATGCTCAGATCAAATTACGAGACCAAAGCTATTGTCTACTAGCCTTAAGCCTCATACACACGATAGGACTTTGTACAAACTTTCCCTTGGATTTTTGTACAAAGGGCGTCGGCCCTGAACTTGTATTGCATACACACAGCAGGACTTTTTCAGCCAACTTTCACCAAATCATGTGGTTTTTCTGCTCTTTACCGCCACCTTTGGTCAACTTCTGTATTGTTGTCTGATCTTTTGCATTGGTCCTGAGCATGCCTGTTTGTACTTTGTACAAAAGTCCTATGGTTTTCTGTACACACGATCAGACTTTGCTCCATCGGACTTTTGTTGCCAGAAAGTTTGTCCGTTCGCACAGCCAACAAAAGTCAGATGTAAACCAAAAAAGTTTGTCCGATGGAGTGTACACACGGTCGGATGTTGCTCCAAAACAGCTAATTTGCATGTTTGTTGTTAAAAAGTCTGATCGTGTGTATGGGCCTTTACCGTAGTGCCGTCGTAACGAACGAATGTCATCATCGGATTTTCCGACAACTTTGTCCGACCGTGTGTATGCAACACCAGTTTCAGACAAAATCCGTCATAAAAAATCAGACGGATTTTGTGGCCGGAATGTCCGACCGTGTGTACAAGGGCTTACACACATATTATAAACATTACAGGTATTATGTGTAAAGGCCCATACACACGATCTGACTTTTTGACAACAAACATGCAAATTAGCTGTTTTGGAGCAACATCCGACCGTGTGTACGCTCCATCGGACAAAATTTTTCTGTTTTCATCGGACTTTTGTTGGCTGTGCGAACAGACAAACTTTTTGACAACATAAGTCCGATGGAGCAAAGTCCGATCATGTGTACGCAAAACCATCGGACTTTTGTACAAGGTACAAACACGTATGCTCAGAACCAATGCAAAAGATCAGACTACAATACAGAAGTTGACCAAAGGTGGCGCTGGAGTAATTGAACGTCCTCTGTTGAAGTGTCATCAGTACGTTGAAACGTCACTACGATCGTGTTTGTTGCCTAAAAAGTAGGACTACGCCCTTTGTACAAAAGTCCACGGGAAAGTTTGTACAAAGTCCGATCGTGTGTATGAGGCTTTACAGTTGCACAAATATTAAAGGCCCATACACATGATCAGACTTTTTGACAACAAACATGCAGGGCTGGTGCAAGGATCTTTGACACCCTAGGCGAAACCTAATTTTGCCGCCCCCCCCCACTGCTGCGCCCCTGACTCCACTTTACCCTGCCCTTGCTACACATGTGACCTATCTGACCCCTACACTGACCCCCTGACACATATACTAATCCACCTGACTCCTACTTCCTGCACTACTCACATCACACTGACCCCTACACTGACCTACCTGATAATTACACTGACCTACCTGGCACCTACACTAACCCACCTGACACCTACACTGACACCTACACTGACCATGACACTGACACCTACACTGACACCTACACTGACCATTACACTGACACCTACATTGACACTGACACCTACACTGACCATCACACTGACACATACACTGACACTGGCCATCACACTGACACATACACTGACACTGGCCATCACACTGACCATCACACTGACACATACACTGACACATACACTGACACTGGCCATCACACTGACCATCACACTGACACATACACTGACACTGGCCATCACACTGACACATACACTGACACATACACTGACACTGGCCATCACACTGACCATCACACTGACACATACACTGACACTGGCCATCACACTGACCATCACACTGACACATACACTGACACTGGCCATCACACTGAGACATACACTGACACTGACCATCACACTGACACCTACATTGACATTGACACCTACACTGACCATCACACTGACCATCACACTGACACATACACTGACACTGACCATCACACTGACACCTACATTGACATTGACACCTACACTGACCATCACACTGACCATCACACTGACCCATACACTGACACAGGCCATCACACTGACACATACGCTGACCATCACACTGACACATACACTGACACATACACTGACACATACACTGACACATACACTGATACATACACTGACCTACCTGACTCCTAGTTCCTGCATTACTCACACACAAACCCCCTACATACAGCTCAATGTAGATCAGGGAAGAACCACCCTCCTCCTTACCTCTGCTCTTTGATGCTTCAGCGACCATAATCAGGGCCTCTCCTCAGCACTGGGTGTGCAGAATTGTTCAGGAGTCCATGCCAGCGCCGTCCACCCGCTCCGCCTCCACGATGTCCTGCCAGGGCCAGGCCAGCGCCGTCCACCCGCTCCACGATGTCCCTCCAGGCCAGCACCGTCCACCCGCTCCACGATGTCCCTCCAGGCCAGCACCTAGGGTTGCCACCTTTTCTTCAAGCTAAACCCGAACACTTTAACAGCGCACAGCAAATTTTTGCCTCTCCTTAGAGACCCCCCATTAGAACAGAGTGCCCTTATATCAGTGCCCTATTAGATTAAAGACCCCCATTATATGAGAGTCCCTTTATATCAGTGCCCCCTAAAGACTTCCATCAGTTCAGGAATCCCCCTTTCACATTAAAGTCCCCTTTAGATCAGGAGTCCCCCTTCATCAGGTTTTGGGAGTCTGGCGTCCCCCTTTACACCAGGAGTCACCCTTTACATTAGGAGCACTGTACTGTGCATCAATGGTCCCCCTATGAGATCAGAGTCCCCCTCTTCACATCAGAGTCCTCCCTCACAACAGCAGGGGCCCGTTATATCAGTAACTCCACATATCAAGGGCCCCTTTACATTAGGAGTCCTCCTTAAATCAAGAGACCCTCTTTCAAATCTCAATTTACATTAGTAGTCTTCTTTACATCAGTACCCCGGTGTGAAAGTAGGGGGCAGAGTGATAGGAGGGTAGCAGAGTGTGACAGGGGGGCACATAGTGACAGGAGGGGGGGCAGAGTGTGACAGGAGGGGGATGCAGAGTGTGACAGGAGGGGGATGCAGAGTGTGACAGGAGGGGGATGCAGAGTGTGACAGGAGGGGGATGCAGAGTGTGACCGGAGGGGGATGCAGAGTGTGACAGGAGGGGGTGCAGAGTTTCAGGAGGGGGCAGAGTGTGACAGGAGGGAGGAAGGGGTGCAGAGTGTGACAGGAGGGTGCAGAGTGTGACAGGAGGGTGCAGAGTGTGACAGGAGGGGGTGCAGAATGTGACAGGAGGGGGTGCAGAGTGTGACAGGAGGGGGTGCAGAGTGTGACAGGAGGGGGCGCAGAGTGTGACAGGAGGGGGCGCAGAGTGTGACAGGAGGGGGTGCAAAGTGTGACAGGAGGGAATGTGGTGTGACAAGAGGGGGTGCAGAGTGTGACAGGAGGGCGTGCGGTGTGACAAGAGGGGGTGCAGAGTGTGACAGGAGGGCGTGCGGTGTGACAGGAGGGGGTGTGGTGTGACAGGAGGGGGTGCAGGGTGTGACAGGAGGGGGGGCAGAGTGTGACAGTGGGGGCAGATGTGACAGGAGGGGGCCGAGTCTGACAGGAGGGAGTGCAGTGTGTGAAAGGAGGGAGTGCAGTGTGACAGGAGGGGGTGCAGAGTGACAGGAGGGGGTGCAGAGTGACAGGAGGGGGTGCAGTTTGACAAGAGGGGGTGCAGAGTGTGACAGGAGGGGATGCGGTGTGACATGAGGGGGTGCAGAGTGACAGGAGGGGGTGCGGTGTGACAGGAGGGGGTGCGGTGTGTGACAGGAGGGGGTGCAGTGTGACAGGAGGGGTGCAGTGTGACAGGAGGGAATGCGGTGTGACAGGAGGGGGTGGAGAGTGACAGGAGGGGATGCGGTGTGACAAGAGGGGGTGCAGAGTGTGACAGAAGGGGGTGTGGTGTGACAGGAGGGGGTGCGGAATGACAGGAGGGGGTGCGGAGTGACAGGAGGGAATGTGGTGTGACAAGAGGGGGTGCAGAGTGTGACAGGAGGGGGTGCGGTGTGACAGGAGGGGATGCGGTGTGACAGGAGGGGATGCGGTGTGACAGGAGGTGGTGCAGAGTGTGACAGGAGGTGGTGCAGAGTGTGACAGGAGGTGGTGCGGTGTGGGGTGCAAAGTGTGACAGGAGGGGGTGCAGAGTGTGACAGGAGGGGGTGCGGCGTGACAGGAGGGGTCCGTGCAAATACAGAGGAGTGGGGCAATTACAGAGAAGGGAGGGACAATTACAGAGGAAGGGGGTGCAAATACAGAGGAGAGGGGCAATTACAGAGGAGGGGAGGGCAATTACAGAGGAGGGGGGTGCAAACACACAGGAGGGGGTGGCAAACACAGAAGGGTCAAAACATAAGGGAGAGAGAGGCGACAGGCAGCTGCTGGTGCAGAAGTTTTTAATAAAATAAATGCTTAAAAGCAATCCACTCACTCTCCATGTCAGAGCTGTATATGTCAAGTCATATGTCAACTTCTGTGAAGTTGGCTGTCCCATTCTCCCCTCCGATCCACGCTGCTCTTATCACTGAATCGGGAAACTCATGTGAACTCATGTGAACTGTCAGCCTCTGATGATGGAGGCGTGGTTAAGCCTCTGGATTGCTCTGATTGGTCACAGCATCCCATGCTGACAGCTCACTGCAGTCTCCCCGCAGCTCTGTATCCTTGGCTTCCTCCAGCGATTCAGTGATAAGAGCAGAGTGGATCGGAGGGGAGGATGGGACAGCCAACTTCACAGACTGACATATACAGCTCTGACATGGAGAGTGAGTGGATTGTTTGCTTTTAAGCATTTATTTTATTAAAACCTTCCGCACCAGCAGCTGTCTGTCACCTCTCTCTCTCATATGTTTTGATTGCTCTGTAATTGCTCTCCCCACCCGCCGCTCCGATGCCCCTGCTGTCCAGGTCCCCCTGTGTGCTGGGGCTCGTAACGGGAGGCCCCATGGTACCCCTGTCAGCTGTCCGGGTGTGAGGCAGAGGGAAACCCGGGCACAGCCTCCCAAACCCGTACTGTCCGGGTCAAAACCGGACAGGTGGCAACCCTACCAGCACCGTCCACCCGCTCCACGATGTCCCTCCAGGCCAGCGCCGTCCACCCGCTCCACGATGTCCCTCCAGGCCAGTGCCGTCCACCCGCTCCACGATGTCCCTCCAGGCCAGCGCCATCCATCCACTCCATGATGTCCCCGCCGGGCGGGAGGTCAGCTGACAGACCTCTCAATGCTCCCATCTCCGCCGAGCCCCGCCCCTCCGCTGCACTCATAGAGACACACAGCGCCTCTCCACAGGGACAGGCTGGAGCAAAGGAGTCCCTGAGCGGCGCTGTGAGATAAACCCATGTGAGCACAGCGGGGCGCTCAAGGGGAAACATGGGGGATTGGTGGCGCCGGCGGCACATCACTGGGAGCGAGCGATCAGGAGAGCTGAGCTCACACTGGACAGAGGCCGTGGTTGCGCCCTAGGTAGTAGTGCGCCCTAGGCGGCTGCCTACTTCGCCTAGTGGTAGCGCCGGCCCTGCAAACATGCAAATTAGCTGTGTTGGAGCAACATCCGACCGTGTGTATGCTCCATCGGACAAACTTTTTTGGTTTTCATCAGACTTTTGTTGGCTGTGCGAACGGACAAACTTTCTGGCAACAAAAGTCTGATGGAGCAAAGTCTGATCGTGTGTACAGAAAACCATAGGACTTTTGTACAAACTACAAACAGGCATGCTCAGAACCAATGCAAAAGATCAGACAACAATACAGAAGTTGACCAAAGGTGGCGGTAAAGAGTAGAAAAAAACACGTAATTTGGTGAAAGTTGGCTGAAAAAGTCCTGCTGTGTGTATGCAATACAAGTTCAGGGCTGACGCCCTTTGTACAAAAATCCAAGGGAAAGTTTGTACAAAGTCCTATCGTGTGTATGAGGCTTTAGACATTTGAAAGGTGATGTATTTATTTTTTAATAAATTGATCCCTAAATGTATGCTGCTTTTCTGAAAATTGACTTTCTTTCAGTTCTGAAGGCCAGGTACACCAACCTTTTATGTGAAGACCTCCTTAAATTCATACATGAGGAACACACTGGCACAGAATATTTACACAATGACATAAAAACGGGTCACTCAACAAAAAAAAAAAAGCATTTTGACATTTCATAAATCATTCCATCTATTTAGTAAAACAAGCTTATGGAAATATTTTTGGTCCCTTTTTGAAGCCAACGCAATTGTTCTGTCTGGGAAAAATAATAAATGTGGTGTTTCCAATTTGATTTTAAAATTCATGGTGGTGAAAGAGTTAAGTTTTTGCAGACATGACTCAGATGAGAAAGTTCATTTTGTGGTTTGTCCAAGAATCTGACATGGATTCTTTTGTAATGGAAGAGAGAAAAAAATTTAGCATGGAATACAGAGGGCAACTTCACCCACCCATAAAAAATAGATGAAACAAAATCTCAATTGTATTAATTTTTTTTTTTGGGGGGGGGGGGGGGGGGACACTATTCCATGTTAGTTATGTATGTAGGTGCATTTTCTGATCCTATAATTGTTAAGCAAGGGTCTCTAAACTGCAGCCCACTACAAGATTTTATCCAACCCAAAGCGGGTAAGTAAGGGGCGCTTTGATGTGAACTCTGATGTAAGGGGGGACTCTGATGTAAGAAGGGACTCGAATGAGGACTCTGATGTAAGAAGGGACTCTAAAGGAGATCATGATGTAAGAAGAGATTCTGATGGGAACTCTGATGTAAGAAGGGACTCTGATGTCAACTCTAATTAAGTGGGGCTTTGATGTGGATTCCAATGTAAGGAGGGACTCTGATGTGGAGTCTGATGGGGACCCTGATGTAAGAAGAGACTCTGATGGGGTCCCTGATGTAAGAAGGGACTCTGATGAAGACCCTGATGTAAGAAGAGACTCTAATGAGGAGCCTGATGTAATTTTCTGATTTTTTTTTGGGGGGGGGACTCTATTCCCTGTTAGTTATCCTTTATAGTTGCTTTATGAAGAAGCATGTAGGTGCATTTTCTGATCCTATACTTGTTAATCTGTAGAGCAAGGGTCTCTAAACTGCAGCCCACTACAAGATTTTATCTGACCCGGAGCAGGTGTAAGGCTGGATTCACATCTATGCAGTTTTAGTGCTTTTTGCATTTTGCAGATTTGCACTACAGTCCATGTAATATGGATTCCTAGGGAGCACGTTCTGTAGAGCAAATCTGCAAAATGCAAAAAGCACAAAAAATGCATAGGTGTGAATCCAGCCTAAGGGGGGGGGGGGGGGGGACTTTTATGTGAACTCTGATGTGGACTCTGATGGGGACCCTGATAAAAGAAGAGAGTCTGATGAGGACCCTGATGTAAGAAGGGACTCTGATGAAGACCCTGATGTAAGAAGGGACTCTGATGAAGACCCTGATGTAATAAGAGACTCTGATGGAGACCCTGATGTAAAAAGGGATTCTGATGGGGGCGCCAACGTAAGAAGAGACTCTGATGGGGGCCCTGATGTAAGAAAGGTCTGTGATGTGAACTCTAATTTAAGGGGGGCTTTCATGTGGTTTCTATTGTAAGGAGGGGCTTGGGTGTGGACTCTGATGGGGACCCTGATGTAAGCAGAGACTCTGAGGAGGATCCTGATGTAAGAATAGACTTTGATAGGGACCCCAATGTATGAAAAGACTCTGATGAGGACCCTTATGTAAGAAAGTACTCTGATGTGAAATCTACTTTAAGGGGGCTTTCATTTGGTTGCTATTGTAAGGAGGGACTCGGATGAGGACTCTTAGGGGGAACCTGATATAAGCAGAGACTCTGATGGGGACCCTTATGTAAGAAGAGACTCTGATGAGAACTCTAGTTTAAGGGGGGCGTTTATGTGTCTTCTGATGTAAGGAGGGACTCTGATGTGCACTGTGTGTAACAGGGGCACTGATGTGAACTCTGGTGGGGATCCTGATAAAAGAAGAGACTCTGATGGGCACCCTGATGTAAGAAGAGACTCTAATGTGAACTCTAATTTAAAGGGGGGGGGGGGGGTTGATATGGATTCTGATGAAAGGAGGGACTCTGATGTGGACTGTGGTGTAACAACAGGGGCACTGATGTGAACTTTGATGTACAAAGGGACTCTGATGTGGGCCCTGATGTAAGAGGGGACTCTGATAGGAACCCTGAACTAAGAAGGGACTCTGATGAAAACTCTTATTTAAGGGGGGCTTTGATATGGATTCTGATGTAAGGAGGGACTCTGATGTAGACTGTGGTGTAACAGGGGCACTGATGTGAACCCTGATGTAAGGAGTAACTCTAATGGGGAACGATCCTCCCTAATGTAATTAATGTAAGGAGAGACACTTTACTGGACTTTAATATAAGGGGGCTCTGATAAGGACTCTGATGTAAGGAGGGACTCTGATCTGGACTCTGGTGTAAGAGGTGCACCGATGAGGACCCTGATTTTAGTGGAATTTAGAGTTTCCGCACTGGCTCTTTAAGCCTGCAGATTTCTGTGTGAAACTGCCTACAGTGGGTATAAAAATTGAGACTTTGAACTCTAATTTAAGGGGGCTTTGATGTAGATTTGGATGTAAGGAGGGACTCTGATGTGAACTGTGGTGTAACAGGGGCACTGATGTGGGCCCTGGTGTAAGGAAGGACTCTAATGGGGACCTTGATGTAAGGAAGGACTCTAATGGGGACCTTGACGAAGGATAGACTCTAATGGGGACCTTGATGTAAGGAAGGACTCTAATGGGGACCTTGATGAAGGATAGACTCTAATGGGGACCTTGATGTAAGGAAGGACTCTAATGGGGACCTTGATGTAAGGAAGGACTCTAATGGGGACCTTGACGAAGGATAGACTCTAATGGGGACCTTGATGTAAGGAAGGACTCTAATGGGGACCTTGACGAAGGATAGACTCTAATGGGGACCTTGATGTAAGGAAGGACTCTAATGGGGACCTTGACGAAGGATAGACTCTAATGGGGACCTTGATGTAAGGAAGGACTCTAATGGGGACCTTGATGTAAGGAAGGACTCTAATGGGGACCTTGACGAAGGATAGACTCTAATGGGGACCTTGATGTAAGGAAGGACTCTAATGGGGACCTTGACGAAGGATAGACTCTAATGGGGACCTTGATGTAAGGAAGGACTCTAATGGGGACCTTGATGTAAGGAAGGACTCTAATGGGGACCTTGATGTAAGGAAGGACTCTAATGGGGACCTTGACGAAGGATAGACTCTAATGGGGACCTTGATGTAAGGAAGGACTCTAATGGGGACCTTGATGTAAGGAAGGACTCTAATGGGGACCTTGATGTAAGGAGGGACTCTAATGGGGACCTTGATGTAAAGAAGGACTCTAATGGGGACTTTGATGTAAGGAAGGACTCTAATGGGGACCTTGAAGTAAAAAAGTACTCTAATGGGGACCTTGATGTAAGGATAGACTCTAATGGGGACGTTGATGTAAGGAAGGACTCTGAAGTGGACTGTAATAAAAGGGGGGCTCTGATAAGGACTCTGATGTACACTCTGGGGTAAGGGGCACCTTGACTTTAGGGGAATGTAGATTTTCAGGCCCGCAATGCACTGACCTTTCTATCAGAACCAGCATTCACTTTTTCAGCAACTTGAGTTCCAGTGGCTCTTTTATTAGAATGACTACATGGACCAGCCTTCCTTCCCGGGGCACCAATGAGCCTTGACCACACACGGCCTTGTCGCTGATTTGACGGTTTTCCTCCCATGGACCACTATTGGTCGGTCCTGACTACTGCAGACCAAGGACATCCCTGGAGCTGCCGTTTTGGAGACCCGGTCATCTATCCAATACAGTCCGGCCTCAAATCCTTGCGCTTGTCCATTCTTTTCCTGTTTTCAACATAACAACTTCAGGGACAACATGTTCACTTGCTGCCTAATATATCCCACCCACCATTGTAATGAGATAATCAATGTCATCCACTTTACCTGTGGTCATAATGTTATGGCGGATCGGTGTATATTCTGTAAATCAGCTTCATCTGTGATTTATATTAGAAAGCTCTGTGATTGGCTCCTCCATGGCATCCCATAATAGTTCTCGTCGCCCTCCCCGCGCTCATTCCACTATAATCAGCTGTTTTGCAGAGATCCCTGAAACGTGTTATCCAGATTATTACAATTAAATCATAGCCGTATAATTACTCCTTGTCTAGGACTCAGATAATTAGATGGCAGTAGTTTAGGTGGTTAGGCAAAATTAAACACGTCGTCAAATGAAGGGGCTTGTCTCCATAATAACTAAAATACATTCAAAAGAATTTTACATGAAGTAAAAGAACTCAGCTGAGCAGTACCAGTGTCCAAAATCACAGAATTCATAACAGATCCCTATAAAACCCTCTGTAATAGGAACTTCTTATTTAACCCTTTCAGTACCGGACACTTTCACCCCCTTCCTGCCCAGGACCATTTTCAGCTTTCAGCGCTCTCACACTTTGAATGACAATTACTCAGTCATGCAACACTTCACCCATATGACATTTTTTTATCATTTCTTTGAGACAGAGCTTTCTTTTGGTGGCATTTAACCACTTCACCCCCCCCCCCCCCCCCCCCGGAAGAATTACCGCCTCAATGACCAGGCCATTTTTTTGCGATACGGCACTGTGCCGCTTTAACTGACGACGTTGTACCCAAACAAAATCAATGTTCTTTTTTTCCCACAAATAGAGCTTTCTATTGGTGGTATTTGATCACCTCTGCGTTTTTTATTTTTTGCGCTATAAACAAAAAAAGAGTGACAATTTTGAAAAAAAATATATATATATTTTTTTACTTTTTGCTATAATAAATATCCCTCAAATAAAAAATAAAAAAAAACAATTTCTTCATCGGTTTAGGCCAATATATATGCGCCTACATATTTTTGGTAAAAAATCGCAATAAGTGTATATTGATTTGGTTTGCGCAAAAGTTATAGCGTCTACAAACTATGGGAAAGATTTATGGCATTTTTTTTTTTTTTACTAGTAATGGCTATTTTTAGTGGTACTGCGACATTGCGACGGACAGATCGGACACTTTTTACACTTTTTTGGGACCACTGACAATTATACAGCGATCAGTGCTATAAATATGCACTGATTACTGTGTAAATGTCACTGGCAGGGAAGGGGTTAACACTATGGGGTGATCAAGGGGGTTTAATGTGTGACTGACAAAAAAAAACAATATTTTTTTACTTTTTGCTATAATAAATATCCCAAAAAAAAGTCTTCATCAGTTTAGGTCAATATGTATTCTTCTACATATTTTTGGTAAAAAAAAATTGCAATAAGCGTATATTGATTGGTTTGCACAAAAGCTATACCATCTACAAAATAGGGGATGGATATATGGCATTTTTATTTATTAATTTATTTTACTAGTAATGGCGGTGATCTGCGAGTTTTAGCGGGACTGCGACATTGCGGCGGACAGATCGTACACTTTTGACACTTTTTTGGGACCATTGACATTTAAACAGCGATCAGAGCTAAAAATAGCCACAGGATACTGTATAAATGTCACTGGCAGGGAAGGGGTTAACACCAGGGGGCGATCAAGGCGTTAAAAGTGTTCCCTCGTGACTGTTTCTAAATGTTGGGGGATGGGACTGACTGGAGGAGGAGACATATCGCTGTTCGTAATTACTACGAACAGCAGATTTGTCTCTTCTCTTCTGTCAGAATGAGGATTTGTGTGTTTACATACACAAATCCCCATTCTAGCTTTCATGCCCGCTGGCCACACGCATTGGGTTCTCTCTTAAAGGAGCCGATGTACGAGTACGTCGATTCGCGGGAACGAACCACTTTGCTGATGTATATGTGCGTTTAGCTGGTCTGCAAGTGGAAAAACAGCACTGCGTTTATTTTTTTTGCTATATAAACCAAAAAAGACCATTAAAAAAAGTCCAGATCTTCCTCTTCCGAGTTCCCTCGCTGGCGCTCCTGGCCCCTCCCTCCTGTTGAGTGCCCCCACAAGCAGCTTGCTATGGGGGCACAGGAACCAAGCTGCATGCACTGTGCGTCAATTCAGATATATAGGCTGTGGTTTGCCCCACCCCCTCTCTCTCCTCATTGGCTCACTGACTTTGATTGACAGCAGCGAGAGCCAATAGAGCTACGTAGGCATCTTAGCCAATGAGGAGGGAGGGTCTCGAACAGCCGAGACACTTGTGCAGCATTCCTGGATTGAGATCGGGCTCAGGTAAATGTCCCTATAGGGCTTGCTGTGTGTTGACTACATAGGTCTCCCTCGGATTACCTGCAGGAAGTTGCTAGGGGTTTTCACATATCCCCCCTTACTCCCGTTTGCTCTTTACTCAGTCCAGGGTGTTTTTATTTATTTATTTATTTTTTTTAATATTTATTGCGGAACTTGAATGGGAGAAGGGAATAGTAGGATACTCCAACTTGAATTATTAACAATAGATGAGGACAACTCTCACTTGGCCTCACCAGATTACTTGTTGAAGCAGACACACTGATTTTACCATATTGCCACATGCTGGTGCTCAAAAATTTTGGGGGAGGCGCAAAAAAACTCAAAATTCTGAAAAAAAAACCCATCAATTGCAGCCTCACTGTACCATCAATCGCAGTCAATGTGCCCATCAATTGCTACCACTGTGCCCATCAAACGCAGCCACTGTGCCCATCATTTGCCGCCACTGTGCCATCAAACGCAGCAACTGTGCCCATCAAATGCAGCCACTGTGCTCCATAAAATGCAGCCAATGTGCCCCATAAAATGCAGCCACTGTGCCCATCAATTGCCGCCACTGTGCCATCAAACGCAGCAACTGTGCCCATCAAATGCAGCCACTGTGCCCATCAATCGCTGCTACTGTGTCCATCAATTGCCGCCACTGTGTCCATCAATTGCCACCACTGTGCCCATCACAGCTAAGTGACCTGCGAGCGCCCAGTACATGTGCCTTCTTGAGGAGGGGGACCTTGTGGGCGCTGTAGGATTTCAATCCATAGCGGCATATTGTTTTACCAATGTTTTTTTGGTGACTGTAGTCCCAACTACCTTTCACAAGCTCCTCCCGTGTAGTTCTGGGCTGATCCCTCTCTTTTTTCTCATGATCATCCTTACCCCATAAGGCAAAACCTTTCATGGAGCTCCAGACCGAGGGTGATTGATGGTCATTTTGTATTTCTTCCATTTGCACATAATCACTCCAACAGTTGTCTCCTCACTAAGCTTCTTGCTGATGGTTTTGTAGCTCATTCCAGCCTTGTGCAGGTCTACAGTCTTATTCCCAACATCTTTTGAAAGCTCATTGTCCATGATGATGACATTTGAATGGAAGAGATTCTGTGGACAAGTGTCTTTTATACACATAACGAGTCGTTAGGAGCACCTTCTTAAATTGTCTGTGGGAGCCAGAATTATGGTTGGTTGGTAGGGGATCAAATATTTAGTTTACTCACTGAACTGCAACTCAATTTATAACATTTGTATCATAATGCACACGACCAGACTTTCCGGCAGACTAGGTCCGACATGATCAGTCCGTTAGATAATCCGATCATGTGTGGGCTAATCTGATCATTTTTCGTTATAAAAATACAAAGAAACCTAGAAATAGAACATGTTTCAAATCTGTCCAACCGACTCAATTCCTATCGGGAAAACCGTTCGTCTGTATGCTGGTCCGATGGACCAAATACGACGCAAGGAAAGCTATTGGCTACTGGCTATTGAACTTCCTTTTTTAGTCCCGTCTTACATCATCACATTAAGGCTGGGTTCACACTGCTGCGGGGGGAAATCCGGATGTGATTCGCACAGCAAATCACATCCGATCTCCGTAGCAATGCGAGTTCAGCCATACAGATAGTATGGCTGAATTCGCAGCGCTCCCGCAGCAAACTCGCACGGGACCCTTTTTTGGGTCCGCAACAGAATCGGATCGCATGGGGGTTCACACCATGCGATCCGATTCCTGTGCGAGTCGGCAGATCGCACTGCGATATGCGGACGGATCTGGGGGTGTCATTAACATAACATTGACACTCCCAGCCGTCCGCATAGGGCAGTGTGAACTGCCGGCGGGAGGTGTGCGATGCGGGAAAACGCCGCGGATTCGCGGCGTTCCCGCATCGCTATAGTGTGAACCCGGCCTCAAAACGAACGGACTGAGTCACTTTGTGTGTGGCCAAGTCCGTTCGTTCGGAAGTCCGTTGGAACTCTGCTGAAAAGTCCGTTGGGAAGACCGTTGGACCTAGTCTGCCAGAAAGTCCGGTTGTGTGTACGCGGCATACGTTTTTCTGGATTTCTTCTTGATATTCCGTCTCTATTATTTAAAATACACCTATAATAACAATTATAAGCCCTTCATTTCTTTGTAAGTGGGCAAACTTACAAAATCTGTAGGCCATCAAATAATAATTTATAATAATAATAATATAATATATAATAATTAATATAATATATAATTAATATAATAATAATAATATATTAGAAAATTGATCAATTATCATGTACCTATTTCTGCAGACCCTAAAATGCCAGGACTTTTTGGAAAGTAGACAGTCCAAGAGATTTAGCAAGAGCCATAGTAAGTTTTTGTCCAAATTTTTGGGAAAATTAAAAAATTTAATCAAATTAGATTTTTATATATTTTTTTTATACTGTCACCAGAGCAGTACAGTGATATATGACTGGTGTGCCAGTTGGAAACACTTTGTTGATCAGCAGCTGCAGGTGAGTGCCACTGCCAGAATACTACGTCCTGTGAGGGGATTCCTCCCTTGACCTCGCCTGTATTAAAGGAGGAATGTGTTTTTTTTTTTTGTTCAGCCTAGTGCCTGATGAAAAAAAAAATACTCATCTATGGCAAGCTTTACAAGAATGGCTTAATGTCTTTTTCCGTTTCTGTAGGGAACGTAGGAAAACAATTTTTTTGTTATATTTAATGATTTCAACACCCCCAGTTTAAAATTCTGTTTAGTTCTTGAAGAAGACACAATGCATATGCTGTGTACAATACGGATTGTTATTTTTAGCCAGGTGATTGTTAATTATAGCTCTCATTGCTGAAAATAATAAGCATTATGTCAGATTATGAAGATTATACTTAGAGTCTAAGCCCTTGTACACACAGTCGGATATTCCGAGGGAAAATGTCAGATCGGACCGTGTTGATGGATAATCCGACTGTGTGTGGGCTCCATCTGACTTTTTCAGTCGGAATGTCCGACCAACAAAGTTTGAGAGCTGGATATAAAAATTTTCCGACAACATGATCCGATTGGACTTTGTCCGATCGTTTGTAGAGAATTCCAATCGGACAAAGTGCCACGCATGCTCAGATCAAATTCCTAGACCAAAGCTATTGGCTACTGGCCTGAACATAGTCCCATCGTAACTAAATAATGTCATCACGTTACGAACAATCAGATTTTCCGACAACTTTGTCCGACCGTGTGTATGCAACACCAGTTTCGGACAAAATCCGTTGGCCAAAATCCGACGGATTTTGTTGTCGGAATGTCCGACCGTGTATACAAGGGCTTAGGTGGCCATACGTGGTTAGATTTTCATTCAAAGGTTTGTAGAAAAGTGTTCATCAGAACATTCGATCTTGCCGGGAGCAAGTCAACTAATTTTGTTCAAAATTCCTTAAAATGTCTTCCAGACCTGCTATTTGAATAGAATCCCAGATGCAATAAACAGGTTTTATTACAATATATATGATTTTTTTTCCAAATGAAAACCACATTTACAGTTAGAACTTTTTTCCATCCTGCTCCTTCAAATTTTCTTGTCACTACAGTCAAAATCTAAATTTTTGACTTCATTAACCATTATATAATGATGATACTTGTATATGGCCAGAATAATGGTTCTAATTAGAAGAGGCCCTGTCAATTTGCCCATTCACGATGATTTGGGCCAATTATACAATCATTGGTCTAATCTACTGATACTTACCTATTCAGCAAAACTTCATTATGCCTTTTTCTACCTCGACTGCTAAATAAATACCAGGTGCTTCCAAATATGTGACCACCTCCCATGTGGCAAAGCTTGGGTCTAATGGCCGAGTACTGTCATATGATGATCACAGCTTACTCTAGGCCTTTCTCAACCTTATTACCCACTTGGAACCCTAGAAATAATCACCAGGTTTTCAAGAACTCCTACTGAAATGAATTGATTTAGGTTAATGGGAAAAATACATTTGTGGCAAATAGGAAGAACATTCCTTACATTGGTGGCGAGTAGGGAGAATGTTCCTTACAAGGGTGGCGAGTAGGAAGAATGTTCCTTACATTGGTGATCAGTAGGAAGAATTTTCCCTACATTGGTGGCCAGTAGGAACAATGCCCCTTAAATTGGTGGTCAGAATATCAATTTTACATCCAAAACAATCATTGATGCCATGCAGCTGGCTCTGCCAAGTAATGTTGGCTCATAAACTATGCAAGGACTGTTGAATTGGAGGTCAATCAGCCACAGATCAGGTAATTCCTAGCAACTTTTGGGGGTACACTAGGGTTCAACACATGGGCTAACTGGCAAGTTTTGGCACAGGGTCAAGTACAACCCAGAGGCCTATGGTGCAGTGACTCGCCCTCCCTCTCGCTCTGCCTCTTCCCTGCCTCCTTCTAACCCCATCCCAGGCTTAAACTCTGCACTAGGCATTCTTGGTTCAATGGGCAGGACAGTGCCTGCTGCACTGACTCTGGGTTCATGACCTGGCTGGCAGGGGGCTGCAGGGGGGAGCTGGGGCAGCTCAGTTGAGGCTGGCCAGAGGGAGGAGATCCTCCAGTGGGACACGGAGCTGGCCTCTGCTCTGACATGGCGTACACTATCCTGCGCTCTTTTCTCGTCCTCATCCTGCACTCAGTAGGACAACCGTGGGGACTTCTTAGTCCTCTTTACCAGAAAACTTTTAGGTATGACTGCGTCAGAAGTGGTATGGCCTTTTTACAGGGCACCACAGTGGCCCAGGGGACGATTGCCCCCCTGTCCTATGGCCCAGTCCACCCCTGGTTTCACAGAACTCTGGTTGAGAATGACTGCTCTAGGCTCTGACACCTGCTGACATTAGTTATTTTGGGGACCAAAGAAATGAGTGTCGTGGGATCCCTGGAGAGGTGAATATCAGTGGGTTTGGGCAAGAAGGGCACACGCTCACTGTGATCACTGGACACAGAATTTTTAGTAGGTTGGGGGTAGGCAAAAGGCAGCTTTTACACTGATGCTGCTACTGAATGGTCAAAGCATATGTTTCTCTTTTTGAACTTTAAACACACAAAAAAATCAGGTTGTCACATCTTTATTGACATTTTTTAAATAAATATGCAATTTACATTTATATACAACCATCACATTGGTGCAGTCTTATAATATAGAGACTTACATAACTGGACAAACCCTTTTTGTAATACATCAGATGGGGGCTCTTTAACTGTTGTTGCCTTTTAAAACAGGAAAAAGTAATGTTTTGACAATTTACATAAATTCAATCCTTAATGTTTAGTTGACTGATTCAGGTGTCGGGCAAATGGGACAGGAAAATGCGACAGTCAGTAGCCAAAAAAGAAGTAAAAGAAGACTTCGCCCAAGTGAATTGTCAACAGACAACAAGCACATATTTTCAGAGATAGCTTAGATGGAATCAGAAAGAAAGAGATTGGGATTGAATTACTCAAGGAGTAGAGGTTGTTCACTTAGCACAGTCATTGTTTACGGAGCAAATAAGGAAACAAAAAAAATAAAGCTATGTTTAGTTCAGTCAACTTTTTCAGAATAACTGCACCCTGTGCACAAAGTCAGATCCATTTAAACACAGTTTAATGAGTTTGGTGTAGAGGAAATAGAGTGGCAGGCACAATGCCTTGGCCTCAACCCTACTGAAAATCTTTGGGATGAATGGGGAATGCCAGTTGCTTCTCATACAAGTAGGGCTTCTCATCCAACCTCAGAACCTGACTTCACAATTGTTCTTTAGGGGGCACAAATTCCCCGAGCCCTTGTACACACGGTCGGACATTCCGCCGGAAAATGTCCGATCGGTCCGTGTTGTCGGATAATCCGACTGTGTGTGGGCTCCATCGGACTGTTTCCGTCTGAATATTCGACCAACAAAGTTTTAGAGCTGGGCTATAAAATTTTCAGACAACATGATCCGATCGGACTTTGTCCGATCGTTTGTAGAGAATTCCGATCGGACAAAGTGCCACGCATGCTCAGATCAAATTCCTAGACCAAAGCTATTGCCTACTAGCCTGAACGTAGTCCCGTCGTAACGAAAATACGTCACCACGTTCCGAACGATCGGATTTTCCAACAACTTTGTCTGACCGTGTGTATGCAACACAAGTTTCGGACAAAATCAGAAGGATTTTGTTGTCGGAATGTCTGACCGCGTGTACAAGGGCTAAGACTTCCCTAAGATTCCCTAAAATTTTGTGGAAAGCCTTCCTAAATGAGTAGAGGTTGTAATACCAACAAAGGTTGTAATACCAAAAAAGAGGGAGCAAACTCTAAATTAATGCCTGTGGTTTTGAAATGGGATATCGTACAAGTTATGAAAGGTGTGGTGGTCAGTTGTCTACAAACATTTGGTCATATAGTTTATCATGCACTTTGCTAAATGAACTTCCTCTACTTCTTTCACAAACTAACCCCACTGTGTTGTCTTGACTTGAGAATGTTAACCCTACTGATGAGTTTCTTTAGCTTTCTGATTATTGATTCTGAGGCTTAAAGATTATACATATACATTTTACATAGAAATTAATGTCAGTAGATCTTTTATGCCAAAGACTCCTAGGCAGGTTTCAGCAGCCAGTTCTTGGTGGTAAATGGTTGGCCCGCTTCCACTGGGTGCTTACTTTGCACAATGTGCGTTTCAGATGGACTTAAAGAAACCTTTATGGTTTCTTTACAGTTTTTCAGCATGCTGTCCTCTTCTAAAGGCTTATACTGGTTCTCTGGGTCAGGTTTCACAGTTGAAGTTGGCTGGTAGTTGCTTTTCGCCCGTTGGGCCTCCAAAACAGGTGATATGATAGGCTGGTTCTCCATGGGTGGCATGGTCTGTTGCCCTAAAAGGGAGTTTGAGTGATTGCCTCCCATTAACCTGTCATGTATCCCCCTATGGCCAAGGCTCTGAAATCTTTCCTCCAAGGACATCAACGTTAAACTGTGGTGGAACGTGTGGCTGGCACACAGTGGCCACTCGACTGAGCCTGGTAGGGTGGCTGGAGTAGAAGAGTAGAGAGGTCGCCCAGGGTGGAGGGCTACCCCAGGATTGTGAAGCTCTGTGGATGTGCCAGGTGAATGGAAACGCCCACTGCGCAGGCCAAAGTAGCAGCAGGAGCCTGAGAAACATGGAGTAGGAACTAAATTGCACCCTGGAAAAACAAGAATAGAAAAATAGGTTTTCTCAGTAGAGGTCTATAATGTATATAACTAAAAACATACCTCAGCTGACGTTTAAAGTGAAGCTATGGTCAGGCAAAGGACACCCATTTACTTATTCATGCTTACCAGGTTTAAAATGAGCTTAATACAAGCTCTCTTTGGCCTCTGTAGCTGCAGGCCCTGTGGAGTAAATACCTTCTCAATGTTCATAGAAGAAGCACTAAAGTCATTCAACTAAATTATTCAGGAGGCTCAGCTCACCCCGCTCATCCTTCTCAGAACCCCTGATCTGTGATATATTAGAGATTAGAAGACTAGAAGGTTGCTGAATTATTTCTGGGAGGTGGGAGCAGAAGAGTTGAACTGGAGAGTCACTGACGGGAGAGGGAACCTGACTTGCTCAGTCATCTGCCAGCCAGCAGATACTGCTGTGCACAATGGCCGCGGCCACCCTGAGGGATGCAGAGCGCACCCCCCCCCCCCCCGGGCCAGGTCCCGCCTATGCTGGGGATTCCTCCCAGCCCTAGTGGCCAGAGAAGGAGCCTGTCTCTTTGCCCTGGGCGCTGGAGGGTCCGCAATCGGGCTCCCTGAGTAGCGGCTCACCCTGGGGGATTCCTCCTGTCTGAAGCATGCAGGAGGCACAGACCTCCTTGCATGTGGACCGGCAGGGGAAGGGGAAGCAGCAACCTACCCTGACCCCCACAGGAGCACAGCCAGCTCTGGGCCGTTCGCTGTGGCAGCTGAGTGCAGCGGTCCCAGTAATCAATCAATATTTTTCATTGTGTGTGCAACACAGAAACATAAAGTTTCTATGGTGTTGCCTCTTTTCCTGCTCACCCCCAACTGACTAATCCCCACCCCCACTAACCATGTTACCTATGTAAACCACACCTTTTATCTCTCTCATTGCACCAAAAGCATTCTAAAAAAAATTCAACCACCACCCTTCCAGGATACCCTGTGCAACCACTAACAGCAACCCCCAGTCATGTGGGTCCTCCATCCAAGTTCCCTTTGCTCCAGGCCTGTTCTATCTCTGGAATGAAAAAACTAAGTATAAACAATATATTTATAACAAAAACAATGAAACAAAAGGATGACTTTAAGAAGTGCATAAAAAGTCCAACAAGCATGCGACTCTTCTTAGTGATAAATAAATAGCTAGCTAGTATCCCCAGAAGACCTACATGTGCACAAAACGCGTTGGGCGGAGCTACAAGCTGACACCACGCTGTCACTTCTGGGACCGACGTAATTAAGTGGTTGTACCCACATGGTAGATTTACACTCTGCTATACCTGTAAACTTTGATGCATGGATTTAAAGTGATTGTAAAGTCTCGTTTAAAAAAAATAAATAACAAACATGTTATTCTTACCTGCTCTGTTGCAGTGGATTTGCACAGGGCAGCCCAGAACCTCCTCTTCTCATTTCCCTCTTCACTGCTCCTGACCCCTCCTGTTGAGTGCCCCCACAACTAGCAGCTTGCTATGGGGGCACCCGAGCTGAGTCACAGCTCTGTGTGTCCATTCAGCCCCCTCTCTCCCCTGATTGGCTAACTGACTTTGATTAACAGCTGCGGGAGCCAATGGCGCTGCTGCTGTGTCTCAGCCAATCAGGAGGAGAGTCCCAGATGGCTAAGACACTCGTGGACATCGCTGGAGAGAGATGGGGCTCAGCTAAGTAATTAGGGGGTGCTGTGGAGGCTGCTACACACAGGTTTTTATCTTAATGCATAGAATACATTAAGATAAAAAAACTTCGAACTTTACAACTCCTTTAATGGATGGATAGAAACTGAATTTACAAATAAACTACTACACTATATACCTTTTTCTTTGGCTCCGGAGTGGTGAATGTTCCTCCTAGGGCAGTGATGGCGAACCTTGGCACCCCAGATGTTTTGGAACTACATTTCCCATGATGCTCATGCACTCAGCAGTGTAGTTGAGCATCATGAGAAATGTAGTTCCAAGACATCTGGGGTGCCAAGGTTCGCCATCACTGTCCTAGGGCTTGATATATTGGCGGTGCTGGCGGTCCCCTGGACTGGAGGATTACAATGCAAGTGGATTCCCATACTGTGATGCCTTATGTTTTCTAAAAACGCTGTCTGTTGCCTTTCTGATGCAGCTTAGTAGCTGGTGAGTGTGCAAAAGTGGTAGTTTGGAGCAACATGTGGTGATATATTTGACTATTGGATGAACAGTATACATGGATAACTTTTGGAGTTTTTTATTTATCACTAAGAAGAGTCATATGCTTGTGGGACGTTTTATGCACGTCTTATAGTCATGCTTTTGTGTGGTTGTATTTGCTATAGTATATTGTTCACACTTTGGTTTCTCATTTGTGGAGCACCCACTAAGAAGCCGCAAGTAGAAAGGGATCCCCCACCCTGCACAGCCAGGCACACTGCATCTTCACAATCACACTGTAGTCAGGAAACAGTCCAGTGCTTTGTTTTTTTGTGTGTTTTATTGAGGGGGGTAGGGGTAATATGGGATGCCCACTTGACTTGCAAACTTCAGGGACAACTTCTTCTGTACAGTCTATTTACACACGCCTCAATTTCCTTCAGCACATCACTTGCTTGCAGTTCAAAAATCCCAGGACCAGATGGCACCGTGTTAGATGATCTGACAAAAATGCCCAGTTAGATAAAGTATATGCCCCTCTACAGGCGGGGACCGTGGGCCCCATGGTTATGTAGCAAATCCTAATGCCCAGCTGTCCTTCTGTGGCTACTGATCCCAGCACCATCTCTTCAGGCACTGCCAGCCCAACTGGCTGCAGCTGCCCCTTTCACTATCCCTCCTGGCTAAACTTCCACAGTCCTCCCAGACTCCTCCCAGACTGACTCTGCATCCATCTCAGACTGCTCTTACCCAGTCCTCTCTGGCTGCCTCTCAGTCCTCCCTGACTGTCTCACTCACCAGCCCACCTGGCTGTCTTCTCACTGGAGATCTCCTGGATGTGCTCACTGGCTCCTGCTGTTCTCACACCTGCTCCCATGCCACTGGACACAATTTTACCTTGGGATATCAGAGGATTCCTCCTGCACCTGGGCTCCCAGGCCTGAGGTCACCCCCCAGACTAGGGGGTTACTCTCAAAGGCCCACCGACAGCCTCCTAACACTCCATCTCCAGCTTCCACCTGAATTGTTCTGCCATTCTGGGCTGACCTTAAGTATTTGAGGGCACCTGCCCCCTGCCAACCCATCTGTTAGGGATTGGTCAGGGCCCTCATGAATACTCCAGGCAGCTCCTACTAACCTCCCTCCCATTCTTACGGAGGTTTCCAGCAAGTTCCAGAAGGAGGGGAGAGGTACAAGAGATGCTGCCTGTTGAGTCATATCAGCCTCTCTGGATCACTCACCCAACCCAGATTCAAACACAGACTTGTCTGCCAGCCAAGCCAAAACATTTTAACCATTCTAACAAAAATCCTAACATTACCTACACTAGCACATTAGAGGGTGCTGCACATTATAAGATTGTTATATCCATTCTTGATCACTTAGGTGCTTTTCCTAGGCACTTTTCTTTTTACACCTTATTTTTCTTTTTATACCTTATAAAAAGAACCTGGCGTACATCCTTACCTTACTAACTGCCTAAATATCGTACTTGTTTGATTTTAGAAGCTAAGCAGGGTTGGGTCTGGTCAGTAATTGGATGGGAGACCGCCTTACGTTACTTGCTAGCTGCATAAATATTCTCCTTTTCCTTACTGCTTACTATTTCTTTTGACTTTATTATTTTGAAAAAACTATGTAAAAGAAAAATAGCGGGCAAAATACTCGTATCTAAGCATGTGGGTTATATGGAAGGTGTCAGCTCACAAGCTTTCTGGCAGGATCAACGGTTATTGTCTGCTCTTATCAAACAATTATAACAAAACACTTCCAATGGTACATCTAACAGGCCAAACGGTAGAACATAAGAGAAGTTCATTGTTAGGGTTTACATACCCTTTCATTTTTTTTCAAATGTACATAGAATGGAAACACACCAATAAGGCGTGAAAAGCTAATAGTAAACAGATATTGATATTACGGAGATGGGTCATAAACGTATGGCTAAACAAAGTCGGTTGACAGATCTGCTCATACAATTATAATTGTAAAAATATGCATGCGTTGAGCATTTTTATTAAAAGAAAATTTGCAGGGTAGATCTGCCACTAAGACCTTGGCACAATATGATTGCCATGCAAAGGGGATCCTAATCCTGTGTTCATCTAGAGTTAAATATTGTGTGGAGTTGGCCTATGGTGTTGCCTTGGACTAGAGAACCATTCTTTCCTCCCCCTAAGTGCTGGGAGCCTCATAGTGTGCCAAGGTCCGGGTACCAGAAATCCATGTCCTGACAGCTGGGCACTGCTGGAGGGAAGATGACTGTTGGAAGGCTTAGAATAACCAATTACTATTTGACTTACTTGCAGCTCCCAGCGTCTTCTTCCCTGCGCTGTTATCATACTCCATCGGATTCTGGGGAACTCTGCGGCAGGTAAGTTGGTCTGCGAAGAGCTTATGTGCTAGGAGAGTGTTCTGTAACACCTGTAGTGAGGGTAAGAGGAACATTGTAAAAAAAAGCTTTATAGATAAAAAGATAGACCAACCATTCTCAACCAGGGTCCCTTCAGAGGGTGCTAAGAGCTCCTTGATCTGTGGTTAGTTGACATAACCTTTGATGGGGCCTTCATAGATTTGGGACCAATGCCACTTGGCAGAGCCAGCTGCATAACAACAATGATTTTTTTTTTAGCTGTCTGCAAGGGTGGCATTTTGAGCACCACTGTAAGGGGGGAATTCTTCCCACTGACCACCAATGTAAATGACATTATTCCCACAAACCACCAATGTAAGGAGCATTCACAAATGTAGAGGACATTATTCCCACTGAGCACCCATGTAAGGGGTCTTCTTTTCACTGACCACCAATGTAAAGGACATTCTTCCCACTGACTACCATTGTAAGAGGCAATCTCCCATTCACCACCAATGTAAGGAGCATTCTTCACACTGACCACCAATGTAAATGACATTCTTCCCACTGACCACCATTGTAAGAGGCAATCTCCCACTGACCACCAATGTACGGGGCATTCTTCCCACTGAACACCCATGTAAGGGGTCTTCTTTCCAGTGACCACCAATGTAAAGGCTATTCTTCCCACTGACCACCATTGTAAGGGACATTCTCCCACTGGCCACCAACGTAAGGCGCATTCTCCCACAGTGTACAAAGCATTCTTTCTCCTGACCACCAATGTAAGGAGCATTTTATTCTACTAACCACAAATGTAATTTTTATGTTTACATTACATTTTACACATCATTGTAATCTGATTAGTGAAAACTTATTTCTGACTGATTGCTGTGGGTTACAACTCCTTTTAGATGAGCATTGGTTCATGCACTGCCTAAGTGAATAAGTGTATCTAAGCACCAGTTTATTAAAAAAAAGTGTCAAACTGAAATGTTTATGTCATAATTATAATAATAATTATTATCATGTGTTACTATTATTATTATCACCATTGTCATCATTATCATTGTAGTTTCTCTTCTAGCATGAAATATGTACAAATGTATTAAAAAGGAACTAGAGAAATGTCCGTGCATTACCTCTCTTTGAACACCAGATGGCAGTACAGCTGTATGACCCATATTGTTCCCAAGCAGAAGGGACTGTGAGTGGCACCTCATGTCCCATACTGGGTAGTTCACAAAGATAAGTTTGCTGAAGTTAAACTTGTATGTGAATCTTTTCCCTTTTGTCTTGTGCAGTATTCTCTTATTGTAGTAATATCTGAAAGCATAACATTTAATGATGAAAAATAAAAATGTTGCTTGAATATAATATAGTATATATGTACATTTATTGCATAGCACCTATTAGAGTGCCTATCATACTTTTTAAAATTTAAGAGAGCAGATTATAGTTGTGCAGTCTATATATATATATATATATATATATATATATATATATATATATATATATATATATATATAATTTATTTATTTATTTACATTTCAGTACATAATAATTTAATGCAATCAGACTTAATTTTTTTTACCTTTATCATTCACAAGTTGATTTATTGTTAGGACATTACGCAACTCTGCTGAACCAGTCACCTCCAATCATGAGAAAATAAAATGACCATATTGATGCACCCTTTATTAAAGCCTCTCCAACCCTTTATTGAAAAAATTACCTTTTTCTTGATAGAGTGGGAATATTTTAGCCTTATATTTCTGCTGTGACACCATTGGGGAGATTGTCTCACACTTCCTATTCAGGTGACACACGTATGAACAAATGAATGGGGTTGTCACCAGAATAGGAAGGAACAGGTGCAATAAAACATTGTTGGAAGTTCTAACCCTTCCTCACTCTACTAACAGTGTATATGGAATTGTATGATTTTTTTTTTTTTTTTAATTGGTTGAACTAGATGGACTAGATGGACACTGCCATAGTACTTTTTGAGCTTTACATTGCACAAACTGTCAGTGGCGGTAGTAAAATCCAAATTATATGACTTTAGCAGAAAATTGTTCAGAGTTCAGCCATATATATAATTAAACAACACATAAGCCCTGGTGAAGGTTTCCTAACCCCTGAAATGTGTTGTATTTATTTTTTATCGTTTATTTAATAAAATTTGGATTGGTGGGGTGCCTCCGTTTTCTGTATAGTAAAGAAAGAGGGAGTTTGGGACTTTGAATGAGGCACCAAGAGTAACCGGATGTAGAACAAATCCTTTATTATTAAGCCATAAACATGACATTATGCGGTGAAGAATGAAAATTGCAGTCAAGATGTTATTTACAAAAACTCAAGTAGAAAAAGTATTAAACACAAGTGGTATATGATATATAATAATTTTCCCTATCGGGGCTCTCTTGCGATTTTTTAATCGCAAACTTTATGCAATTTGTGGTGTTTTATCTGTTCTAGATTGTTCAGATTTCATGTGTATATATATTCCTTTCTCATATTAATACTCTCAAGTTTTCTGGCAGGATCCGAGGGACCTGGGGCTATCGGTGTGTTTTCCACTTCCGGGAGTTGCGATGTGCCTTTGGCCGGCCCCCCGCCTCCCCTCTCGCTGATTGGCTTGTTCAGGGTGGGGGGAGACTGCATCCATTCCGCATCGGCGCCACATACTGGGCCGCCGCTGGGACGCCGTTTTCTGGATGCCGCAGCGCCGGCCGATATGTACCATCAGGCACTGGCTGTGGGAGGGGCTTTCACACGCTGTGTGGGCGGCTCACGTTGCTTGGTGGGAACGCTCCTCCATTCACACCATGCCCACGTGACGCTGGTGGGAGGACCCTCGGGTGGTGGGGCGGGCTATTTATATCCCTGCTCGGTTTGTTTGTCTTCACTGCTTGTGGCTGCTGGTTGCGGTTTCTACAGATCCGTATACTTTGATATAGGACTCATTCAGGTATACTGGTTATTGTGGGTGGTGATTCAGTCACCCCATCCCCTTATTATTACTTGCCCCCAGGTTATTCAGGGGGTTATACGCTGTTATATTTGCCCCGTTTCCTAGTATTTAATTATTATTTGTTATTCTTTTGCTTATGAATGTAACAATTATCCATTAAATAATTTTCATTTTTTAACAATGGGCTCCTTCATTTTATTATTATTATCTTTATTTAACGCCAACAAATAGATGGGTATTTTACCATATACTTTTTGTGGGTGGTGATTTAGTCACCCCATTTCCATATTACTATCTGTTCCCAGCTTATCCAGGGGCCTATATGCTGCCTTATTTGCCCCTTTTTCTAGTATTTATTTTCTACTCTTTTGTTCATGAATTTAACAATTATTTATATATTTTTTCTGTTTTAACAATGGGCTCCTTTATTCTATTTCTATTTTTATTTTTATTGTTTGGCATTAATATACGGATGTTTTTTTTTACCATATACTTATATCAGTTATATTTCCCATAGACAGTTTTGAGTCCGCACTGATACCACCGGCCGCAGCAGTGGAGATTTCTTTTCCTTGTTGGGGGGTATTTGCCCTGCTCTGTTTTCCTGTCCTGGGGGGTTCCTCCTACCTCAGCTCCCGAGGGAGGCATTTATGGTGCCCCTTGATCTCTCGGTGATCGCCAGTGACATGTTGAGTCTGTCAAGTGAGTAGTGATTCAATGGCAATTTCCCGTTTATGTCTCCGTTTCCCCTATATCTCCGTTGGTGATTGGGGTCAATATATAGTCAATGATATATACTTTTTTCACAGATGTGTCATATGCATCAGCTCCTGATGAGGCGGTATTATTCCCCGAAATGCGTCAAGCTTACAAAGATGCACAGCCTGATGACAGCATCTATGAGGACACTTATTTCTCCTTCTTTTAAAAAGTTTCCGGAATGTTATTGTATATCATATACCACTTGTGTTTAATGCTTTTTCTACTTGAGTTTTTGTAAATAACATCTTGACTGCAATTTTCATTCTTCACCGCATAATGTCATGTTTATGGCTTAATAATAAAGGATTTGTTCTACATCCGGTTCCTCTTGGTGCCTCATTCAAAGTCCCAAACTCCCTCTTTCTTCACATTGCAACTAGGGATGGAAGCACCTCTTGCCCCGAGGTGCTTCATTCAAAATCCCAACCCGTTCTTTTTTCGCTCTTTTCTGTATAGTACGACCTCCCTTTAGACCAGGGGTCTGAAACTGGTGGCCCTCCAGCTATTGCAGAACTACAAGTCCCATCATGCCTCTGCCTGTGGGAGTCATGCTTGTAACTGTCAGCCTTGCAATGCCTCATTGGGAATTGCAGTTTCGCAACAGCTGGAGGGCCGCCAGTTTGAGACCCCTGATCTAGACCTTCCCCATGCAGGGGGGCCCTGGTATAAGTAAGTGGCCTAAACCAAAGCTAGTTAGCATGATCAATGAGGAGGTTCTTGTTAATACTGGGTACTAAAAAGAGAAGATCTAGTGCCTCTGTTTGTCTGTAATAGGGTATTATTTCTGCCTGTGACAACAATAGGAAGATGTTGGGCTCAGGTGACACACATACAAGCAATGAGGGAATGTCACTGGGTCAGGAAGGAACAGACAGCAAGCTCTAACCCCATTCTATGGAAAATGTGTTTTTGTCTGTGTCCTTATTGGTGAGGTGGATTGCCAATTTCCTGATTTTGGCCAATCCTGGTTACTGGTTCTAGAATGAGTAGAACCTTTAAAATGGCGGGATGGCGTCATGACTGGGGTTTGAGGAGGCTCGTTGGAGAGGGCGTGCGGAAGAAACGAGAGGAGACGATCGGAGGGTGAGAAGCTCCGACAAGATTCGGTGTACCACAGCACGAGCCCGCCGCCGCATGAGCCCGCTCCGACACCTGCCTACCCGCCGGCCAGGACACAATAAGTACCGCTCGTGACGGATTCCCGTAAGGAAGTTGGGAACAGCATCTATGATATAAATTGTTTGTAAAACTTCCTATTTGCTCTTAAGCAGATGGTCAATATGGACGGTCATAAGCTTTACTTAAAGAGGGATTCCACCAAAAAAAAAAATATTAAAAGCCAGCAGCTATAAATACTACAGCTGCTGACTTTTAATAAATGGACACTCACCTGTCCCGGGTTCCAGCGATGCCGGCAGCCGATCGATCGCTCGGCTCTCGGCTGCTGCCGCCACCATTCTAGGTGAGGGAATCAGGAAGTGAAGCGAATCGGCTTCACTTCCCGGTTCCCTACTGCGCATGCGCAAGTCGCGCCGCGCAATAGGAAATCTCCGCGGCAGGGCAGGAAATGGCGTAGACTCCCACGGGAGTCTATGCCCGGAAGTGGGTGTAAATACCTGTCTTTGACAGGTATCTCCACCCCCCTCCCCCCTGAAAGGTGTCAATTGTGACACCGGAGGGGGGGAGGGATCCGATCAGCGGAGGTTCCACTTTAGGGTGGAATCCCGCTTTAAGTGGACAGCATCAGGAAATACTGAGGAACAATACTTGGATCAGATAAGTTGGGCTGTCGCCCGGTATTTTTTTATTTTTTTTCTTCATCTATCTATATATGATCTATATTGAAACAAATGTTAACCAAACAGTAATAAGCAGGAAATTCTATAAAGGATAAAATAATTGGAAAACTTCGAGTTGAACATAAGCAGACGTTTACCCTGTGATGCTCATATAAGATTACCGGGTGGGATGATGTCAGGAAATGCAGGGGAATAACGCATGGGACTAATAAGCTCAGTTGCTGCTCTGTATTTTCCTGTGTTTATTTTTTTACCCGGTAAATCCTCTGCCATCCATTGGAAGCTTACAAAAGATCACCAGGTTGGACAGTATTACGCCACGCAGAGGAACAACGTTTAGAACTGAGAAGTTTGACCGCTGTACTGGATCTTTTTCTCTTTCTTCTCTGTCTTTACTTTTGTTTACTATTTTCCCTATTTACTGGAGAGATGAATTATATACCCATCTGACTGTTCACTAACATCGTAGTAATAGCCAGGAAATATTACGCATAATATCTTAGTCTGGTAAAACTTAGCTGCTAACAAGTAGATCATTATAGCGGCTGGCTATAGATGGCTAAGGGTTAAATGGCAATTTATACCCCCAGATAGATATGATCACGGCCGTGAAGGAACAACTCGAGATATTATGCACTTGGAAGGTTGGCCTGAGAGCGATATACAGGAATACTGGCGGGAATAGTTAAGGTGGCAAGGTGGTTAATAATATAGCACTCTCCAAATACTGGCGGCTAGTTAAAACAAGAAAATCAGAATCAGGGAAAAAAAAAGAATGCTGACTGAGGAGTGTTGTTGTTTGCCATTTTGAAAAGTGAAAACGGAATATCTGAAAAAACTCCCTGCAGGGGAGCAGGGAATTGTTGAAACTAACAAACTGGGGAAACGAGTACGTGAGAAAAAGAGAAGCAGTATGAGTAGATCCTCAAAACAAACCGCCAAGGGAGGCGGCCCTAAGATTCCAAAAAATACATCTACTGAAACTACTATAAAACAATACATGACCCAAGGAGCCAGTCCGAGGGGGGCGAGAAGGAAAAACCACCCCCCAACCTGGGGATGGATAGGGGGACAGGGAAAAAAGTTAGGGAAGCTTCGGACCAATCTCGAGACGAAATAACCACTGAGAGTGAACTAGAACTAAGTAAAAGTGAAGATCAAAGAGTGGATGACCAGGCGATAATAAAAGGGATGATGAGGGAGATGCTTCTAAAATTAGAGAACGCTCTAAAATCAGAAATAAGCTTGCTAAGAAGTGACCTGGGACATCTACTAACACGAGTAGAGGCAGTAGAAGAAAGAATTAATATACAAGCTCAAGACTTAATTAAAGTACAGTAACAAACTAAAGCAGTATATCGAAATCAGAGAAGCATTCTATACCGACTTGAAGATCAAGAAAATAGAAATAGAAGACAAAATTTGAGAATACGAGCGGTTCCAGAAAACAAGAAAGAGGAGCTAAAGGAAATTATAGAAGACATATTCAGCCCAATAATGGGGAGAGGAGAGGAGGAATTTCCCAGGATTGAAAGGGTGCACCGGGTCGGGAAGAAAAAGTTGGAGGAAACTGGAAGATCAGGTGACATTATAGTTAGATTCGAACATTATGAAGACAAAATGGAGATCTGGAGAAAACTCAGGGGAATAGCCCCATTAAAATATGCTGGAACTGAGATACAAATCTTCCCAGACCTAGCACCCGAAACTTTGGCCTGGAAACGCCTCTTAAAACCCTTACTGGAACAGCTGAGAGCCAAGAATATAAGATACAGTTGGGGGTTCCCGGCATGTTTTTAGCATATAAAGATGGAAGATCTGTTAGGCTGAGTTTCCCAGAAGAGTTAGGAGACTTTTGTGACAAATTGGGAATCCAAGCCCCAACTCTTCCAGGCTGGATAGATGTGCATGGGGAAAAATTATGAGAGTTTGGTTTTTTGGTTATAGGACAGGGGGGATGGGAATTGGTGCGGGGAGGGGCGGGGAGGAGATTGTAGGTAATCGTGGCTGGAGGGTAGGTGGGCCCATTACCCCCCTCCTTTTTGAAGGTTACATCTAAGGAGAGGGGGTAGGGAGGCAGAACAAGAGCAATCCACCTCCGAACATCAAAGATTTGGAAATGGACAGAGATCTCAGGTCCATTAACGAGTCGAGGGCCGAATCATGGCCAAAAAGGGGAGGGGGGGAGGGGGTTGGTGGGTTGGGGCGATGGGGGGGTGGGGAGGGTTTGGGGGTGAGGGGGGGTAATGTCAGTAGTAAAATCCTCGGGAAAAAGAATAAAAAACAAGGTCTAAATAGAAAATATGGATAATAAAATAATGGAGATTAATTTTCTGTCCTATAACGTCAAGGGCCTCAATACAGCAAAAAAAAGGTATAACATTTTGGAAGAATTAAAACAATGTAAGGCAGAAGTAATTTTCTTACAAGAGATACATATTTCACATACTTCAAAGATCAGGCTTTACTCTAAAAATTACCCGAGTTGGTACTATGGCGACACAATTACAAACAGGGGGAGAGGGGTAGCAATAGGATTTGGAAAAAATACTCGTTTCGTACTAGAGGGAAGAGAAACGGACCCAGAGGGTAGATATTTGTTCCTAAAGGGGAAATTAGGAAATATAAGATATACCTTGATTAACATTTATTCCCTGAATAATAATCCTATAAAATTTCTACAGGAAATACTGGCCAAGGTGCAGGAATTTATAAGTGGATATGTGGTAATGATGGGAGACCTGAATTTTTGTCTGGATCCTCGACTAGATAGTACATCCCGTGCACAGGGAAGGAGTAACGCACAATAAAAAAAAAAAAATCTAAATCTGAGTAATAGTCAATTAGTTGATGTATGGAGGGTACAACATCCAAAACAACGGGACTATACGTTTTACTCCCCTGTGCACGGGACCTATTCTAGGATAGATTATATCTTTGTGGAACATAGAGTATTAGAGACTGTGCTAGAAACGAGTATTGAAATAACAACACAGTCAGACCACGCTCCTGTAAAAATGAAAATGCAAATCCCTGGCTATAATAATCAAGTTAATAGGTGGCGGCTAAACGAAGATTTAATTCTAGATAAAGAGGGAGGTGAAGTAATAAGGGGAGAATTAGAAAAATACTTCTCAATGAACGAGACTGAGGGGATATCTGGACATGTCTTATGGGAAAAAAAAAAAGAACGTACCGCAAAGAGTAATAAACTAAGGGAAGAAATCTTGAACATAGAACAACAGCACAAACAAGGTATTGTGGATAAAAAAGTATACCAAAAATTATTATCTAAAAGGGAGGAACTACGGAGGTTAATGGAACAAGAAACAAAAAACGTTTTTAATCAACTAGAGAGAGTCCGGTATCAAGATTGGAATAAACCCACCAAATATCTAGCTAAAGTGCTTCAAAAGAAAAAAGCTACTAATTATATAGAGAAAATTCAAACGGAATGTGGGGAGATGGTGTATACCACAAAAGAAATAGCAGAATCATTCAAAGCATACTACGAGAGATTATACGCAGTGAAAAACAAGGAGAAGAAGATAGAAGGGAAAATAAAAGAAACAGAAGCATATCTTAAGAAAGCTAGACTCTCCAAGATTGATGAGATAGATAAAGACAACTTAGATCGCCCCATAACAGAAACAGAAATAAATAAGGCGTTAATGGATTCAGCTCAGGGGAAAAGCCCTGGATGGCATGTAAATATATGAATGGAATTGGGACAGAGTACGAACTGAGTAAGGAGGCATTGATAGCCTCAATTACTGTCATCCGGAAGGAAGGAAAAGATAAGACTAGGTGCTCTAGTTATAGACCAATATCACTGTTGAACGCAGATACTAAACTATTTGCCAAGGTACTGGCAACCAGGATGAAGACAGTAATGAACTCACTGGTACACCCCGACCAGGTAGGGTTTGTCCCTGGAAGGGAGGGCAAAGACAACGGGGTTAGAACCCTATTGGTGCTATCTCAGAGGGAGGAGACGGAACCCCCGGCCTTATTACTGTCGACAGATGCACAAAAGGCCTTTGACAGGGTCGATTGGAGATTTATGTTTCTGACACTTGAAAATATGGGTTTCGGGCCAAGGATGGCCAAATGGATTAAATCATTGTACCATCACCCAAAAGCAACTATAAATATAAACGGGTTCCCTCCCCTCCCTTTGAGATGGAAAATGGGACTAGACAGGGATGTCCACTTTCACCCCTTCTCTTCGTACTCGCGCTAGAGCCCCTACTGTCGACAGTCAGAAACAATCCAGAGATAACAGGAATTATGGCGGGGCAGGAGGAGCATAAACTGGCAGCATATGCGGATGACGTATTGTTTTATATTAGTAAACCTACAAGCTCAATACCTAAGATAATTGAGGCCCTTGACGACTATGGGAAATTATCAAATTTTAAAATCAACCAAATGAAATCTGAAATTCTCAATATAAACGTTAGTAAACAAGAAGCACAACTAATCCAAGAGTATTGTAAATTTAAGTGGGTGAAAAAATTAAGATACTTAGGAATAAAACTGGCCCGCACCTTGGGCAAGATCTACCAGCTAAACTACATCCCATTATTAAACGAAATTAGAACGGAAATCAGGAGGGTAGTCAATAGACCTTTATCCTGGCTGGGCCGGATAAACGTGTTTAAAATGTTTATTCTACCCAAAATTTTATATAAATTTCAGATGATGCCGATTGCAATACCCCCTAGTTACTTTCGTAAGATAAAAACTCTAATGAGTAAATATATATGGACCAACGAAAAAACAAGGATCTCCCACACGGTTTTAAAACAAGAGAAAAGCCGAGGTGGACTGGCTGTCCCAGATTTGCAATATTATTATAAGGCGGTAGTATTGTCTAGAATTGCCGAATGGGTGAGGGAGAAAAAAGATGAGAAAAGGTGGGTAAGCTTAGAATGCACATATAGTAAGGCACAACTTAGTAAAATAGTTTGGAACCCCCCAAAATTTAGGGTATTAGACCCGGACACGAATGTATTGACACGGATTACACTCAAAATATGGGATGAGGTGTATAAAAGATTAAACGGACACTATAATTCACCTTTGATAGAGTTGAAAGATAATGAGTTTTTCACTCCTGGTAAATGGGGAAATTGGTGGGAATTGGATAAAAAAGGAAAAATTACAAATAAAAGATATTATGAATAAAGGGAAACTTATATCACTAGAAGATTTAGTGCACAAGGGATTGACGTGGATTGATAGATGGCGTTATCTCCAGCTGGCTCACTTCATAGAGGGGCTGCCTCAGCCAGTCAGATCCGAAGATGAGCTGACTGGGGTGGAGCAGCTCTGTACCTCTGATAAGGCTAAAGGTACAATTTCAAAGATGTACGGGTTATTGTTATCGATCAGTCAGCCGGAGGGGCCGCCATATATAAAAAAATGGGAAAAAGAATTAGGAGCACAAAAAGATAAAGGAACTATTACCGTATATACTCGAGTATAAGCCGAGATTTTCAGCCTCTTTTTTGAGGCTGAAAGTGCCCCCCTCGGCTTATACTCGAGTCATCGCTGTCTGCCCGCTCGATCAGCGTGTCGAGCAGACAGACAGCGGCCATTCTATTCAAAAGCCGCGCCTCCGGCTCCGCCTTCGCCTGTGATAGGCGGAACACTGAATTTCCCAGCAGCCTGTGTTCCGCCTATCACGGACATCGTATCATCCTCGTACTACGGACGAGGATGATACGACGTCTGTGATAGGCGGAACACAGGCTGCTGGGAAATTCAGTGTTCCGCCTATCACAGGCGAAGGCAGCGGCGCAGCTTTTGAACTTTACAATGGCCGCCGACGAAGAGGGCACGGGACGGAGGCAAGGGAAGGCACGGCACGGGACGGGACGGGACGGCGGCGGCAAGGCACGGCACGACACGGGACGGATGCAAGGAGGCAAGTCACGGCACGGGACGGAGGCAAGGAGGCAAGGCACGGGACGGAGGCTCGGGACAAAGGTAGGCTGGACACACACACACACACACACACACACACACACACACACACACACACACACACACACGGATGGAGACACACACAGGGATGGATGGATGGATGGAGACACACACACACAGGGATGGATGGATGGATGGAGACACACACACACAGGGATGGATGGATGGATGGACACACACACACACAGGGATGGATGGACGGACACACAGGGATGGACGGACACACAGGGATGGACGGACACACAGGGATGGACGGACACACAGGGATGGACGGACACACACACAGGGATGGACAGGCATGTCTCACCCTCGGCTTATACACGAGTCAATAAGTTTGCCAGTTTTTTTGGGGGTAAATTGGGGGCCTCGGCTTATATTCGGGTCGGCCTATACTCGAGTATATACGGTAATAAAATTTTGAAACTAACACACAGTTCTGCAATAGATAATAAAACCGCCGAGATGAATTACAAACTTTTATCTCGATGGTATAATACCCCAGATAAAACTGCTAAATATCAAGAGGGAAGATCGGCTGAGTGTTGGCGGGGTTGTAAAATACTAGGAACAATGACACACTTGTGGTGGGAATGTCCCAAAATTAAGATATACTGGGGGAAGATCTTGCAAATGGTAGAAGAAAAAACTAAAACAACGATGAAGGTGGATCCCTGGATGGTACTTTTTCATAGTACAGAGGGAGGGGTTAAACAATATCAAGATACAATCATCCCCCATCTCCTAAATGCGGCGAAAAAATTGATTCCCAAGAAATGGCAGGATGTAGATTGCCCAATGACATGGGAGTGGGTAGATGCCGTGGAGGAAATATTTAATAAGGAAAGCTTAAGGATTGGAGATGAAGGCGAAAGGGCAGCATTTATTAAAAAATGGAGAGGTTGGACAGAATTCAAAAGAGAATGGAGTTACAAAGAACAATTAAGACCATAAAGACCTTGTTATAGAAGAAATCTGGAAGAGGAAAGTTACTGACATATTAGGGGAGTGGGAGGGTGGGAATGGTGAGGGGGAAAATATTTACAAGGGGCGGGGGCACAAAATATTCTTAATTAATAAATAAAATAAATTTGAATTAAAACTTTTTAATGAAGGGGAAAAAAAAATGCAAATAAAAGATATTGCCACAAGGATGTGAAGAGTAATAACAAGAGACAGGGATGAACGTAAAGTTGATTTAAGTCTCTCTTGGTGATTCGCTGAGGTGGTAATAAAAAAAAAAAAAAAAGAGAACCTTTAAAATGAAGGTCGCTTAACCCCTTATGCTGCAACCCAGGGCTTATTAACAGGGCTTTTATTCTCCAGAGAAGGCATGGCTTCTATATCATGTAACCTCTGTGATTGGCTCACACATCGGCCACATGAAAGGAAGCCTACCCTGCATGCTCCCAATCAGAAGGCTTGACCAAAAGATGTCAGTGACAGCTCACTCACAGCACACAACCTTCTTTTGCTCTGAATGTGAATGTGTGGTGGTTAGACCACCTTTCTTGCCACCGCATACCGTATATACTCGAGTATAAGCCGAGATTTTCAGCCTCTTTTTTGAGGCTGAAAGTGCCCCCCCTCGGCTTATACTCGAGTCATTGCCGTCTGCCTGCTCGATCAGCGTGTCGAGCAGACAGACGGCGGACATTCTACCATTCAAAAGCCGCGCCTCCGTCTGTGATAGGCGGAGCACTCAATTTCCCAGCAGTCAGTGGTCCGCCTATCACGGACATCCGCTCATCCTCGTACTACGGACGAGGATGAGAGGATGTCCGTGATAGGCGGAACACAGACTGCTGGGAAATTGAGTGTTCCGCCTATCACAGACGGAGGCGCGGCTTTTGAAAACAGGAATGGGCGCCGACGAAGAGCGGCGATTCTGGCAAGGCACGGCACGGGACGGAGGCACGGCACGGGACGGAGGCAAGGCACGGGACGGAGGCAAGGCACGGGACGGAGGCACGGGACGACGGAGGCTCGGGACACAGGTAGGCTGGACACACAAGGCTGCACGGACACACACACAGGGATGGATGGATGGACACACACACACACAGGGATGGATGGATGGACACACACACACACACACACAGGGATGGATGGACACACACACACAGGGATGGATGGACGGACACACACACACAGGGATGGATGGATGGACACACACACACACAGGGATGGATGGATGGACACACACACACACACACACACACAGGGATGGATGGACACACACACACAGGGATGGATGGACGGACACACACACACAGGGATGGATGGATGGACACACACACACACAGGGATGGATGGACACACCAGGGATGGACGGACACACAGGGATGGACGGACACACACACAGGGATGGACAGGCATGTCTCACCCTCGGCTTATACACGAGTCAATAAGTTTCCCAGTTTTTTTGGGGTAAATTGGGGGCCTCGGCTTATATTCGGGTCGGCCTATACGAGTATATACGGTATATGCATTTGGCATTGTTTGTTGTACACATGAATGTATTTTCTTCATTTACCCATTGAGATGGTACTCCATCATGAGGTGATGTGTATATAATAATAATCATTGATGTGCGCAGCCTATTGCATTAGGGTATGCACTGGAGAGCTCAAACACACCTGCATGTATGTATTTATATACAATATGTAGCGCAATGGACGTGTCAGTAAAGACAGTGGATGGTGTCAGTCAGTAGAGCAGTGGACAGTGTCAGTAGGGCAGAGATTGGTGCCATTGGGGCAGTGGACGGTGCCAGGAGTTTTTTTATTATTATTATTATTTTTTTTTATTACTTTTTACAATTTAGTTTTTTTTATTATAATTTTTTACAATATATATATATTTTTTGACAATTTCTTTCGTAGCCCCACTGACTTTGGTGAAATATCAGGGGTCTAAACCCCTGTTGTCTCACTTTCTCTGCGGCCTCAGCTGCACCGGAAAGTAAATTAATTGGAAATGCTCTGTGCTGAGTGGCTTCCTGTTCATTCACAAACCAAAGCATAGTAAACACAGTTTCTAAAGAAGGTGTAAAGAAGGTGTAAAGAATGGTAAATTACATATTTACCGGCTGTTCCCCTGCTCTCCACTGTGAAACATCCCTGGCGGGGGGGGGGGGGGGGGGTTGGGTTACACTGATGATATTACTATAATTATTTGTATTATTGTTATAAACAACTTCTGTTATTCCCTGCCTCCTCCTCCTGCATTTTGTGCTCCTTCTCCTTGGCTGGATTTGGGTGTCTGCTGGGGGTCTATCTCCCTGGGGGCAAGGGGGGGGGGTCAGTCCTGGGTGTTGTATGTGAGCCTGTGAGTTTATGAGGATGGGTGTCTTTAAACATTGAGGTTTCCTGATGAAGCTATGGGTGAAACATGTCGAAATCACCAATTAGCACAAAACTCGCCAATGGGACCTTATTCACTAACTACTGTTTTCCAAACTAACTTTTGTTTTGGGTTTTGGTCAATAAAAATTCCATTTGCTAAGGTTTATGTTTTCTTCATTGGCATCTTAAAATTCCCACTTTCTTTGATTGTTTTAAATTTGCGGTTGGCTAGAAGTTAATTCAAATATGTTATAAGTCATTCTACCAAATCAGAGCTTTCCTGTCTATCCTGGTGGTGCTTGAATTTGCATGTTATTAAGAGATATCTTCTCACCTGAGTGCCCGGCTTAGTTTGTCATAGTTCATCTGGGGTTTACACTTCCGCCGGCCCCACAGCCTGGCCACTTCATCGGGGTCCTTGATGACAAATTCGCCATACTCCCCCTGCTGCCAGGCGATGACATGGCGGAACTCTTCCTTCTGCAGCAGCTCCAAGATGAAGTGCCACAGCTGGATCTGACGGGAGCCTGGGCTCGACTCTGCCTTGTATGCCCAGTCGGGGAAGGCCAGACCTGATGATTGAAAGAGTTTTTAATGAATAGAAACTTGTACAAAGAGAAGTACGCATTCTACTCCTGCAGATCCTCAAATTCCCAGTCACTTGTCTAGGAAAAGCATGCAGGCATAAAAGTTGTTTATATATTTTATATTACTTTTGTATGTCTGCATTGGTCTCTTCGATAATAGTAGTGTGAATGCATTTTATATGGATATTTCTCTTTGTTTGTTTTATACCTGAGTATGTTATGCCTTTTACTATAGATAATATGTTAATTGTTTCCATATCTGTTATAATTGTATTGTTTATGTACAATGACAAGGAAACCAATTAAAAAAATGTAATAAAAAAATAAAATCAGGAAACCTTACTCGCATACTTGTTTCAAGGTACTGGGGGTTGATTTACTGTTCTCCTTGCAACATCAATCTTTATGATGGAAGGGAATTTTTACTAACTGAATGTGGTCAAAATTACTTTGTTGTGAAATGGAATTAAGGGGGACCCCCACAATTTTTTATTTTATTTTGGTTCGGGGGTTCCTCTGTGGGGAAATTCAATGCTGTTTTTATCAATGAACTTTTATGTGCATTGCCGGACTGACAATTCATTATAGCCAATGCTAGCGATAGTACTTTTAAATTACTTTTTTTCTTTTAGAAATGTAATTTTTCCCTCGGACTGTTCTACGCACGTTAAACATGCGCCACTTTACAGGCATACTATAGGCACCCCCCCCCCCCCCCCCCCCCAGGTACGAAAGTTAAAGGAATATTACACTTTTATTGTTTCACTTCAAGCATTATTATAATTATTATTATTATTATTATTAAAATCACTGCTCCCGAAAAAACTGCAGTTTTTAAAACATTTTTTTGCATTGGTACACATCCCCTGGGACAGGACCCAGGTCCCCAAACACTTTTTATGACAATAACTTGCATATAAGCCTTTAAAATTAGCACTTTTGATTTCTCCCATTGACTTTTAAAGGGTGTTCCGTGGCTTTCGAATTTGCCACGTACACCCCAAATTGTTCGCTATTCTAGGGAATGGACGAACAGCCAATGTTCGAGTTGAACTCATGTTCGACTCAGACATAAAGCCCATCCCTAGCACCCTCCCAAGGGAAAAAAAATACTCTCTAGCAATATACACCAAACTGAGCATGTACAGAGTTATTCCAAAGACTCTGTTATCAGGAGACATATTGGGGACTGTGAGAGAAAAGAAGATTCCCGGCCACGAAAAATTATTTTCTGTAGCAACATGAGGTAAAATTGAAGGCTTGGTCGGCCGAATTTCGAAAATCAATGGTGGCATCATTGGATCACAAAAAAAAAACGTTCTGATTTTGAAAACAAAATTCATGCAAAATTCGACCATGTATGTCCTGCATAAGATGCATAAGACGCCCCTGCTCTTCCCTCTTTATCCCTTATCCACACTAACAGACTGGCTGGAGACTGCACTGTGCACTGTTAACTCTTTCCCATGAAGACCGGAATTTCAGGCAAGCAGCACTACGAGGTCAGGAGCCAGCAGAATTGAAAGTTGTAAATGGTAAGTGTTGGGAAAATATTTTAGCAAATCGTTTTGTTATTTTATTGTATCAATGTATTAGGCATAAAAAAAAAAGCTGAGGGTTTATATACTTAAAGAAAACTGTAGTTTAACAAATGTCTTTTTAAATATGCATGTGCATGATCAACCTTATGCAAACAATATTATCAGTGTTTGATAATGTATTAAAAGTTTACTGTTTAATTGTATAGTTTCTTAATCACTCATGGACCAGAAGAATTTGCCCCCTTAATGATCAGGCCATTTTTTTTTTGTGATACGGCACTGCGTCGCTTTAACTGACAATTGCATGGTCGTGCGACGTTGTACCCAAACAAAATTTACGCTCTTCTTTTCCCACAAATAGAGCTTTATTTTGGTGATATTTGATCACCTCTGCGGTTTCTATTGTTTGCACTATAAACAAAAGAAGAGCAACAATTTTGAAAAAAATAACAATATTAACTTTTTGCTATAATAAATATCCCAAAAAAACCCCAAGAAAACAAATTTCTTTATCAGTTTAGACCACTATGTATTGTTCTACATATTTTTGGTAAAAAAATTTCAATAAGCGTATATTGATTGGTTTGCACAAAAGTTATAGCATTAGGGGATATATTTATGGCATTTTTCATATGTATTTAATTTTTACTTGCAACGTGCACCTTTTAATTTTTAATGGCGACGATCTGCAATTTTTGGTGGGACTGCAACAATGCAGAGGACAGATCAGACACTTATGACACTTTTTTGGGACCAGAGCTAAAAATAGCCACTGATTACTGTATAAATGTCACTGCAGGGAAGGGGTTAGCACTAGGGGGGACGATCAAGGGGTTAAAGTGGGGTTCCACTGCCTAAATTTTTTTTTCTTTTTTTGGTACAATGACATAGATTAAGTTATTTAAAATTATAAATCACTTGTTACAGTTTTTATGTCTTTAAGATGTCAGTTTTCTCTTTAAAAATGTACTTTTAAATCTTCTTTTTGGCGGTTCTCATCTTGCCTGTGGGCATGTGAAGCCCACTGGCATCCTCTTCCGGGATACAGTGCCGCTGATCAACCAGCATGCACTGCATGTTGTATCCCTGTTGTATCCCTGATCTCGCGCATGAATTCGGATCGCCGTCAACAGCTCAGGTTGCCATCGCAACAGGTGGCGTCATCGGAAGTCCCACCTGAAATCCCGCGATAAATCACCCCAGGCTGCCACCCTGACTCCTGGGAACAATGACACAAGCTCCCAGGAGCCAGTGCGGCTCTCAGGAAATTACGAAATAGCCTCACTAACCACACCTATATCCAAACATTAGAGATACAGGAAGTACAGAAGATTACAATCACAAGTAAGGTACAATGGCAAAAAAAAACAAAAAAAACATTAAATTTTTACATTAGGAGTTAGAGTTTATTGTATTGGCCTAATGTCTTAAAATCGGGTGGCGCTCTGCTTTAAGTTATTCCTGGGAGGTGTTTCTAACTGTGGGGGGGACATGTACTGACTGGAGGAGGAGAGAGATCACTGTTCCTGATTACTAGGAACAGCAGATCTCTCTCTACTCCCCTGTCAGAAAAGAGATCTGTTTGTTTACATTGACAGAACCCCTGTTCTGGCTCTCTTTCAAGCGATCGCATTTGGCCGGCGGACAACGTGTCTGCCGGCCACACGCATAAGCTCCGGCATCATGCTGTGCCCCCTCTGTCACTCTTAAGGCAGCTGACGTACACCTACAACAATTCACCCAAGAGAGCCAACCTGCCGAAGTATAATGACGGCGGCTGGTCGGCAAGCGGTGAAGTGCTATAAGCTAAGCTAAGTAAACATCCTCAGTTCCCTTAGGAAAACAATCCCTGTGTAATTCTACTTGCTATTCAAAAGAAGAATAGCTTTACTTTATTTACTGAGCTAAGTAAACTTTCACTTTCCCAACTTAAGAGTCTCTGCTCCTATGGTAATTCAACCTCAATGTCAGTAAAACAAGTTCAATTCTTAAGCCGCGTACACACGGGCGGATTGTATGGCCTACTTAGTCCGTCATACAATCCGACGGACAGTCCGTCATACTTTCGAATGAACGGACTTGACCACACACGGATGCACAAACAGTCCGTCGAAAGCTTGCGCGATGACGTGTACAGCACGTACGACGGGACTAGAAATAGGAAGTCCAATACACAGCAATGCAACCTTCCGCCGTGTAAATCCTTTCTGAGCATGCGCCATTCTTAGTCCGTCGAACTAGCCTACTCACGAGCGGATTGTCCGCTGAAACCAAAGTATGACGGACAGTATTAGGGAAATTCCGAAATACTTAGTACGCCAGACTGCACGCTGAAAAAGTCCGCTGAAGCCCACACACGAGCGGACTGTCCGCTGAAATGTGTTTCGACGGACTAAGTAGGCCATACAATCCGCCTGTGTGTACGCGGCTTTACTTGTATTTTTCAGGCTGTGCTAGAAAAATGGCAGTTAGGATTCAATCTGTTCTATAATGTTGAAGACTTTTTGTTGCATATCCAAGCAACTTCATTCAGTTCTAATTACTGTAAGAAAGAAACCCCAGCACTGGTAGCCAAGTTAGTCACCTTAATCTATTCACCATAAAAAGTGTCTGAATGTAACTAACTACTACTAGTTAAGCTAAGTGCACAGCAGTTACCTTAGAAAATGATCCCTTCTGTGTACTACTGGGTATGGTAAATAATCACAGTTTTATATTACTTACTAAGTTGACTGAACTTTCACTTTCCCAAGTAAAGAGCCCAGACTCCTACAGTAAATCAACCCCACTGTCAGTAAAAACAAGTTCAATTCATGGTTGTATTTTTCAAGCTGTACTAGTGAATGGCAGTTGGTCTGTAATCTGTTCTGTAATGTTAAAGATGTTTTGCTGCATATCTTCTTCTTCTGTTCTAGTTATTGTCAGCCATATACCCCAGCACTGATAGCCACACTGAGTCACCTTAATCCAATCACCATGGAAAGTATCTGAATGCGACTAACTAATACTAGCTAAGTGCACAACCTCAAATCCCTTAAAAAAAAAAAACTCATGCTGGGCATTTCAAATAATCACAGCTTTGCTTTATTTACTAAGTTTAGTGAACTTTCACTTTCCCAAGTGAAGAGCCTCCACTCCTATAGTAAATCCAACATCCTTTCAGTAAAAGCAAGTTAAATTCATGCTTGTATTTTTCAAACTGTACTAGAAAAATGACAGTTGGGCTGTAATCTGTTTAGTTACTATTTATGACACACTTTTAATAAAGCAAGTTTTAATACACCAGCGTTGCAGTATATCAGATTGTAGCCAATGAAACAAAAATATTTGAAATATACCAAATGTTATTGAAAGCAATTTTAAGAAGAATAAAATTGTAATAATAATATGAGCAATTTCTCAATGCCTTACCTGGTAACCAATATGAGCTGGGTGCACAACCACAGTGCATTATAATTCCTGCAATAATGAATTTCAGTAAATTAAGTTATCCTTTTAAACACAAAAATCTGCATTGCTCTCACCCATTGTACAATATGACATTAAATATATGCAACAAAAAAATAGTAACATCCATTTTAAAGTTTTAAATTGTGCACAAAAAGTTTTTATATGTATTAATATTTTGTACTTAAAATTTTAATTAAATTAAATTATTTTGACATTGTATTTGACAAGAATTTAATCAACAACAATGAAAAAATAAAAAAATCCCAACATTGTAAATGTTTTCTATAAACAAAATATTCTAGCAAACACAAGCAAACCCCATAGTGAGGTACTAAAATGCATTAGTAAATACAAAGCTATTATTATCTTTCTAATATACTTTATGCACATGCATGTTTAGTGTTTTCAGGTTGTTCTATAAACTCCCCAAAAACAATTTAAGGAAATGTATGGAAGAAAACAGGCACATAAGTAATATGTTTCACATTCCTAAAATAAAAAATGTCTTCAAATGTTTACATTCCTTTTACTGTAATTATTTACTCTGATTTACTTAATTATATCTAGATAGATTTTAATCTTCCCAATCAGTAAACTGTTAAGATATTGCAAAGGATTTACATAATATTAATATACAGCATACAAAATACAAATATAGTCCAATTAAAATGATGATTTTAAAGAAAAAGTGTCATTTGAAATGATTGCATTTTTAAGTTTAAATTTCAATAGATAATTATCATAAATTGATATTTTTTTAGAAACAAAAATGTTTTAACGATTTTATGATATGCATGTTGTTTAAAACATTTTAAATCTTGATTCAGACTTATTTATATTATGGTTTTATATGCTTTTTTTAAACAAAGCATGGGACATAAAAAATGAATACATTTATAGCCAAAAGTTATGATGAATTGAAATAATTGAAAATGATATAAACCAGCTTTTTAAAAAATAAAATAAAGTAGAATAATTAGGAATAAAGTGACTGTTAACTACAAAACCTAGACAAATACATTACAAATATAGTAAAAATAATAAGTATAGCATGAAGATCCACACTTACATAAATTCATAGAGAAAAACTCTTGACAAATAATCTGGCTAGAGGATAGATGATGAATGTCCATGAAGTGTGTCAGATATAAAGGATATCAAGTGGAGGGGGGATCTTTTCACCCTTATCTTCTTAACTCCCCTGAAATAAGTAGTAAGTTACACCAAGGCTTAAACATAGATTTATCCTACTGCAGTTGGTTCTAAAAGGATTTTATACTCCTCCCTTGGATTTTCACAGGCCAAGGAAACTATATCATTAGTTTAATCCCATTTTCTTCAAAAACATTTAAATATATAATTTGATTATTGGGTATGGGATTACCAGGAGTTCCATGACCTGGTCCAATCAATCTGGCATAGTTTATACTATGCAAAAAGGTTCAAGTGTCTTACCAAATGCTAAAGGTTAGTTACACTTTGCCCAACAACTTTGTCTGTATTTATGAACTATAACAGGAAGAAGTAAAAAAGTAAAAAAAGAGGAAGATCTGTATTTCCCATAGCATTTAGATTATTTATTTTATTGAAAGAAAAAAATGTAACACTGAAATACTTTGGGCAACACAATTTTTGAAATCCTTTTATCTTTGAGGACCAGTGGGCAACACAATATTTATTTTTATTTTTTTTTACCTTTGAGGACAAGTGTCATCAAAAATTTAAAGACTTGGTCAGTCCAAAGACAAGTCAGTCTGCCCATGTTTTAGCACCTGGGTTCCCAGCTCCATCCAAATGTGGCAACCATTATGTAGGTCCCACAACTATTTTTTTTTTGTTCCTTATTATAATTTTATGGAACATGGGAGGAGAACTAATACAATATTCTGATAAATGGAAAGAGATCTCACCTTTACTGCTTTGAGTGATATGTTAAAGTCGCTAATTCAATCACTCATAATTTGTTTTCATGGAGTAACCCTTTAATTAGTTGAGGTCCCAGGTGCTCATGGGAGAATATCTGAAGTTTTTTACGTTGCTTATCACCAAGCCTTTTCTGTTAGAGCAGGAGTTGACAAAGGTTAATCTGTGGATAACAATGTACCAAGCACAGAGTACAAAGAATTAGCAGCAAGGCTTAAAGCCCAACCCCAATCTAGAATTTCGATTTTCTTTGAAATAGTTCCCCCTTTTTTTTGGGCTCTGTGTCCTTATTGAACAGCTTTTTCCTAATTTACTATAAGGATAAAATGTTATGTGCAATATCTTCAATTTGCATGCAAACAAGAAAAAGCAAAAACACATTTTTAGTAGATTGGGGAAGAGCTAAAACTTCAGAAAATGTTTTTATTGCTGCCTGTGGCTTTTTCTCCTCGTGACAACTGCACCTAACATTTCTTATATAGGTGTCACAGGGACAGGACGTGGGGGCTAATAAGTGTCTTTTTTTTAAAGTTAACGAGGTTTGAGCAGTAAGAGTTACAGGTGGAGTAATATTTTTATAGAATATTAGGCAAAGGAAAAGAGAAAATCAAGTTGCTGACAATTAGTTACCCAACAACGAAATATAAGGGATGTTCCAAAAGTAATGCAAAAGTGGGCATAACCTTTGTATTTTTACCTAAACTTAAATAGGTCTTCCAAATTTCAAATACTTCCTCTATAGTAAGTTTTTCTTCTTATTTTTCATTGCAGGTAAATAATGAATTCCAAGCAGAAGCAACGGGCTGTCATTGAGTTCTAGATGAAGGCTGTCTGACATCCACAGAAGACCATTAAATGTTTACGGAGGTGACACCAATGACAAGACCAATGTCTTGTCATTGGTCACTCCTGTTAATGGTATCATCTCCGTAAATATTCTGTAGTCTTCTGTGAATGTTGGACAGTCTGAACACCTCTTTTGTCAAGAATGATGGCATGTTGCTTCTGCTTGGGATTCATTATTTGCCTGAAATGAAGAGTGTATATAGTACAAACCCTAAAAAACAAATAATATGCTGCAGAGTATTATATAATTGTAGAGTAATAGTACAAATGATAGAAGGTAATGCAGTGAAGTAAAAAAGAATTTGATCCCTGCTGATTTTGTACTTTTGCTCACTGAAAAAGAAATGATCATTCTATAATTTTAATGGTAGGTTTATTTTAACAGTGAGAGACAAAATAACAACAAAAAATACAGAAAAACACATTTCAAAAAAGTTATAAATTGATTTGCATTTTAATGAGTGAAATAAGTATTTGACCCCATCGCAAAACATGATTTAGCACTTGGTGGCAAAACGCTTGTTGGCAATCACAGAGGTCAGATGTTTCTTGGTCACCATGGACGTCAAGATTTCCCGATTAACTCTATTTATAAAATGTATATAAACATTTACTTAATGAGCAATGCTCATGTTCTGATACAGTCTTATTTGTTTAATTTTCTATTTGTTTTTCTTTTAACGTTATGCTTTCTCACTGTTACTTTAATGGTAGCCTGCAAAACACAGGTGATAATATATATTTGATAACCTTTTATAGCAAACCTATGACTATCCTAGCAAGGGTACATGGCTTTCACATTGTGTTGTAGGATGCTTGTACCCTCTGAATTAAAGAAGTACACACAAGTGTTCTATTTGTAAATAAGCTATACTACTGTTGCCTAAGATCCTATGCAATGCTACTGTTGTAATTTACAATGTTAAACCTCAATAAAAAACAATTGAAAAGAGGTCAGATGTTTCTAGTTGGCCACCGGGTTTGCACACATCTCAGGAGGGATTTTGTCCCACTCCTCTTTGCAGATCCTCTCCAAGTCCTTAAGGTTTCAAGGCTGAAGTTCGGTAACTCGAACCTTCAACTCCCTCCAGATATTTTCTATGGGATTTAGGTCTGGAGACTGACTAGACCACTCCAGGACCTTAATGACCTTAATGCGTTCTTCTTGAGCCACTCCTTTGTTCCCTTGGCCATGTGTTTTGGGTCATTGTCATGCTGGAATACTCATCTACGACTCATTTTAAATGCCATGGCTGAGGGAAGATTTAATGGTACATGGCCTCGTCCATTGTCCCTTTGATGCAGTGAAGTTGTCCAGTCCCCTTAGCAGAAAAATACCACCAAAGCATAATGTTTACACCTACATGTTTGACGGTGGGGATGGTGTTCTTGGGGTCATAGGCAGAATTCCTCCTCCTCCAAACACAGTGAGTTGCATTGATGCCAAAGAGCTCGATTTTTGGTCTCATCTAACCACAGCACTTTCACCTAGTTCTCCTCTGAATCATTCAGATGATTATTAGCAGACGTTAGACAGGCCTGAACATGTACTTTCTTGAGCAAGGGGACCTTGCGGGCACTGCAGGATTTTAGTCCTTTACTCTGTGGTGTATTACCAATTGTTTTCATGGTGACTATGGTCCCAGCTGCCTTGAGATTGAGAAAATTCTCCTGTGTAGTTCTGGGCTAATTCTCACCATTCTCCTGATCATTGAAACTCCACGAGGTGAGAACTTGCATGGAGCCCCAGACCGAGAGAGATTGACAGTTATATTGTGTTATTTCCATTTGCGAATAATTGCAATAACTGTTTTCATCCTCTCGCCAATCTGCTTGGTGATGGTCTTGTAGCCCATTCCAGCCTTGTGTAGGTCTACAATCTTGTCTCTGACATCCTTGGACAGCTCTTTGGTCTTGGCCATGGTGGAGAAATTGGAATCTGATTGATTGATTGCTTCTGTGGACAGGTGTCTTTTTTACAGGTAACAAGCTGAGTTTAGGAGCACTCTCTTTAAGAGAGTGCTCCTAATCGCAGCTTGTTACCTGTATAGAAGACACCTGGGAACCAGAAATCGTGCTGATTGATAGGGGATCAAATACTTATTTCACTCATTAAAATGCTAATCAATTTATAACTTTTTTAAATGTGTTTTTCTGGATATTTGTGGTGTTATTCTGTCTCTCGCTGTTAAAATAAACATACCATTAAAATTATAGACTGTTCATTTCTTTGTCAGTTGGCAAATGTACAAAATCAGCAGGGGATCAAATACTTTTTCCCTCATTGTGTGTAATACTATGATAACAAACATAATATCTATTTAAAGGACCAGTAAGTATGCACTGGCATTGTTCAAGGACATCAACAGGGTCTCAGGATTTTCAGATAAGCAATACAACTTGGTCATCTTACTGCCCCAGGAAGGTCACTAGACATTGAAGGAGCTTCACTGCACCAAAGAGGCTATCATTCTGCTCACTCTTATCACTTTCTCCTATCAGTTATCTTTGAAGTTAGATTGATAGCACATTTCAGCTATGGACCTACTCAGCAATTACATCAATTAAGAGATTGAGGTGATAGATATATTGAGTTTTTTAACATTTAATTTAGAATTCAGTAGAAGAAGTAAAAATACAATGAATCAATATTTGGCTGGTCCCCGCTGAACCGGTAGAATTTTGATGCGTGTATGGCTGGCCTTACTGTAGTGTTGTGTACAAACTATATTTGCAATTTTTTGTTCGTGACACAAAGGACAAAATGCATGGTAGTGTAAAATATATACACTTGTAGCACAATATCGAAAAAACGTATTTGTTTTTGTATTTATTTACACTGAGCAAAATTTTAAATGCAACACTTTTGTGTTTGCCCCTATTTATCATGAGCTGAATGCAAAGATCTACAACTTTTTCTATGTGCACAAAATGCCTATTTCTCTCAAATTTTGTTCACAAATCTGTCTAAATCTGTGTTAGTGAGCACTTCTCCTTTGCCAAGATAATCCATCCACCTCACAGGTGTGGCATATCAAGATGCTGATTAGACAGCATGATTATTGCACAGGTATGCCATAGGCTGGCCATAATAAAAGGCCACTCTAAAATGCGCAGTTTTATCACACAGCACAATGCCACAGATGTCGCAGGTTTTGAGGGAGCATGCAATTGGCATGCTGACTTTAGGAATATCCACCAGAGCTGTTGCCCTTGAATTGAATGTTCATTTCTCTACCATAATCCGTCTCCAAAAGTGTTTCAGAGAATTTGGCAGTACATCCAACTGGCTTCACAACTGCAGACCACATGTAAAAACAGCAGCCCAGGACCTCCACAGCCAGCATCTTTACCTCCAAGATCGTCTGAGACCAACCACCTGGACAGCTGCTGCAACAATTGGTTTGCATAACCAAAGAATTTCTGCACAAATTGTCAGAACCATCTCAGGGAAGCTCATCTGCATGCTCGTCATCCTCATCGGGATCTCGACCTGACTGCAGTTCGTCATCGTAACCAACTTGAGTGGGCAAATGCTCACATTCGATGGCATCTGGCACTTTGGAGAGGTGTTCTCTTCATGGATTAATCCTGGTTTCACTGTACAGGGCAGATGGCAGACAGCATGTATGGCATTGTGTGGTTGAGCAGTTGTCTGATGTCAATGTTGTGGATCGAGTGGCCCATGGTGGAGGTGGGGTTATGGTATGGGCAGGCATATGCTATGGACAATGAACACAGGTGCATTTTATTGATGGCGTTTTGAATGCACAGAAATATTGTGATGGGATCCTGAGACCCATTGTTGTGCCATTCATCCACGATCATCACCTCCTGTTGCAGCATGATAATGCATGGCCCCATGTTGCAAGGATCTGCACACAATTCCTGGAAGCTGAAAAGATTCCAGTTCTTGCATGGCCAGCATACTCACTGGACATGCCACCAATTGAGTATGTTTGGAATGCTCTAGATCGGCGTGTACAACAGCATGTTCCAGTTCCTGCCAATATCCAGCAACTTCGCACAGCCATCGAAGAGAAATGGACCAACATTCCACAGGCCACAATCGACAACCTGATCAACTCTATGCGATGGAGATGTGCTGCACTGTGTGAGGCAAATGGTGATCACACCAGATACTGACTGGTTGCGGACCCCCGGACCCCCCCCCAATACAATAAAACTGCACATTTTAGAGTGGCTTTTTATTGTGGCCAGTCTAAGGCACACCTGTGCAAAAATCATTGCACCTTGAGATGCCACACCTGTGAGATGGATGGATTATCTTGGCAAAGGAGAAGTGCTCCCTAAGACTGGATTCATATCTATGCAGTTTTGGTGCTTTTTGCATTTTGCAAATTTGCACTACAGTCCATTTAACATGGTTTCCTATGGAACACATTCTGTAGTGCAAATCTGCAAAATGCAAAAAACACAAAAAAATTATAGGTGTGAATCCAGCCTTATACAGATTTAGACCGATTTGTAAATAATATTTGAGAAAAATAGGCCTTTTGTGTACATAGAAAAAGTCGTAGATCTTTGCGTTCAGCTCATGATAAATAGGGGCAAACACAAAAGTGTTGCGTTTATAATTTTGCTCAGTGTAAATAAATACAAAAACAAATAATTTTTTTCCATATTGTGCTACAAATTCAAAAATTCTAAGTTAAAATGGGTGCACAAATGATGGCAGAAAAAAGACTACTAAGCATGGAGAAAGGATTTGAGTAGGCTTAGTTATCAATAACTAGGGGGTCATCAGTGGCTACTTTTTTGTAGGTTTGTTGCTGATACATTGAAGCTGGGTATAATTTTGTTTGAATATTTTAATTTTAAGACTGTTCATTTGATTTTCCAATCATTAGTGGGATCAAAGCAACATGATGATGAAAAGATTTAAATGGACAGGTCACAGGAGGGAACCCACAAATTTCTAACAGTATATGTAGGCTTCATTTGGTTGAGTCCATTCTTTCCACAATTGAATGTTAAAAGCAAACAAAACTACTTTCAAAAAAACATTTGTCAAGCCATCCAATGCATTGAAGATTTTCATTCTTTCCTGTCCTTAAAGGAACCAAGTCATCATGAAGTGAAGTAGTAAAAATCTGTGCAATAGGATCTCTCAGTGGTTCTCACCCTTTTCCATTCCACACCCAAGAAAAGTTTTTTTTTTTATATATAGTGTAATTTTAAATGTTTTAATTAACTGCTTCACACTTATTTGATTTGATTTGATTTATATTCACCTGCTCTTGATCCTGGCAGATCCATTCTGTATGGCCTCTGGAAGACAGCTTTAGAAATTCTAAGAGGGTCTTTTAAGCATGCACAGACAACATCTCAGCCATGCTAATAGATTTGTCCTCTTATACAACCCAGGAAGACTTTAGGACCGTCTGGCAGAGATTTTAGCTCATAGAACACAGCTTGGATCTGCTAGGATCGTGGACAGGTGAGTATAAGACCTTTGGGGAAGGGGGGGGGTCATTGAGAAAACAGCTTAACAAAAGAAGAATTATCCGTTAAAACATTCACGTGTATTAGGATTCCAATAACTAAACAGAAAATTAGATTTGTAACATTTATGGAAGGTTATTGTGAATGCTATTGCTGTATGCTAGCTACAACGCATACCTACACCTTATCACTCCATATATGTAAATAACAAGGGCTGAATCAAATTCTAAAATTTGACATCAATGCCTTAGAAATAGATTAGTGATCAGGGCACCTTATTTTATTGGCTGTTCCAATTTTATTTCAATGAGCTATTAGACAAAACAAACCGAAAATAAGGAGATTACTGGACGAAGGACAGCCTCAAGACTTGGGAAGAGAGAGAATCTCACGGTTTTTAGTTCCAAACAAACAGGCTAGCCAGTGTTAGGAGTAATTCCTGAGACCTGCTTGAGTTCATCCTGCTAATTCCAAGAGCAAGCTCATTAATTCCCTCTCAGGGGGCTGTCAGGCTCATCACAGCCGATTGGGTCTTCTCTGGTTAATATAGCTCAGGGCTGAGGTCAATACCCTTGTTTGTTTAAAGCCGTTTAATGCTATTATACCAAGAAGATTATGGTACACTGGAAGAACAAATGGACAGAGCACAAAGGATTCTGGGATGCTCATCTGACAATAAATACACAGGATCAGTGAACATTGTTGGTATAGAGATATTTATAGGATAAAATATAGAGAAGCTTGGACCTTTACATTGAAATTGGTGCCATGTTGAAAAATATATTTAGGTATAAATGTTATATAAAACACTGCAAATATTCCCAGGTTGGGCTCCATTTATCAATCCCCCACCCAATAGCTCAGAATATAGCTCTGAAATATTCTCATCATAAAGCTCATTCATTATATGGAAATCAGTACAATGATTTTCGGCAGATGGTAAATGCCATAATTGTTTCCTGGAACAGTACCACTGGTACAAGCCTTTTTTGTGTATTTCAGCAGGAATAAATTGGATGAAACTGTTGTCTATATACATTTGCCACCAAAGTCTGGGGTGCACACAGTCATATCTGAAATCCCAAAACAAAGTTCATCCCAGGACCTGGCCACACAACCCTTAAGGCTGTCATAGGCAATAGAAAAGTTACTGATAACTATTTTGTAAGTTGGCCTACTTGATTGGATATAAATTGGTTGGATTTTTCAGGTAGGGTCTCACACAAAATAACGAATTACCTGGCCCTGCCCCATATCAACCCTTAAAGATCACTTCTGATCTGTGATAATGGCAAATGTAATGTGCCAGATGCCGATAATGAATCTCAAACTTGAGGATTGAGTGAGGCTCTTGCTGAGAAAAATAATGTAATACTTGCATACCAAAACACCTGGGATTTGGGGAACTAATTAGGACCGATCTGATATACAGATATCTTCTATGTAGTGCTAAAAGTATTATGTAAAAAGTATTACAGCTTGTGAACCAGTATAAGAGCCATTACCAAGTATTTTCAAAAGGAGATCCATTTCAACAATGGTAGCCTCCATGTTTCTCCAGACCTGGTTTCCTTCAACCTCCAGCTCTAATGGTAACCTATATGTAATCTCTTACAATTGATGCCTTAACAATGAATTGTTTATTGGTGTAAAAGCATTAGTCCAAAGGCCTATGTCATTGTAATACAAAAGAAAATGGATGTACCTTAAAAACATTAGGTTTCCTTCCAAAACAAATCCATGCAAAACCATGGCAAAACACCCGTAACCCTGTTTTGGGGGTCATGTGAGATGACTATCCCCTGGCAGTTTACATCAAATTTCTCTGTAGCACTGGGTAAAGCAGACTATCGAAGTCTCCCTATTAGTGTAAGACTTTCCTGAATTGTCTATGTATAGAGCCTCCACTTAGAAGGGCCTTGGTCTTTGCAAGAGGGATCCCCCTTCTGAGAACACATTGTCCCCAAGCTGTTCACTTACATTCCTTCTGCACTAGTTCAGTCCATAAGTTTTTTTAAATGTTTTATTTATGGACTCACAAGAAGATGAGATGGTGGAATACCCAAATTACAAGCTCCTACAGCATCTCTTGCTGACAGTCTCTGGGTGAAGTTCAACTTCAGGAGCACATAGCTACCATTAAATTAACTTTCAACAAAACTCCAGGTTCTATTTCTCTGACTGCAGCTTATAGATAATGGCTTCTCATGCACACAGAAAAATTTCACAGAGTACACAATCTGCACCTCCAGGTACCTAGCCTGCTCCTCCAGGAACACAGCCTGTAAGAGCACTAAGCCCTCTAGGCACAGATCTGCAGTCCAAAAGCTTCCAGCCAAGCTCACAGACAACTGGTCAGGGACCTCTCTCCAAAGGAACACAGCTTGCTCCTCCAGGTACCTAGCCTCCTTTTCAAGCTACATAACCTGCAAGAGGCCCAAGTCCTCTACATCATGAGTTGAAGCCCAAGGGCCTTCAGACAGCACATAGACTGCTGGTCTGTGACCTTACCTAAAGGAAGAACTAAATGATATTTCTAGAATTATGCTCAATCTTTTTGTTAAAGCTTGGTCCAATTCCCAATGACAAATTCAGCAGAAATCTGTCTCCATCATACAAAAGTGCTAGTCGATTGTTCTTGTCCTGGCCTCCTCTGATTATAGCATCAAACCACTTTGATGAAGTTTGGCTATTGAAGGGTCTTACTGATATTTCAAGAAGACATTTCTAACCATAAATAGAATATCAATTTTGGTAGAGTTTTTAAAGTTTTATATCTAGTATACTTTGTCTACTTTTTCTTGGGAAGGGTCAGCAAAAAGAAGAGTTCTTGTTAGATTAGAGGTGGAAGAAGAGGTGGGAGCACTTTTGGGAACAATGTTCAAATTGAAGACAAAGGCTGGTCATAGATGATTTATTTTTCTTTGAACAGTTAGAGGGCTAATAAAAAAAATAAAAAAACAAGAAAAACTAATGGATTTCCCCATCCACACAATAGAGGAATCCTCCCCATTGTGGTATTCTGACAGCGGGGACTCCTCGGCTGTCAAAATACACTTCATCAAACATCAATATTGCAGCCGCTGATCGATTTAACATTTTCCAACAGTCCCATTCAACAGAAGTTGATTGTTAGATTATCAAGCAGGAACAGCTATAAATGGATAGAAATTTGGCAGGCCCCTGTCGAATTTCAATTATTCTGTGGACAGCTTTGATGGCACACTTGCCAACTGACTTTTTGAGACTTGCACTGATTTTTATGCATATAAGTTACACAATCTAATTATAATACATTTTTAAATAATGTTGGGTACACAGATGTATGGATATATTTATTTTGGTACACTGTACAAAGTTTTAAACAAAAAATGAAATTGGGTGGGTGGGTGCAGCATTCAGTACAATCACTGAACACTTTCCTAACAATGGCAAAAGCTTAAAATGTGCCATGATAGTTCATGCACGTTGGCTTAAAAAAAATGGCAGTTCTGTTTGGCAGAAAAAAGCGATATTTTTAAGCAGGTTTTTCTACTAGCGTTTAGGAGCGTTTAGCATTTTTATTTTTAAACGCAAAACAGAAGAGGTTATTTTTCCTGCCTCTAAATGCTGAGCTTAAAATATGCCTCTAAATGACATAATGTGCATGGACACATAGGATAACATTAGTTGCTTCTACATGCAAAATGCTGAACTCCTCTAGGCGGTACTGGGACAAGGCCATCCAGCACCCAGGGCAAAGATGCCAAATTGCGCCCCCCCCCCTTTTCTCAGGGTAAAGGTCAGGTGTCCACATCCCTTCAATAAACAATTGCGTCCAGGGCGGCATTTTTTTTTAAGCCAATGTTCATGGACCCTGAATGTTGCTAAATGCAAGGGAAAGTACTTTCTGACATTTGGGCCTTGTGGTGCAATAAACATGGCCTTCAACAAACACATACAATCTAGTAATTACTTGTGATCGAATTTTTGACTCCTGTTGGTGTAAAAATGATCAAAATTGACAAAAATCGTCAATTATGTATGGCTTAGCTTTGGAGATATAATAGAAAAACAGAATAAAATACAGGAATAAGCTTCCCCCTAGTGTAAAAAAGGATTCAGTGCTGGCACCTACTGTCCCGGTTTTAAAATGATAAAAAAAAGATTATTATCATTTATCACAATTTAATTGTTTATCATTACAAGGACATGCTGTTGTGCAATGCAGAAGACAGAGTGCTTTAGTTAATTAAAAACAGTGCAAATAGTAGAGGAGGCATTGTAAATCAGATCCCATCTGTCATTCCTCTAAAGCACATTATACAGTCATGCAGATGACTCAAAGTTGCTTGAATTGGATGAACCAATGGTACATTTGTCGAGAAAAAAAAAAAAAGGTAGAGAAAAAAATAACTGTCCCGTGACCTCCTCCTTTTAACTGACGTCCAAGCAAGATGGCTTTTACATTTAGGATTTAAACGGGTGCTGCTTTGCTATATGATGCATTTGGTGAAGGGTCCATGTGCGCAAGGTATTATTAGTCATTATTAGCATTCTGCTATTTTTAGATCGGACGGTATTCATTTCACGACTTTCGGAAAAGACCCAGACCCTGATAACAGAGATGTCACAGCCTGAGATAAAAATGAAAATCTATTCTTGCTGCATTACGTCGGACCGACGATGCTGTAATGTCGATATAAATAAACCTAAGTCTTGACCCGTGTTTACTTTCAACACCTACATTATTCTGGGAACTACCGAGGCATCCGTGTCTTTGTGCTCCTGGCAGCTCTCCCGCAGCTGATCAACGCCAATAATTAAAAATATAGCTCTCTCTTGACTCTATTTCCACCCTCCCAGCACTCCCCAGCAGTCTACCGCTGACTCTCTGCATTTCCTTGCTTTGTGTCTCTAGGGGAAATGGGATTTAAAAGGCTTTTGTACTACAGTCAAACAAGAAATCCTAAACGAGAGGGGAAAAACGCAAGTCATTTGAAATAGGACCGAGAAGTGGTGGTGGGGGGGGGGGGGGGCACACATGACAAAATAAAGTAAATATAGACTTTTTATCAGGCTGCTGTCTGTGTAAATCCTACTGTAAATTGCAAGCTCTTGGGGGTGGGCAAAGGAACCTTTCAACTAATATCTGTAACAAATTTTGACTACTTTTACTAAATTATTTGACTTTTTTTTTTATTTTATTTTTTTGTACACTATTTCTGACTGCAGAGTGAATACCACATTTAATAATGAATGTGTATTTGAAAATATCTGGAGTGTTTTAACTGTGCATTGGTATCTTTGGGGTTTATTTATCAGTGTTTTCACCCAAGATTTAAACAATTGTCACACATTTTTCAAACTGAATCTAATATGAAAAAGTGTGAATCTTGGTTAAAAATTGTGTAAATCTAATATATAGTGCCTTGAAAAAAAGTATTCATACCCACATTTTGTCATATTACAACCAAAAACGTATTTTATTGGGATTTTATGTGATTTTATGTGATAGACCAATACAAAGTAGAAATGATAAAGGTTTTAATTTTTTTTACAAAAAAAAAATCTAAAAAAGTGTCGAGTGCATTTGGTGTCCGCCCCCTTTACTCTGATACCCCTAACTAAAATCTAGTGTAACCAATTGCCTTCAGAAGTCACCTAATTAGTAAACAGAGTTCACCTGTGTGTAATGTAATCTCAGTAAAAATACAGCTGTTCCGTGGAGTCCTCAGAGGTTTGTTAGAGAACCTTAGTGAACAAACAGCATCATGAAAGCCAAGGAACACACCAGACAGGTTAGGAATAAAGTTGTGGAGAGGTTTAAAGCAGGGTTAGGTTATAAAAACATATCCCAAGCTTTGAACATCTCACGGAGCACTGTTCAGGCCATCATCCGAAAATGGAAAGAGTATGCAAGACATTTCCGTCTACCTAAACTGACATGCCGGGCAAGGAGAGCATTAATCAGAGAAGCAGACAAGAGGCCCATGGTAACTCTGGAGGAGCTGCAGAGATCCACAACTCAGGTGGGAGAATCTGTCCACAGGACAACTATTAGCCCTTGTACACACGGTCGGATATTCCGACGGAAAATGTCCGATTGGACCGTGTTGTCGGATAATCTGACCGTGTGTGGGCTCCATCGGACTGTTTCAGTCAGAATATCCGACCAACAAAGTTTTAGAGCTGGGCTATAAAATTTTCGGACAACATGATCTGATCGGACTTTGTCCGATCGTTTGTAGAGAATTCCGATCGGACAAAGTGTCACGCATGCTCAGATCAAATTACGAGACCAAAGCCATTGGCTACTAGCCTGAACGTAGTCCCGTCGTAATGAAATAACGTCATCACGTTACGAACGATCGGATTTTCCGACAACTTTGTCCAACCGTGTGTGTACAACACCAGTTTCAGACAAAATCCAACGGATTTTGTTGTCGGAATGTCCAACCGTGTGTACAAGGGCTTAGTCGTGCACTCCACAAATCTGGCCTTTATGAAAGAGTGGCAAAGGGAAAGCCATTGTTGAAAGAAAGTCATAAGATGTCCTGTTTGCAGTTTGCGAGAAGTCATGTAGGGGTCACAGCAAACATGTGGAAGAAGGTGCTCTGCTTAGGTGAGACCAAAATTTAACTTTTTGGTTTAAAAGCAAAATGCTATGTGTTGGCGGAAAACTAACACTGCACATCACCCTGAACACACCATCCCCACCATGAAACATGATGGTGGCCTGACCATGTTGTGGGGATACTTTTCTTCAGCGGGTACAGGGAAGCTGGTCAGAGTTGATGGGAAGATGGATGGAGCCAAATACAGGGCAATATCAGAAGAAAACCTTTTAGAGTCTGCAAAAGACTGGGGCGGAGGTTCACCTTCCAACAAGGCAACGACCCTAAACATACAGCCAGAGCTACAATGGAATGGTTTAGATCAAAGCATATTCATGTGTTAGAATGGCCCAGTCAAAGTCCAGACCTAAATCCAGTTGAGAATTTGTGGCAAGACTTGAAAATTTCTGTTCACAGATGCTCTCCATCCAAACTACCAGAGGTTGAGCTATTTTGCAAAGAAGAATGGGAAAAAAGTCACTCTCTAGATGTGCAAAGCTGGTAGAGACATCCCCAAAAAGACTTGCAGTTGTAATGGTAGTGAAAGGAGGTTCTACAAAGTATTAACTCAGCGGGGCTGAATACAAATGTACCCCACACTTTACTGATATTTATATGTAAAAAATTTGGAAAACCATTTATCATTTTCTTTCTACTTCACAATTACGTGCCACTTTGTGTTGGTCTATCACATAAAGTTCCAATAAAATACATTTGCGTTTTTGGTTGTAACATGACAAAATGTAGAGGTTTTCACGGGATGTGAATACTTTTTCTAGGCACTGTATATATTTTATATATATATATATATATATATATATATATATATATATATATAAATGTTTGGATGAATTGTCTTGGATAAAAGTTACGTGAAAGTTCCATTTTCGGAGGTAACCTGGAGAAACCTGCAAGGTGCCATATTGCATTGAATTTTACAAAACGGTACAGCAGCTGCATATTTTAAAGGAAAAGTATTTTTTAACAACATTAAATTACAATATGGCTTGTGTAGTAACTGTATATGATATATATACTGTATATATATTATATATTTTTTCCACATTACTCTTTAAAGTGACTATAAACATTATTTTTAGTTTTAGATCGAATGTGGAAGGGTTTGAATCTACGTCAGGATCTGTCCCTAATGGGGATGTTTTCTTTTGCTATTGGTCCTGGTGACCTTTGGCCTTGTTTCAGAAAGTGAAAGGAAATCCAAACACTTTGAGTTTTAACAGGAAACTGAGCTTTGAGGAAACCTTTCTGTTCTAGTGACAAACAAGAGGGGGATATCCACTCCCTTTGGAGAGATCTTCTCTTATTTCCTCTTTTGTACTGGGGAGAAGAAGTAAAGGGAAATCTCCCACTGGGACACAGACAGAACCCCCCCCCCCCCCATGATAGAAATTTGGAAGGGTAGCACTGGGACTATACAGGTATCCAATTTCTATAGGGGGCAGTGCCAGGACAAGGCCATCCGGCGCCCAGGGCAAAGGTAACAAACTGATCCCCCACGTCTCTTAGGGTTAGGGTCAGAGCACCCACATCCCTGCAATAAACCTTGGCAGCCGCACCTCCTGCCCACCCCTTGTGCTGGCCCAGATAGGGGGTATAAAGGTATTTGACTAGAATGTCTGGATTCCTGGGGCTGGCAGCTTCTCCATTACTAAGGATTTTCACTATCTGCTTGATTTGTAATTGAGTAAATCTAGAATTGATGTGCCACACTAAATATTATTCGTTCTGATATAGATTTATTGTAAGGAAAGATGAAAGACTTTATCACAAAGCCAATGCATGTTGGTGGTCAGACGGCACCCCTTTCATCAGGGACTCACTCTGACCCCCGAAACACATTGGCTTGTGATGAAGTCCTTTATCTTAATTTGTAAAAAATCTCTATCTTGACAATTAGTCAAGAACCTGACAGTGAGGCAGCGGTATTTTCTATTAAAACTACACTTTATTTTAATTTAAGTTATTAGCCATAACAATCAGTGCTGAGATCTTGGCATCAAGAAGAGCTAGATTACAGAATACTTATTATCAAGAAATCCTAAAAGACTGTGAGAAAGGAAATATAACCTGAAAACAGGTTAAATATTTCAAATAGACAATAATCCAATACACATTTTAAAACAAAAAGGCTAGGGTCTCGAAACGGCCTTCATAGTCCCTCAGATATGAATATAATTGGAAATCCATGGATTGATCTCAAACACACAATGCATGACACCATAAGATTTAGGCAGCCCATAAATGATCTGTTTGAATGAAAAAAACCTGACTCAATACCCCCAATCCACACATTCAAGGTGGATGGGGGGGAATTCTCCTCTCTGAGCCATTGTGTTCTGAAAGCGGGGAGACACCGTGCCTTGCGAATGCACCGATTAGCGTTGCATGCTATAGTCGGCTGCGCTGATTGAGCAGCAAAAATCTGCCACGGTGGTTGTACATTAGTCGAATGGTAGATAGACTTCTGTACAAACACAGCGCCCATACATGAATTGAAATTCAGCCGGTCCCAGCTGACCCAGCCAATTTCAATCCAAGCATGGCATGCATGGTAAGCATACACAGGTGTCATACTCAGCAGCGAGTCAAATTCAGCATGCCTCCATGAAAAAAAGTAATTGAGTTTGAGACCAGCTTGGGATGCCTTTGAGATGCCTTCACCAAATCTTCCTATTACCGGTACTTGTTTTGAGGAATAAAGGCAACCCAAAAAACTTCATTGCAGAGTCTTTAAAGATGATTCACAAATACATTTCTGAAGAAAAAGGCAAATTCTTGTAAGTACTAATTCCTAGGGAATTTCTGACCTGGAAGCATATGCCAAGAAAGAGTAGGAAAAAAATTCCAATGCCTGGAACACTTACAATAAATTAAATAAAACGTATGCACATTTGCAGAAACAGGTCATATTTACTGCAGAATTTCTATCTATCTATCTATCTATCTATCGTATCTATCTATCGTATCTATCTATCTATCTTATCTATCTATCTATCTAATCTATCTATCTTATCTATCTATCTATCTATCTATCTATCTATCTATCTTATCTATCTATCTTATCTATCTTTATCTATCTATCTTATCTATCTATCTTATCTATCTTTATCTATCTATCTTATCTATCTTTATCTATCTATCTATCTATCTATCTATCTATCTATCTATCTATCTATCTATCTATCTGTCTATCTATCTATCTATCTACATAGACTTAGGGGCATATCAATAATGCAATTAAATTGACATTTGCTGAAACATTCACTGCAGGTAAATTCTCCTGATGCATGTGTTTTAAACGACTGTCATTGATTCACCACCAGTGAATGTTTGCTTAAACATAACGTTCACTTCTTTATAAATATGTTTCTTAGAGTATCTTTCCCAAATCTATCTATCTATCTATCTATCTATCTATCTATCTATCTATCTATCTATCTATCTATCTATCTATCTATGTTTTTTTCTATTTATCTGTCGATATAGATTTGCCAAAATCCATCCATACATCTAGCTAAGGTCCTATTGATATGTCTAGGTATACTTTGGTATATAATTATAAAAATGAATATCACCATGAAATAAAATAATTTAAGAAATTCCATATCTTTAGACTTTTAAAAGACCATTTCCCTGCCATTATCACCTAAACTTATGTTCCATAAAAAAACAAATATTAAATGAAAAGAAAAGTCTTTTATATCTAGGCATATATAGATAAGCGCCACCTTACCTGAAGAGCGCAGTGATGTTGTCTGTCTCCGGTCTCTCTGGTATCTGTCACCAGTGAGTGGCAGTTTTCATCACACGCTGTATTAAGAGTTACTTAAAATGATAGTCCTGTCTTGTGTGGTCCCAGGAGGGAACTGTGGTTTGCAGGCAGTTAGCTTAACCCTTTAAATAACATTGAACTAGTACTCAGATTATAATTCTGTTCCTGCATGAAACAGAGAACAATTCGGGTAAAATAAGTCAATGCAGTTCTATTTTTTTCAGTAATATTCATTTATTCTCTACATATTTTCTATGCAGAGATTTAAGTACTTTTTCATTTACAAAGTTACAAAACACTGATATGCTTCTTGTGTTTTAAAGCCAGCGCTATATAATATACTGTACCTGCCACAGTATGTAGAAGATTTTAATTTGGGCCCTTTTTAGGGAACCAGTGAAAGTTTTTTCTTCTTTGTATTCCAGCATACCTATATGTACTTTTTTGTTTTTTTTTAAGTGTGAATTTAAAGAGTTTATAAACCCAATTAATTGTATTCTGTTGCAGTTTACAAGTCTTTAGATGTGGTGGCTGTATTTGTTTTCTTTTTCAGGCTTTTTTCCTTTATTTTAATCTGATGACATTGCTGGTAACATATTTCCTGTCCTGGGGTGACTACGCTCACTCGCTATACTGTAGCATTATCACCCAAGGACAGGAATGCAGAACATCTCCCATTCTCCTCTTCCCTATAACACAAGTGAGGTATTTGTTAGTCCAAAAAGATAGCCGAGAGCAATAAAATTACACTTAATGGTATATTTATCAGATCAAAAGAGAACAAATATAAAAAGTTTATTGTTAAAGGGCCAACTTCTTTTCTAGTTTTATCTAGGATTAGCACCCAGGTCAGGTTTTACTGCAGTTGGAGGCCTGTTGGAGAGACTCCTTCACTTACTGCCTAGTAAAAAGGTTGTCCCCAGGACAGGGAGTAAGAGGAAATATTGGTAACAGCAATACAGATAGAATGGTTAAGATTTTTTTTTTGCCTTCGTCTGGATCAACATTGGGTTCAGGGTTCTGTACAGGGGCATTTTCTGAATGCAGGGGGCATGTGGGCAAGAACATAAGTTGGGACCCACTGTGGGTCTGTAACAAAGTAGAGCCATGCCACACTGAAACCATCTACATATGTACATTTTTTACCATGCCCCCATACCAAAAAACTATTTTTGTGAACTGAAGAAGTGGCTTGGATAAGTTATGGAATGTCAGGTGCAAGTAAATGTGAATATTAGGCTTATTCGCTGTAGCTTTTTAAGGGAAGTTAGAACTCAAATACTTCTTCTATAGCTTTATTTTGAACTTTATTTTCGCTTTACACATGGGGGGGGGGGGGGGGGGATTTACTAAAACTGTCACGCACAGAATCTGGTGCAGCTGTGCATAGTAATCAATCAGCTTTTAGTTTTTTTTTATTATCAAAGCTTAATTGGAAGCTGAAGTTAGAAGCTTATTGTCTACTATGCACAGCTGTACCAGATTCTGTGTGCACTGATTTTAATAAATCTCCCCCAATATATTGTTGTGCATTCCTGTTTGAAAACGTTTTTTTTTCTGCCTAATAAATAATAAATGTATATATCTATATCTATATATAGATATAGATATATATACACCAATGTAGCCATATTTGCTGGTTATATAAATTCTTCATTCAAAGAAGTAAAATAAGTGTAGCATCCTCCTAGGTGGGTGCTAAGATGGTTAAGATAATTGTTATGCCCTGTACACATGGTCGGACTTTCCGACGGAAAATGTGCGATCGGATTGTGTAGTTGGAAATTCCGATCGTGTGTCGGCTCCATCTGACTTTTTCTGTTGGAATTTCCGACACACAAAGTTTGAGATCTGGATCTAAAATTTTCCGACAACAAAATCCGATCATTTAAATTCCGATCCTGTGTAGACGATTCCAACACACAAAGTGCCACGCATGCTCAGAATAAATTACGAGACTAAAGCCACTGGCTACTGGCCTCTCTATAATCCCATCATACGCGTTGTCGTACGTGTTGTATGCCACCTCGTTCTGAATGATCGGATTTTCCGAAAACTTTATGGGACCGTGTGTATGCAAGACAAGTTTGGGCCAAAATCCGATGGATTTTATCATCGGAATGTCTGACCGTGTGTACAGGGCATTAGAGTGTTTTAGTGTGGCTATAATTTTAGGTAGCTAAAAGCATAGTTTGGTTCACTGTACCAAGTGAGCTGTAATTGTTTAGCTAGGTCTGCTCTGTGTTCTCTGCTGCTGCCAGTCTGCAGGATACCTCTGTATTCAGGTAACTTGAGAAGTTTCTGGATGATAGGTGTAGAGCTATGCAGATAGCAGCATGAATTTTGATACAGCCCTGGCATGCTGGGAGACTATATTTATTTTGGGAGCACAAAAGCTCTGGGTCTTGTCCCAGAGTGGATTAGTCCAGCCTGAGGTGGCACGCTGCCCTCTCAGGCACAAGCTGCAGTGAGGAGGCCTCAGGTGGGCAACCTGAGGGAGGAATGCTGAGATCCAGGTGTTTGGAAGAAGCTGACTGTGGGGAGCTGTCTGCCATAGATCTGTTTGGTATCACTGGAGGGCATAGTGTGAAAGATTGGAAGGGGGCTCCATCTGTCCTTGGGCCTTGTGAATACAGACATTGAAAGATCTTGGGGACCTTGTGCTTTAGCTACCCCTCTGTTGCCTTATTATAGTGAGCTGTGGGTCTATCTTTTCTCTTGTTCTATTAAAGGGGTGTCAGACACCATGAAATCAGACCGAGACAGAAGTACAGTTAAATCACACTTGTTTAATAACAAAAGTAAAAAGAACAAACGTAGTCAAGACATAGCCAAAGTTCAGTAATCATAACGGATAGTCAGTCAAGCCAGAAGTCAGGGATCAATGTAGTGAAACAGCAAGCAGGATCTCGAGCCAGAAGGGATGTCAGCAAAGCAAGTCTTTAAATGGGAACGCAGGAGATAGGCTCTGTGATGTTGAGCAAGGCGAAGGCAGAGATCCTTTGGGCTGGATGGCTTAAGTAGGCAGGACTGACAAGCAGGATATCATCAACGGCTGAGTAACTGTGGAGAGATAGGAGCTGGCAATTAGCTGACAGGTGAGCAGACAGCTCTGAGAAGGAAGGGCTTAGCCCAGCCCTGACAAGGGGACAGCGGCTGGTGTCCTGAAATGCTCTGTCCAGACACTTTCCTACTTAAAGGGACTTAGCTTTAATGGCTCTACTTCTACTTAAAGTGGAGGTCCACCCCAAAAAAAGTCATTAATGTGCATGAAAAAATGTAACAAAAAACATTTGGAAAGAAATTATTTTTTTACTTACCTTTTTATGCCTGTTGCTATGTGGTCCCTCGAAATCTGCCTCCTTCAGCGCCTGGGCTCCTGACATCACTTCCCTTGGCACAGGAAGGTAGATCACCTCTCCACCTCCCTCTAGGCAATCATCTAGGACACGTGACAGGTCCCAGATGATTGCGCGTCCAGTCACGACGAGCAGCAGCCACAGCCAGGCGCCCAGAGTTAAAATGCCAGCGCCACTGAGCGGAGGGGGAGACGAGCGGGGCTTCGATCCCACGCATTGCTGGACCCTGGGACAGATAAGTGTCCGATTATTAAAAGTCAGCTGAAGTCCAATGTTTTTTACAAACCTGAACTTAATCTTAGCTTGTCCTAAAGGAAAACCATGTCCTCAGCTGTACATAGTTGTTTTTCTTGAAGTATCCCACAACTTCCCTCATTCCTACCCAAGTTCTCCAAAAATCAAAAAACAACAAAAGCAACATCCCCTAGATATTTCTGGTCCATGGAGAAAGAATGAATGAGCCTGTTGTGTGCCTGGCTGTGAGGCAGAAGTTGTGAAGACCTGGAGAGTAATTCCTGCAGCTCCTGCAGAGTAGCGCTATAGAAGAATATGAACACAAAAGTGGATTGACCATGGATATTTTAAAGTGACCCTATCAGCACAGGCTTACCTGTACAACAAGCCCTACTAACAAAAAGGCAATCTACTTACCTTTCAGATTAATGGATGTTTGGGATATCTGCTGCCTCGTCAAAATAGTGATTGCTCCTGCTGGCTCATACGTCACTACAGGATGTACAAGGTGGCAGAAGGAACCATTGAATGTGGCAGGAGAAACAGATATTAAACACATCCAACAGGTTAAATACTTACATTGGAGCTGTTTAGGAGCAGAAAAGTGGGGGCATGTCAAGGCATGGGCCTCAGGAAAAATAAGCACATTGCCTGTATGTTTTAGCAGGTGGGCTATTAGAGTGCAATTGACCTTGTGCAGACAAGATCATTTTAACATTGATATCTTCTTGCTATAATTCACAACTGTTCCTTTCAGTCTGGAAGTTTTGGATGTTCTTGCCACCTTCCATTGTTCTGGATCCTCCTGCTGCATGCTCAGTAATAAAGGCCTTCTTAATGATCACAGTAGGTGTACAGACCCAGGCACCCAGAAGTCTCAATCATAGATTCCCCAGAGTTAAGGATGGGTTTGTGTTTGCCATATGAGTATAGGCCCAAATTTGGAAGTCAACTGTCATTCGTGGGATTTCCCACCTTGCAACTGAAGTATAAAAAGGGATGAGGATGCTCACTACAACATTGACCTAATGTGGCCACATGGCGATATGGTCAATGATATTGACCAAATTTGACCATGTGGGCATATTGTGTCAATGATGTCACAATCACCCCTTTGTGCATGACAGCTGAAGGCAGGAGAATCCCCTTCCTGCTGCTCATTGGCCCAGTGAACCTATTCAGAAAAAACACAAGTATATCCCTACCTAGAGATATAAGAGACTGTGGGGTTGATTTATCAAAACTGGAGAATTAAGAATCTGGTGGCTCCTTAAGAATCAATTTAGAGAACTAGGCTGCAAGTTGAAGGGAAGGACCTCCAAGGTGATATTCTCTGAAATATTGCCTGTGCCATGCGCAACACAGGAAAGGCAGGGGGTGATTAGAGAGCTGAATGCATGGCTAAAGACCTGGTGTAGGGAGGAGGGATTTGGGTTTCTAGAGCACTGGGCTGACTTTTCATTGGGGTGCAACCTATATGCTAACGATGGTTTGCACTTGAATGGAAGGGGGTCTGCTGTGCTGGGGGAGAGGTTTATGGTAAGGCTGGAGGAGTATTTAAACTGGGTTTGAGGGGGGAGGGTGAACCAGAATTACATTGGGCAGACAGGTCAGTTAGGGGTCAGTCATTAATGGAGGGTGAAATGGGGATAGATGGAGGGTGGGATATGGCAGGTGACAAGAAATTTCCCATGTTGCAAACAGCCATTGAAAACTATAGGGCAATTTGTACTACTAAAAATATGAAAAACACCAGAGCAAAATGTAATAATGCATTAAAGTGTTTGTACACCAATGCCAGAAGTCTGCCAAGCAAAATAGGTGAGTTGGAAGCTGTGGTGCATGAGGAGAGCTATGATGTAATCGGTATTGCTGAAACTTGGCTTCAATCCTCACATGACTGGGCTATTAATATTCCTGGCTATGCACTCTTTCGGAGAGACAGGGTAAAAAGGAAAGGTGGCGGGGTCTGTCTCTATGTGAGAAGTGATCTCAAAGCAAGTGTGAAAGAGGACCTGGTGGATGGAGAGTGTGATGAGTCTGAAGCATTATGGGTGGAACTGCATTTAGATGGGTGTAGTTCAAAGTTAATCGTTGGAGTTTGTTATAGACCACCCAATGTTAATGAGGAGGTGGAGACTCAGCTCCTTGCACAGATGGAAAGGGCTGCAAGGGCTGGGACAGTGATAATAATGGGGGATTTTAACTACCCAGAAATTGACTGGAGTAATGGCACTGCTGGGACAGTTAAAGGGCAAAAAATGATAAACCTATTACAGGACAATTTTATGGTCCAGTTTATTGAGGCCCCAACTAGGAATGAAGCTCTGTTGGACCTGGTAATCTCAAACCATGCAGAGCTTATTACTAATGTCCAGATAAAGGAACACCTGGGTAGCAGTGATCATAACATGATTTCCTTTGATGTTAGCGCTAAACAAGAAATACATACGGGTAAGATAAAAACACTTAACTTCAAGAGAGCAAATTTTCCAAGGATGAGGGCTGCTCTCCAGGACTTAGACTGGGAGAGAATATTTGCTTCAATGGGCACAGAACAGAAATGGGAATTCTTCAAAAAGACTGTTTGGGACCTCACTGCAAAGTATATTCCCATGGGCAATAAGTTTAAAAGGCTAAAAACAAAACCTATGTGGCTCACAGCCAAAGTTAAAAAAGCTATAAACTATAAGAGAAGAGCTTTTAAAAAATATAAAAATGAAGGATCACTAGTGACATTTAAATGTTACAAAGAATTTAACAGAATATGTAAAAAGGAAATCAAGGATGCAAAAATTCAAAACGAACGACAGATTGCAAAAGATAGTAGGACAAACCCCAAAAAATTCTTCAAATATATTAATAGTAAAAAGGTCAAGTCTGAGCATGTAGGCCCTTTACAAAATAATCTAGAGTGGGTGACTGGGGACAAAGAGAAGGCTAATTTATTAAATACTTTCTTCAGCTCTGTGTACACAAAAGAGCATGGGGGAGCGCATGTCCATAATGGGGGTGATAGTGACACAGCCCCAAACGATCCACAATGGCTCAAAAGTGATATGGTCCAGAAATATTTAGACAGAATAAAGGTGGATAAAGCACCTGGCCCTGATGGCATCCACCCACGGATCCTAAAAGAATTGAGCTCTGTAATTTCAGAGCCATTGTATCTCATTTTTAGGGACTCATTAATGATGGGAATAGTCCCACTGGATTGGCGCAGGGCGAACGTGGTGCCTATATTTAAAAAGGGATCAAAGTCTTTACCAAGTAACTATAGACCTGTTAGCTTAACTTCTATAGCTGGGAAGATACTGGAGCGTTTAATAAAAGACCACATCGACAAGTTCTTGCTGAACAAAAACACTTTAAGCAACAGACAGCATGGATTCATGAAAGACAGAAGTTGTCAGACAAATCTGATTTCTTTTTATGAGGAGGTAAGTAAAACCTTGGACAGAGGGGTGGCGGTGGACGTGGTATACTTGGATTTTGCAAAAGCGTTCGATACAGTTCCCCACACACGGCTCATGTGTAAGGTAAAGTCTACAGGTTTGGAAATATCAGTTTGTAAATGGATAGAAAATTGGCTAAAAGACAGAATTCAGAGAGTCGTGATTAATGATTCTTTTTTTTTTTAACAGAAAGATTTTTTTTATTGTTTTTGTCCTTTAAAACAAGGTGATAACATAACAGAACAATATCAGTATGGCATTTATGCAAAACAAAATCACAAGACACATAAATATCACATTCTAGGCACCCGAGAGGGTATCAAATCATAAACACAGCATCCAATAGCATCGAGTCCTAGCATCCCTCTCCGCCCAATAAGGGACGACAGGTTCTCCTGGTTGCATCTAGTAGGGCACAAGTACTATCTACCCCGGGGGGGGGGGGGGGGAAGGCACCGGGGCCCACAAATAATAATACGGGAAGGGGCCCATTGATACAGAAAGGATGGCACCAGGGATCAAATCCAGCCCCACAGCCCAATAACCGCCATGAGGGGGGGGGGAGGGGGAGAAGGGGGGCGGGAAGGGAGAGGAAGCCCACCTCCGATACAGGGCAAGCCAGGCATCAGGGGGGGGAGCAGGCCCGCACAAGACCCACCCCGCCTAAACACGGTCAGCCGCATGCGTCAATCCAGTTTGACCAGATTTTGTCAAATTTTTTCGGACAGTTTCTACTTTCATAGGTAATACGGTACAATGGGAGGACATTGTTGATCGTTTTCCGCCACCCTGCCGCAGACGGCGGATCTGCCTGCTTCCACCGGAGTAGAATTTCCCTCCTGGCGTAAAATAGCGCGTATGTCAGGCATAGCTTGACGTAACGGTCACTCTCTATGTCATCCAGGCGACTAAGCAAAAATGTCGAGGGATCCAGTGGTATCGGCATCCCACAAACTTCTCCAAGAGCATCCGCCACTTCACTCCAGAACTGGCGCAGTCTTGGGCATGTCCAGACCATATGAAAAAACGTCCCCACCTCCGAGTCACACCTAGTACAGTTGGGGCTGAGACCTGGGTAAATGTTCGCAATCCTCTGAGGGGTATAATAGGCCCTATGAATAAATTTGAGTTGTATAAAACGGTCCCTGGCCGCAATCATAGAGGGGATGTAGGTGAGTAGGCAATCTTCCCACTCCTCCACATCCAGAGAGGGAATATCCCCCTGCCATTTAAGTCTGGACCGGCAAGTCGTAATGTCATGGGCAACCGTCAGGTGAAGGTACAGGGAAGAGAGAGGCTTCTCCAGGCCCGCCGAAATCAGCAAGCTTTCAATGGGGTCAGTCTCCAGCGCAGGGCGGGAAGGGAACTGAGCTCTAAGGGCATGATGAAGCTGCCAGTATCTAAAAATGAACGTCCCCGGTAGGTGGTAGGCCCGACGCAAGTCCCGGAACGTAGCTATCTCCCCCCTCGGCATCACCTGTCGGAGCGTCACAATCCCCCTCTTAGCCCAAGCCGCAGGGTCTGGGACCGTGAGCAGATGGGGCAGCGAAGGGTTAGCCCAGAGAGGAGTGTGGGGAGAGACGCAGCCCGGCCGCCGAACAGCCACCCTGGAAGCCTTCCACACCCGGAGCACAGTTGCCATGGGCCCAGTCACCCTAGGGTCGGCCTTTTCCCCCCTATAAGGGAGGTTGGACAGTGCCGCATAAGAGCCGAGGTGAGCGGCCTCCAGAGTAACCGCCGGATTTTGACGGGGCTGTGAGAACCACCACCGAACCGTAACCAGGACCGCCGCCCAATAGTACACTAGGAAATTAGGAAGAGCCAGACCTCCCCTTGACAGCGGGAGATACAGGATCTTCCTAGACACCCGAGGGGTCTTCCCCGCCCAGATAAAGGCCAACACCACACCATCAAGTTTGTGAAAAAAGGATCGGGGAATGGGAACCGGGGTCTGCCTAAAATAATACAAAAATTTGGGTAAGTAAATCATTTTCAGGAGATTACCTCTACCCAGAGGTGAAAGGGGGAGGTTCCTCCAGGCGACACACTTCTGCTGCAGCTGGGTGAGCAGTGGGTGTACATTCCTATCTATATAGCCTGACAGGTCTGCCCCGATCCGCACACCCAGATAGGTGAACTCTTCCACCCACTCCAGTGGAGTGCCCGTGTCTTCCCTGGGGAGAGGTCGACCTAGCGGAAACAAAACTGATTTATTCCAGTTTATGCGGATGCCCGAGTATCTGCCAAACCTGTCAAAGGTCTCCAGGGCCGCCCGCAGTGAGTCCCCAGCATCCGCCAGATACAGTAGGGAATCATCGGCGTACATGGAGATCTTATCCTCCACCACCCCTACCCGTATTCCCTTAATGGATTCATCTGCTCTAAGAAGGATAGCGAGGGGCTCCAGAGCCAGGGCGAACAAAGCCGGGGAGAGCGGGCAACCCTGTCGCGTGCCTCTCCCCAGCCTAAACGCCTCCGACAGGACCCCATTTGTCCGGACACGAGCCCCGGGCCGCTCGTAGAGCATCCGGAGCCACGCACAAATTTCAGGGCCGAATCCGAACCTAGCCAGGACCTCCCAAAGGAAGCCCCACTCGACCGAGTCGAAGGCCTTCTCAGCGTCGAGTGAGGCCACCACTCCCGACCCCCCAGGCGAAGCCAAGGCAATATGTGTGTGGAGCCGTCGGAGGTTTATATCCGTACCCCTACCCGGCATAAATCCCGTCTGGTCCGAGTGCACCAAGGCTGTGATAACAGAATTGATCCTCATGGCCAGTACCTTGGACAGGATTTTAGCGTCCACATTTAGTAGGGATATAGGACGGTATGAGGGGCAGAGGGTAGGGTCCTTCCCCGGCTTATGGATGACTACAATGACCGCCTCATGCATAGAATCCGGGAGGGTACCGTCAAGTCTGGCTCTAGTCAGCAGGGCCTGGAATTTCGGGGCTAGTTGTTCCGCGTAGAGTTTATAAAACTCCACCGGGAGGCCGTCCGGCCCCGGCGTCTTACCCGCCTGCATGGACTTCAGCGCTCTAAGTATTTCCTCAGTGGATATAGGGGCATCCAGGGCCTTAGTGTACGTGGGAGTGAGAGTCGGTATGTCAATCTCCTGGAGGTAGTCCTCCAACTCCCTCAGGTCGTAGGTTACACGGGAGCTATAGAGTTGTCTGTAGTAGGAGACAAACTCTCGGTTGATGTCCGCCGGGAGGGTCAAAATGGAGCCATCGGCCGCCCTAATCTGACTGATACTCCCACCCACCGATTGTTCCCTAGAGAGCCAGGCCAAGAGGCGTCCAGTCCGCTCCCCCTGTTCAAATATCCTCTGGGTTTGATAGAGCAGTCGTTTCTGCGTCATCTGCGTCCGCAGAAGGAGTACATCTCTCAACACCGACTGCAATCCATCATGATGGTGCGGTTCTGGGGCCCGAACATAGAGCGCCTCCCGCCTGGCTGCCTCTGCCTCCAACCTCGTAAGCTCAGCCCCACGCTCCCTCCTAACCCCCGCTATAATAGCTTGGTATTGCCCCCTCGAGTATGTTTAAAAGCATCCCACACAGAGGAAGCGGAGGCCGAGTCAGCGTTAGATCTCCAATACGTGACCAACGCTTCCCCAAACCTCGGCTCAACCCCTTCGTCCGTGATCCAATATCTGGAGAGGCGCCATAGTCTGTCCGAAGGAGCCAGGGAAAGGTCCAGGTCAAGGAGAAGCGGGGCATGGTCCGAGATACCTCGGGGAAGAATCAGGACATCCCTGACTTTGGGAAGAACAGGGGTACCCGCGTAAATCAGATCGATTCGGGAAAACGTTCTATATGAGGCAGAATGACACGTATAGGCCCTGGTCTGGGGATGGCGCCATCTCCAGACGTCAACCAGGCCATAGGTCTCCGCCCACTCTGCCAGGCCCTGTCTGCTCACTCCCGAAGGGAGAAGCCGATCCAGACCCGCATCAGGGACGAGATTGAAATCGCCCAACAGCAAAACCCGGTCAGTAGAGAACTCTGCTATTTTGGCATTAACCTGGTTCAGTACCTGTAGGGAGGCCGGAGGTGGGAGATAGAGGCCCGCAATCACCCAGGGTTGGTTGTAAAGTAGAGCATGCATCACAATATACCTACCCCCCGGGTCAAGGGCCAGGTCAAGTAACTTAAACGGGAGGGACTTCACCACCAATATACTAACCCCCCTTGAAAAGGTAGAGTGGGTCGCATGATAGTGGTGACCCACCCATGGCTTCTTAAGGCTGAATGTTTTTTTCCCCATCAGGTGAGTCTCCTGGAACACGCAGATGTGCGGATGGTAAGATTTAATAAACTGGAACACCAATGAGCGTTTCACAGGAGAATTTAAACCTCTCGTGTTCCAGGAGAGGACCCTAAGAGAAGCCATCAACAAGGACGGAAAATAAAATGAGATGGGAGAGTGGGACAGTGGGATATCCGTCTCCCCATCCAATCACCCAGACCCGGAAGGCCAGGCACAGGACCAAACCATACAGAGCATTAGGACAATGTGACTCAGCAGTGATAATGTCGAGCATAACCCAATCACCCAACATAAAAATAAGAACAAAAAAAAACCAAAACAGGGGGTCTGCAACGGCAGACCAACACAACCCCACCAACCCCCCCACCCCGCCCATCCCCCAACTCAGCAGGAGGGCTTTTCTTCCCAAAACTACGATGGATAAATATCCACCCATGGAGGCCGTGTGCAAGAGGAGCCTTGCCTCCTGCCACATTGTTGTGGAAAAAACAGAACAGCTTCAGTCCAGCAAGGATATGAGGTGTAGATCTCCCGGAGCCCCGGGGGCACATACTTCAGGTCCAAAAAAAAAAAAAAAAGAAAAAAGGGGGGAAAATCCCTTGCAAGATCCTCAGTCCATTCCCCTCCATACGGAAAAATTCCCCAGCCACGGGGTAGTAGGAGACAGCATCCCCAAGCACTGACACGTGTCCAAGTCCCCCAGCAATCGAATAGATCCTGTCCCATCTCACATAGAGGAGGGGGGGGGAGAAAATTAGTGTGTACACAGGATGAGAAGGCAACCATGGGAAAGTCTCGGTCTGTACGAAGGTGTACACCGTCCAACCATCGAGGTGCAGGGGGGGGGGGAGCCGTCTCAGAGGAGAGGGGAAGAACATTCGGCTAGGCAAAGTCAAGCAAACAGCGGGGAATGAAGATCACATACCGGGGTAGTCTCAACGCGGGAGAGTCTCAGCCCAGTCCGCAGCCTCCCGGGGCGAAGTAAAAAAGATGGATTTCTCGCCGTCTTGAACCCGCAGTCTGGCCGGGAAAAGCATACTGTATTTCACCCCCCGCTGTCGCAGCAAGCTTCTAACGTGGTCGAAGGACTTCCGCTGTCGCTGGGTCTCAACCGAGTAATCCGGGAATATGAGGATCTTTGCATTTTCAAATTTAAGTTCCCCCTGCAGCCGCGCCGCCCGGAGCACTGTGTCTCGGTCCCGGTAGTGTAGCAGTTTAAAGATGAGAGTGCGGGGTGGGGAACCCTGTGGGCCCCTGGTCGCCGGCATCCTATGGGCACGCTCAATGGAGAAGTGCGAGGAGAATTTGGCCTTAGGGAGCAGGGACGGAAGGAGCCCCTCCATAAATGACACCGGGTCCTGGCCTTCGGCCCCCTCAGGGAGACCAATCACCCGTAGATTATTGCGACGGTTCCGGTTTTCGGCATCCTCGGCTCTTGCTTCTAGATGTCGAACCCTGACTTTCAGGGCCTGGATATCAGCAGCATGGGCCCCCTGAGCATCTTCCACCCCGGATACTCGGCGCTCAACCTCCGTCACCCGGTCACGGAACTTGTCCATGTCCCTCCTGATCAGGGCCGTCTCGGTCTGAACATGATCGATTTTTGTGGTCAGGGTGGTCTGGCAGGTAGAGATAGCCATCATCAGGGCCTCAAACGCCTCCGAGCCGGCATGGATAGCCCCGGCTGGGGGAGGATCCGTCTGCACCTCCATGTGGTTGACCGCGTGTGCGGGAGGCCAAGGAGCCGAGCGGGCAGGAGTCAAAGCGGACTTTTTCTGGCTAATCCGATGGCCACCGGGCATCGCCCAAAGCCCCTCGAGGTAGTCCTACAACGGAACGCACTGCCGGGAGTCTTCTACACCAGGGTGATAGTAGGATAAGCAGCCGGAGGCGAGAGCTCAGTTAAAACACGTCTGCTCTCGGCGCCATCTTGGACACGCCCCCCGATTAATGATTCTTACTCTGAATGGTCTAAGGTTATCAGTGGTGTACCCCAAGGTTCAGTGCTGGGACCCTTACTTTTTAACATCTTTATAAATGATATTGGGTCTGGGATCAAAAGTAACATTTCTGTCTTTGCAGATGACACCAAGATATGCAGTGGAGTAACAGCCTTACAGGATGTCTCCAATTTACAAGCCGACCTCAATACACTGTCTAATTGGGCGACTATGTGGCAGATGAGGTTTAATGTTGATAAATGTAATGTTATGCACTTGGGGGCTAAGAATATGCATGCATCATACATGCTAGGGGGAGTACACTGGGGGAAACCATAGTGGAGAAGGATCTGGGGGTTTTGGTAGATCATAAGCTCAATAATAGCATGCAATGCCAAGCTGCTGTTTCCAAAGCGAGCAAAGTCCTTTCTTGTATTAAGAGAGGTATGGACTCCAGAGAGAGAGAGATATAATTTTGCCCCTGTTCAAATCATTAGTAAGACCTCACCTGGAATATGCAGTTCAGTTTGGGCACCAGTTCTCAAAAAGGATATCGGGGAACTGGAGAAAGTGCAGAGAAGGGCAACCAAACTGATAAGAGGCATGAAGGAACTCAGCTATGAGGAAAGATTAGAGGAACTGAATTTATTCACTCTTGAGAAGAGGAGAATAAGGGGGGATATGATCAACATGTTCAAATATATTAGGGGTCCATATAGTGAACTTGGTGTTGAGTTGTTCTCTGTACGGTCAACCCAGAGGACAAGGGGGCACTCTTTACGTCTAGAGGAAAAGAGATTTCATCTTCAAGTACGGAAAGGTTTCTTCACAGTTAGAGCTGTGAAAATGTGGAATAGACTCCCGCCAGAGGTGGTTCTGGCCAGCTCAGTAGATTGCTTTAAGAAAGGCCTGGATACTTTCCTGAATGTACATAATATAACTGGGTACTAACATAGGGAAAGTTGATCCAGGGAAAATCCGATCGCCTCTTGGGGGATCAGGAAGGAATTTTTTTCCCCTGCTGTAGCAAATTGGAGCAAGCTCTGCTGGGGTTTTTTTTCGCCTTCCTCTGGATCAATTGTGGGCATAAAATTGGGTATTTGGATTGTACGATTATTTTTTATTTTATTTATTTGTTTTTAAGGTTGAACTGGATGGACTTGTGTCTTTTTTCAGCCTGACTAACTATGTAACTATGTAACTATGTAACTATGTAACTATGGTGCAGCTCTGTATAGAAACCAATCACCTTCCAGGTTTTTGTCAAATCATAATTGAACAGGCTGAAGTTAGAAGCTGATTGGCTACCATGTACAGCTGCACCAAATGTTGCACTCTCCAGTTTTAGTAAATGAACCCATGTAGGTGCTGTAACTCTCCGGTATCTATCAAAATCTGAATAATCACTTTTGGGTGAACTGATCCTTTAAAGAATTTATACTGGGGATGGCAACTGCAGAACCTGCAATCACTGCATTGACATTTCTATCCTGAAAGGTTGCTTTTAAAGAATATCTCATAAATTATTATTATTTTTACAGGCATTCCAGCAGGCTCAAATATTCACACCAGAAAAAAAAAACTTTGTGGTTCAGAAGACAATGAAAGCCAATAGTCAACAACAACAAATCACTCTGTACAGTGAGGATTAAACAATCTGAGGTCAGAGGTCCAAATAAATCTTTACTTCCTGACATTGTCTTTCCTGATAGTGGAGACGACGAGACCAAACACAAAAACACATTCACTGCATACTTTGGCCCTTGTTGTGGAGATGGTTTGCAAATTGCTGGCTCTCAGCAGTCATGAGAAAGTCGCTGATATGTTCATCTCTAATTTGGAAAACATTTTTAAATGGTCTTTATATACCCAGTATTACCAAATATACGTTTACACTCAAACTGATAGAATGAATAATGGTAAAATTACACAAGAGGGATTAATCATCTACTGGTGTAGGAAGAGGGGTCACAACTGGGCTGCATGACCCATACATCTATGCTGGTAATGTTCAACATGCTGTGAAGAGATGCTAGTCCTAATACCCTGAGCAAAATGGCAAAGGGAACCATATTGGGCTAGCTCAAAATGCAGGGACACTTTTCCACGTGTGATATGGTATCTCATTTTTGTGTCCTTGAACCCATCGTGATATGAAACCCTGAGGAAGCAGAAATTTTGAAGCCCTGTAAAGCGTTGGCTACCTACATTTGTATCACGTTTAATAAACCCTCTATTGGATTTTTTCAATTGTTGAGGTGCTCTCTTCTTTTGTATATCCTGTTCTTGCTCTACAATCTCCTGCATGTTTTAACATTCAATAAAATATGGATTTACATTGGATTTTGCCTCCTTATCAAGGATGCGGTAAACAATATATTTCACTTCAACTGGTCAGTGTAAAATGTTATGTTGTATTATACATTTTTGAATCAAGGTGGGAATTTACGTGAACCCCCTACAGGGCAAAAAACAAGGTACAGGCATACCCCACTTTTAAGTACACAATGGGTTTTATTTACTAAAGCTGGAAAGTGCAAAATCAGGCTCCCTTCTGCATAGAAACCAATGAGCTTCTAACCCCAGCTTGTTCAATTAAGCTTGGATAATAAAACCTGGAAGCTGATTGGTTTCTATGCATAAGTGAGCCTGATTTTGCACTTTCCAGCTTTAGTAAATAAACCCCATTGTGTACTTAAAAGTGGGGTGTGCCTGTACTTGAAGCTCATCTCTGGCCAAAAACATTTACCCATGCAGTGGGGCTGTGCCTGTACTGCACAGGTTAACTACTTTTTATTGTCTAGGGGAAGGGAGAAATGAGATATACTTACCCAATCCTCCCAGCAAAATACCGGTTCGGCAGCCCTGTTCTCCAGTGGTCTTGAGTTGTGGACTGTTCCTGACATCATCAAGTCCAGAGCAGGCTCCACAGACCAGCAAAAGTCTACCACTGAACCATGGGGGAGTGCCGTTTTCCAATGGAATAAAGGATCGGGTGAGTATAAGCTTTCTCCCCACTCCTAGACAAAACGATCAGTTGAACTGTGCTGTGCGGGCACAGTCCCACTGCATGGGAAAACTTTTTTTTTAACCCCAGAGTTGGGCTTGTTGGAGGACATACTCCCCCCACCACTCAATTTGGCAAACAAGAGTGAAAACATATGTCTGGTACTTCAAAATATGGGGGACATGTGACTTACTCCCTTTTTATCCCATGACAGTGATGGCACTTAGTGATTTGCTTCTTAAGCCCCGTACACACTATCAGATTGTCTGCTGAGTTTTTCCTTCAGATTTACCAAAACCATATAATATGAGGTCAAACCTTAGGAGTTTCAATGTGTATGCAATCAGGCAGGCCCTTCTACTACATGGTTTTGGTAAATCTGAAGGAAAAACTCAGCAGACAATCTGATAGTGTGTACGGGGCTTTAGGCTCCTAGATTTTTGTTGTGCAATGAGAGATGCATGCTGGGCTCCATGTCCTCCATGTGTGCAGCTGACCAAATTGTGTGTGTGTGTGTGGGGGGGGGGCATGTGCATGTTTTAATCTATTACTGCTTGGACATAGGATGGTCCCCTAGACCTGGGCATTTTGGACAGGGGATCCTGTCCAATACAGTCTGGCCTTTCCAGCACCCACAGGCAGATTGTCCCATACCTTCCTCTTTTCTTACTGCAATAAAGCCAAAGAGTCAAGACGAGGAGCTTGTTGCTTTTAGGGGGTTTATCCAGAGTTCTACATCCCTTGCATGCAGGATGTGTTTAGTGCCCAAAGTCCTACAATGTTTCTCAAGCCTTGCAGCCTTGCTGCAGCTTAGCCTTTCAGACACTTCCAATGGTGATCCAAGGTGGACATCCACCAGACTATTACAGTATACAAAGCCCTACTTCCCAAGATACTCCACACTGACATGGGCAGGGCTGGCATAACCTCACTATCTGTGATCACACCCCACAACTAATCTGAGGGCCTCTATCTGCTACTTAGGCTTAGGGACCCCTTTTAGTGAGGGGCACTGTAGTGTCCTATGTTAAAGGCTAAATATGGCAACACCTAGTGGTCAAACTTGGAAACTACACTAGGTATTTCTGTGCTCCTATCCAACAGTTGTTATATTGGGTGTGGGGAAGGAAGCCTCAGCCTTCTGTAAGCACCAAGCTACAACCCAGGGTTTTTACCTCACCATTACTGATGGTCAAATGGGGCTGCAAGTAAACGATGGAGGGTTAGTATGTGCAAATCTGGAATGTGAAAGGTAAATAAAACTGTTGTTTTTCCCTGCATGGGCACAACACAATTTTAATTAAGGTATCTTTATCTTCCTGTTAGATGCAGAAGATAGAAGTAGGCATCTAGGATGTGTTTTATGTCCTGACTGGTATTTGAGGATAACCAAAGAGCATTCATGCATTAATAGGCCAATTTGTCTCAAGACAAAATTAAATGAGATGATGTAATTTCCTGATCATAATTGTAGAACCCATATAGTGCATGCACCAGGGAGACTGCACAATTCTGCCACACTTAGATCTTTTAACACCATGGGGTTTATTTACTAAAACTAGAGAGTGAAAAATCTGGTGCAGCTGTGCATGGTAGCCAATCAGCTTCTAACTTCAGTTTGTTAAATTAAGCGTTGTTAAAAAAAAAATAGAAGCTGATTGGTTTCTATGCAGAGCTGCACCAGATTTTGTATTTTCTCATTTTAGTAAATCAACCTCATATGTCTATGGGTACTTTTAGTGCTGCCTCGGGTACTCGGGTTTAACATTTTTTTATAACACATCAAGGAAACAAACACAATAAGAAGGGTGCTTCCAAACAGTTGTATTGTTTCTGTACTCCAACGTGGCTGCACTCAGAAGCCATTACTGTGGTATAATTGGTATTAAGAAATGTGAGCAGTATGGAATGGCGGGCAAAACAAACCATCCCTGGAATAAAGATGAGGCCGTCCAGAGAGAAATTGGCATGCAGTGAGATAGGTCTGCTATGGCTTTTCATATCCCATTATTGCCAATGAAAAGTGACAGTGGCAGATCAATAACAATTCAGAGAAAAGGACTGAGTAATGAACCTATTTCAGTTAGATTTAGGCATGGGTTCTGTGATGGACCCCCACCCTCCAGCGTGTATCAAAAATAGGAGGCTAGCCAACGTTTATGAAAGACCTTGAGAAACCTTACATGAGGACAGCGCTGTGGCAGACCATCAAGTCTTCACTTCCTTTAAACATTTTAAGGCCATTTCCCGACCTAAAGTGGACCTGTTGGTAAATAGTCCATGAGTAGAGCACACCTCGGGACTAGCAAATTACAGAAATCCAGCATATTACATAAAGCCAAGGCAAAGATCACATGATCTCTGGCTGCTAGAAGCTTTATGATTATTTTATGCCATTGGTTACTGTGGAGAAGCTTTTATTTTCTATCAAATGGACCCTCACCAGTATATTTGCAATAAATACCAGTAAGACACAAAGATTGTGCTACACCGCCAAGCAGGACGTATATGTAATGAGCAAATATGGCTGCCTCCATACATATACAGTATATTGTTACAAATTAATCACACAAACAAGGTTTTTAACACTTTTAATATTTATATAGAGCTGTTTCATGTACAGGTATATCTATAAATAATAATGCTATATATAGTTAGTCTGGTGGAAAAATTACCATTTAGTTCAACCAATAGAAGGGGAAAAATGCAATCTATATATAATCCTATACCCACAGTTAATCCAGAGAAAGGCAAAAAAAAACAATAAAGCATGATCCAATTTGCTCCAACCAGGGAAAAAAATTCCTTCCTGATCCCCCGAGAGGCAATCGGATTTTCCCCGGATCAACTTTACCTATAAATGTTAGTATCCAGTTATAAAATGTGTATCTAGGAAAGAATCCAGGCCTTTCTTAAAACAATCTACTGAGCTGGCCAGAACCTTCTCTGGAGGGAGTCTATTCCACATTTTCACAGCTCTTACTGTGAAAAAGCCTTTCCAAATTTGAGGATGAAATTTATTTTCCTCCAGACGTAAAGAGTGCCCCCTTGTCCTCTGGGAACTTAAAACCAAGTTCACTATATGGACCACTTATGTATTTCTACATGTTGATCACATCCCTCCTAATCCCCTATTGCTGTTCCTTAAACTGAAACAAATTCACCATCTATATACTGTACACTTACCAGCTACTTTATTAGATACACCTTGCTAGTACCGAGTTGGACCTCTTTTTGCCTTCAGAACTGCCTTAATTCTTGGTGGCATAGATTCAACAAGGTGTTGGAAAAATTTCTCAGAGATTTTGATCCATATTGACATGATAGCATCACGCAGTTGCTGCAGATTTGTCAGCTGCACATCCATGATGCCAATCTCCCATCCCACCACATCTCAAAGGTGCTGTATTGGATTGAGATCTGGTGACTGTGGAGGCCATTGCAGTACAGTGACCTCAGTGTCGCATTCAAGAAATCAGTGGTGAGATGATTTGAGCTTCATGACATGGTGCATTATCCTGCTGGAAGGAGCCATCAGAAGATGGGTACACTGTAGTCATAAAGGGATGGACATGGTCAGCAACAATACTCAGGTAGGCCGTGGCATTTAAACGATGCTCAACTGGTACTAATATGCCCAAAGTGTGCCAAGAAAAAATATCCCCCACACCATTACACCACCACCAGCCTGAACTGTTGATACAAGGCAGGATGGATCCATGCTTTCGTATTTTTTATGCCAAATTCTGACCCTACCATCTTAATGTCGCAATTGAAATCGAGACTCATCAGACAAGGCAAAGTTTTTCCAATCTTCTATTGTCCAATTTTGGTGAGCCTGTGCGAATTGTAGCCTCAGCTTCCTGTTCTTAGCTGACAGGAGTGGCACCTGGTGTGTTCTTCTGCTGCTGTAGCCCATCTGCTTCAAGGTTTGTGCATTCAGAGATGATATTCTGCATACCTTGGTTGTCATGAGTGGTTATTTGAGTTACTGTTGCCTCTCTATCATCTCAAACCAGTCTACCCATTCTCCTCTAACCTTTGACATTAACAAGGCATTTTTATCCCCACAACAGCCGCTCACTGGATATTTTATATTTTTCGGATCATTCTCTAAAAACCCTAGAGGTGGTTGTGCATAAAAATCCCAGTAGATCAGCAGTTTTTAAATACTCACACCAGCCCACTTGGCACCAATAACCATGCCACGTTCAGTCACTTAAATCCCCTTTGTTCCCCATTCTGATGCTCGGTTTGAATTTCAGCAAGTTGTCTTCACCACGTCTAGATGACTAAATGCATTGAGTTGCTGCCATGTCATTGGCTGATTAGCCATTTGTGTTACCAAGCAATAGAACAGGTGTACCTAATAAAATGGCCGGCCGGCGAGTGTACATTGAAATGATTCTCATATATTTCCATGCAAATCCTTATCTGCTTAGACTTTGTAGATATTAAAGCGAGTCATCCGAATGCACTTGCTGAAATACCATGCTAGTCAACATATTTATTCCAGTCCCTGGGACACGATCACTCTCCCCTACTGTCCACACTTACCACTTTTCAGGTGGTCCCACTCTGATCATGGCCACTTTCTGGGTGGCCCTGATGCAGACCACTCCCACTTTCCAGATGGCCCCGCCCCTAGTTATGCAGAAACCACCTACTTGCATCTACAACCCCCTTTCTTTTGGTGGTATTTGATCACATTTTATTTTTACGCTATAAACAAAAGACCAACAATTTAAGAAAAAAAATAATTGTATTCATCAGTTTAGGCTGATATATATTCTTCTACATATTTTTGGTTAAAAAAAATCGCAATGTACGTATATGATGGTTTACGCAAAAGATATTGCGACTACAAACTACGGGATAGATTTAGGGACTTTTATTTTTTTCTATTGTTTTTACTGGTAATGGGCGGCAATCTGCAATTTTTAGAGGGACTCCGACATTGCGGCGGACAAATCTGACCCCAAATGACACTTTTTGGGGACCAGTGACATTATTACATTGATCAGTGCTATAAAAAAACACTGATCAATGAATTACACTGGCAGGGAAGGGGTTAACACTTGGGAACAATCAAGGGGTTAACTGTGTTCCCTGGGTGTGTTCTAACTGTGGGGAGGGGGGGTTGGCTTACTGGAAAATGACAGAGATCACTGTCATGTCATCTGGCAGAACTGGGAATCGCCTTGTTTACATAGGCAGTTCCCCGTTCTGTTTAGACCCCTCATATCTCACCAAAAAATAAAATTAAAATAAAAAAACTTCTGAAACATGTGCCGCTGTCACATGACATTTTAAAACAGTATCAGTACTTGTGCTCGATCTTAAAAAAGTGGTATTGGGGCAACCCTATTATTTATCATGGGTACTTATATTTCATGTGTATTTGCTTTTTTGCACAGAGACAGAGGGCTTCTTTCTCTTCCAAACCGGGATTCTCCATTCCTTGGAGGACCAACTTCAGCAAGTCCTCAAGGAGCGGGGCTTTGGCCAGGTAGACCATAGAGTGCACTGCCCTATCAGCAGGCTTGTACTGTGGGGGGTTCAGGCAAGGCCGGGAAAAGAACGGGGGACAGGAAGGGTGGATGCTCTGAGCGCTGTCATAGCTCCCAACTGTCCCTGATTCGGAGGGACTGTCCCTGATTTGGAGTAATGTCCCTCTGTCACTCATTGCTCCTCATTTGTCCCTCATTTTGGTCTGATCTATATAGATGTGTATAAAATGCACTTTTTATCTATCAAAAAGTGTTTTCCAGCGCTAAACCTTTCATCTGACTTCTAAATTGCTGAATTTGTAAATTCCAAAAGCCAATATAAAGGGTAAAGGGTAAAAAGCACTTTTGAGTTTAACCAATCTTTTTATTTTTTTGTAAAATTCTCCTTTAAGGGGCAAGGGGTGTGTCCTATACCTGCATACTTTTTGCTGACATCTCAAAAAGTTGGGAGGTATGCGCTGTTGTATCATGTGAGGTGGGGGGACACATATTGGGGAGTTCCTACAACTTCAACTGGACAGGAGTTGTAACAGCAGCATCCCTACACCTGTCAGCATGAGAAAGCAGAAGACAGCTGGGAGGAGGTGCAGGTTGTGCTCGCTAACCCCTACAGCTCCTCCTCCTGCCATTGCAGTGCTCCTGTATTAGGATTGTCAGATCGGGGAGGTGCAGGGTTTCTTTACCTGCCTCCATCTTTTTCCAGCAAAGAGAAGATGAGGGTGGGTAAGTAAACCCTGGAGGTCAAAGATTTGTGCTGGGTGGGGGGATTTTTACTGGACAGAGGGGGAATTTGTTTTGGGGTAGGGTAGAATTTTGTTTTGCAAGGAGAATATATGCTTGGGGTGCAGATTAGTGCTTGATTTTTTTGTGGGGGGCCTGGTTGGCATCTTCACCCTTGTTCTAGTTTACCTTGTCCCCACATTCTGTACCCTCATGCTCTTTTTTATTCACTGAGGATTGACAAAGCATAGCACCATGGAGCACCACAAAAAACACCTTGTTCCCATGTTGATGGGGACAAGGGCCTCATCCCCACAACCCTTGCCCGGTGGTTTTGGGGGTCTGTGGGCAGGGGGCTTATCGGAATCTGGAAGACCGCTTTAACAAGGGGACACTCAAATCCCGCCCCCCCCCCATGTGAATGGGTATTGGGTACATTTTACCCCTACTCATTCACCAAAAAAGTGTCAAAAATAGTAAAAATGACAGTAGACAGTTTGGGACAAATCCTTTATTAAAAAAATAAAACATTTCCTGAGGTGTAAATCCATCGTACATTGTGCCGCCCAACGAACCGAAAAAAAACATTTACGTCACCGGGTGGCCCCACCCTCAGCTATATAACAGCTGTCATCGAAAAAAAGGCTTTAGTCAGCGGGAACCTCCCATGGAGGCGGAGATGTTGCCTTTTTTTGGGTTTGTTGGGCGGCATGATGGATGATGGATTTACACTCCCTGTCTCCACCTTCAGGATCATTGGGCAGGAGATGCAAAAGAAGCCTCCACAATGTTCCAGTCTTCATCGGGTACATGGTAGACCTTTACCAGACCAGTAAATTGAAGTATAGCTGATCTTATGAAATCAAGTTCCTCCTTTCTGTAACAGGATGTAAAGGGGAATCTTTAGAATGTCTGACTTCTTAGTTGTTTTACATTTATAATTTTTTCCTGTTCTAGATGGAATACAGCTCGGAGCTGTAAAGTCAGCTGAGAAATGTTACCTCTTGCCTGGGGCTGACTGTACAGGAGTCAACATGAAACCCTGTTTTTCATGTTTGTTGAATTAATTTATCGTTCTACAGGTATTTTCCAGTTCAGCGCTTGCACCTGTATACCTTAGATTACAGAAAATTTAGCAATCACCGATTTTTTATTTGCCAATAATTTTGCATACATCAAATTTTTCGGGACAAACAAGGAAAACATTTTCAGGTTGTTTAAACTGATGCCATATGCAGAACAAATGTCAATCATTTGATCTACATATTAACGATACAAAGGAAATACAATAAAACAATGTTGTTACAATGTATTTCAAAATTATATTTTCAAAAGTTATGATTCAGAGCGGGTCTTGGCTGTCATTTTGGGTGAACAGAAGGAATAGAGCACCAAACATTTAGCTCAAAATTCCATATGTTTTTCTCTTGACAGTATAATGACAGCCAGTATAAATGCAGTAGCCAGAGCATTTGAAGGACCCCCTTTATTGAGGCTTTGGCTAAGATTGTTGGAGGTCCTTTATAGACTGTGGTGAATTCTCCTAAAAGGGTATCCTAATCTGAAAACAGGCAGATGTGAAGAGCTTAGTGGCTGCATAATGGCATTGCTGGTTGTAAAACTTCACCAATTGGCTGTCATTTTGACAGCCTGAATTTGCCATCAATAGCTTTGGAATCCAGATGATGCTTTATAGGTCATATCCCCTAAATCCAAGGTTCAGAAGGTCCAAAGATTCTGTCACCTTGTAGGGTAAGGGCACAGAATTTAAAACACTTTTCCTTTTTAGAAATCACTGCTCTCTGATGAATGGAATACATTTTTTATCTTGTGACATTAGTACATATTCCCCAGGACAGTGTCTACTCCCCTTATGCTATTTTTAATTTGACTCTCAATCATTTTTTTGGGGTTTGGCATCTGAACTTTGAAATTTGAACAAATCCTGCTCAAACTGAACCTTGGGCATGCTATTAACAAATCCTGCTCAAACTGAACCTTGGACAGTTTAGCCCATCCCTAATGCAGATCAAATGGAATCCTGGTGGTATACATATGAACAGGGCCGCTGATAAGGCAGTACAGCCAGCCCTCCTGTACTGGACCCAGGCCTCATCGATTCAGAAGGGGGGCCCGGGCACCTGCTCAGCAGGAGGACAAACAGTACTGATTTACTGCCGACACTTGTGACTCTTATGCAGCGTTTCCAACTTCTACTTTTCTTTTCTCCCTCCAGCTGTGCTGCAGGGGGATAAGTTCTAGTATCAGCACTCCCTGCTGTCTGGGACCCCTATGTGCCCCCTTTTTCCACAGTGCTGCCGGTTTCACTCTCCCCCTGGTGGCAGCTGCTGAGGACACACGGGGGGGGGGGGGTATGTCAGGATGGTGAATGTGGGGCTCACCTTCCTGAACAAACACACCATCCTGAATGAACACAGTGAGTGATCGGTACTGATCATTCATTGTGGGGGCGCAGATATTTCTTCCGTGCCACTATTCACTTGAATGGGTCTTGTTTGACAGGGTATAATTTTTTCCATGACTGAAAAGCATAGCATTGCCGCTATTAAATTTTAACAAAAATATGATTTCATATTTTTAGAGGAGGTCGCCCTTGTCAGGTAGGTTGGCCCCATGATTTCTATCCCTGCATATGATATAATAATATTTCTGTTAAAATGTATTTTACAATTGCACCTACATACATTATCTGCAAGTGTCATGATACAGAGCAAGTCCTGCCAGTCATTTTGACAGCCGGATTTGCCAGTAATAGCAGTCAGCTGTTGCTGGCAAGAGAGGCCAGGAAGCATAGTAGATATGCCCTAGGATCCTTGCTGATTTTTTTTCCAGGGTTGTCCAGGGTTCAGAAGTGGCTAAATTGACTCTGTAACTTTGTTTGCTTAGGGTAAAGTCATAGAATCTCTTGAAAGGTGTTATTCAATCCAGATGAGGACCAGTACTGGACCACAGAACTGTAAGGCCTGATTCACACAGGTGTACTATAGCTAACACCCATGTGTGGGCCATGTTTGCCTGTATGGGGATGCCCTGTGCACAGTTCAAGCAGTTCCATTCATGCCATTAGGGACACAGCCGCTGCTCCCAACTTGACAGTCGTGCGCATGCACTGCTCCGAATGCACACTGTGTTTGGGGCTCTGCATCTGCACTTGCATGGCTGTCAAATTTGTGCAGCTACTGCACTGCTACCAAGTTACAATTTACATGAACGGGACTGTCTGCCCCGGTATGCATGGAACACCTATGCATCCCTGTGTGTGCAAAGATGGTCCTCACTTGGAAGTACGCCCATGCAAACAAGGCCTAAGTCTGCAAGAAAGCTTTAGGAACAAGGTGAATGGTGTAGAGCAGGGATATGCAATTAGCAGACCTCCAGCTGTTGCAAAACTACAAGTCCCAACATGCCTCTGAGTGTCATGCTTGTGGCTGTCGGATTTATTTATTTTTAGAGTTGTAGCTGATTTTTTGCCTCCCACCACCACACTGATGACATCATCCCAGGCGCTTTCCTTGCGGTAAGACCCCACTGAGCACCTTCTGAATTCAACTTTCACACAGGATGTGTTATTTCAGTAAAGTACATATTGAAATAAATGACACTTGGTTGATTTTTTTATTTTATTTTAAAAAGGAAATGAAGGGAATCGGGTTTCAACCGATTTGAGGGGACTGCTCCTTGAAGAGTTTTCACACCTACATACTGACAGTTAAGTGAATTTATCACATTCATAACCTATATCCCTCGTGGATAGGAAGGGGCTGGCTGGTTTACGGTCATGTCAAATGTCAGACTATTATTACTTATTTTGGCCTGGGGTTTATTGCATGGAAGCCAGCATGGAAGCCTGTTCTTCGTGTTTTTGGATACGTAGCATAATTAGCATGCATACTGTATATACTGGTATTGTAGAAAGCCCTAGTTAGGAAAAAACTCAGCTTAGGCCTCAGTGATATCGCACTTGGTATTATTGCGAACCACAGCTCTGCGTATTTTAGGAATCAGATCTTCTAAATGTGGAAGTGTCTGAAGATGGGTCACACTGCATTGTGTGTAATGGCTTGTATTCAAAACATACAGCTAATCCCAGATGCTTATCTTGCTCTTATGACATAAAAAATATATGCATCACTAACTGGTGAATATCAGGTGACAAAAATTTTTTATGTGTTTTGTGTGTAAAGATCTTTCTAAAAGCTTCAGGAAAATAGAAAAAAAAAACAAAAAAAAAACAACTCTTAGTTCATAAACTGTGAAATTACTTTTAAGATGTGCCATTACCTGAAATCTGTGTTTGGGCTGTCACCTGAAATCAGGCTTGTGGTGGGATAGTACTTTTGTTAGCCACTAAGTAGGAGGGGGAGGTACTGAGGTGGGCTGATACAGAGGAGGGCTCGGGGCTGTTGTCACCCGGGCGGTGACATTAAAGTGACACTAAATTATATCCTTATTCTCCAAAAATAAAACAAACACATCCACCACTTAATGGATTTGTAAACGACTTTTCATGAAATAGTTTTTTACTGTTTTTTCTGCCTCCCTGTAACGTCCTCTTCCACCTCATTTCTGTTTGTTAGGAACATGCAGTGTATATTAGTTGTGGTCAGGTGCACTGCTCTACTACAAATCCCAAAGTCTATAGTCCATCTTGGGAGTAAACAAAAGAGGGTGGCTGCTTACTTACAGTGGGACCATGGAGAATTAACAAAACGGTGATCTCCAAACTGCAGCCCGGGGGCTGAATGTGACCCTTTGCTTGCCTTTATCTGGCCCTTGGGGCACTTTTCCTCCCACTGACACCAACAATGGAGCACAATTCCTCCCACTGACATCAAAGATGGGGCACTCTTCCTTTCACTGCCACCAACAATCGGGCACAATTTCTCCCACTGATACCAATGATGGGACACTGTTCCTTCCACTGACACCAACAATGGGGCACTATTCTTCCCACTGACACTAGTGACGGGGCACTATTTCTCCCACTGACACCAACGATGGGGCACTATTCTTTCCACTGACACCAATGATGGGGCACTATTCCTCCCACTGACACCAACAATGGAGCACAATTCCTCCCACTTACATCTAAGATGGAGCACTATTCTTTTCACTGTCACCAACATTGGGGCACAATTTCTCCTACTGATACCAATGATGGCGCACTATTCCTCCCACTGACACCAATGATGGGGCACTATTCCTCCCACTGACACCAATGATGGGGCACTATTCCTCCCACTGAAACCAATGATGGGGCTCTATTCCTCCCACTGACACCAATGATGGGGCACACCAACGCCAGGGAGCTATTCCTCCCACTGACAAAAAAGATGTGGTTTAATCCCACTGATGGCAGGAACATTTTTATTACAAAATCCCCCTAAAGTCTGAAAACAGTAAACTGGCACTTTGCTTAGGTCTAAAAAGAAATTGTATATATAAAAAAAAAAAATTTGAAGATTTGAGAAAGATGAAAGCAATAGAAGGACTTTTTTTGAGTTAGGAATATATACTGGAATAGAATTTCTTTTTTTTTTCAAACCAGAGTTTAGTATCACTTTAACTATTACTGGCTGTCCTCCCCCACCTTTTACCTTTCGAAAATCCATGGTGACATGACACGCTGGGCCCCAAGTCTTCAATCTTCTTCACTGCAGATTGGAAGTGTCCGTCTTGGGGTGACTACGTCACCAAAAATGCATTTTTAAGGCCATTTCATACCAGGAATCGATTGTAACAAAACGTTCGTTTGTGATTAACATGCAGTTTTGTGCAGTGCGATTTGCATGCACTACTTTTGGAAGCTCACTGCAACCGGATCGCATAGCACTTCTGTACCATGTGATCTCATCTGGACAAATGCACTGTGTTTGCAACCTACGTTTGGGGTGTTTGGTAAGTTTACAATGACACCCTCTGCAGATCGCAACAGCAGCACGTTTTAAATATATTTTCTGTTTACTTCTGAAATATTGTTTTCACCCTCCATGAGCCCTATAGCAGCAATCTCACGTATGCACAAACTGGAATAGCCAGGAAGTGAAGATGTTGCATGAGGCTCGCAAGAATGAGTGCCTATGTTGTGGTTTTACAAAAAAAAGCTTTGTGGCTAAAAAGTTATTTGTATCCTTGTATATTTGGGGATCCAAAAAAGCAATGGAATGAGAATAACTGTTCATCATGACCTTTAAGTTGTAGCTGTTATGATTACTCTTATCCATAAATTAATTTAAAGTATCTTCTGTAACATTCCAAATTACTAAAATGTTGTCTATATAGCAGAACAAACACAGCACATGGTTCATATACAGACTAATGTTGCGGACTTTCCGGCAGACTAGGTCCAACACATAGTCGAATCATGTGTGGGATAGTCCGATCGCTTTTCTTTAAAAAATTACAAAGGAGCTAGAAATAGAACAAGTTTCAAATCTGTCCGACGGACTCAATTCCAATCGGGAAAACGGTTTGTCTGTATGCTGGTCCGATGGACCAAATAGGACGCAGGGGCAGCTGTTGGCTATTGAACTTCCTTTTTTAGTCCCGTCTTACATCATCACATTCAAAATGAACGGACTTTAGTCCGTTCGTGTGTGGGCAAGTCCGTTCACTCGGAGGCCCGTCGTAACTCCGTCTAAAGTACGTCGGGAAGACCGTCTGACCTTTTCTGCCAGAAAGTCCGGTTGTGTGTACGCGGCATTAGCGTATGGAAGTGTATATTATATGTTGATGGATGACATTGTTTGTAGTCCACTACTATATGTATAAATGTATATTTCTTACTACAATTTGATGCACCTCAACAGATCCTGAGGAAGCGACCATCATCACGAAACATGCTGAGCCACAAGTCTACTGGAATACGGAAACCCCAAATGATGTACCAATAGGTTATTGATACAGTACCATATTGTTAATTGACTGATGTAACTTTTTGGGGGACTGCCCTGATTCCATTTGTCAGGGTGCTTTGTTTTTAGGATATCAGTATTGATATTTTAGGTATTTTAATAATATTGTAATAAAGATGATTTGATCCTTATGTGTTGCCTAAAAAGTCATAACTCTTTTTATTACTACTCCTTAACAGTTATCAGGACTTGGCATTTGATATACCCATAGTGTGCCTACAGTACCCCCTGTGGTTATACCTTTCCTTAACTTTCTATACTTAAGGCCAGGTTCACACCGGAGCGATGCGGGAACGCCGCGAATCCGCGGCATTTTCCCGCATCGCATGCCTCCCGCCGGCAGTTCACACTGCCCTATGCGGACTACTGGAAGTGTCAATGAAATCTTAATGACACCCCCAGATCCGTCCGCATATCGCAGTGCGATCTGCAAACTCGGACAGGAATCGGATCGCATGGTGTGAACACCCATGCGATCCGATTCTGCTGATGTGATTTGCACTGCAGTGCGGTGCGAATCACATCCGGGTCTCCCACCCGCAGCGGTGTGAACCCAGCCTAAAGCGGTAGTAAATCCGCTATTTATTTTTTATTTTTTTTAACACCTGCAAAGCAAAAGGCATAATGAGCTAGTATGCACCGCATACTAGCTCATTATGAAATACTTACCTTAGAACGAGGCCCCGACATCTGCCCCGATCCACGCCGAGGGAGCTGACATGCTCCCTCGACGTTTCTTCCGGGTATCGCGGCTCCGGCGCTGTGAGTGGCCGGAGCCGCGATATCGTCACTCCCGCGCGGGAGATTTCATTCCGGCCGGCCGGCCACTGCCGGATTTTCAGGCCGAGAATCCCCTTGTGCGCATGCGCCGCTGCAGTCAGCGGCGCATACCGAGGGGAATATCTCCTAAACCGTACAGGTTTAGGAGATATTTTTTTTACCTACAGGTAAGTCTTATAGGATTTCCTGTAGGTAAAAGTTAAAAAAATGAGTTTACAACCACTTTAATATTATAGTAACATTGCAAGCATGGTGTGTCTTTCATCTGCTGCATTAAGTTTCCTTGGCCATCCACTGTGTCTATGGTCCTCAATGTTACCCAATCAATTGTTAGTACCTGCATAATTCATTGTGTAGCCAGGCAGCTCTCGGCCCAGTGTCTTTCTGCTCCTACAGCAGTTGCATAGTTTTCTATAGCTATGCCCTTGGTTCTGGCATATACACTGATCAGCTATAACTGTATGACCACTGAGAGGTTAAGTGAATAACATTGATTATCTTATTACAATGATATCTGAAAGTCTGTGGCATACATTAGGCAGCAAGTAAACATGTTGTCCCTGAAGCTGATGTGTTGAAAGGGGGGAAAAGTGGGCATTGCAGTTTGTTGTGTATGGGGCCACAGAATGGTTAGCGTGCCCATGCTGACCCATGTCCACAGCCAGAAGTGCCTACAATGGGCACCAGAGGATCAGAACTGGACCACGGAGCAATGGAAGAAGGTGGTGTGGTCTGGTGGCTCACGTTTTCATTTACATCATGTGGATGGCCGGGTGTGTTTTGTCAGGGCTTGCGGGTCAGGGATGTTTTGTCAGCAAAAGGGGCACATACTCAATATTAGATGGGTGGTCATAAAGTTATGTTTTATCAGTGTAAGTATACATATTATTCCAGCTGCCTCACACTGCCAATGGCCTTTGTGAGTTGCTGCAAAGTTACAATGAACAGTCAGAGTGATCTCTGATCACTTTCCCCTGCCTGGAGACATCATCTCTAAGGCCGCGTACACACGGGCGGACTGTCTGACGGACTTGGTCTGCTGAAACGTGTTTCAGCGGACAATCCGCTCGTGTGTGGGCTTCAGCGGACTTTTTTGGCGGACAGTCTGGCGGACTAAGTCTTTCGGAATTTCCGTAATACAGTCCGTCCAACTTTGGTTTCAGCGGACAGTCCGCTCGTGAGTAGGCTAGTTCGACGGACTAAGAATGGCGCATGCTCAGAAAGGATTTACACGGCGAAAGGTTGCATTGCAGTGTATAGGACGTCGTATTTCTAGTCCCGTCGTACGTGCTGTACACGTCATCGCGCAAGCTTTCAGCGGACTGTTTGTTCATCGTGTGTGGTCAAGTCCGTTCATTCGAAAGTAGGACGGATTGTCTGTCGGATTGTCTGACGGACTTAGTTGGGCAGACAGTCCGCCCGTGTGTACGCGGCCTTAGGCACTTGCACTGAGCTCAACGACTGCTTACAATGACAGAACAGCTCTTTAACCACTTGCCGACCGCCGCACGACGATATACGTCGGCAGAATGGCACGGGCAGGCATATGGGCGTATATATAAGTCCCTGCCTGCCCGCGGGTGGGGGGCCCGATCGGGCCCCCCCCCGGTGCCTGCGGCGGTCGGCATTTCTTCGAGAGCGATCCGGGATGAGGGGGCGGCCATTCATTCATGGCCACCCCCTCGCGATCGCTCTCGACGAATGGAAATCCCCCGTGACATCACTTCCTCTCCTGTAATGTAAACACAGGAGAGGAAGTGATGTATTCTCTCCTCCGTGTCGGTATTTTCCGTTCCGACACGGAGGAGAGCGGATCGGTGAGTTGCACCAACACTCTACACACACAGTAGAACATGCCAGGCACACTCACACCCCCCCTTTACCCCCCGATCACCCCCCCAATTACCCCTGCCCCCCAGTCACAGTGACACCAATGTCATTTTTTTTTTTTTTTTTTTTTTTTTGCATTGGTGTCATTTGTGACTGTAATAACTGTTAGGGCAGTTAGAGTTAGCCCCCTTTAGTTCTAATGTACCCCCCTAACCCCCCCAATAAAGGTTTAACCCCGTGATCACCCCCCGTCGCCAGTGTCACTAAGGCTGGGTTCACATTGCAGCGGTTTATGAGAACGAATGTGATTCGCACCGCACTGCAGTGCAAATCACATCCGATCTCTGTGCGATTCGAGTTCAGCCATTCGCCGCACCCGCCACACCCGCCGCACCCGCCGCAAATTCGCACGGGACCCTTTTTTTGGCCCGCAGCAGAATCGGATCGCATGGGTGTTCACACCATGCGATCCGAGTTTGCAGATCGCACTGCGATATGCGAACTGATCTGGGGGTGTCAGTAACATTTCACTGACACTCCCAGCAGTTCGCATAGGGCAGTGTGAACTGCCGCCGGGAGGCATGCGATGCGGGAACCCGCCGCGGATTCGCGGCGTTTCCGCATCGCTCCAGTGTGAACCCAGCCTAATAAGCGATCATTTTTCTGATCGCCGTATTAGTGTCACAGGTGACGCTAGTTAGGCAGGTAGGTATTTAGGTTCGCCGCAGCTTTTTATAGCGCCAGGGACCCCCATATACTACCGCATAAAGCCCCCTGATTGCCCCCTAGTTAACCCTTTCACCAGTGATCACCATATAACTGTTACAGGTGACGCTGGTTGGTTAGTTATTTTTTTATAGTTTCAGGGCACCCGCCATTTATTACCTAATAAAGGTTTAACCCCCTGATCACCCGGCGGGTGTCATTTGTGACTAATAACTGTTAGGGCAGTTAGGGTTAGCCCCCTTTAGTTCTAAGGTACCCCCCTAACCCCCCCAATAAAGGTTTAACCCCGTGATCACCCCCCGTCGCCAGTGTCACTAAGGCTGGGTTCAGATTGCAGCGGTTTGAGAACGGATGTGATTCGCACCGCACTGCAGTGCAAATCACATCCGATCTCTGTGCGATTCGAGTTCAGCCATTCGCCGCACCCGCCACACCCGCTGCACCCGCCGCAAATTCGCACGGGACCCTTTTTTTGGCCCGCAGCAGAATCGGATCGCATGGGTGTTCACACCATGCGATCCGAGTTTGCAGATCGCACTGCGATATGCGAACTGATCTGGGGGTGTCAGTAACATTTCACTGACACTCCCAGCAGTTCGCATAGGGCAGTGTGAACTGCCGCCGGGAGGCATGCGATGCGGGAACCCGCCGCGCATTCGTGGCGTTCCCGCATCGCTCCAGTGTGAACCCAGCCTAATAAGCGATCGTTTTTCTGATCGCTGTATTAGTGTCACAGGTGACGCTAGTTAGGCAGGTAGGTATTTAGGTTCGCCGCAGCTTTTTATAGCGCCAGGGACCCCCATATACTACCACATAAAGCCCCCTGATTGCCCCCTAGTTAACCCTTTCACCAGTGATCACCATATAACTGTTACAGGTGACGCTGGTTGGTTAGTTATTTTTTTATAGTTTCAGGGCACCCGCCATTTATTACCTAGTCTCACTAGTGTACCCCTAAATTTAGGGGTGTCTACTTTCCAAAATGGGGTCATTTGGGGGGGGTTTGTGCCATCTTGGCATTTTATGGCCTTCAAAACTGTAACGCCCTTAGAAAGCCTGAAGGCGGTGCTTGGTTTTCGGGGCCCCGTACGCGGCTAGGCTCCCAAAAAGTCCCACATATGTGGTATCCCCGTACTCAGGAGAAGCAGCAGAATTTATTTTGGGGTGTCATTTCACATATGCCCATGGCATGCGTGAGCAATATATCATTTAGTGACAACTTTGTGAAAAAAAAAAAAAAAAAAAAAAGTTTGTAATTTTCCCGCAACTTGTGGCAAAATATAAAATATTCCATGGACTCAACATGCCTCTCAGCAAATAGCTTGGGGTGTCTACTTTCTAAAATGGGGTCATTTGTGGGGGTTTTGTGCCATCTTGGCATTTTATGGCCTTCAAAACTGTAATAGGTAGTGAGGAGTGAAGTCAAATATTTACGCCCTTAGAAAGCCTGAAGCCGGTGCTTGGTTTTCGGGGCCCCGTACGCGGCTAGGCTCCCAAAAAGTCCCACATATGTGGTATCCCCGTACTCAGGAGAAGCAGCAGAATTTATTTTGGGGTGTCATTTCACATATGCCCATGGCATGTGTGAGCAATATATCATTTAGTGACAACTTTGTGAAAAAAAAAAAAAAAAAAAAAAAGTTTGTAATTTTCCCGCAACTTGTGGCAAAATATAAAATATTCCATGAACTCAACATGCCTCTCAGCAAATAGCTTGGGGTGTCTACTTTCTAAAATGGGGTCATTTGTGGGGGTTTTGTGCCATCTTGGCATTTTATGGCCTTCAAAACTGTAATAGGTAGTGAGAAGTGAACTCAAAAATTTACGCCCTTAGAAAGCCTGAAGGCGGTGCTTGGTTTTCGGGGCCCCGTACGCGGCTAGGCTCCCAAAAAGTCCCACATATGTGGTATCCCCGTACTCAGGAGAAGCAGCAGAATTTATTTTGGGGTGTCATTTCACATACGCCCATAGCATGTGTGAGCAATATATCATTTAGTGACAACTTTGTGTAAAAAAAAAAAAAAAATTTTTTTTTTGTCATTATTCAATCGCTTGAGGCAAAAAAATTAAATATTCAATGGGCTCAACATGCCTCTTATCAATTTCCTTAGGGGGTCTACTTTCCAAAATGGGGTCATTTGGGGGGGTTTTGTACTGCCCTGCCATTTTAGCACCTCAAGAAATGAGATAGGCAGTCGTAAACTAAAAGCTGCGTAAATTCCAGAAAACGTACCTTAGTTTGTAGATGTGACAACTTTTGCGCAAACCAATAAATATACAATTATTGACTTTTTTTTTACCAAAGACATGTGGCTGAATACATTTTGGCCTAAATGTATGACTAAAATTGAGTTTATTGGATTTTTCTAATAACAAAAAGTAGAAAATATCATTTTTTTTCAAAATTTGCGGTCTTTTTACGTTTATATCGCAAAAAATAAAAATCGCAGAGGCAATCAAATACCATCAAAAGAAAGCTCTATTTGTGGGAAGAAAAGGACGCAAATTTTGTTTGGGTACAACATTGCATGACCGCGCAATTACCAGTTAAAGCAGCGCAGTGCCAAAGTGTAAAAAGACCTCTGGTCATTTACCAGCAAAATGGTCCGGTCTGAAAGTGGTTAAACAGCTACAGTATACTGCTTCTGTATATTACATCAGGATTATATTCATTCAAACTTGAAAAGTTACTGAAAGGTTCACTTTAACCACTTGAAGACCAAGCTTTTCCTGGCACATTGAAATCAGTATTTTTTGCTCGAAAATTACTTATAACCCCCAAACATTATACAGACCCTAGGGAATAAAATGGCGGTCATTGCATTTTTTTTATTCCACACAGTATTTGTGCAGTGGTTTTGCAAACACAATTTTTTTTAGACAAAATACATTTTAATAAAAAAAAAAAAAAATATTTACTGTAATTATTTTTTTTTCAATGTGAAAGATGATGTTAAGCCAAGTAAATAGATACCTACAGTAACATGTCATGCTTTAGAATTGTGCACGCTTGTGGAATTACCCCAAACTATGGTACTTAAAAATCTCCAAAGGTGAAGCTTTAAACGCCTTTACAGGTTACCTGTTGAGAGTTACAGAGGAGGCCTGGTGCTAGAATTATTACTCTCACTCTAGCGCACGCAGGGATACCTCACATGTGTGCTGCGAATACCGTTTACATATGCAAGCGCAACTTACATATGCATTCACTTCTGCACATGAGCACGAAGGGATGGAGGCGCTTAAAAAAAAAAGGTTCTTATTTATTTTACTTTTTATTTTTAAACTGGCCCTTTCATTTTTTTTTTAATCACTTTTATTCCTATTACAAGGAATGTAAAAATCCCTTGTAATAGAAATTAGAATTACAGGTCCTCTTTATGGAGACATCTCAGGTCAGAAAGACCCCAAATCTCTCCTTTATCTTTAAAAGCAAAAGTAAAAAAAAAAAAATATATATATATATCTCTTGATAACCACTTGATTTCCGGAAGACTTACCCCCCCTTCATGACCAGGCCATTTTTTGCAGTACGGCACTGCATTACTTTAAGTGACAATTGTGGGGTCATGCGACACTCTATCCAAATAACATTTATGTCATTTTTTTTCCCACAAATAGAGCTTTCTTTTGGTGGTATTTAATCACCTCTGTGGTTTCTATTGTTTGTGCTATGAAAAAAAAAGCCTGACAATTAAAAAAAAAAAAAAAAGACTATTTTTTACTTTCGGCTATAAAACATATCCATAAAAAAAAATGGAAAAATCTAATTTCATCATACATTTAGGCCAATATGTGTTCTGCTATATATTTTTGGTAAAAAAATCCCAATAAGTGTATATTGATTGGTTTGTGCAAAAGTTATAGCGTCTACAAACTATGAGATATTTTGCTTTTATTACTAGTAATGTCGACGATATTGATACTTTTTGGGGACCAGTGACACTAATATAGTGATTAGTGCTAAAAATCTGCACTGTCACTGTACTACTGACACTGGCTTTGAAGGGGTTAACATCAGGGGCGATCAAAGGGTTACCTGTGTGCCTAACCCCTGTTTTACTATACTGTGGGATATGCTTTTACTAGGGGAAGAGATGGAATTTATTCCCTGATTTGCAGAGGCAAAAACTTCATCCCTTCCCTCCTGTCAGAACGGGAATCTGCTTTGTTTACAGTAGGGGATTGCAGTTCTGGCTCTCTACCTAACGATTGGCGGGTGCCAGTGAACATCGGGTACCGTGCTACTGCTGATCGGCTTTCGCTGTGTGTAAGTAAGCTGTCGGAAGTGTCGGATAGCATCATAGGCGTGCGCAGCCTACTATATTAGGGTGTGCACCCCAAAGCTCAAACACATGCGTGCGCGCGCGTGTGTGTATATATATATATATATATATATATATATATATTTTTTTTTTACAATTTTTTTAGGGGCCTCATTGGGGGGACTTTGGTGAAATATCAGGGGTTTAGACCCCTGATGTCTCACTTTTGAGACAGAGAAAAGGACTGAGGACAGAGATTCCCCAGTCCCTTTCTCTGCAGCCAAGCAGCAGGGGAAATCTGCACAGCACTGGGTGATTAGGGTGTGCCCAGGCACACCTGGCACACCCTGTGCGCATGCCTATGGATAATGTATATATACATGATCTGGCACACAGGTGCCGCCCTGTAGCAATAAAACTGCTCCGGGCAGACCTTAAGCGGTTAAAAAACAAAATACTTCTTTACTTCCAGCCTGGACCGGAAGTGAAGTCATGACGGTCCTCCAAGGCCAGAGGCAATCAAAGCGGATCTACTCTTTGATCGCCTGTGTGGCCAGCCAGCGGCACCATAAGATTGTTTCTAGGGTAACCTGGCGGAAACAGAAAGCCTGAGAAACACTGGTGAGCGGAGTGGGGGGGGGGACGGACACATGCCCTCCTACCACTTTTGAAAGTGTTCCAGTGGCTCATGAGACACTCGGACCGCTTTCATAGGAAAGCCAGTCGCCGGCTGTAAAAACAATAACCAGGGTTATGGCTGTTATCTTCAGCCATAGTCCCACTAAACCACTTAAAAACTGCAATGTATATTGCAATCAGCTAATGGTTAAAGCGGTATTAAACCCAAAACAAAAAAGTAATATATTACAGTTGAACAATCATTAGATGTGGTGGCTGCCTTTGTTTTCTTTTCTTTTTTCTGTTTTTCACCTGGGGATCTGGCCAGTAACACACCTCCTGTATTAGAGTGCCCCCACTCTGGATGAAAGAGCACAGGGTGCACCTTATGACAGCAGCAACAGTCAGCCTGGGGGAGAGAGGGAGTGTTAGATGTACTAGCAGATTTAAATACACTGACAAATTGAAGCTACACCCCAGCTAATACTTTATAAGCAGTAACAGCAAACAGATTTGAACTTTTTTGGGGATAAATGTTTTACATAAATAAAATAAAAATGATCATTGTAAGCACCCCTGCCAGTGTTAAATGGTTTGTCTTATCTCTATAACTGAAAGAACTTGTTCTTTTAATTAATTACAGACCACTGCACGCCCATATACGTCCTAACTTTGAAGAGGAAGATGATTATTTTGGCAGCAGCTAGCTGCCATAACCCCAGTATTATCTTCTTTGGCCGGCGATCCCCTTTCCAAAAATAGTCGTCTCTGTGGTGGATTCGCAGTGAGATCACTTTTATCGGCAGTGGGAGAGGGCCCCCCCCCCCCCCCCAGCTGGGCTCCAGTGCCCTCCGCCACTTACCAGAGCCATCAGCAGCGGCGAAGGCAATTGGTCCTCTCACATAAGTGGAATGGAGATGAGTGATGGGAAGATGGCCCCACCCATCTCCATGCCATTGCAGGGCATAGCTCTTAGCCCTTGTTTCCTATCGGACCGTCTTGTCGGATATTCCGACTGTGTGTGGTCTGCATCGGACTGTTTCCATCGGAATATCCGACGGACCAATTTTTCCAACTTGCCGGTAAAATTTTCAGACAAAATGCTCCGATCGGACATACTCCGATCATGTGTAGCCTACTCCGACGGACAAGGTGCCACGCATGCTCAGATCAAATTCCTAGGCCACAGCTATTGGCTACTAGCCTGAACGTAGTCCCGTCCTAACGAAATAACGTCATCACGTTATGTACAATCAGATTTTCCGACAACTTAGTCCGACCGTGTGTATGCAACATCACTTCCGGACCTCTTCCGGAATTAATCCGTCGGAATTACTCCGACGGATTTGGTTGTCGGAATCTCTGACCTTGTGTACAAGGGCTTAAAGGGCCATTTTTTAACAATTTTTTAAATGACAACATTTTTTTTTTATTGCATTTTAGTGTAAATATGTGATCTGAGATCTTTTTGATCTCAGATCTCATATTTAAGAGGTCCTGTCTTGCTTTTTTCTATTACAAGGGATATTTACTTAAAAAAAATAAAAATATAAGGGAAAATAAATAAGAAAAAAAAATGTAAACACGCCACGCCACGCCAAGCTCGGGTGCAGAAGCGAATGCATACGTGAGTAGCGCCTGCATATGAAAACGGTGTTCAAACCACACATGTGACATATCGCCGCAATAGGTAGAGCGAGAGCAATAATTCTAGCCTTAGTTTTAAATGAATAATTGTGCTAACATTAACCTAATAATATTGCACAGTGTACCACCAAATTAAGGGAATAATTATGAACATATAGTGAACCATACAAAATATAAATAATATATAAAATATATAAAATTCCTTCTGTGTAATGGTAACAATAGAGCAAACTTTTGCCACAGGTAAAAGAATATCACATTCCACTGTGTACAAACCAAAGTCTCTGCCAATAAATTCACATATGTGGGACTAGATAATCAAGCCTTAAGTGAGTCTTCTGAGTAACAGATGGTTCATTCTAGCCCTAGACCTCCTCTGTAACTCGAAACATGCAACCTGTAGAATTTTTTAAATGTTGCCTATGGAGATATTTAAGGGGAAAAGTCTGTCGCCCTTCCACGGGCAGGCGCAATTTTGAAACGTGACATATTGGGTATCAATTTACTCGTAACATTATCTTTCACACTAAAAAAAAAAGTATTTCCAAAAAAAGTGCGTTTGTAAGACTGCTGCGCAAATACGGTGTGACAGAAAGTATTGCAACGACCGCCATTTTTTTCTCTAGGGTGTTAGAAAAAAATGTATAATGTTTGGGGGTTCGGAGTCATTTTCTAGCAAAAAAATATGTTTTTAACTTGTAAACAACAAATCTCAAAAAGAGGCTTGGTTCTTAAGTGGTTAAAAAAAAAAACAACAGACTTACTTGGCAGATCACCAGATGAAAATAGAAGAAAGAAAGCCTAAAAAAAAAAAAAAAAAAAAAAAAAAAAAAAAGAAAACGAATGCAGCCATCGAATCTAAGAATTGGTAAGCTGCAATATAATAAATGTTTGCTGTTGGGTTTAATATCGCCTTAAGACAAAGGTCATGTTAACAGAAGTATTGTGAAAGAATTCCGATTTTTTTTTCTATAAATAGGCTGATTACCTGCTGGCATTAAGTAACATAAAAGGTTAGGCTATTCAATCATTCATCGATTTAATAATAGATCTACTATTAGGAAATGGGCACAGGACAAATATTATTCACACATCTTTGTGTAATAGTTACATCATACAGACCAGGAAATGATGGCATATTAGTATTACGGCTGGTGGAGCGGGATGGACAGGGCAGCCAGGAGCACGTGGGGTCACACCCCGGTGATTCAGACAGGGCATTGCCTGTGGATTTGGGGAATTACTAAACAACCCGGTGAATCAGCCGTTTGACAAACACATTAGACTCTAAAAGATTGCCGAGCCGTTCTGCATCCCTGACCGGCTATTACCTTTCATCTGTATAAATGGAGAAGCTATGAGTCAGAGACTCTGATGTTTTCTACAAAGGTATGTGAGAGCAGATCAGCCTGGAACAACACACCTTTATATCTGTATCTAATCATCCGACCAAAACATAGGGGCATAGTTATAAAGCCATGAATGTGACTTTCACCAATATTGTGCTAACAGTAGGAGGGGCTTTGAATTTGAGTGCATTTTGTACAGAGCGCAGGGGTTAGGAGTGCATATTGTACAGAAATCTGGGGTCTGGAGTGCATATTGTACAAAACGCAGGGGTCTGGAGTGCATTTTGTACAGAACGCAGGGGTCTGGAGTGCATATTGTACAGAACGCAGGGGTCTGGAGTGCATATTTTACAGAACCCAGGGGTCTGGAGTGCATATTTTACAGAGTGCAGGGGTCTGGAGTGCATATCTCACAGAGAATAGGTGTCAGAATTGCATATCGCACAGAGTACAGGGGTCTGGAGTGCATATTGCACAGAGTGCAGGGGCCAGAAGTGCATATCGCATAGACAGCAGAGGTCAGAAGTGCATATCGCATAGACAGCAGAGGTCAGAAGTGCATATCGCACAGAGCACAGGGGTCTGGCGTGTATATCACACAGAGCACAGTGGTCTGGCGTGTATATCACACAGAGCACAGGGGTCTGGCGTGTATATCGCACAGAGCGCAGGGGTCTGGAGTGCATATTGCACAGAGCGTAGGGGTCATAAGTGCATATCACACAGAGCGCAGGGGTCTGGATTGCATATTGTACAGTGTGCTGGGGTCTGGAGTGCATATTGCACAGAGCACAGGAGTCTGTATTGCATATTGTACAGTGCGCTGGGGTCTGGAGTGCATATTGCACAGAGCACAGGGGTCAGAAGTGCATATTGCACAGAGCATAGGGGTCAGAAGTGCATATTACACAGAGCACAGGGGTCTGGAGTGTTTAATGCACATAGTTCAGGAGAGTATATTGCACAGAGTGCAGAAGTCAAGGGTGCACAATGCACAAAACACTCTATATTATACAGCGTGATCTGTTTACCTTTCCCTGTACCATGCATAGTTTCATAGTTTCATAGTTAGTAAGGTTGAATAAAGACACCAGTCCATCCAGTTCAACCTGAGTGAGTGTCTACCCCTATCCCTGTACATTGCACACTCACATTGGTCCCTACCCTCAAGGAGCCCACAATCTAAGGTCCCCATTCATATACTAAGGCCAATTTTGGTCAGAGGCCAATTAACCTACCTGCATGTCTTTGGAGTGTGGGAGGAAACCGGAGTACCCAGAGGAAACCCACGCAGGCACAGGGAGAACATGCAAACTCCAGGCAGGTAGTGTCGTGGTTGGGATTTGAACCAGCGACCCTTTTACTGCTAGGTGAGAGTGCTAACCACTACACCACTGTGCAAACCAATTAAATCAATAAATATCGTGCATACAATTAAACATTTCTAAATAAAATGTCCATGCAATATAACAATCTCTTATATATTTATAATAATTTCTGCAATGCCATAAAGTTCTGTTGTACTGTGCAAAAAATCTTCCAAAATGTGCTGTTGTGATCCACCACTGACACGCGAGAGAACTCACCGACTACACATGACCACTCACTACAGGTAAGTCATATAGTAAGTCACAATCTGCAGCAGCTCTGAGACATCAACCTCTCCTCATTAAAATTGGGATACAATCATAAGTGACACATATGGAAGACAAGGGAGATTCACCATAGTGTAAAGTTAAACCATTAACTTTTATTAAAATGTAAAAACTTTATAATTTTACTCACATTCAACAGTGCTATGCCTTGTACCAAGGATATATCACGTATTAAAAAAATAACTTAGTATCAAGTATAATGTGTTCCAGCATCTTGTTCATACATACTCCTGGCTAGCGATCTCTTCCAGCTTGATCCCAGATGTACAATGACATCACTTCTAGGTCTACTGTGCGTGATGAAGTCATTTTTGGTTACACCTCAACGCGTTTCGTCACTCTGGTGTTCTCAAAGGGTGCGCAATGCAAAGAGTGTCGAGAAAGGATTATGTAAGACACAAAGAGCAGGGTAAGGATTATGTAACATACAGTCACAGGGATCAGGAAAGCATAATACACAGGTCAGTAGACGAAGAACAAAAACAAAACCAAAAAAAAACTCTCTCCGAAACCAAAATCTCCCCAGTACAGATTCCCTCCCACTCACTTCTCACAAAAAACACATTTACCAGACAGAAGTAAGAGCGAGTTCACAGTGGTGTACTGCCTTTTGGGGTCAGGAGTGCGTAAAACACAGAGAAGGGGGTAAGGATCACCTCAGATACAGTTACAGGGATCAGGAGTGCAAATCTCACAAAATGCTGAGGTCAGGAGTGTGTAACAGGCAGAGCGCAGGGGTCAGGAGGAAATAACCACAGTGTGATTGTAGTGTAACCCACAATTTTAGGTGAGCTCCTATTGACTTACATACAACTTTGCATTTTCTGAAAGTGCAAAGATGCAGCATGCAGGGCTTTGATGTACTTTGATGAAAATGCACGGTCTGATAGAATTTGATGGGAGCGCACCTAAAACCGCAGGTACATTTCACATACAGTTGTGCTCATAAGGCTACACACCCTGGCAGAATTCATGATTTCTTGGCCATTTTTCAGAAACTATGAATGATAACACAAAAACATTTCTATTTTTTTTTATCAATCAACTGTGTTTACTCTTTGTAAATCATAATCACAACAGAAATTACCCAAATGACCTTGATCAAAAGTTTACATACCCCAGTTCTTAATACCGTGTATTACCCCCTTTAACATCAATGACAGCTTGAAGTTTTTTGTGGTATTTGTGGATGAGGCTCTTTATCTCCTCATATGGTAAAGCTGCCCATTCCTCTTGGCAAAAAGCCTCCAGTTCCTGTAAATTCTTGGGCTGTTTTGCACTTATTGATATTGAGGTCAGGAGACTGAGATGGCCACCCCAGAAACGTCCCTTTATTCTGCTGTAGCCAATGACAGGTCGACTTGGCCTTGTGTTTTTGGATCATTGTCATGTTAGAATGTCCAAGTACGTCCCATGCGCAGCTTCCTGGCTGATGAATGCAAATGTTCTTCAAACTGCATTCATCTTGCCATCAATTTTAACCAAATTTCCTGTGTCTTTGTAGCTCACACATCCCCAAAACATTAGCGATCCACCTCTGTGTTTCACAGTAGCAATGATGTACCTTTCATCATAGGCCTTGTTGACTCCTCTCCAAGTGAAGTGTTTATGGTGGTGGCCAAAAAGCTAAATTTTGGTCTCATCACTTCAGATGACTTTATGCCAGAAGGTTTGAGGCTTGTCTCTGTCCTGTTTGGCGTATTGTAAATGGGATACTTTGTGGCATTTGCATAGTAATGGCTTTCTTCTGGCGACTCGATCGTGCAGCCCATCTTTCTTCAAGTGCTTCCTTATTGTGCATCTTGAAACAGCCACACCATGTTTTCAGAGAGTCCTGTATTTCACCTCAAGTTATTTGTGGGTTTTTCTTAGCATCCTGAACAATTTTCCTGTTGGTCTACCTGACCCTGGTTTGGTTTCAACAGAACCTCTCATTTTCTACTTCTTGATTAGAGTTTAAATACTGACGATTGGCAGTCAAAATTCCTTGGCTATATTTTTATATCTGAAGTAAGAAGAGCCGGCAACACTGTAATCCTTGAAATGTCGTTTATTGGTACATCAGAGTGACAATAAAACAAAGCTGGCGCGTTTCGGCAATGATGTACCAATAAACGACAATTCAAGGATTACGGTGTTGCCGGATCTTCTTACTTCTGTTGCATTGGAGTGTGTTGGGACACATTGAGCCTAGGCACCTGTGAGTGGACCCGGTGTATGGATTGAGTTGTCTGTGCAGAGAGCGCTGTTACCTTTATTATTTTACATGCTGGATTATCTTTTTATATCTCTTTTCCGTTTTATAGAGTTCAACTACCTTTTCCTGCACATCCTTTGACAATTCTTGCTTTCCCTATCACTCAGAATCCAGAAACGTCAGTGCAGCACTGGATGAAAGATGCAAGGGTCTGTCAGGAGTCCAGAAACTCATTGACCTTTTATACACACACTAATTACAAGCAAACAGATCATTGGTGAGGATGGTTACCTTTAATAGCCATTCAAACCCCTTTGTGTCAACTTGTGTGCATGTTATCAGGCCAAATCACCAGGGTATGTAAATGTTTGAGCAGGGTCTTTTGGGTAGTTTCTGTTGTGATTATGATTTAAAAAAGCGTAAACACAGTTGATTGATAAGAATTGGCTTCAGCCAAACACTAACCTAGAGTGAAAGAAATGTTTTTCTGTTAACATTCATATTCTCTGAAAAATGGCCAAGAAATCATAAATTCTGCCGGGGTATGTAAACTTATGAGCTCAACTGTACAATCATGGTGTGGCCAAACTGCAGCGCACAGGTGTGAACCTGGTCTAAAGGAAGTCCTTCTTTGCTTCTTTGGCTGGGACACGTGACAGAAGCCAGGGAAGAGCTGCTTCCCGCACTCTGAACTGATAGGCTGCAGGATCAAGAGTGACTCCTGTTTCGGGTGCAAGGAGCCGCTGTCAGCACTGAGTGCTGTGCCAGTGCCACCAATGCTTGGGGTGTTTGGGCCTCCCTGTCTATGCCCTTTAATCAATCACTGTCATTTATCAAGGTATATTTAATCTGTGGTCTGTCAGAGAAAAAAAACATCCACATATGTACTTTAACAGGAACCACAGAGACAGAATATAGTTGGTGCAACATAATCCAGTCTCCAGGTGGGTTCTACCTGTCCTTATTGGTACAGAGATGTCCACATATAGACTTTTACCAAAACCACCAAGACTTCATAGGCACAGCTCATATAGTTGGCACATGAATACAAGCAAAGACAAGGGAAGCCATGGGTTGTATGTAGACATATAGAAAAATCATCAACACTGGCATAAAATCAAGAAATTCATTACAACAATGATTAAAACTACACAAGCAGGATTCCTTCCCTTTTCTCGGTTTGAATCAAGGACTACCAGCTGTCTGTGGTTTCTCTTCTGGCCTCCTTGATTGGTGCATTGGGTCAGATTCTCATCATAGATTATGATTTGTGCAATGGGCCGGACTCTCACCATGAATTACTATAATTGGATAATTCTTGACCTATCGGGGCAGAGGGAGTGGTCTCTAGGGGCCATATAAGTTTGCTTTCCATGCTGCCTATTGTGATACAGCTTGACCTGAGACCACACGTGTTACGTATTTGATGATCCTGTTAGCTACCTTAATAAATATGTTATGATATACCGGTGATTTGTTTTGCCTTTAGTGTACAGTGAAGCCTCAGGGAATGCATTCCTTGATACCTATAGTTAATATTCAAATATTCATTCATTCTTGTACCTCAGGATCTGACACATGCTAGCAAGTGATTTGTGTTATGTGATTACTGTGTGGGAGACTACACAATTTGATGAATAATAGTTCATCCTGATCCTCGTGTGAATTGCACCTATGGGGTTTGGGTCTTTCTTTGGATGATGATTCCAGCATTATACTATTTGTTGGTGTATTTTTATTTTTTTTCAACTTAACTTTTTATTGAAAATGCAATATAGCAGAAGAAAAACATTGCCCAATGGGCATACCCAGGCGTCATTGTGCATATATAAAGAGTAAATGGTAACAACTAATGAGGCGTGTTAACCTGTAGTATCTAAATAGTTATATTAAGGACTTATGGGGTTGACAATGGGTAGACATTGTTAAATAGGAGAAGAGAAAGAAAAAAAACACAGAAAATGGAAGAACATAACTGCAAATAGGTATTAGGTACAAGGTATCACTATGAGAAAGCGTGTTGGTATTGTACTGGAGGTTTCCGGTGGGATATAGTTAACATAAAGGCGCACTTCTAGAGTGTATGATCCAGAGTTTTGTTGGTGTATTTTTAAGAACAAGTGTTGGGGGTTGCAGCATTTTTATTTATTTTTTTACAAATTCTTTATTTATATAACCAGAGTAGAGCATCCATCAGTACAGAACAGTAAAGACTGAAATCATTAATCCACATAAGATAAAGACAATCCAAAGTGACATAGAGACCAAAAACAAGTTGCACAGATATCAAGAGATAATTAAAGTCTCTTTTCCGATGGCAAGAAAAGAACTGTGGGAAATATGGCAGGTCTCATTTGAATGGGTGTTCTAATATTCAAACGGGAAGATTAAAGAAACAGAAAGGCTAAGAGATGCCTGTAGGCACCAGAAAGAAAGGGGTCAGAGGGGGGAGATGAAAGGAAAAAGGGAGGGAGCCAGGGTGATGGGATAAACTTATATATTAGCAAGAAAAACAGGAAGACATCAATCTCCATCTCCAGAATAGCCCCCCATAAGTGCGTTACCTTCGTCTGAATATACAAACACGTTCCAATAAGACCATGTCTTAGTATATTGCTCTCTCCTGTTTTGGAAGAACTGGATCTTCCAGAGTATTAATGTTCCCGACTTTATCAAGCTGCATAGCAATAGAGGGGGGTTGGGGTCTCTCCAACACAAGGTAACGCAGGCCTTGGCGGCATTAATCAAGTGAAGAAGTACTGATATCTTGTATGACTTAAGAGGGATTTGCGAGCAGCGGGGCAAGAAAAAGGCGGGATCCTCCAGTATCGGGAAATCTGTAAACTGTTGGATCTTTTGTACCACCAATCAGTACTGTTTAAGTCTTGGACAAGTCCAGAAGATGTTTTAGCAAGGTCCCCTGTTCCTCATGGCATCTCCAGCAAGCATCCGAAGCTGCAAGAGAGTATTTACACAGAACGGACGGAGTAAGGTACCAGCGTGTTAATATTTTGTAATTAGTTTCTTGCACACGTGTGCAAATGGAGGATTTCAGAGCAAGGTGTATGATTCTCTGGCATTGGGCAGGTGTAAAGGTTCTATTGAGATCCCTCTCCCATTTGCTCAGGCCTGGCATAATATAATCCTCAGATGGGGAGATCAATAGCTCGTACATTTTAGAGAGAGAACGGGGAAGTAACATCATCAGAAAAAAAAGTTTGCCGGGTCCTAAGCTTCTGAGAAAATGGAGCAGTTGCAGTGCTGGCTAGAGATTTAACCCGAACCATTCACCCGACTGCGTCAATGTGGAGACCAAGGGCCAAGCATCAGAGCTCAAAAACTGAAAAGCTTGGATGCAAAATTCTCGAAAGGACCATGAAACGGACCAGGCTATGTTCCCGGAAGGAAGCTAGGGTTCCCCAGGATGGGAAATAATGGCGATGGACTGGAGGAAAGCTCCGGATTCAGGCAGGCCAGAGAGCATACATGGTGCGTGGGGCCTATAGTGGGGTGCAGGTTGCAACATTTTGATTCCATTCACATGTACTCCTGAAGAAGAATGTTCGAAGCAAATTCAGTTTGTATTGGGAGTTTCTTTTTCATCCAATTTGAACCGAAAATATATATATTTTATGATTTGCAGTATTTTGTGCTTGTTTAATTTAAATCATGAATACATTTCTTGATTTGATGCCAGTGTTGTCGATTTTTCTATGTCTACATACAATCCACAACTACCCTTGTCTTTGCTTGTATTGTAAACCTGATGTGGATGTAGACATATAGCACACCTTATCCTTCTGGTAACTACATTTGATTATAGTTGGTGCATCAATTCTCCAGGTAAATTTTAACTGGCATTGGTAATACACAGATGTCTCACACAGGCTTTTACAGGGACTATGAGACTTTATATGCATGTCTTAGATGTCGCCCCAGATACTTAGGAGCCCATTGAGTAGGTGACCAAAGTAGAGGCAGATAGTCCACTCAACTCAAGCGTCAATTCAAAAAGTAAAGTTTTCATCCCAGATTTAAAGGTAAAAGTCCATTAATCATACAGGGATATGGAAAGAACCACCACTGGATCATAAGGGAGAAGAAGGCTGATGTCTAACTGGTTTCGTTGGCGACCCAACTTCCTCAGAGACTGCCCCACCTGATGTGTTATAATTCTATCAATATAAGAAGTCTTCACTGAGCTCTCCCAGGAATGCAACCAGGGTGACATATAATTTCCATGGAAAAAGTGATTGACCTAGCACCTGCTATCCTACAGAGTTGTCCTTTTTATTCTATGATTAATAATTAAACTCACAGAGCCTTTTAAGGAACTGTTGCCATTTTGAGAGAGTATCACCAGTACTGTTACATGAGTACTACAGCCTTACCATTCATACATTATACGTTGGCTACAAGTTTTTTTTATATTTTTATTTATATTTTAGGATGGATCTATATATATATATATTTTTTTAAAAGATAATTTGGGGAGTTATAAGGGTTTTAATAATAACACTTATGTGTTTTGTCTTTAGCATTTTTTGTAATAAAATGTTAGTTAAACGCTGCATAAGAGTCAGATACTGTACATTTTTTCCTCTTATAAATAACGATTTGAACTTTCATGGAAGCCCTATAAAAGTAGATATTTACATGGTAGTGGTGTTTTGAAGTTTTCTACTATGGGCTCCGGATTTGTTACCACTTTTTGGTTACTTTTGCAAAGTGTAAGGCTTGGAAGTCTGTTTGCAAGTTTGGTTGCCGCTCTTTCACCTCCAGCGAATGTTTGATGAAAGTCAGAGTCACTGCTTTACAAATATACCCCTTATAGCTGAACTTCAGCCAAACCTTTACCTTCAGTCTTGCACAGCTGTACAGGGTCCGCTCATGTACTCAGATTGCTTACTCCGATTTCGCTGCATACTGTGAGCTTCTTACAATGTGAACATTGACATTTTCAACTCGAATAGTGAGCCCGCTGCTTGTATCAGGCCTCTGGGCTCTTCAGAGGAGGGCAGAGGCAGGGTGCGGTGATGTTGTTAGAAAACTATCTACAGCACCCTATAGATAGGACCCTGCCTTATCTATAGTACTCTGCCAGCCCCTCCCACCAGCCATAACCTGCCTGCATTGCATAGAGACCTAGTGATGACATTGGGTCTGAAATAGGGTATGTAATGAAAGTAGAAATATTTTATTGATAAATTGAATTAGCATATTCAGGTTGAATAGGAAGAACCAAGGAAACCAAAACATAAGCCAAATAAAATTTTCAACTTTAAACGCTTCATGTCTGAGGCAGTTTTTTATTTTTTAACACACGTTAAAACCAATATTTTTGCTAGAAACTTACCTAGAAAATTTCTGAAAGCAAAGGCGCTAGAAAATAAAATGGCGACAGCTTTTTTTTTTCCTGCAGCTGTTTATCATACTGTATTTTCAGAAAACAATACACTAAAATACATTTTAGTGCACACAAATAAAGTACAATACTCAATTTGTTGGTAAAATATATAAGAGGTGGTTGCGTTGAGTAAATAGATACTGTCAAGACTTAAAATTGCATGCACTCATGAAATGGTGAAAAAAGACTGTACCTAAATATTTTCATAGTTGATGCTTTAAAATCCTTTACGGGTTATCTGTTTAGCGTTATTTGTGAATTATAGTCCTAGGATTATTGCTTTCATGCTAATATTCCAGGTCCTGTTCCAAGTGGCTGCCCCAATGCATACTGACCACAGGGGATGGCTCGCTCAACAGTGCCGACATTCGTAGAACACCTTCTATTTTTTTTTTTTATTAATGATTGGACTAGGTGGAGAACGTGATGTAACCACCTCATTGAAAAGATAGAATGCATTTTGTGAATGGCAGAGGAACTGAATGCTTGACCCCCCAGGGGTCAGTATGTAGTGTGGGCAGCTGGTGGAAGATTGTGGAAACCACTGTAGAAACGCTGACTACTACACTGATTGTCAGCTTTCCCAGAGGTCCCTTAGGTATGAGATATGCATACTTTCATTGGTCCAAACTGGTCCAATGTAACTATGCAATTATGAATCTGAGCTTTAAGTCATTTTGTCTATATCATACAGAGGGAAGGACACGGATAAAGTGTACATGTTCAGGCATGCCATATACTTGCCACAAGCACGCTCTTGCCAACAGCCATAACCACAATATAGCTACTTCTTTACAAACTCATTGATTCCCAGCTTGTGTTCACCCACAAAAGAAGGTGCCCAGTGGTCCAGCAGGAGAGGGTGTGGCTGGAGCTTCACAGGGGGCAAGGGGAATTGTGGGTGCTCAATAGTCTGGGGGGGATTGTGGTTGTTCATCAGTCTGCTGGTGGGAAGGAAAGTTGCAGGTGTTCAGCAGTCTGGGAGGCAGATTGCAGGCACTTAACAGTGTGGGTGGAATCGCTAAGCAGCCTGGGGGCAGATTGCAGGTGTTCAACAGCTTGGTGGGGGTTAGGAATAGGCAGGTTTGCAGGTACACAGCAGGCCAGGGAAGTTAGATGCTTAGCAGTATGGTAGGGGGTTAGGCTGCTTTCACACTGGGGCGGTATTCAGGCGTTACAGCGCTAAAAATAGCGCCTGTGTAACGCCTGAAAAAAACCGGCCCCTTTAACTCCAGTGTGAAAGCCGGAGGGCTTTCACACTGGAGCGATGCGCTGGCAGGACGGTGAAAAAAGTCCTGCTAGCCGCATCTTTGCAGCGGTGAAGGAGCGGTGTATTCACCGCTCCTACCCATTGAAATCAATGGGACACCGCGGCAATACCGCTGGCAAAGTGCCGCTGCAGCGGCGCTTTGCGGGCGGGTTTAACCCCTTTTCGGCCGCTAGCGGGGGTTAAAACCACCCCGCTAGCGCCCGCACACCGCCGCTAAAACGACGGTAAAGCGCCGCTAAAAATATCGGCACTTTACCGCCGACGCCACTCCCGCTGCAGTGTGAAAGCAGCCTTAGTGAGAGGAGGGTTTGCAGGTACACAGCAGGCCAGGGAAGTTGGGGAACTTGAACACGTCACCATTTTTCTAGGTAAATATATTTCTAAAGGTGCTACTAACATAAAGTTTTCACCTCATGTCGGTAAGAATCCCTGCAATCTATGCATACAAAGAGACTAAAACAAATAAGTTCAGAAATTAAGTTATGTGTAATAAAATGGAATGACGAAGGGAAAAAGTATTGAACACACTAACAGACATTTTTATTTTTCTGTTAACAAGAGGTTTTTATTAACCACTTCAGGACCGCCGTATTGCCAATGTACGTCAACACAATGGCACAGGCAGGCACAATCACGTAAATCTACGTGATTGCCTTCCAGCGGGTGGGGGGTCCGATCGGACCCCCTCCCACTGGTTACGGCGGTCCGGTCCGCTCCAGGAGCGCTCCGTGATGAGGGGATGGCCGTTGGTTTTCGGCCACCCCCTCTGGATCGCTCCTGGCCAATGAGAAGCTTCCTCCCACTGTGTATTGTTTACACAGGAAGGAGGAAGTGATGTCATTCTCCTCGGGGCGGTCTTTTTGACCGGACTACGAGGAGAAGACTAATAGTAAGTGTGCACCAACACTACACTGACATGTAGGTACACACAGGCACACAAACCCCCCCCCCCCCCGATCGCCCCCTCCCCCCCCAGTCACACTGTCACTGATTGCATTGATCATTTCTTTACTGATCAATGCATTCAGTGTCAGTTGTGACAGTAAAAACTGTCAGGACAGTTAGTGTTAGGTCCAGGGTAGCCCCCTATCACCCCCCAATAAAGATTTAACCCCCTGATTGCCCCTAGAGTTAACCCTTTCACCCCCTTTTGCCAGTGTCACTAAGCGATCATTTTTCTGATCGCTGCATGTGTCGCTAGGTAGCTAGTTATTTTTTTAGGTTCACCGCCAGGTTTTTATATCGCTAGGTACCCCGATATACTACCCAATAATGGTTTTAACCCCCTGATTGCCGCTAGTTAACCCTTTCACCCCCTTTTGCCAGTGTCACGAAGCGATCGTTTTTCTGATCGCTGCATTAGTGTCGCTACAGTCGCTAGGTAGCTGGTTATTTTTTTAGGTTCACCGCCAGGTTTTTATAGCGCTAGGTACCCCGATATACTACCCCAAAATTTGGTTTTAACCCCCTGATTGCCGCTAGTTAACCCTTTCACCCCCTTATGCCAGTGTCACTAAGCGATCATTTTTCTGATCGCTGCATGTGTCGCTAGGTAGCTAGTTATTTTTTTAGGTTCACCGCCAGGTTTTTATATCGCTAGGTACCCCGATATACTACCCAATAATGGGTTTAACCCCCTGATTGCCGCTAGTTAACCCTTTCACCCCCTTTTGCCAGTGTCACTAAGCGATCGTTTTTCTGATCGCTGCATTAGTGTCGCTACAGTCGCTAGGTAGCTAGTTATTTTTTTAGGTTCACCGCCAGGTTTTTATAGCGCTAGGTACCCCGATATACTACCCAATAATGGTTTTAACCCCCTGATTTCCGCTAGTTAACCCTTTCACCCCCTTTTGCCAGTGTCACTAAGAGATAATTTTTCTGAACGCTGCATCAGTGTCGCTAGTGTCGCTAGGTAGCTAGTTATTTTTTTAGGTTCACCGCCAGGTTTTTATAGCGCTAGGTACCCCGATATACTACCCAATAATGGTTTTAACCCCCTGATTGCTGCTAGTTAACCCTTTCACCCCCTTTCACCAGCGATCACAGTATAAGTGTCACTGGTGACGCTGGTTAGCCAGTTAGTTATTTAGGTTCCCCGTCAGGTTTTTATATAGCGCCAGGGACCCCCATATACTACCTAATAAAAATTTGAACCCCCTGATTGCCCCTAGTTAACCCTTTCACCACTGATCACCGTATAAGTGTTACGGGTGACTCTGGTTAGTTTGTTTTTTTATAGCATCAGGGCACCCACCATTTATTACCCAATAAAGGTTTAACCCCCTGATCACCCGGCGGGTGATATCAATTAGGTTTTAGGGTCAGGGTCTGCGTCGCCCCAGGCAGCGCTAGGTTAGTGCCAGTACCGCTAACACCCACACGCAAAGCATACACCTCCCGTAGTGGTATAGAATCTGAACAGATCAATATCTGATCTGATCAGATCTATACTAGCGTCCCCAGCAGTTTAGGGTTCCAAAAAAACGCATTGTTAGCGGGATCAGCCCAAATACCTGCTAGCACCTGCGTTTTGCCCCTCTGCCCAGCCCACCCAAGTGCAGTATCGATCGATCACTGTCACTTACAAAACACTAAACACATAACTGCAGCGATCGCAGAGTCAGGCCTGATCCCTGCCATCGCTAACAGGTTTTTTGGTAGCATTTTATATTCAAATCCGGAAGGCAGCGCTTGGTTTTCGGGGTCCCGTACGTGGCTAGGCTCCCAAAAAGTCCCCCACATGTGGTATCCCCGTACTCGGGAGAAGCAGCAGAATTTATTTTGGGGTGTAATTTGACTTCTGCCCATAGCATGTGTGAGCAATATATCATTTAGTGACAACTTTGTGCAAAAAAAAAAAAAGTTTGTAATATTCCCGCAACTTTTGGCAAAATATAAAATATTCCATGGACTCAACATGCCTCTCAGTAAATAGCTTGGGGTGTCTACTTTCCAAAATGGGGTCATTTGGGGGGGTTTTGTGCTATTTTGGCATTTTATGGCCTTCGAAACTGTGATAGGTAGTGAGGAGTTAAATCAAAAATTTGCACCCTTAGAAATCCTGAAGGTGGTGATTGGTTTTCGGGGTGCCGTGCGCGACTAGACTCCCAAAAAGTCCCACACATGTGGTATCCCCGTACTCAGGAGAAGCAGCAGAATGTATTTTGGGGTGTCATTTCACATATGCCCATAGCATGTGTGAGCAATATATCATTTAGTGACAACTTGGTGCAAAAAAAAAAAAGTTTGTAATATTCCCGCAACTTGTGGCAAAATATAAAATATTCCATGGACTCAACATGCCTCTCAGTAAATAGCTTGGGGTGTCTACTTTCCAAAATGGGGTCATTTTGGGGGGTTTTGTGCTATTTTGGCATTTTATGGCCTTCGAAACTGTGATAGGTAGTGAGGAGTTAAATCAAAAATTTGCACCCTTAGAAATCCTGAAGGTGGTGATTGGTTTTCGGGGTGCCGTGCGCGACTAGACTCCCAAAAAGTCCCACACATGTGGTATCCCCATACTCGGGAGAAGTAGCGAAATATATTTTGGGGTGCAATTCCACATATAACCATGGCATGTGTGAGCAATATATCATTTAGTGACAACTTTTTGTAAAAAATTTTTTTTTTTTTTTTTTGTCATTATTCAATCCCTTAGGACAAAAAAAATAAATATTCAATGGGCTCAACATACCCATCAGCAATTTCCTTGGGGTGTCTACTTTCCAAAATGGGGTCATTTGGGGGGGATTTGTACTGCCCTGCCATTTTAGCACCTCAAGAAATGAGATCGGCAGTCATAAATTAAAAGCTGTGTAAATTCCAGAAAATGTACTCTAGTTTGTAGACGCTATAACTTTTGCGCAAACCAAAAAATATACGCTTATCGCTTATTGACATTTTTTTTACTAAAGACATGTGGCTGAATAAATTTTGCCCTCAATGTATGACTAAAATTTAGTTTATTCGATTTTTCTTATAACAAAAAGAAGAAAATATCTTTTTTTTTCAAAATTTTCGCTCTTTTTCCATTTATATCGCAAAAAAAAAAAATCGCAGAGGCAATCAAATACCATCAAAAGAAAGCTCTATTTGTGGGAAGAAAAGGACGCAAATTTCGTTTGGGTGCAATATTGCATGACAGCGCAATTACCAGTTAAAGCAGCACAGTGCGAAATTGCAAAAAGACCTCTGGTCCTTAAGGTGTTTATTGGTCCGGAGCTGAAGTGGTTAAACAATTGACATATACAATAGATCCATGCATGTTTTCAAGGCAACACATCCATCACATGTGAAAAATAAAGTTATATCTCATATACATGGTAAAATCCAGGTTTAACCACAATACAAACAGATACATCCATCGGGGCACAAAAGGTGATTCCCGCATGGTGATGAAAACATGGTTTAACTACAGTCACTGAGGAACTCGTCTGGGGGACCAACGTGGTGTTCATGTACATGTTTATGAATCTTGTAGCCAACGATCCCAAATGTTATTGTACTTGGTTGGCAGCCCCTGTTTATATAGAAGAATTTTTTGTAGGGAAGGGTATTATTCACATCTACCATCCAGTAAAACTAGGAGGTTGTGTTCTCATCCATTGTCTAGCAATGATTGTCCTGGCCAAGAATTGCATTTCATGTAAACAGATCTTTGTGAATTTATCAATTTCAGAGTCAGGGAATATCACCAACAGGCATTATTTCGGATCCAAGGTGAGTGGGGATCCCAAAGTGTCATGTAGAAAATCTACAATCTGCTTCCAAAATGCTTGTACCAACGGGCATGCCCAAATTAGATGAAATAACATACTCACTTCTTGATGACACAATAGGAAGTTGGTAGACTGCCCACTCTAAAATATAGCTAATCTCAGCGGGGTGAGATATGCCCGATGTAAGACATAGATTTGAGACGGTCTATCTGAAAGTTTAGGAGACACACGCTAACTGAAATTTATATAACACTTCGTACAAAAAGTTCAAGACGCCTCCTGTATGGAGAAACTAGTCGCATGCATTTCTCAGGTGTGATTTCAGCCCATTCTTCCACAGTCTTCAAATCTTTAAGGTTCCATGGGCCTCTTCTATGAACCCTGATCGTTAGTTCTTTCCTTGGAGTTTCTATTGGATTCAAGTCAGGTGTTTGGCTGGGCCATTCTAGCAGCTTTATTTTCTTTCTTTGAAACCAATTGAGAGTTTCCTTGTCCTTGTGTTTGGGATCACTGTCTTGCTGAAATGTCCACCCTCGTTTCATCTTCATCATCCTGGTAGATGGCAGAATATTTTTATCAAGAATGTCTTGGTACATTTTTCTATTCATCCTTCTTTCAATGATATAAAAGTTTAATAATACTGTATGATGAAAAACAGCACCATACCATGATGTTCCCACCTCCAAACTTCACTGTTGGGGGTGTCTTTGGGGTGATGTACAGTGCCATTTGACCTCCAAACATGGTGTATATTATGGCACCTAAAGAGTTCACTTTTGGTCTCATTTGACCAGACTATAGTCTCCCATTATTTCAGAGGCTTGCCCAAATGTTATGCAGCAAACTTTAAACAAGCTTCAGCATGCTTTTTCTTTAGCAATGGTAAGGGCCGATTCACACAGCGATGCGTGGCAAGGCGTCTCCGACTTGCCTCGCCGCGACCTGCACGGACCTCAGCGGCGACTTGCAGAGGACTTCTGTATAGAAGTCAATGCAAGTCGCCCCCGAAGTCGCCCCAAAGTAGTACAGGAACCTTTTTTCTGAGTCGGAGCGACTCGAGTCGCTCCTCTCAGAACGGTTCCATTGTACAGAATGGGGGCGACTTGCGGGAGCGAGGCGAGGCGAGCCGTGTCGCCTCGCCTCGCGTCGCAGTGTGAACCGGCCCTTAGTGTGCACACAGGCCATGGCAGTTGAGTGCATCACTTGTTGTTTTCTTTGAAACAAATTGGGTCTACTAATTCCAGTTGTTTCTGAAGCTCTCCACAAGTGGTCCTCAGCTCTTCAGATAATTATATTCATTTCTCTGTCAGAAATCTTGCGAAGAGCACCTGGTCATGGCCAGTTTATGGTCAAATTATGTTCTTTTCATTTCCAGATTATGGCCCCATTAGTGCTCACTGAAACATTCAGAAGTTTAGAAATTCTTCTGTAACCAATGCCATCAGTATGTTTTGCAACAATAAGGTTGCAAAGGTCTTGAGAGAGCTCTTTGTTTTACCCATTATGAGATATTTCTTGTGTGGCATATTGGTAATGAGACACCTTTTAATAGGCCATCAGTTGAGACTGAACCAGCAGATATTAATTTACACTGACAAGGGGCAGGATTTCTTTCTAATTACTGATAGATTTCAGCTTGGGTCTTGGCTTTCCCTGTCACCTCCTCTTCTTCATGTGTTCAATACTTTTTTCCTGTTTCATTCCATTTTATTACACAACTTAATTTCTGAATGTATTTGTTTTGGTTTCTTTGTATGTATGGATTACATGGGTTTTTACTGACGTGATGAAAATTTTATGTCAATAGCACCTTTAGAAATATATTTACCTATAAAAATGGTGACGTGTTCAATACTTATTTTACCCGCTGTATATACACAGAAAGAACTGCAAGTCATAAAGTGGCTCCGTCACCACTTTAAGTATAAATATTGCTTTGCAGAGCACTTCTTTAACAAAATGGGAAAGGAAAGCCAATTTCTTAAGATATCAAAGTCTTGAACTTTGCAATTAATAAAGCTTATGATTCCAAAGAGACTGGGCAGCATTTTTTCCCCCCCATTTATTACTGAATTGGTCACGATGCTGGAGCAGCGAAACAGAAAAGGTAAAAAGCAATAGAGAAGGAATGCGGCGTCTAAATTAGATCTGAGATCAAGCAATTACGTGATCAATACCAGTGAAATGGAGTAATCTTGCGGATCAATATTGCCATGCGTGCGGGGCTTCTGATACTCTGAAAACCGACAGAGTGAAACTATTCTGAGCTATGAAACAAGACTTTATTAACACAGACGGAGCTGAGAAAAGACGGAGACTTACAGAAGATATTATTTCGGACTTTGTTATTAACACATTGAAAATATTATGTTAAAAGAACCTTCCAGACTAATTAAAAGTCAGGAAAATGTATCAAACACTAATAGCACATCTTGATTATATTAAAAAAAAAATAATAATAATAAAAAAAAAAAAGGGATTAAAAGCCTTATGTCGCCTCTCTTACCTTAGCTGATTAGAGGAGCTGGCAGCAATAAAATAATTTTATTATGTCCAGATACTTCCTAGAATCAGCAACAGCTGTCAGGTTTACAGTTCAACAGAAGGAAATCCTAAGGGCAGGGCAGTCCACGTTCAGTTTTGTAAAAAAGAAACAAGGGGGGGGGAGAGGGGAGGCGCCTCTCTAAGTGTAGTATTAAAACAGTATCATTTATTGCACAAGATTAAAAACACTTACAAGATGTAAGTGGGAGTCATGCTCTCTACATTCAGTTTTGTTGTTGTGCAAGGATGGGTATCCTTTCCGATATGCATATGATTGGCACGGTATGAAGATTTGTCTGGGATGCTGGTTACGTTTTCTTTAAACTGGCTGAGGATCTCTGAGGGCAGCAGGAGAAAGGCAAGTTTGCTCAATTGGCCTGGCTATATCTTTTTTATTTATTTTTTTAATGTACCTGGCTATATATATATATATTTTTTTTTTTCAAAAAAACATGCATTGCTTAAGTATTCTTAACCATTTAAATACCAGACACTTTCAGCCTCTTCCTGCCCAGCCTGTCACATTTTGAATGACAATTGCGCAGTCATGCACCACTGTACCCATATGACATTTTATCTTTTTTTTTTTTTTGCACAAATAGAGCTTTCTTTTGGTGGTATTTAATCAACACTGGATTATTTTTTATTTTGTTAAATAAACACAAGACCAAAACATTTTGCAAATAACCTTTCTTCATAAATTTAGGCCAATATGTATTCTGCTACATTTCTTTGGTGAAAATAACCCAAATCAGTCTATATTATTTAGTATGTAGGAAAGTTATGCAGTCCACAGGCGCGTGCGTGTCCCCAATTTATTTAGTAAGAGTCATGGTAAGTTTTTCAAAGTTGTAATTTTTTGGCAAAATTTTTGGAAAATTTGTAAACTACAAAAAAATGTTTTTTTTTTTTTGTTTTTTGTTTTTTTAAGATGATACTGTCACCAGAGCAGTACAGCAATATCATAACATTGGTGTGGCAGTGATCATGGACACTGACTGGTAACAGCATGTAAAAAATTAAATACAAATGTTATACATTTTTTTTATATATTTTTTTTTATTACATTTTCTCCAAATAATGTGAGCAGAATAATACAGTATAACCATAGTTATACTGTATTACTCTTGGGAGGTGATGAATATTTTTTGTTTTTAATATACTATAATCGCTCATAGCAGTGATAGTGGCTATAGGCGACTATTTTTTCTGAAAGAAATCCAATTATTCAGTGTGTACTATTGTGATTAGCCACAGCTAATCACATGGTACCGATGGGCTGTGATTGGCCCTGTCTGTACCTTGTGATCACTGTGACCAATCACAGACATCAAAACAAGTACACAATGAATGGCATGAATGAAAGTCATCCATTGTGTATAATTGTCATGTGATCTGCTGTGATTGGTCACACTGTACCAGCAGCAAGCCGGTACACTGATCTGTCATCTGCAGTGTCTGGTGGACAGATCGTGCCACAGTGCGGCCTGTGGGGTGATCCTGGGAGGATGTCATAAGACATCCACCCAAAATGAGAGCTCCTGCCTAGCCATCATTTGACTAGGCCAGGTGGAAAGCAGTTAAACATTGTCAGGTACCATCACTAGTACATGTTTTAGAGGTACTCTTGCAAATCAGGGCCATTCCCCCAGCAACGTGCCCACTGAGAAATTCTCCAACAATGCTACCCCACTCTGAGAGTCCTCAGTTTTATAATAACCACTTCAGTGTAACCAAGGAATGGAAGGGAGGATGGCCTGTGCCCTGGACTGCACACCAAGATATGGAATTTACAGGTACAGCAAGTCAAAATTATCTTATCCAATCGTACAGTACAGGACACAGGTAAAGCATTCAAAGACCCTGGGACATCCACAAGCAATGAATGAGAAGGCTGGGTAACAACTTGACAAACAGAACTGTTGCAACCTGCCTAACAACAAGGCTCAACAGACCCAAATTCAGGGGGTCCGCCGCAAGAATTTTGTGGCTGAAGGCTGCATCTGGACCCAGTAGAACTTTCAAAAAGTATGAACAGAGGGCCAGGCAGCCTTACAAAACTGGGCTACAGAGACCCGGTGCTGAAATACTAGGTGGGAGGATACTCCAACCAATCTGGTGGAATAGGTGCGTAAAAGCGCAGGAGGAGATTTTTCCTTGAGAGTATAAGCTCTAGCGATCAGATTTTTTATCAATCTCTTATGGTGGACTTGGAAGCAAGGTGTCCCTTGTAAGGTGTTGACGACACGAGAAATAACAAATCAGTCTGTATGATGGAAGCCAAAGCGTTGAGGTGGACTAATGGCTCTGACTATATCCAGACAATGAAAAGATTTCCTTCGGATGCATTGGAACAGGACATATGGATAGTAGGACAATATTTTCACTAAAACTGAAAATTGATACAACGGTGGGGGAAAAAAAAAAAAAAAAAGGATAGTCTTGGGCGGAAGACAATCTTGTCTGTGTGATGTATGAAAAATGGCTCCTTACAGGAGAGAGCTGCCAGATCAGACACATCTGACAGACATAACAGCAACCAAAAAGGCTACTTTGCAGGAAAGGTCATCTAAGGCCCGAGTCACATCTATGCAATTTTAGTGCTTTTTTGTAGTTTGCAGATTTTCACTACAGAATGTGTTCCATAGGAAACAATGTTAACCACTTACCGACCGCCACGGTAAGTGGTTATGATGATGTACGGTAACGGGAGTAGCTGCTGCCACAACCGAGGTATCAATCTCTTCAGGCCCTGACTAGCGCACACACAGAAGGGAACTCACATATGAGTCCGCATATGAAAACGGTGGTCAAACCACACATGTGAGGTATCACCGTGATCGTTAGAGCGAGAGCAATAATTCTAGCCCTAGACCTCCTCTAACTCGTAACATGTAATCTGTAGAATTTTTTTAAGCCTCGCCTATGGAGATTTTTAAGGGTAAAATTTTGACGCCATTCCACAAGCGGGTACAATTTTGAAGCGTGACATGTTGAGTATCAATTTACTCGGCCTAACATTATCTTTCACAATATACAAAAAATTGGGCTAACTTTACTGTTGTCTTATTTTTTTTATTCAAAAAAATCTATTTTTTCCAAAAAAAAAAAGCGTGCTTGTAACACCGCTGCGCAAATACGGTGTGACAAAAAGTATTGCAATGACCGCCATTTTATTTTCTAGGGTGTTAGAAAAATATGTATAATGTTTGGGGGTTCTAAGTAATTTTCTAGCAAGAGAACATGTTTTTAACTTGTAAACACCGAGTCTGAAAAATAGGCTCGGTCCTTAAGTGGTTAAATGGACTGTAGTGCAAATGCCATGCCATTAAAGTCAGAAAGTGAGAAGCAGGCTGGAATAGATGGGCCAGAGATAGCAGATCTCACTTGTTGGAAACAGGGCAGGGGTCATCTGCTAGACGTCTGAGTAGGTCTGTTTTCCAGGTTCTTATGGGCCAGTTCAGTGTAATAAAGATCACCGTTTTCATCTCTTGCTCTATCTTTTCAACTACTTCCCGACTTTTGGTGGTTATACCGGGATGATAGCTGCAGGAATCACCCTGGCATCGTTTTTTTTTTTTAGAGTCAGCGGTGGGCTTTCTTATAATAGCAATTGGAGCAACTAACTAGTTGCTCGATTGCCATTACAAGTAGAGGAATGGGTTGTCCCCCCTCTCATCCCCCTGGAAGGCCCAAGCGAACAGCCAGCGCGTCAGCCAAGAAAAGCAAAGATCAGTTTTGATGGGCTGTATGTGATAGTAAACATCGCCATTTTTTTTTTTAATCTTTATTTAAGGTATGCGGGTTTGACAAAATGGCATTACATCACACATGTCAATCACCGACATCAAATGGAGGGCCACAACAGAAACCCAACAACAATTGCATACATTAGTAACATAACAGTCAAGGTTCCATAACAATGTTATACTTCAGGAAACTGTGGTCTAAAGACTCCACAACAGTTACATCCTTAGCGTTAATCTGTTCCGCGGCGGGAACCACCAAACTGAATAGAGGGTTAATGTTATTGGACTTAGGTTTGTCATTAGGCAATGACAATAGGGAGGCAGAACGACAACCTGAGAGGCAGCACGTCTTTACCCCCAACTGGCCTGTACCGAGCCCTTGAACTCCAGAGGACCAAAACAAGACAGTCTACCCCCTTAAAAGAGTGAGTCCTGGATTCGCAGGAGCGGCCCCAATGGAACCCAGCAAACCAAGGGAATTTTCTTTTTACTAGTAAGAAAATGTGAATGACACCTAAAGGTGTCAATGTGGGATGGCAAGATAGGAGGGAAGAGAGGAAAAACATTAAAAAGGAGAGTATGGGGGGGGGGGGGGGGGGGGTAGAAAGCTCTGGCGAGGTCAAGGGCAAGGTCAACAGCCCAAGACCATTTAGGTGTACTCAAAGGTAGGACTTGTAATCGTCCGAGAATCAGAACAGATACCAATGTATCCAGCGGGTGTTATGTTCCTCCTCCCTATCCCCTAGGACAGCTGTAAGATTCTCCATCCACTGTATGTCACACACCCTGGCAAACCACTGTGACACCACTGGTGGAGATTGTTGCTTCCATACGCTGGTGACACATGCCCTGGCTGCATTCAGGAGGTGCTTTAGTAAGGATTTGCTAAATCGCTTACAAGACATGGGTGTTAGGTTTAGGAGTACTGCTGCCGGGTTATCTTGAAGAGACGTCTGTAATCTTGTGGATTATCTGTAGAACTTGTCTCCAAAAGAGGAACAGTTCTGGACATTCCCAGAAGATGTGTAATAATGTGCCGGTTTGTGTACCATATCTCCAACACAGAGGGCTCCGTCCTGAGAATATTGATGCCAACACCGAAGCAGTCCTATACCAGCGCATTAGAATCTCGTAGGTAATCTCCTGATACTTGCTGCACAAGGATGACTTATGTGCAAAGAAGAGAATACAATTCTTTTGGTCCTCAGTAAAAGTGGTGTTGAGATCTCTCTCCCATTTCTTCAAATATGGGGGGTCATGTTGAGATGTGTGCCCAAGTAAGATGTTATAGGAATATGAGAGGGACCTCCATATGGGCCCATCTCCCAGGCACAGGTACTCGAACGGCATAAGCTGTCTACGGAAACAATCGTTTTCAGGGAGGGATCGGAGGAAGTAAGTTGCGCAATCTTCCACCTGCCCAAAATTGAGGAATTAAGGATTGGATATAGGCCTGAGGGGTCAACCCATTCAGAAGGGCCAAGAAAAGAAGAGGCTCTAACCAGGCTTCGGCCCAATTGGACTTGTCAGAGTGTCCAATTATGGGCGTTAACGGGGAGAGATAGCTGGCCGTCTCCACTATCCTGAATTATCGGTGAAACTCCTGCAATGTAGTCTCAAAGGATTTGGAGAGGAAAACCGCAAGAAACCGAATCCCGCACCAAGGTAATCTTGCCAAGGGAATCAGTACAGTTTCCTGTTCCATACGGACCCATAATTTATGGGGTAAGTGTCTGCACCAGTCAACTACTCTGTTCATGTGGACCGCTGTATAGTAAAGGGCTGGGTCGGGGAGAGCAACCCCACCTCTAAGTTTTATCTGCTGCAGAAGAGATCTCAATTCGCAAAGGCTTTCCCTGCCAGACATAATTAATGAAAATTGTACGGAGCTTACCAAAGAAGCTCTGCGGAATCTTAACTGGCAGTGCTTGCAAAAAGGTAGAGCAGTCTTGGCCTGATGCTCGTTAGAATATTGCATCTACCAAACCAGGAAACCGCCATACTCCTCCATCTATCTAGATCCGAAGAGATGATGTTCAGGAGGGGCTTGAAGTTGAATTGGTAGATGAGGTGTAGGTTGGTAGGGATCTTAGTGCCCAAGTATTGGATAGCATGAGGAGTCCATCGGAATGGAAAGTTACTACCAAGGCGAGCCTGAGAGCCAGGAGTGAGGGAAATGTTGAGCGTTTCTGACTTTTACAAATTGATTTTGAAATCAGATAGATCACCATATTGGTGCAATTCTGCCAAGAGGACCGGGAGAGAGGTATGCGGCTCTGAGATGTAAAACAGAAGATCATCTGCGTAGGCGGCAATTTTATGGTGATAAGGGTTTGTTGCAAGTCCTCTAACGTCAGGGTTAAGCCTAATGTGTTGCAGTAGTGGTTCTAAGGAAAGTATGAAAAGGAGCGGAGAAAGCGAGCACCCCTGTCTAATGCGATTACATATAGCAAAAGGGATTGGAAGTGACCGTTTACCCTGACTTTTACAGTGGAGGCGGAGTATATGGAAGCAATCCAGTACAGAATGGAGGTTGGCATCCCAAGGCGGCCAGGAAAAAGGTCCAGTTCACCCTGTTGAACACCTTTTCAGCATTTGTAGACAATAAGATGAATGGGATGTTAAGATGTTTGGCTCTAGCCACAACATCTATTGCCCTTGTTGTATTATCCCGTGCTTCTCTATTGCGTATAAATCCAACCTGATCTAGGGGGATTATACGTTGGAGGACAGAGCCTAATCTCTCAGCCAAAATTTTGGTGAATAACTTAAGGTCACAATTAAGCAAGGAAATGGGCTTGTAGCTTGCACAAAGGAGCGGATCTTTTCCTGACTTATGGATGCAACCATCACCATTTAAAAAAAAAAAAAGTGCAGATGAGGGTTCGGAGTCTTATAGTGCCCTAGTCTTCCCACGCAAAGGCAAATGGGTGTGTTGGTCCCGCATGCACACAGCGACCCTCCCACAATGGGAGGTATCACTGCAAACGTCAGATCACAGGCAGCAATTCTAGCACCAAAACAAAGGCTTTTAAACCATCGTCTAAAGCAGGCATGTCCAAAGTCCGGCCCGCGGGCCAATCACGGCCCGGGGTCCGGTTTTGAACAGCCCCCCTGGTTATTTAAACGATATATAGTCCTGCTGCCTCAGAGGGAGGAGGCAGGACGAGTGCCGTGCACACAGGAGGAGAATTTCCTGTTTACACGGCAGCTGTAATAGGAAGTCCCATTGGACGACTGTTCTGTCCATCAGAGGAGGCGGGACTTTCTCTTAAAGGGGCCGTTGTGTAAAAAGGAAATTCTCCTGTAGGATGTGTTTGGCTCTCGTCCTGCCCTCCATGGCTGCACTGATGGTAATGGTGGCTGCATTCCTGGCAATTGCAATTGTGGAGCTGCATTCCTGGCAATGGTGAGTGAATTCCTGGCAATGGTGGCTGCATTCCTAGCAATGGTGGGTGAATTCCTGGCAATGGTGGGGCTGCGTTCCCGGCAATGGTGGGGCTGCGTTCCCGGCAATGGCGGGGCTGCGTTCCCGGCAATGGCGGGGCTGCGTTCCCGGCAATGGCGGGGCTGCGTTTCCGGCAATGGCGGGGCTGCGTTCCCGGCAATGGCGGGGCTGCGTTCCCGGCAATGGCGGGGCTGCGTTCCCGGCAATGGCGGGGCTGCGTTCCCGGCAATGGTGAGTGAATTTCTAGCAATGGTGGGCGCTGCGTTCCTGGCAATGGTGGGCGCTGCGCTCCTGGCAATGGTGGGCGCTGCGCTCCTGGCAATGGTGGGTCTGCAGATGGGCACTGGCCCTTATTTTTCTTCACAGTTCTTTATTTAAAATTTAAAAAAAAAAATTTCCCTAAAAATTTTTCCCTAAAGCTTCCATCTTAAAGTGAAGGTGCGTGTTATACGCCAATAAATACGGTGTATCCAAATAATACACTTGAGTTCATCTCTTCACCACACACAGCCACAAAAGCAAAAAAATTATTGTTGGGCAGTGTATTAGAACAGACTTAGACCGAATTTTAATGATTCAAAGAATGTCAGGCAAAATGGTCGGCCCTCGCGCATGTTCAGTTCATCAAATCTGGCCCTCTTTGGAAAAAGTTTGGACATCCCTGATCTAAAGGATAGTAAAATTTATGGTTGTCACTTTTGCACAAGGGTTCATAATTTGAAAGCGTTTGCTGCACAAATGTGTGACATAAAATAACTGAAAACCCACCAGTTTATTCTTTAGGGCCTGGGCGTTCTATAAATTATATATATATATATATATATATATATATATATATATATATATATATATATATATATATATATATATATATATATATATATAATTTATAGAACGCCCAGGCCCTAAAGAATAAACTGGTGGGTTTTCAGTTATTTTATGTCACACATTTGTGCACCAGTTTGTCAAACACAATTTTTTATTTAATTTTTTTGAAAATTTTGAAAAAAAAATGCACTTTTTTGAATTTTTAGTGCAAAATAAAAATGCATTAATATATATATATATAAATATAATGTTTAGGGGTTCTAAGTAATTTTCTTGCAAAAATAATACTGATTATTACAGGTGAACAAAAAGTGTCAGAAAAGACCCAGACTGGAGGTGGTTAAGCAGATGAGGCAGAATTCAAACTGGAGGTAAAGCGTAGATTAGCCTGAGCAGAGACCAAGGAATTATCACGGAGGACAGTGGTAGAGGATCCGTGGCCCTGGGTCCAAACCGTGCAGACGGTGAAATCATTGCCCCCTTTTTATGAATCATCGCCACAACAGCCAGGACACAGGTGGACTGGATGAAGAGACGGGAAAGCCTCCTGATGGCACCAGTAACCTCTTGGGGCAAAGGACTGTCAGTGCCAGACAGCCAGGTGCAGGCAGTGGTGACTGATTTTACCCGTATTATGTCCGCAGCCTCCAACCAGCTCCTCTACCATGTCCACAGCCTCTAACCAGCTCCTGTATCATGTCTGCAGTCTTCTGGAGTGGAGGCAGGAGCCGAAATGCCACCGGGATGTGTGTATAGACTGGAGAGGAGACTATAGGATGAAACCAGAGCCCTGCACGGTGACATCACAGCCAGGCTAGGCTGAGGGGCAAGTGCATACAGTTGGGTAAGAGAGGGCACTGATATAAAAGTTCCCCCTTCTATTAGTAACCCCCCCTTACCTTAGTGCAGGGGTAAGCAACCTTAAAGAGGTGGAGATCTAGCTGAACAACATGGGAGAAGTCAAAGATCACCGGGCAGTGCCGCCTCCTCACACCTTATTCAAACCGCTAATTGCCATACTACCATGTCACAATTGCATGGCAATAATGGGTTTAAATCAGGGGGTGAGGCGGCAACATCACCTCCTCATCACCTGTCAAACGCACTTAAATCACATTTCAGGGGAGCAGCCATGCCTGTGGCACTTGTGAATGAGCCCTTAGTTGCACCTAGCAGCAGCACCCACACGTAAAGTTGGAGGGTGGTAACAGAGTCAAGTCACCATTTTACTGCCCCCCGAGACAGCAGCTAAAAGGTGTACAGATGCCACAGCAGGAATTAAGCCCTATGTTGGGAGCTACCCCCTGCCAATTGAAACCCATTCAAGTAAATAAGGCCACTCTTCAAGTGCCTGTATGCTTCTGCAGGGTCCAAGGGGTTAAGGCAGGTAGTGAGAAAAATACAACATGCCTTCTTTAACCCCTTGTTTGCTGTACTGCACAAGGTAGCAGGGCATTTGCAGAGCGGCCTCATTCACTTGAATGGGTCATGCTTGGCAGGTGCTACACTCACCAATCATGACAGGGTGTATAAATCTTGCTGTGACATGTGTACAATTCTGGCCACTGCAGCTGAAGGGGGTTCAGTTGGGGCAGGGGAGAAAAAAACCAACAACCCCCCCACCATATCTTAACTAAGGGGTTTTTTCCACCTCCCAAACTGCAAAACTAAATGAACCCCTACTGTTCTGAGCCTCCTAGAAGGCTGCTTTCACATTAATGTGCTGTGGTTTACCTGCACCGTGGGTGCAGAGCAGTGCATCTGCAACTTTCCTGGGTTTGCCACAGACTTCTATTATAGCCTGCAGGTGTGGTGCACGTTCTGAAAGTGCATCAAAACTCCTACATTCAGAAAAGTGCGCCAAACCCGCAAGAAGGCTGCAGATATACTGCATTGCACCCGCAGTGTGGGTAAACTGCAGCACATCATTGTGGAAGCAGCCTTATACTATTATGCCCAGTGCATTGCTTCACACTGACCTGATGATCTCTACTTTCAGGCTGCTGGCACCACTTTGGAAACCACTAGCCGGAACAAGAGGCTGAGTGCAGTTGGTATCACTCTGCATGGTATAGGGGCTGGCGCTACAGAGGATGCATCGGCTTACGCGACTCCTGCACACTACTACAGCTCCAACTTTACAAGTTGGGCCTCTGCATTGGGATTTGGTTTGATGCTCTGGGCTTGCTGGGTCAGCAAGGCGTGCGTGTACATATATATTTGGGGATATTATAGCCAAAAGTAAAAGAATATAGCTTTTGAAAATTGTTAGGTCTTGTTTATAGCGTAAAAAATAGAAACCAGAGGTGATCAAATACCACCAAAAGACCAATCAATTTTGTTTGAGTGCAACTTCGCACAAACACACAATTGTCAGTTAAAAACAACTGTATCGCAAAAAGTGCTCTAGTCAGGAAGCAGGGAAAAAAAAATCTCATATTTTGCTTTAAAATGATGGCCACTTTGTACTCCAGGAAACTGGCAGGGAGCCCCACACTGCCCATGTCACCATCTGATGCAGGTGGGCAAAGGAGTGAAATAACTTCTGCAGGGAAGACGGTGTCCCAGGTAGGGGCGATTAAACCATGAGAAACATCACACAGGCAAAGAGGTAGACAAGTAGAGGTAATTGAAGCCCACCGCACACCCAAAGGAGGAGAGGTGGGGGGGGGGGGGGGGTGTTCACTACAGAGCCAGCGCAGCTAACCCCGCACATAACTAGAGGTCTGCATGCACTCGATGACCGAGCTGGGGCAATTACCAAGATCTAGATTAACTAGTCTGCCAGTTATATTTAAAAAAAAGTTAACTCTGCTAAAAGAAAAAAAAAAAAAAAAAAGCACTAAGAATCCCAACAGGGAGCTAGGTGGTCTTCTAGACACTAGGCAAAAATGAAGCTGCCTGTGGCAGATGAGGGGAGTGGCCATCAGCAAGTGGCGTGGCTATCAGCAAGGTCTGCCTCTATGTGGTGCTTGGTTTCTCTAGCCTAGTGCCCCATTTCTGGAGGTGGTGCTATAACCCTTTGGTTAAGATTTCTTGCAAAGTTGTCCTTTAATGAATGATTGAGAAATCTATTTCTTCCAAAGTACCATTTTGAGTTGAAAGCCAGCATGGAAATAAAGAACGCAATAAGAAATGTGCTTGAACCTACTGCAAATAAATCAGGAGTCATTCTGGTTACTGCAATAAACTGTTGTGAAACGTTCAATTTGTTTTGGGTTATCTTCCTACCCCATGCCCCCATTTATTTATATGCACACTGAATGTTGGCCAGTCAATCACACAGCAACTCAATGCATTTTAGGCATCTAGACATGAAGACATTTTGCTCAAGTTCAAAAAGGGAATTTAAAGTGACTGAACGTGGCATGGCTGATACCAGACGGGCTGGTCCGATTATGTCTACTGGCAATTGCACGTACAACCATCTCTAGGGTTTACAGAAAATGGTCTGAAAAAAAAAAAATATCCAGGGAGCAGCAGTTGTATGGACAAAAATGCCCTGATGTCAGGAGGAGAATGGGCAGACTGGTTCGAGAAGATAGAAAGGCAACAGTAACTCAAATAACCACTCATTACCCCCCAAGGCATGCAGAATACCATCTCTGAACACACAACACTTCGAAAATTGAAGCATATGAGCTACAGCAGCAGAAGACCACACCGGCTGTCGTCTAAGAACAGAAGAAAAAAAAAAAAAAAAGAAGGAGACTACAATTCCCACAGGCACAGTCTTAGCTGTGACATTGATGATGGGGTCAGAATTTGGTGTAAACATGAAAGCATGGATCCATCCTGCCTTGTATCAAAGGTTCAGGGTGGTGGTGTAATGCTGTGGGGGATATTTTCTACGCACACTTTGGGCCCCTTAGTATCAATTGGGAATTGTTTAAACGCCACAGCCCGAATATTGTTGCTGACCATGTCCATCCCTTAATGACTACAGTTTAACCATCTACTGATTGCTACTTCCAGCAGGATAATGCACCATGTCACAAAGCTCAAATCACCACCACTGGCTTCTCAAACAGGACAAGGTCACTTGTGCAAATACGCCAATGCCTAATCGGATACCTGTGGTATAGGACCAGGTGTCCTCAAGCTCAGCAGGGGGGCCGGGCAGCCTCACAGGTGATCCCTTGTACAGCTTTTCTGACAGCCGCTTTTCTCCTACCTCTCCCTTACGTGGCTGTCAGGTGCATTAAAGTTATACAGGGATATTGTGCTTTTAACTACCTGCACTACTCACCCGCGACTGTCCCCCTCCCTCTCCCCGTGCCGTCCTTTAGGGCCCCCCCCCCCCCGGTCCCAGATTTGTCAGGATAGAGTGGAGGAAGAAGCCGGTAAATCTCATTTACCAGCTCCTTCCTTTTCTGATTGAACAGAGTCAGTGATCAACTGTCCATTTCTAATTGTACATTGTAAACTGTATTTCGGGGTCTCAGTTTATGCATGGAGAGAAGCCCGTCTCTCTGCAACCTCCACTGTACTGAAAATTATTGGAGAGGAAAGGGACTCCGTGTCCTTAGTCCCTTTCCCTGTCTTAAGAATGTCAGGGTCTGTTTAGATCCCAGATCTCTCACCAAAGGGCATCCCCCGCCCCCCACAACAGGGCTGGCGACTCTCCCTGTGCAAGACAAAAGGTGTGCAGGAGAAAAGTCCTCAGCCCTGCACAAGTTCCAAGTAGAAAGTACTACAGTGCAGCTTACTGATCCTTAAAGAGGAACTGCCATCTGCACAAAAAATTGGAATAAAAACCATATTTGCAATTCTGAAGCTTCGCTCCAAAATTATAATATATATTAGATATATTAGATATCTATATACACAAAATGCGATTCTGTACTTGCCAAATATGCTGCAGAAATCCCCCTCCAAGTCTGGCTGCAGCCATTTTAAGTGTGGGCAGCTGAAGCTTCTGCCTGTTGACTTCCTGTATTTACACAGACATCACCAGCTCTGCAGCTGTAATTGGCCCTCTTACGACTCATCCCCCCTTCCTTCCTGGAAAACTCACAAGAGAGCTGTGCATGATGTCAGAAGCCTAGGCTTTCTACCAGAAAAGAAACAGGAAGTGGGCTGTATAAGGCATTTACTGGCATGGAAAAAAAAAAAAAAAAAAAAAAAAAAAAAACAACTTACTATCCAAAGTTAAAGGGCAGAAGATTTAATAGATGGAAAGTTTAAAAAAAATTATTGAAGGTCCGCTTTAAAATGTGGTGGCTGAATTAGTTTACCTTTAGGCATTTTATTCTTAAAGCCCTGACATCAACTTTTGAAAACCTTGGGACACCGATCGTGGGACAGATCTCAGCCAAATTCCCACAGGCATCCTCTGGAAATCATGATGAAAGCCTTACAGAGTGCAGGCTGTTAGAACGGCAAAAAAAACAAACACACACACAAACACATTAATTAAAAGGGAATTTTTATTTACTTTTTAAATCATAAAATTTGAGGTAAAATACTTAACTTTCAAATTTTATACAAAATACAGAGCTATCACATACCCCTGGGAAAAATATGTATATTATACATATATTTCTATATAACATTACATCATATATATAATATATATGCCAAAAAAGTTGTGTTTTTTTGAAGACTTTATAGAAATTGGAACGTCTAAAGGCACTGCACAGATCAGCTAGTATACAGTTATGTACACAAGACGCCCACCTCAATCTGGCGAGGGAGGCAGAAAAACAATATTAGTCATCTCCCCTGTAGAAACGCTGAACACCCCGAAACATAAAATGGGGGGGAGAAAAAAAAAAAAAAAAAAAAAAAACATTTAGCACTAAAATAGTTCTAGAAATAAAATTAAAACAAAGTTATACAATGCAATGCTGGAATTACAATAGCAACAATCAGCTAAGTGTTTGGAGGCAATACACAGATGTAGATGAAGGATATATGTAATGCTGCCAGCCTGCCACAAGGGGGCTCTACCTTGTCAAGCAGCTGCTGTAAGGGGGCTTTCATGTTAAGTTTAATTTATTCCAGTTTTAGAGATCCTTGTGTGGGCTGGACAGGAGTGAGACTGGGATTTCATCAAACAATGCTTAACGTAACCTGCCAGGAGAGAACCACTGTCAGGGTTTTATTGATGTCCCCGTTCAGAAGAGACCAATTGTTCTGATCACCAATGTTACTTGGAATGAAATTGAAGGTAAATCCAAACTTTTGAGTTGCCATCAGAACTAGAGGAGAAATCTTCCAAAGGGGGATGCTTTTTCCTGTGACAACTTTCTAAGAGGGCATAGGCAAAGATATATTCCCACTTCCGATAGTCTACAAACCAGGAGGAGAGTAAACGAAATGAAAAGCCCCCAATTCATCTAAAAATTAAACGAAAAAAATAGAAAATTGGGACAAACATCAAAAAAGGCATTTCAGTTGGCATTACACAGTTTTCCCATCAGTTTCCCTAAAAATGTACTTGTTTGATTGATCAAGACCAGAAAGTGATTGAAACGGTAGGTGGCCGAATGAAGACTACATTTTCATTCCAAGTGGCGTTTTCTTAGATCTAGAGTGGATGACAAGCTTTTCAAATGTGTGAAATCTATGGCCAGCTTTAAAAGTTACAATAGACCAAACTGTGTCACCCCAACTGTCCGCAAAGAAGAATTATCTAACTGGCGGCCATGTGCCAAAGCCACTTCAGATGGCCTTTAGAACCTCATTTACTAACCCGATTTTCATAATATCCATGGACACCAATATTTTTAAGTTTCAAGAAATTAAAACTAATCATTTTAAACCATATTTGGTCAACAGCCATCATACATTATCCCCCTCCCATAAAAAAAAAAAAAAAAAAAGTTCGCTCCTGATTACATCTAAAACTATGCTTTTATTTTTTAAATAACAAAACCCCAAAACAATGAGCATTACGAGGCTTGACCCACTGGATGCCACAAGAGATGGCGTTCAATGTAAAATACATTTATAAAAATTATTTCATTCAAATTTTTTTTTTCCATAGCCACAACAGTCGCTTGCAACTAAATTTATCTGCAGAATAGAAAACCAAGCAAACATTTAAAATTGACTACCCCACCAAAGAAAAAATAAAATAAAAAATAAAAGCCCAAAAAATAAGTCTGTTAAAGGAAAGAGGATTCATAAAATTAATACTTGTACACAATGCCTCCATTGAATTTAGCTGAGAGTACATTTAGTGTTAAATCATTCCATACATACAAATAAACAGGTTATGTTACCATGCATTACATTACCATTACTTAAAATATTTGGCACTTGTCTGGAGATGAAACAAATTCACCTTCCACTTTAGTATAAGGGGTAGAAGGACATTCCCCCACCAGCATTGTAAAAACTGTTGCAATAGCAACTTTAACACTAGGAGGGACTCTTTGTTCAGTACAAGGTTACTTTTGGGCATGGAGTTTTACCAGCACCTACTGTAATACAATCTGGCCCATTACTGGCTGGTCCAGTGTGTAAGGCCCTGAGATTAAAAAATAAAAATAAAAATACACAACACAATTGGATGAAGTGCAAGTCCCACCTTCTGTACACAGAGGGTTGCTGCTTTTAAACCCCTCCTAATTTTGAAAAAAAAAAAAGTGTAAATATATATAACTTAATGTTAATATCAAGAAGAACTAAAATAAAAAATACACACATTATACAATAGCAAGCTACACCTGTCAAAAAAGCAGCATCTACCTATACCTGGCACTTGGGAAAAAGAGAATGGATATTGAGCTTTCTGTAAAACACTCCACCACTAGGAGGTCAATGGTTTAGGTAAAATAAAAAGCTTTGGAGCAGCTTTCATGCAAAAAGGGTCTACATTTTAACTGTTACCAAAAGAAAAAAAAATTTTTTTTTAAAAAATAAACCCCCCCCCCCCCCCCATCGTGACATTGTTGAGGGTTTGTTGCAAAGGTTAACACAGCAGTAATTTTAATACTTGAGCAGAAAAAAAGAAAAAAAAATTAAGTTTCTCCAAATAAACTGGCTGAGCCACACATAACAGGAGCAGTTTTGTTGGTACTTTTGCCACCAAGCATACCACAGGAAGGAAACCGTAGACATAATACAGGTTGACCATTTTAGGATTCCATTGTTAAATTCTAGGAACTTGAGAAAGGAGGAGATGTAAAATAAACCCTCCCCCAGGCCATTATATAAAGCAGGTATAAAAAAAAAAAAAAAAAAAAAAAAACACAGGAGTCTGCAAACTTTCTGAACAAAGATTACCATCCTTCAGACTTTAGGGGGGCATGAGTTGTTGCAGTCAGGAGTAGAAAATGTCCCCGCATCAGTGAGTAAACAAAGCCCCACCGTTGACGTTCGCAAGAGGAATTGTGCCACATCATTGGGCCCTATTTTTGGCGTTACTGGAAAAAACAAGGCCCCTTCGTTGGTGTCTGAATGAAATAGTGCCTCAAGGACTGGATAAAAAGCAAGCAAAGGGCCACAGCCAACACCTGGGGCCATAGTTTAGAGACCACTAATCTATGCCACAATTCATGGAAAATCTGATTGCCTTGGGGAGGGGGCTGAGGGGGGGGGGGGGGGGATCAGCTTTTCCCTCTGTTGTAACAAATTTAACGATGCCTAACCCCCCCTTAGATCAACTGGGTAAAAGGTTCTGTATATGAGGGATGATTAATCTTGGTGGGCCTGTGCCTTTTCAACCCAACTAGGTTCTTGTAAAAATGATATATTACGTGACAACTGCTCATAAGATTTACAAATTAGGATTGCCAAAAGGTTATGCAAACATGGTCCATACACCACAAAACAGAACATAGATAGATGAATGTGTCCATGAAGGAGAGGTGGTGAGCACTGCCATATATGCAAGAGAAGGTTCTTGCCTGATGTCAACATATTTGGATCAAGTGGAAGGAATAGCCATTGACCAGAAAAGTACCGTTCAGATTGCCGAACCACCATCCACAGACTAGCAGAACTGATTTGAACCATCTTGACTGAGCTGCTGCTATAGATAGCCCAACACTCTTGGGCACTACTGTGCTTTGCAGACAAAAACCAACTAAAAAAGGTACACAGGGCTAGTGCGTACATTTAGACTCTGCTTCCTAGATGCGTCTTTCCACAACGTTCAAAGCAAAATCCCACATCAACAATGAGGCTTCCTTTTATTTGGTGAATGCGCAAGATTTCAGTTGTTTCAAGGTTTTCACTTGGGCACAACTTCTTCCAGGTTTCACATGAAAACAGCACAAAAGAAAAAAATAAAAATAAAAATTCACAGGGTTAACAGGTTGCAGGAACAGACTCAAAGCTGAACTTATGACTCATAAAGATCAAAGTCACATCCACAGGAAAACTCTTCAGTTTGCAAGAAACGAAGATTCACTGTAAATGCAGAGAGTGCCGTAAGGCGTTTAAAGCCTGGGCAACGGGTTAGACCGCATTCTTGGATATGACAGTAGGAAACTGAAATCACACTGGGGAATTAGAGATGCTAAAGATACTGACAGCCCCAGAGGGAAGGTGTCCCATTCCTTTTTGTGTTCACTGATCTTTAAAAATTATAAAGTGCTGAAAAACATTTTAGGTGAATTTCACACCCAGACGCCACAAAAAGGTAATGGAGCTTTTATAGAAAATGTAAATATTTCCAGTTTTAGCAGGAGAACCCTATTGGAGCTGGGCAAGTAGCTACAAGTGTTTTCACTACAGCTCCCATCGGCTGGTGAAGCCCAGCACTGCACAGCTTCTTTATAGACCAGCTTCTACACTCTGAAACATTTCTTAACGTGCAAAAAAACAGCCCCCCCCCCCCCCCCCCCCCAAAAAAAAAAAAAAAATCTAATATTGTCGCTTACCAATCATTGGATGTGGTGACTTTTTGCTGGACTGAGGAGCGAGCATACACGAGTGCCCCCATACCAATCGGCTTGCTCTGGGGAAATTTGGCAGGTGGGGGGGAAGCCAGGAGTGCTGGCAAGGGACCGGAGGAGGATGAAGGGGTTCTCTGTGCAAAACCATTAGATAGAGCAGGCAAGTAAAACCAGTGTTTGTTTTTTTGCTTTTTTAATCTGAGCCTTTAATATCAAACAAATTTTTATCTGAGACCACTATACACACAGCTAGGTGCTATATACACTTTATGCCTTCTAACACTACAGAGCCAATCTAGCAGGCAACTTGGAAGTAAAAAATAAAAAAGGATTCAGATAAATGTATAGGCTGTTAATTTGTTTTTCAGGATGGAAAGCACACTGCTTTTCAATAGGTGGAAGTGCTTAGTAGCGGGGAAAGTGCTTAACTACCCATAAAAAAAATAAAAAAAACTTCATGCAAGCGGGGAGAAATATGTATTCTTTATTAAACCCCTTTAAGTCTAAAATGACAGCTAATGGAAGATTAGAATATCCTGAATAATGCATAGAGAGAATTGCTTTGCATGGAGATTTTTTTCCCGGAAACGTTTTTATATACACGTTACTTCAGGTTTTAGAAGCTCCATATTTTAAACTTGTGCACTTTAATGTACAGCTCTGTTTGTCCTTTAAAAGTATGGATTTGTTAGTGCAGCCTTTCAACTGAGTTTCTTCAAGTAAAATGCCTAAAAAAGTGACCAAATTATTATATGCAAGCCGGCAGGAGGATCAAGCCTGGCTTTTAATTACACAAAGCCACTGGTTTTCATTGTGCACCATTACAACCTTCCAGCCTCCTACACAACCAATGGCATATCAGTTGATATGGAGGACATCAGGCACCCGCACAGCATCCTTGTTTGCCCCTCCCTGTCACCACATTAGTGTGAGGGAAGGAGAATCATTGGCATACTAGTCAGTATCGGTGTACAAAGTGTCAATTTGCTCTGGAAGAATAGTTGGTGTCCTATGTGTGTGGATGTTGCCGAGTTAAACTGTTTTATTTTTTACATTTTGGAATAGGGTGGAGAGATAGTGTTGAATTTTAAAAAGGGAGCTGCAACTGAAAAAAGGTTGAGAAACTCAGACCTGCACTTCATTCAGGGACTCCTGAAAAGCTTCCCTCTAGCAAGCTATGCTGACTCTGGAGAAACTGCGCAATCGTTTTGAGTTAACACCACCTTCCCCTTGTAACAATGTTTGGGCATGGCTGTTTCGTACCGAGAAGCAGAGAGGAAATGCAGCTCAGGAAGAAAGGGTTGGTGAAGTGCATCAAAAAGACACTTAAGTAGTTCTGCCACTGCTCCCCTGCTCACTTATTAGGACACTTACCTGTCCTGGAATCCAGCCAATGTTGCCATGGGCTCTCGGGTGCTGCTGCAGTGGAGTCTCTGCTTTCCCAGCAATTCCCTACTGCGCATGTGTGAAGCGCACTGCACTTTCTGAATGGCCCAGCAGTGGGGGGGTGAAGGAGGAGGGGGGCAGAACGTCAAGTGATTGACGTGGCAAGATCTCAAAAGTGGGGACGGGGACCCGTCAAATGATACCCGTTCTCCCCCAAAAAAGGTGCCAAATGTGGCACCAGGGAGGGAGACCAATAAGCAGAGCTTCCACTTTTGGGTGGAACTCAGCGTTCATGATCTTGCATGTCCTTGGACATAGACACTCTTTAAAACGGAACCTGAACGTACATCCTATCAAACGGATACATTATTACTACAAGTCTTGCCACAAGAGGACAGATCATGGACTTGAAGCATCTCACTCACCACAAAACTGCTGAGATGAGTTCTTAGGGAGAGATTTCACCCTAGGTGAGGACAAGCACCCTTTCCGCAGAGAACATGATCGCATTGAGCACATAAATATGGTGTGTAATATCAAAAATCACACCTGGTTTCTCTGATGCTCAATGATGACTGCTGCTGGTAAACGGACACAAAAAACAAAACAAAAAAGAACAAAATGGGTTCAGAAGCTGAGTTTAGAGGCATATCAAGCACCAATTGCTTCTAAATGCAATAACTCACGTTTAGCCACATTTCATTAACAGGCGTCTTGTTTTTGGCCATTTTGAAAAAACTATTCTAAAACGCAAAACGGACATTTTAAAAACGTGGGTTACTATCTGTCAAGTTAAAGCATTCAGGAGAGGTTGTAAAAAGTTGTCCCGTGTACATGAAGCCTTAAGCGCACAAAAAACACAATAAGAAACCATTTAAATCTGGTTTAGACTACACAGAGCAATAACAGACTCGCTCACTGAATTTTGCCTAATAAAAGGTCCATAACCAACATCATATGCTACTCATTTTAAAACATGTCTAAAAGGTGGTTCATGTTTAACAATCACACCTTGGATTATCTATTTCAGCTAACACCTACCTCAAAGTCCATGACATTCTAATTGGATTTTAGTGACTAGAAAAGCCATAGGGGCCAACCTTCAGGAGAGAAGAAAGTTTAAGGATTATCAGCATTTTCAGCTTTGTTTCCAGAATATTAACGGAGAAGATAGAAAAACTTAAGGGTCAGTTCACACCACGTTTTCTGTGTTCCAGATGTGTTTCTGCATGAATGTTTTAGTTTCTCCTTTGCTTTCTTCATCTCAGCTGAGGACATGTGCGTTTTTGATGCGTTCCATACACAAAAAAAAATGCAGCACGATCTACTTGTTAAGCACTGTGTACGCATTTTTGATGCAGAAGAAAAAACAGTGGGCTGCATTGCTGTTAATCAGCCCCAATACAGGACAGGCGAAAACATTTTTTTAAATTGTATAGACTTTGAGCAAAAAACAGTCAGCTGCTTTTGAAGGCTACTAACCGGTAAAATATTTTATTGGCATTTTGGAGATTTTCAGAAACTTCAAAAGTAAGGTCTCTGCACCAAAGTTTCCCCAACCTACTGACATTAGAAGAGTCTCCCACAGTGCTAGGAGAGAAGATTCAACAGATCTCAGAGTGCATTACACAGAAAATCTGTCTCATTTCCAAGAAAAACCACACACACACACTAATACCAGCATGTCCGAGGTTGGCTCCAAAGTTCGATCTCTGGTTTTTACTAGCTGAAGACTGACAGGGTGCATCCTCTCCTGCTGGGCACTGCAGACTTATTACTCAAATGCCACTACTTTACTACAGCTCTGCAGGAACCCAGTAGAAATGTATTAGTGGCAGAACAGCACACAGCGTGGGATGCGGCCATCTGACACATCCAGAATTGTCAGACGTACAAGAATCTTCAGCAGATGTAGCACTTCAAGTGAGCTAAGAACAAGTCAACTCCAGATGGACTGCCCAAGTAGAGCTTCTTCAGGCAAGCCGGACAACATACATGTACATCGCCGACTGGCTTCTAGGTTTGGGAAGCCCACTGCCGACCAGAGCTGTGAATGGACACAGAAGGAGTGAGGAGTACGACAGCTGATTTTGGCTAAAGTCAGGTTAACGGTTGTGTCCAACCAGCAAAAAACACAGAAATGTTTACTGTGATGCGCTTGTTTCTTCTCCCTGAAAAGCAGGAAGAAAAAACAGCCAGATAGCAAAAGCAAACACATTTTACACATCGTTGGGCACAGTTAACCCCTTGAATGCACCTAGATGTTGGCCCCTTCCCAGAAGGTGTCATAAGCAGTGTACATCATCACTGATCGTTGTATTATTGTCACTAGCGTCCCTCCCAGCCAGTGTCTGTGGCGCCAGATTGCCTGCCCCACCAAGTTGTTGATCACCGCCATTGCAGAACAGCCTCTACAGATGTACATATAAGCGTGCGCGCGTGTGCGTGTGTGTGTTCACACACCCCACGGTTTGTAGAAACTATAAACTTTCACACAAACCAATGTATACTTATTGGGTTTTTTTAATTCTTGCCAAAGACATGTAACAGACTACATTTTGACCTAAATTTAAGAAATTCGATTTTTTTTGATAGGCTGCATTACAGAAAGGTGAAAGATATGATATTGTGTCTATTTTCATTTATATAATAAAACCCGGCAGTGATCAAATACCACCAAAAGAAAGCTCTGCGTGTGAGTGAAATACAAATTTAATTTGTGTACAGTGTTGCATGGACTGTGCAATTACCAGTTAAAAGCAGCTCCAAATAGCAAAAAAAAAAAATGCCTTGGTCACGAAGGGGTGGTGGTGTAAAATCTTTGGATGTTTAATCACTTGTCAAAATATGTCTACAATGGGATCCTTGATGAGGTATACAGCTAGATAGGTTACCTAATCACTGGCTTAGAAAACTAATATTTAAAGCTTTGGTTTTTGGCTGGGATTTATTATCAGGAATGTTCCAAGCATCAAAGAGGAAACACAAGCCGACTTCTGCTAAAAGGAGGCAGCAGACAAAGCGACTATGACCAGCAACTTAAGAGTCTTTGTTTAACATCCCTTCGACTTCCTGCATTCTCTCAAGTCTGCTTCCTGTAGGTCACCAAACCACAAGTTACACATCCTGAAGTTTTTGTCATGAATCACAACTCAAAAGCCTTTAAAACTATGACAGACACAATCAATAAAATGCTAGGCAAGCACAACTTCACCCCCATTCCAATTGGCCCAGCCGAATAAGAGGTAGTACAATCATTTGAGACGTTAGCAAAGTACTGCTGTTTTAAACTTTGTGAGGCATTAAAAAAAAAAAAAAAAAAAAAAAAAAAAAGCTGACATCACCGGGGAACAGACTGAATTTTCATTAAATACCACCCTGTTCTGGAGCCCCTACAAGCTATGTTGTAGTGTCAGGTTTAGACCAAATGCACCTCCTCAAAAACCCGGAAAAAAATAAAAAAGTTCAAATGTAAAGAAGTACGTTAAAAACCAAGGGAGTGTTCGAAACCTTAAATCCTGTATTCAAAACTGAAAAAAAATAAAAAATAAATGAGTGCAAAATAACTTCACTCTGCATTGGATACTCCTAAGTTATAATCATTGAACAGAGTATTCACCACAACAAACCAAAATGTAAAAGTATTTTTCCTTTTCCCATCTAGCAAACAGACACGGGTTGTTCAATTAAAAAAAACTTACCCCCTCCTACCTTGAGTGAGAAATCTTTCCACTTAAAAAAAAAAAAAAAGATATACATAAGCATCACCTGCAATGTCAGCGAAGTCCAGGAATTAATACAACCAAACCTTTAACCTCAACCTTTCTGCAGCAATGCTACATTGAGATTACAAAATAAAAAAATAGATATATTTATATAAAATACATGTTCCAGTACTAGGAGTCAGAGGCAGAGACAGCCTTTGTTTCAGTTGGAAGGTCAGTAACACGCAAGCCACTGATGATGCAGCTGACTTTTCGGCACTCTCGTTCCTCAACACCCTCTGCTTGTCGCTCTCCGTTCCAGAGGCGTTTAAGGCGAAATTTGGGGGGCAAAGAGTCCTCCCTCTTTTCTACCACAACAGTATTAGTAGAAGTGTCCTTAGCTGCCTTGTCTCCAGCCTCAGCTGGTTGTTCTGTACCCTCCTTGGGGTAGTTAACTTGAGGTGAAACTGTGGGGAAATGTAGCCAGGAAGGGGCAGCAGGTTTGATAAAAGTATGCCTGTCCTTCTCAGCATCTGGTATTGAAGGTTTCTCTTCATCGCTCTCAAAATCTTCTCTGTCTGAAAATTCTGCTTCCGCCTCAGAGATAGCCTCCTCCTCGTCGGACACTGGCTCCACCTTCACGGGTGGTAAGGGAATTTGTGGAGGAAGAGGCCTCATAGCCTCTGGAGTTTGGGGTTGCTCCCTATTTTTCCGTCCCATTGGAGGAGGCTGCAGCTTGATAGGGAATGCTTGTTGCTCCTCAGGAGGATAAGGGCGCTGGGGTGGTGGCATCATGAAGCTGGGCATTCTTGGTATAGTCCTTGGACTAAGGTGGTAGTTAAATACAGAGCAAGCCTGAGCCTGCAGGTAGTGTTTCATCTCTTCAGGATTGAAGTTAAAGCAGCTGCCACTCTGAAACGCTGGGCTCAGTCCAGGGGAGGGACTGTAAGAAAAGACTGTTGGAGTCAAAGACAAGGCCGGGGAGATGGGCATATTAAGTAAGCCTCCACGTCCTGCAAGAGGAGAGATGGCAAAAGGACTGTGGGAATCTGCATACATTCCAGGCATTGGGAATACTGGAAGCATAAGTTCAGATTTATGCTTCTGAAGGCCGTGGGTGCCAGGGCCAATTGTGTTTCTCGAGGACATCAGGTCTGCGCTGCGGCGCCATTCTGAGTGCAAGTCTTCAGGTTCTGAAGGCATCTGTTTGCGTTCACCGATATCATTCAAGGATTCACGGCTGGACTGTGCTGTGGAGCTCCCAGAGAAACGACTGACGTGGGCATCTTCATTAGGGGAGTCCAGAGGAGAAAAGTGAAAGTGGGAGGAGGCTGAAGGAACTGGCGGAGCACTCTGAGGAACACCACCTGCAAAACAAGAAGGATCATTAGTCAAGAAAAAACAAAAAAAGGGGATGCTGAAAACTGAACATCCTGACAAATTATGCTTAATCATAGCAAACAAGGCAGCCTGCAAATTAAAAGCCAGGTGGGCAATTCCAGCAAAAAGGAACTACTGACATCTGGGAAAAAAAAAAAAAAAAAATTTTTTATATATATATATATATATATATATATATATATATATATATATATATATATATATATATATATATATATATATATATATATATATATATATATATATATATATATATATATATATATATATATATATATATTTTTTTTTATATATGCATCTCACACCAATTGTCTGGCTCTCATGCCAACTCTGGCTTTAACACGGGTTTAGAACAAGCATGTAGAACACACATGTTCAGATTAACTAGCTGCATGCTTGTTCCATGTGTGAAGCTCAAAGTATTAAAGAGGAAGTAAACCCTGATGAGTTTACTTCCTCTTTCATTCCCTGTAAAGGTAAAGCATAATGGACTACTATGCATCGCATACTACCCCATTATGTGTCACTTACCTGACACAGGAGCCAGCGAAGTCACCGCTGTCCCCTGTAGTTCCGAGTGTCCATCTTCTTGGTGGGTCTCGCTGCTCCAGCGCTGTGAATCGCCAGAGCAGCGATGACGTCACTCCCACGCATGCGCACGGGAGCCGAGACTCACGGCATTGCCATCATCGACGATGCCCCGCAGATAGCGGTGCCCGTCTTCGGGCAAATATCTCCTAAACCGTATAGGTTTGGGAGATATTTCTTGGACCTACAGGTAAGCCTTAATCTAGGCTTACCTGTAGGTCAAAGTGGTTTGTAAGGGTTTACAACCACTTTAAAAATGGTAGGTGGTCAGGCATCAAAATTTAAAAAAAAAAATGAGAGTAACAGCCTCTTTTTTTCAAAAGTGACAGTACTCAAAGTTATTTACAATTTTCAATGCCCTTGCTAAAAAGAAAGCAACGCACACCTGTCCCGATGGCGCACTGCTGAACTTTAGGCTGGATTCACACCTATGCATTTAGTGCTTTTTGCATTTTACAGATTTAATTGGAGGTTTTGATGTTATTTTACATAAAACATTACCCTTAATTATTTTTTTTTATTTTTTTTAATAGGTGATCACATACTCAGTTTTCAGGAGCATGAGGTGGGGGCGAAGACTGTAGGGGGGTATTTCAGCACAGGCAGCAGAGCAAGAACAATTGATCTTCCTTGTAAAGAGCTGTACAGGGGGGCATGCCAGTACAGGTCCCAGCTGTTGGGAGGACAGGCAAGCTAAGGATTTTAAACAAACATTTTATTGACGAGTCTCTGAATATGCTAGAGCAGAGGTCTCCAAACTTTCCGTGCCAGATTGTCCTTCAGACTTTAGTGGGGCTGGACTGCGACCATTAGGCATAGAAAACGGCACGCCTCAATGGGATTTAGCAATGCCTCACACTTGGCCGTCAGTGGGGGCAAGTAAATGATATAGTGCCTGAGGTCAGTAGGAGGATTAGGGTCTCATTGGTATTGTTGGGAGGAAAGGAGCTCCATTGCTGGTGTCAGTAGGAGGAATAGGGCCCCATCTTTGGTGACGGCTCTGAGTTCTCTCACACCATATCCAAGATGGCGGGCCAGTAGCAGCCTCTGGGTTTCTTGGATGATTACACAAAGGCAGCTTTTACAGGTAAAGAATACACATTAAATGCACAGATAAGCTTATGGGAAGATTGTTGTTGCGAGTGGTCTGGTGATATTCTTTTTTTTTTTTTTTTTTTTTAAAGTTTTCTTAGGCAGGATCATCCTATATAGGGCGACTTATTTACCAGGTACAGAACAGACCTACAAACACTGAGTGTTGAGATACTGAACTCACAGCTTGGGTGAAAGTCTGACCCTATGAATTTTAGCAGTCAATGAGGATTTCCTTTGTGCCACCTTCTCCAGTTGGTGTTCGAACAGAATGGAAACCTGGAATTCCTCATCTTACAAGTTGTTTCCCAATGGCAAATGGAAGAAAAAAAAAAAAAAAAAAAAAAAAAAAAAGGAGGAGAAGGAGAAGGAGAAGGAGAAGGAGAAGGAGAAGGAGAAGGAGAAGGAGAAGGAGAAGGAGAAGGAGAAGGAGAAGGAGAAGGAGAAGGAGAAGGAGAAGGAGAAGGAGAAGGAGAAGGAGAAGGAGAAGGAGGAGAAGGAGAAGGAGGAGAAGGAGAAGGAGGAGAAGGAGAAGGAGAAGGAGAAGGAGAAGGAGAAGGAGAAGGAGAAGGAGAAGAAGGAGAAGGAGGAGGAGGAGAAGGAGGAGAAGGAGAAGGAGAAGGAGGAGGAGGAGGAGAAGGAGGAGGAGGAGGAGAAGAAGGAGAAGGAGGAGAAGGAGAAGGAGGAGGAGAAGGAGAAGAAGAGGGTTTGCATTCCAAAAGGAGGTCCCCAAAATGGACAATTAGCACCACAGCCTCACCCAGACTCCTCAGATTTTAAGACACGTACCCTAAAAACAGTTTTAACACAATCCACAAAAAAAAAAAAAAAAAAAAAAAAACACACACTACCCAGAATCAAGAAACTCTTTCTGAGAACAGAATTCATACTCAGAAATGCAGTAGGGAAATTCCTCCAGACCTAAACACTTTTACAGAAAAAGAGAAGTACATTGCTCAACTACGTAGATTATGTAGGACACAGACTCCGGCTTCCTAGGTAAAATAATAAGGAAGGAGGTAATCTGGTAAAAGGGCAATAACTGCAAACTGTAAATCCTAAGTGTACTGTGGAACCTCCGTAGATTTTCACAGTGTGGCTTACCAACAGCTTTCATTTTATTTCTCTACGTTCGCATTGCTACCCACATGAAAGTGCTTTTATGCATCACAATCTCCATATTTAACTTCCTTTCTACATCTTACTGCATTCCCACAGCTTTATCTGTGTACCTTCTAATAATCTGTTCATAGGATTCTCATTGTACTGCATCTGACAACACTGTATATATATTCTATAAGCAGATAACATGTAATATGTATAACCATAGAGAAATAAAATACAATAAAAATATGAAACAGCAAAGAAATAAAACAGAAATTGCATTAAAAAGGTTCTTTGAAATGTCACATTGATAACAAAAAATTTGCAGGTTTACCATTTGGTCTGATGTTGATGAAAGGATAATTGGGCATGACCAGTTTGTTGAAGTTAAATTTATAGGTGAACCTCTTCCCCTTTGTTTTATGCAGGATCCTTTTATTGTAATAATATCTGCAAACGAAGAATAATATGTAAGCAAACAGAAAAAAAACAAAAAAAAAAAACATTTCCATAGTGGTATAAAGAGAATACCGTAAACACTGAACATGGCTTTTGATGTCAGTCATGGCTGAAATCAACCACAGGTGCCCAACTATGAAAGAGAAAAAAGGATTTTGGTGTAATTTTCTCACCTTTACCAAAATGATTGCTGACCAACTGATATTGGATAAGCACCAAAAATCAGCCTAAGTTAATTTACCTGGAACCTGTAATCTAGACAGGCCAGAAGAGTGGGCAGTGCTCATTACCAGACCTAGCAAGGAGACTATATAAACACCTCCCCCCCCCAGGAAAATGGAGGCGCTCATGTATAGCACAAGCAAGGCTCTCAAAACAAAGTTGAAAAGCTTGTGCCCAGGAACAGAGGGGCACACATTGTATCCTACATTTTACATTAAATGAAAACTCACACTTACTAAAAAAAAGTCAAAAAAAAATAAATAAAAAAAATAAAATAAAATACACATTAATACTTGAAGATTTCAAATCAGTCGTCACCAAAAATAAATAAAAATATTTTGCCATCTCATCGGGGGGGGGGGGGGGGGGGGGGGGCGCTGGTGTCCGCTGATGTTGTCCGATTTTATGGGTGCAATGCTCTGCAGGCTCCATCGAAAATAAAGGTGCATTTATTCATTCAAAAAAAACGGGAACTTATTCCTTAACCACTTAAGCCCCGGACCAATTTGCAGCCAAAGGACCAGGCCCCTTTTTGCGATTCGGCACTGCGTCTTTTAGAGCTGCCATGACGAGTAGACGTTATCAATTACATTGACTAGGAAAACACGTCGACGTGCATGCAGGGCACCGATGCGTCAGTATCTCTCATTATCTCCCGCTCCGTGCTGCCGCCCCCCTCTCTTCTCACCCTCCGTGCCGCTGCTTCTAGGTGTTACCGATCCGCACGGGTCACCCCGCTCTGATCAGCACATGCCGCGATCTCGGCCTTAGGAAAGGCCGCGGATTCGGCCTAGCTCCGAAGCAGCGGCCATCTTTCTACACCCAGGCTGTTTACACTGATCGCTCTGACGGACAAAACAAACCAGTTCCTCTCCCCTCTGTACTAATCTGTACAGTGGAGGGGAGAGATCGGATGGAAGTACCCAGCAATACCCTGCCCGCCCATACCCTGCCGTACCCAGCCAAATCTGTCTCCGTCCCTTTACCCGTCTCAAAATGGGAGATGCCAGTGGTCTGTTAAGACCCCTGATATTTCACTATAGCGTGCCTTGAAAAAAACTTTCCACATTTTGACATGTGACAACAAAAAATGTAAATGCATTTATTTGGAATGTGAGACCAACACAAAGTGGAACAGAATTGTGAAGTGGAAGGAAAATGATAAAAAAGAAAGGTTTTTCAAATTTGTTCACAAATAAATGTGAAAAGTGTGGTGTGCATTTGTATTCAGCCTCCCTGAGTCAATTTGCCAAAAATTGTTCAAGCTCCGTCAGATTGGATGGAGAGCATCTGTGAACAGCAATTTTCAAGTCTTGCGTCGGATTCTCAATTAGATTTAGTTCTAGACTCTGACTGGGCCAATCCAAACCATTCCATTGTAGGTCTGGCTGTATATTTAGGGGCGCCAAGTCTTTTGCAGACTGGTTTTCTAAGATTGCCCTGTATTTGGCTCCATCCATCGTCCAATCAACTCTGATCAGCTTCCCTTTGCTTGCTGAAGAAAATCATCCCCCACAACATGATGCTGCTGCCCCCATGTTTCACGGTGGGGATGGCGTGTTTAGGGTAATGTGCAGCGTTAATTTCCAGCCACACATAGCATTTTGCTCTTAGGCTAAAAAGGTTGTTGGTCTCACCTTCTTTCACATATTTGCCGTCTACACCACATGGCTCCTCGCAAACTGAAAAAGACGGGACTTCCTATGGCTTTCTTTCAACAATAGCCACTTTTTTGCCACTCTTCCATAAAGGTCAGATTTGTGGAGAGCACAACTAGTTGTCCTGTGGACAGATTCTCCCACCTGAGCTGTGGATCTCTGCAGCTCCTCCAGAGTTACAATGGGCCTCCTGGCTGCTTCTCTGATTAATTCTCTCCTTGTCCAGCCTGTCAGTTTAGGTGGACAGTTGGTTTTGGTAGGCTTACAGTTGTGCCATACTCTTTCCGTTTTCAGATGATGGATTGATTGAACAGTGCTCGTGATAAGTTCAAAGCTTGGGTATTTTTTTTTTAATTATATATATATATATATATATATATATATATATATATATATATATATATATATATATATATATATATATATATATATATATATATATATATATCCCAACCTTAAACGTCCACAACAGTATCCTTGACCTGTCTGGTGTAGTCCTTGGCCTTTATGGTGGCGTTTGTTCAAAGGTTCTCTAACAAACCTCTGAGGGCTTCACAGAACAGCTGTATTTATACAGAGATTAAATTGCACACAGATGGACTATTTATGAATTAGGAGACTTCTGAAAACAATTGATTACACTAGATTTACATTAGGGGTATCAGAGTAAAAGGGGGCTGAATACAAATGCATGCCACACTTTTCAGACATTTGAAAAAAAATAAAAAAATTCTGTGCCACTTTGTGTTGATTCATTGCATAAAATCCCAATAAAAAAAAACATTTACGTTTTTGGTTGTAACTTGGCAAAACGTGGAAAATTTCAAGGGGTGTGCATACTTTGAGCGCTGTACATTGTGGGGAGAACTCAACCCAACAGTTCAATGCACACACTTTAAGAAGTCAATATATTGGAATACAGGGCTCAGTGGGGAGGTGCTCTCGACTCCTAGCACACTGAACTCTGATGTAACTTAATGCATTATCTACACTGTAAAGACAAAGTTCACACACCCATTATATGCAAGACAGATACCAAGGCTAGTCAGCTTGTACTGCAAGGAAGAGGCAGAGATAGAGGAAGTGTCCTGTCCTCCTGGCTGGGACACGGATGCTGCTATCAGCTGTAAACATTTGTGATGAGAGGCCAGAGGCTGCTTAGAAAGCACTCGTGCAGCTTCATACACACAGCTAAATCCGGTCTATTGCTTTTCACGCTATAGACACAGAAAACAGCCTGCAGGAAAAACAAAGTCTGTTACACAGTACATTTACCATAATACTTTGATAGCGGAGCAGTTAATACCAGCGTGATTTGAAAGACGCAAGTTCCAAGACTTCATCCTTAGTCATGGCTCACTACTGACCAAACAAAAGGATGTGGAACAAGCATGTAGCCAGTAAATGTCAGGGCACCCAACCAACATGCTTGTGCTGGACTTGCAACCCCCTATGTAAGGGCACTTTCACATGGAGCGGTGTCTGCACCGATCAGCAGGGGATCCGAGCAGATCTAATGGAGCTGAAATGGGACGGATGCCAGTTTTTAACATTCATAGCCCTTCAGTGTGTCCAGGAGACATGTGATAGCTACGTGGGCAGTTTAATGTAAAAGAATTAAAACGTAAAATGCTACATCCGATCCCTCACATTGAGGTTTGCAAAAACTAGACTTTGTGTAGGACCTGGGTGGAAACACAAAAAGGTATGTGGGTGTAAATAGAGAAGTCGGTTTACATCTGCCTGTCTACAGAGCTGCGTGAAGCTGATGAGGTTCAACTCACAGGCAGGCGTGATTGTAAGCCCCTGTGAAAGGGCCCAAAGTATGTATGACAGTAATGGAGTGTGCACCTTAAAAAGATGCCCCTGCAGGTTTAAGTGATAATCATGTCAGCCTATCGAATGAAACCCAATGAAAATCGCCATGGTTGACCAAAGAAGTTGAGTGCACATGCTCAGCGTCATATCCAGAGGTTGTCTTTGGTAAATAGATGTATGAGTGCTGCCAGCATTGCTGCAGAGGTTGAAGGGGTGGTCAGCCTGTCAGTGCTCAGACCATACGCCACACACTGCATCAAATTGGTCTGCATGGCTGTCGTCCCAGAAGGAAGCCTCTTCTAAAGATGGTGCACAAGAAAGCCTGAAAACAGTTTGCTGAAGACAAGCAGACTAAGGACATGGATTACTGGAATCATGTCCTGTGGTCTGAAGGGACCAAGATAAACATATTTCGTTCAGATGGTGCCAAGCGTGTGTGGCAGAAACCAAGTAAGGAGTACAAAGACAAGTGTGTCTTGCCTACAGTAAAGCATGGGGGGGGGTGTCATGATCTGAGGCTGCATGAGTGCTACCGGCACTGGGGAGGAGCTACAGTTCATTGAGGAAACCATGAATGCCAACATGTCCTTTGACATACTAAAGCAGAGCATCACTTTAGAGACTGGGCTGCAGGGCAGTATTTCAACATAATGACCCCAAACGCACCTCCAAGAGGACCACTGCCTTGCTAAAGAAGCCGAGGGTAAAGGTGATGGACTGGCCAAGCATGTCTCCAGACCTAAACCCTATTGAGCATCTGTGGGGCATCCTCAAATGGAAGGTGGAGAAGCACAAGGTCTCCAACATCCACCAGCTTCGTGATTTGTCAACCTGAGACTTCCATGCCCAAGAGGGTTAAATGCAGTGCTAGAAAATGGTGGCCACACAAAATATTCACAGTTTGGGCCCAATATGGACATTTTCACTTAGGGATTTAGACTTTAGACTTAGACATTAATGGCTGTGTGTTATTATTTTGAGGGGACAGCAAATTTACATTGTTATACAAGCTGTACACTCACTACTTTACATTGTAGCAAAGTGTCATTTCCTCAGTGTTGTCACATGAAAAATGTGAGGAGTGTGCAGTACTCACTTTTGTGAGATACTATACATCACTGCAGTGTATTACTACATGCTGCGTTAAGGCAGCCAATTCATGTCAACATTTTCATATGTTTAACCCCAAGAGGAAAAAAAAAAAAAAAAGGCAAAAAGTGTGAAAGTGCTCTAGGCTCAAAAGCTGTTACCAAGTACCGACACGGCTTTGTACATTTTAGGTTTTACTCCCTCTATTCTGTTATAGTGCTTAAATACTATATGCAGATGTGTTTCATGTGTACATTTGTTCCCTGCAGGGGACACATTAAATATAATATATTTTTCCCTTTGTCTAAATAAGTAATTTGACCAGGAGTGTCCAAACTTACTACTGAATATAATATACGATACCCAAGGTAGCCTGCAGCAAATTCCTCTACTTGCCGACGCAAACCAGTTTTAAAAACGATTGATAAAGGGAAAAAAAAAAAATCCCCCTTCCTACGTCCTTTCCAATATGGACATGATACATGCAGTCAGTGGGAGGAAAATGTATCAGAATTGTAAAAAAAAAAATAAAAAAAAATAAAATACTACGCATGTGCTTCACTGATTTGGAGTCACGACTGCTGTACAACATCCAAGTACAAGGATGTTTGTTGCCGTGCAAAGGACTGCACAGGTGGCTGTGGGGGAGGCATAGGGAGGAAGCATAGGTAACAAATAGGATTGGATGGAGAGAACACTTTTATTCAACCCCATTTTAACTGTAAAAAATCCGTAATGCTATTGACTACCTTTCTAAAATGCAGATCATAAAGGCAGGGAACAGATTTTGCGATTTTCTGATTCCCCCATCAACAGTCAAGCGCAGGCAGCTGTCCCTGCAGGGAGAACGATTATTGCTAGAGGCTATAGCTGCTGGCAATAATCAAATGCTAGAAATCTGACATGCAGCAAGGATCGACTTGGGTACAATCAGCCTGTCTAGGTGGTTAGAATATCAGCCAGTCCCAGCTGAGATTCACACAAACTCTGGCCGGCTTAAACCCCAATCAGTTGCAGATAAAGTAAAAGGTGCCCACAGACGGGTTAAAGCACCAAACAGCTTGACAGAAAGTGGATGTAAAATTGACAAAGCCAGGTGGAAGTTTATCCACCAAACAGTAACAATGTCAGATGTAGTCATTGTTCAGATATTGAAGCAGTTGCAGGTACAGCGGTGGCCTGAAGACAATAGCTGGCAGTGAAGACCGTCCCATACATGTTTAGAATGAATTGTGAGATTAACATTTTTTGCCCGGCACACATCCTTTGGACTATCACAAAACCCTTGTGGTGTTCACTGTCACATATCCATGTACTTCTCTAAATACTGCTTCCTATGCTTGGCCACTCCTCCGCATAAATGAACAAAGGTCAAAACATAGATCTATCCTGTATTAAACTGGAGCTTCTACCAAAAGAACAGTATCAAACAAACACATGGGGGGGGGGGGGTTTGGGGGGCAACAAACACACAAACTCTCTGGCAACCCAAGTATTGAAAAACTGCTGCGTATCCACTCCCTTGCCACCTTAAGTAATCAATCATTGAATAAGTTGAAAACCTGGAGTGGCGCGCACCCCCATCCCCAACCTCCCTCCCAAAAAGTGCCTGTTAACTGCCTCTTCTGCAGCCCCAGTTTGAAAGCCTACTACTGCTTTCATACTGGGGCAGTGCGCTTGGGATGGCATGGGAGTGGTGGACACACCGCCCCACCCATTTAAATAAATGGCCAGAACTGCCAAAGCACTTCAAACCCCTTTTTCGACCGCTAGCGGGTGTTAAAGGTGCCCTACTAGCGGCCAAAAAGTAGCGGTGCATTATTGTCAATGCCACCCCTCATCTCAAGTGTGAAAGTGGTCTTAGTGTACCTGTGAAACTGATTTTTTTTTTTTTTTTTTATATAAAAATTAGGAAAGGACAAAAAAATAAAATAAATAAAAAATAAAAAAACACTTACCAGGAACACAGACTACTGAAAACCTGACAGGGGTTCCAACCCTCCTACACTAAATTCTACTTTCTGCTCTACATAAAAAGCTAATTGATTCAGGAGCTCCATTATGGGACCTAAAGCATTGGCAATGGTCATACATGTCCCCCCCCCCCTACTACCCACCCTCAGTCCTGTAAATTCTTATCAGACCATATTATCAATGTCTTTCATTTGGTCAATCAGCTTGCACCAAAAACAACCAAAACAGCCATTAAGATAGGAAAGTACTGCGGTTTCTATTATTAAAGCATTAAATCCAGCATGAGGTTCTCCTCAGACCGAACACCAAGACCTGTTACTATTCAAATGAGAAGGTCACAATCCCAATGTGAACATATACTGAACACACATTACAGCTCCCACATGAAAGTTATATTCAGCTGCTCCTACATTTCAAAGCAAATCTCTTTAGAGATGTGAGATCTCATGAATAGAACATTGTTAACAGGGAATATACTTAAATCTGACACCTATAAAAGGAATTTAGCCTGGAGAAGACCCACCCAGTGTCATCATGTCTGATTAATTCAAGGTCCTGTGATCAGCTTTCCAAAAAAAAAAAAAAAAAAAGAAGGTTTACAAAACAGAATAGCCGGTGTTCTGGAAGATAGTGTCCTGCCATCATATAGCGTCCGCCCCGTACTGCGCATGCGCAGTACAGAGCAGACGAAGCGCCTGCGCCGTGAGTGGAGGTGGTAGCCCCACCATCCAAGCGGACATAGGGTTGTCGCTCGCCACGCTTCGGGCTCTTTTATATTCCTACTCCATGTCCACTTGGATGGTGGGGATAGAACCTGGACTTAGGGCACAGGCGCCATTCATCCTTGGCAATTTTTCGGAATCTGTGTTGCCCTGTACTGCGCAGTACACAGCGGACACTATTGGATGGGGGACCTTATATGATAGGACACCAGCTACAGATGGTACCATATTGGGTCTTGCAATCACGGGTTGCAGGAAAGAAAATTGCTCAAATCCCACCAGCAAAACAATCAGTGGGGGTGGGGTGTTGTGGAGAGCCGCCTCGGCCAGGAGAACACCGTAAATATTGTTAACAGCTATAGCTGCTGGCAATCTCATGCAAAATCCAACATGCTGGTGATACCCAAGTAGATTCATCGCTCGACTTGGGTACAATCAGTCCACCCATAGATGGTTCAAATCGCAACGGATCCCTGCTGAACCGGTTGAGATTCAAAACCATCTATGGCCGTCTTAAAGTGATTTTTTTTTTAAACAGAACAAAAACTCAAGCCACACACAAGCTTCTCTGTGCAAATCCACTGCAACAGAGCAGCCTTGATCCTCCTCTTCTCAGGTCCATCCCTCCTGTTGAGTGCCCACACATCAAGCAGCTTGCTATAGAGCAGTGTTTCTCAAATCCAGTCCTCAGGCCCCCCCAACAGGCCATGTTTTCAGGTTTTCCATTATTTTTCACAGGTGATTTGATCAGTTTCACTGCCTTAGCAATTACCACAGCCGTTTCATCTGAGGGAAATCTTGAAAACATGACCTGTTGGGGGGGGGGGCCTGAGGACTGGATTTGAGAAACACTGCTATAGAGGCACCCTACCCGAGTCACAGCTCCCTGTGTCCATTCAGACAGAGCTGTCGTTCAGCCCTGCCCCCTCTCACCACTGACTGAAATCCACGGGAGCCAATGGTGCAGCTGCTGTGTCACAGCCAATGAGGGAGAGTCACGAAGGGACTAGTGGACATGGCTGGATAGAGATGGGGCTCAGGTAAGTATTAGAGCAGGGGTGGGGAACCTTGGCTCTCCAGCTGTTTTGAAACTACAAATCCCATCATGCCTCTGCCTCTAGGTGTCATGCCTGTGATTGTTAGGGTCTTGCAATGTCTCATGGGGCTTGTAGTTTCAAAACAATTGGAGAGCTGAGGTTTCCTACCGCTGTATTAGAGGGTGCTGGAGTGGGGCTGCTACATTTTTTTTTTTTTCTTTTGCAAGAAAAATAATAAAAAATGTAAAATAAAAAAAACAAACCCCAAACACACCTACTATTTTTACAACTCCTTTAAAGGCTGTCCATACACAAGCAAGTTTCCCCAAACACACACTATACGGATGGGAGAATGCCTTTGCATTTTGATAGAGGGGCAATTTTCCCTTTTGTCAGAATACGCCCATTGATCAAGAGATGTTCTGACAATAGGAAGCAAACCCCTTCCTTACCAACATGCCACCCTGTCCAAACAGTGTTGTCCAATGCAGGGAGACCACAGACAATACAGATGGCTAGTCCATTGCTCTCTGCCTGCCATTTACTGGGCACAGCTTCCAGGGATCAGTTCCTCTTCAAAACTGGGCCTACAATGCTGTACAAACACAACCACACTGAGGTTTGCCAGCTTGGGACCTTCCACTGAGGTAGCGTTGGCACTTCCCAAAAACTGTCATTTTTAAATGAACTACTGTAAACTCCAATCTCCCATTTGTGTAATTTCACAATTCTAAACAATCAAAACTGAAAGAATAGTGCAGAAGTCCACAGATTGCATTACTGCAGAGCTTGCCTTAAAAAGCATCGTTGATGTGTACATTTAACATGGGCTGCGCATCCACTTCTTAAAGTGGTTGTAAACCCTTACAAACCACTTGGACCTACAGGTAAGCCTTAATCTAGGCTTACCTGTAGGTCCAAGAAATATCTCCTAAACCTATACGGTTTTGGAGATATTTACCTGAAGCAGCATGCGCCGTAGACAGCAGCGTGCAGGCGCACTGGGTAAGCTGCAGATCGCGGCGATATACCGCGAGTGTTGGCTCCCGTGCGCATTCGCGGGAGTGATGTCATCGCTGCTCCAGCGAATCACAGCGCCGGAGCAGCGAGACCCACCATGAAGATGGACGCTCGGAACTACAGGGGACATCGGTGACTTCGCTGGCTCCTGTGTCAGGTAACACATAATGGGGTAGTATGCGATGCACAGTAGTCCATTATGCTTTACCTTTGCAGGGAATCAAAGAGGAAGTAAACCCATCAGGGTTTACTTCTGCTTTAATACTGTATTGTGTGTATAAATTAGGGAATACTTAAACAGATTGTAATGCCTTGTTATTTTTGTATGAAAACATTAGAAGCCCAGATCCTCCTTGGGTCCTTCCCTCCTGTTGAGTGCCCCCCCCCCCCTCACAGCAAGAAGATTGCTATAGGGTACCCAAGCCACAGCTCTGTGTGTCCAGTTTGGCCTCACCCTCACTCCTGATTAGCTGAGACACAACAGCAGTCGGTTGGCCAATCAGGAGGGAGTCTCAGATGGCCGAGGCACTTGTGCACAATGCTGGATAAAAATGGGGCACAGGTAAGTATTAAGGGGGGCTGCTAGACACAGAAGATCTTAGTGCATATATTACATTAAGAGCCCTGTGATCCGATTACAGTGTGGATTAAAAAAAAAAAAAAAAAGATATACACACATACATATATATATATATATATATATATATATATATATATATATATACACATATACATATATACATACATACACACATACACACATACACACACAGGATCATGCACAATTTTAGTGTGAATGCGATGAGATTTCAGCCACTGCATGTGATCTGCACAGCAATGCGGTGTGAATCACATGCAATGAATGGCAGTACGCACCGGCATTCAGACTCGTCAGGTTTTGCCTGGTAAACTGCAATCCATTACATTTTTGTTCTTGAGTTTAGACACAGACCGAGTACAGGAACTTTGTGGAATGTAAAAAGCTAAACATTGCACATAACCAAACATTATAAAAGAACTAGTAGATTCTGCCCATAGGAGGATGCAGTTTCTTCCCCTGTACTTATAGCTAATCTCTGTTTGAGATAAACTGAAAGAAATGTAACAAGATAAGATTTCTATACACTTCTCACCCAATCTAAAGTTCAAAATGATACTGCAAGAGTAGGGAGGCAGATCAGGCAAGAAATATTTTCTGCTTTTACTTCAACTATTGCGAAAAATAAAAATCTAGCAGCTAAGGCATTGCTTGGAAAAAACAAAATAAAACAAAAACTCCCAAGCGAAACCTGAACACCACATGGCCTCACTTTATCCAAATTATTCTGCAGTCAGGTCCAGAAGCAAGTGTCTATTCAGGAACCCTGGATGAGATCAGGAAGCATGCTTACAATTGTGTAACATTAGATTGTTCTGGCTTGTGTCATTGGTGTCCTGGTATGTAAATAACATCTCATTATAAGATTAGAATAAGGGTGCGTTACAACATGTAAGTAACACCATACAAAAAGCAATGTTCAAGTATACTGATTTAAAAAGCAGAATGCCAGACACACTGGGGATTAAAAACCTCTAGCAGGGTTTTATTGTTGTCCATGTCCACCAATAATAAGAAGTCTGTTCACTTCCTTTTTCAGTGATCACACAGGAAGTGAAGGGATTCTTCCCAAATTGTAACAGAATAAGATCCAGACACTTCCCAATCCTAACCAAGTATACCACTTCAAATAAGTAACAAAAACCCAAGTAAGGCAAGTGCTAATGAAGAATAAGTGGGGCAGCCTAGGCCAATACTGTCTGCAGGCCCAAGAACTATTAAACAATGTAAGGCCTCTTTCAGATGAACGATCCATGCAGGTCCGCCTGTCTGCTTTTTAGGCAGACCTGAACGGATGCTCCATAGACCTATATGGAGCGTCGGATGTCAGCGCTGACATCCAACCCGCTCCGAAAAAAATGTGACAGAAGGAAAAACCTACTTTGCCATCCATCTGCGGATCGGATGACGGACTCTGCGGTCCGTCGTCATCTGATCTCCCATAGGGGAGAGCGGCGCTCTGACAGGTCCGTCCCTGCACACAGTGTACAGAGACGGACCCGTCATCTTCCTGCTCAGCGGGGATCGACTGAGCAATCCCCACTGAGCAAGCGGATGTCCACAGGATGGATCATCACGAATCTGTCCCATGTGAAAGAGCCCTAAAGCAGAAACCTAAAATCCAGGTACAACATGACCTGGGTGCCAAAAGTCATTGTGGTGATCAGGTAGGTACCCATATGCCGTGTGCTTTGTGCTGAACATACAATAAAACACATTACCAAGGTTTTTGCTTGTACAGCTTATAATTTAGACTCTTGCCTGGACATGTTAGTTCAGACACCCCACATATAAATGCGTGTAACAGCCAATAAAAAGCCCTCAAATGTAACTAACAACAGTGTGTGACAATTATGTAAAATAACCCCATTGACCATTAACTATAATAGGAAGCCAAACTGAGAGGCAGGGCCAAGGTTTTTACCACAGCAGCTTGTCGAGTTTTCCATAACAATAGCAACTCAATGTTTTAGGGTTCCTGGGGTACCGTATGTGTTATGTCAATACATTTGCAATTATAGAAAACTTCCTCCCATCTTCATTGGCCATTTAAGCACATAGTGGACATCACCTGCACTGAAAAATAAAAATAAGCCCACACACACACACACACACACACACACACACAGTTCGTATTGGGATTGTTGAACAGCAATAGAGCTAAAATAGCAGTTTCTCCTGGAGAAAAACGCTGCTACAGGCTCTTTCAGGTGGTAAAGTGGATACAAACTTCAGACATGAAAGTGGAGTTCCATCCGTTTTAGTTTATTAAAAGTCAGCAGCTACAAAAAGCATAGCTTCTGCTTAACTGTCCCTGCGGTCACCCGGAGCCTCGCTCCTCTCCTCCATTATATCAACTGTGGGTACCCAGCCATGACAGCTTACGGCTCCACAACCGGGCATGCGAGAATCGTGATGTGCTCCGCTATTGGCCAATCTTCTGGGACCTGTCACGTGTCCCAGACGATCACTGGCAAGGAGGGGCCGTTTGGGGGGGGGGGGGGGGGGGGAGAGGAGTCACCTAGGCGGCCAAGAAGAGGAACAGGAAGCCCCTCTGAAAACAAGGTATCGCCTCCCTCAAAAAAAAAAAAATAAAAAAAAAAAAAATCAATAAAACACACCACGACACGCCAAAATGTGGTATGTCAGGGGGCGAGAAGTGCTTAAAGCAGAAGTTCCACCTTTGGGTGGAACTCCGCTTGAAATACAAGGAATATTCCTCTATAGTGTGTACTTGTCTTAATGCAGAACATTAAGGTGTAATTTCTCTGCTGCCTTTTTCCTCTGCTATCTGAATCACTTGTAACAAGTTTTGGACACTGAGTGAAAAGTGGTGACAGTAAAGGGACCTGCAGCACACAGCCTGTGAGTGACAGCTTCAGCTCCGTTTGTGTGCTGTCTGGGGGGGGGGGGGGGGGGGGTCTCTTACCTTCAACCAGCTCTGACCTCTCCACACTGAGCTCTGCAGAGTAACTTCAGCACTCAGTTATCTTGCAAACCTGGCCTGTTAGTGGGCCCTGAGGATAGGGTTGATGACCACTGCCCTAGACAAAAACAAGCCATTGACCCAGGCAGTGCAGGCACAGCCTGACTGCTTGTTGCTTTTTAGAGGATGGAAAAGCACTCTTTCCCAATCCTCTGCTCCTTCAGCAGATGGCGCTTCCTATGCTCTGGACTGTTCCTCAGCATCAGGGCTATGAGCTATGCATTGGGCTTTATGAGGCAGCCCCACTGCAAGGGAGAACTTTGTTTAAAACTGAACTTTGGTAAAGGAAGTTTAAAAAGATTTAAGGCTGAATAAAATGTATTAAAAAAAAATAAAAAAAATAAAAACCCTTCTCACATCTCTCACCTGAGTGCCCGGCTCAGTTTGTCATAGTTCATCTGGGGTTTACATTTCCGCCGGCCCCACAGCCTGGCCACTTCATCAGGGTCCTTGATGACAAACTCGCCATACTCCCCCTGCTGCCATGCGATGACATGGCGGAACTCTTCTTTTTGCAGCAGCTCCAAGATGAAGTGCCACAGCTGGATCTGACGGGAGCCTGGGCTCGACTCTGCCTTGTATGCCCAGTCAGGGAAGTGATAACCTGAAGATTTTCAAAGAAATCAAATAAATGATAAAAAGAAAAAAAAAAGAAAAAAAAGGCACAGGACAAAATGACTGCAAAAGAAATGGACAGAAACATGGGGAACTAAAAAAACAAAACAAAAAACATTTAAGCAGAACACACAAGGAAAAAATAGAGAAGAGCAGAGATAGATTAGAATTGCCAGCATTAGACGAAAGCACCAACTTACACATAAGTAGAACATGGAGACACTGCCTGTAGACAATGCCCCCCCAGCAACAGAAGACTGAAGAGTGTTAAGTACATACAACTAAATTATACACTGAGGGGTAAGTATGACATTATGGGTGTGCTGTTAAACAAAATCTGGATGAACAAAGCAACAGTTTACATGAACAAAATATAAATAAAAAGTAAACAGCTCTATATGACAAACAGGCTTCACAGGGCCAGCAATGTCATAGGTACTGATCTGACTGCGATTCATAAATATGGACCACAGTAACTTGTGTCTGAAGAATTGCCCTGTGCCGAGCAGCTATATTTACCCTTTTCATTTTCCCACAATGCATTGAAAGAACAAAAAGAATGAACCCAGAGTGCTTGCTATGGATCCAAAAATGGCTTTCCCCGTTATGGTTAAAAGAGATTTCTCAACCTGCCGACACTCGGAGGCGTGCAGTTCTTACAAAATGTGCAAAATCAACTCACTGCAAGATGGATGGGGCTTAGACCCCCCCCCCCCCCCAAGCATATTGTAAAATTTCCAGCTCCCCCACTTTCCATACAGAGAAGGCAAGTGGAATGGCAAAGCCCTCCTCCCCGTGTCACTTTGGAGGTTAGAAGACTGAAGTCATCCTGCACAATAGTGACTTCAACTGGATAGGTTAAAAATTCTAGGCCAGGAGTAGGGAACCTCAGCACTGCACCTGAAGAACTAGAAATCCCATCATGCCTCTGGGAGTCAAGCCTGTGGCTGTCGGTCTTGCAATGCCTCTTTGGATTTGTAGTGTCACCATAGCTGGAGTGCTGAGGTTTCCTATTCCTGTAGGTAAGACGAGGCTAGTAGAACAGGGCTTCTATAGTCTGGTTTAGATTATGAAGCATTTCTACATTCTATCCCTTTATCCAACGTGCCACACCTGTGAGCACCAACCAAAGAAACATTAAAATCATGGAAAATTCATAGCAGCCAATGGACCCAAGCAAGCTCAGCTAAGGTAAGGTAAGGGAGGTGCCAATACACACATGGACTTCCCCAATCTAACAGCTGGAAAAGGCCCGATGTGCAAAGGCACTTTTACCTTTCAAGATTCTCTAAAAAGAGAAAAACAGCCCCTTTAAAGTCCAACCAGTATCATGTGACAGAACTGAATGACTGGATACCTCATTTGTGTAGCTCTGGTAATGACTAATGAAATCACATTTGTGGTCTAAAAAGACAAATGAAAGTGCTATCACCAACACCAGGCAGCACCATCAAAGACATTGCAACAGAGCAAGGAGACAAAAATGTGAATACTGGAAGAGAAAATTTAAACGAAAGCAGAAGAGACAACGTGCAGAAATATCCAGCAAGAAAGCACACCAAAAAAAAATAAAATAAAAAAATAAAAAGCGGTGGAGGAGCACAAGTACACACAGTTGCTGTTAAAGTGAATTAAGCCTACACTAGGCACCAATGCTAAACTAAACACTTCTGAGGTGCTTTCAAAGTCCCGGATCACTAGTGATCTTGTGAAAACAGATTTTGTAAGCTTAGTTTTCTTCAGCTTACCACACCTGCTGCTAGAGTAAAAGGCTACATTCACAACAGCGATTAGGGCTGGTGCAAATTGTAATGGAAGGAACCAGATTCCTGCTGCAGTTCTCAGCCGCCACCAGCCCCATACACCATGTTAGGTCGCCGGAGGCTGTAGGCCTTTGCGGCTATCAGCCAGCGATTACCTGCGGTGCACGGAATCAGGCACAAGTATGCAGCCAATGAAAGTCAAAGAAAAATCTAGATTTTTTATTTTCTCTATACCTGACCAGTCAGAAAGCACTAAAATCACAACAACGCTAAAAAGAGAACTAATCAATAATACTATTCATCATCTTCTCTCATGATAGGTATACTTTACCCTTAAACTAAAGTGACAGTGAAAGCATCTTGTTCTGGGTCTGTGACTCAAAGTATTGAAGCCACAGATGGCCAGGACAAGTCATTCTAAGAAATGTCAGTCTACATATTTCTCAGAAGATTCAATACAAAGAAAAAAACACTGTGCTATCTAAATATTAAAAAAGCAGCTAACACACTAAAATGGATGTTTTAGTTCAAAACAGTGTAGACAGTGCAAAAGTAGCGAAAAAGAACTGTGGGTGTAAATCCGTGACAAAATATATCACATCCACGTATAGACTCACGTGGGTTCCAATGACATATTACATTAGTTTGCAAAAAAAAAAAAAAAATTGTGTTATACCACTTCTATACAAAAGTATATTCATATGTGTCCAAATATGCTTGTACAAAAAAAAATCATCAACGTGAAAAGTCTTTTAAGGAGAGAAATTCAAGTCCCACAAGTGCAATTAAATGTTAGATGAACCATCCAATCCTTAAAGGTATAACATGTGAACACAAATGGATGTAAACAGGTTTTCTCCAATCACATAAGCCAAACTCCCAAGGATGAGCATAATAGAAAGATAAGGCCATATAGCGTAATTCCATATTAAAAAAAAATCAATTTATTAAAAAAAGATAACTCACATTTAAATAGTTTATCAAGCGCTTTCAGGGAAAAAAAAAAAAAAAAAAAAAAAAAAAAAAAAAAAAAAAAAATGGTGGCAGTGGTTTTCACGTTGATTATTTGTTTTTGTACAAGCATATTTGGACACATATGAATATATGTTTGTATAGAAGTGGTATAACACAATTTGTCAACTAATGTAATATATGTCATTGGAAGCACGCGAGTCTATATGTGGATGTGATATTTCATCACGGATTTACGCACACAGTTCTCTTTTTAGCGCTACACTTTTGCACTGTCTACATATTTCTCAGAGTATGGTTGTATGTAAACACCAGAGCTGCACCAATAGTAAGAAAATTGGGGTTAAACATACAAAACAGCTTTAAAAATTCGGACATTTTTGCACAAGGCATCTGCAGCCCCGACCGGCTCTTCAATGGACATAATTGCAGGTTTACAGAGGTCATGATGTCCGCAGGGGGTTCTACATACAGTAAACCACAAACTGCAGGTCATTCAATCTAGTAAATTACAGTATATAAATGAAATACTTACACCTTGGCCTACTCTTTACTACAGGAAAATAAAAGAAACTTACCACCCCCTCCTTTAGATTTTTCCACCATACTGCAACCAGTTTTCATCGTTCCTCTTCCTGCTGACTGTAAACACAAGAAAAAAGGAAAACCTTATAAAACTGACAAAAACAAATAGTTACAAAAGCACATGACATGAGCAAACAGCTTCACTTCACTACTTACACACCATGGAGTCATTTCTCTAGCACAAGGGCAGGCAACCCTTTAAACAGTGTGCCAAAAATGTTTTCAAAGAAATTGAGCATGCCGATTTTATAAAAAAAATAAAAAAATAAAAAAGTCATCTTCACACTCTCAATCACAAAAGGGACTTTTATGAAGTAGATGCTGTAAACTACTTTGTAATGAGAAAGCCTCAGATCAGCCCCAATGCCTGCAACTCCACACGTCAGATCACTGTCCCCCCCACACATCTGCCCCACCACTGAACCCCTCCTGCTCATTCCCCTCCCCCCCCCCCCCCCCCCCATCGCTTTACCCTCTTCTCATCTATGATATGCAGAATGGTGAAAGGAAGCAGAGATGAGACATCTACCTGTCCCTGCACACTCATGCTGCTGATCCACCTCTCGCATTCAGCCCATGTGCTTTGGAGAGGATGTAGGCGCTTGTATGTGATGTATTTGATGTCACATACAAGCATCTGGAATAGATGCCAGATGAGCTCAGGTCAGGGGTATTTTCTGAAAGCAGTGGGCCTGTGTGCAGGATCATAAGTTGGGCCCCCACAGCTAAGAAAAAGTGCGGCGCTCTGCGCCAACGGGGAAAATTGTGTGCGATTTTCATTGTGCTGAATACTGCCTGTGGCTTAAAGAGGAAGTAAACCCTGATGAGTTTACTCTTTCATTCCCTGCAAAGGTAAAGCATAATGGACTACTATGCATCGCATAATAGTCCATTATGCGTCACTTACCTGACACAGGAGCCAGCGAAGTCGCCGCTGTCCCCTGTAGTCCGCCGCATCCATCTTGTTGGGGGGGGGGGTCGCATCATTCGGCGATGACGTCACTCCCGCGCACAGGAGTTGACACGCGCGGCAGCTCCATTCTTGGAAATGCCACGCTCAGTGCACATGCGGGCCGGTGTCTACGGTGCATGCGCCGTAGACAGCGGTGCCCGTTTTCGGGCAAATCTCTCCTAAACCATATAGGTTTAGGAGATATTGCTTGGACCTACAGGTAAGCCTTAATCTAGGCTTACCTGTAGGTCAAAGTGGTTTGTAAGGGTTTACAACCACTTTAAAGGGACACAGAGTGAAGAGGTTCAGAAGTGATGCAAAGGTTCAGGAATAATTTCAACAAAGTTCCCAGAATGCCACAAATTATGTATTATGGTTTTCTCAATCACAGGGAAATCCCTTCTTTCTGAGATTGGTAGTGGCAACCAAGCGAGACATTTTCCTCCAGATAGTGGGCGGGGCTAGCAGGACTGTGATTGGCCTTTGTAGTGGCCAATAACAGTTCTGGAAAAATAGGATTTTTTTTACTTACCGTAAAAGCCATTTCTCGGAGTTCATTGACAGACACAGCCTTATAACGGTAGGGTTATAGCATCTCTATTAGGAGTAGGACTAGGCAGAACAAAGCAAAAGATGAGCACCTGGCCCGGCCCGTGGGCCACCCCTAGTCAGTCTATAACCCCCTCTCTGCTCTAGGCAGTTTAGTAGCAAGCAGTAACAAAAGTATCAAAAGAACTCCATGGAGGGGCAGGTGCTGTGTCCGTCGAAATCAGAGAAATGGATTTTACGGTAAGTAGACAAAAAACCTATTTCCTCACTCTTTCATTGACAGACACAGCCGTATATAACAGCAGGGACGTCCCAAAGCAGTGCCAAACATAAGGGGTGGGAGAACAAAAAATCCCAAGGCTGATACAAGAGCCAACCAGGTAACAGGAACCCAAACTGAACGATACCCCTTTAAGAGAGAAATCACACCCAAAACAAACAAAGCACCCCCTCAACCTGGGTAAGGTGAATGACAAGATAAACGTATGCACCAGGAGACGCTGAAGACCACCCAGGTTCTATATTACCAGCCTGTCACCCAGCCCAGCAGTTGATTGCAGATCACAGGAAAAAAAGAATGAAGCAAAAAGATAAAAAACCAACACCTAAGAACCACAGGTCCTTACTCACGTCAATACCTAGAGCAAGGAGGGGATTATATACCGACTAGGGACAGCCCATGCATGGGCGGGGCCAGGTGCTCGTTTCGCTTTGTTGTTCTGCCTAGTCCTATGCCTAATAGAGGCAATATAACTCTACCGTTATAAGGCGGTCTGCAGCAGAACTGCATCCAAATCTCAAAATATGACGATCACAGCTACAGCAAAGTTAGAAAACCAAGCAAGGTTTTCCCATCTTTTACAATGTGTGGGTGGGGGCACAGTAACCTACCCCTCAGTGCTGGTGCGGTGAACTCTGAAATTGGAATGCATTAGTGTTTCAATGACACTTTCCTGCACTGCTCTGCTGATGGGGAGGGAGTCAAGTGCCCGAAAAAAAAAAAAAGGCTTTGGGTGACAGGGGTTGCCTACCCCCTGCTCTAGCATATCAAAAAAGTAAAATGTGTTGGGTAAAGAAGCACAGCTCCTATGGAAGAAAGGTGGGTACAGGCAATATATTATGGTGGTCTGGTGTATTTCAGCTAAAATAAGATTTTAGAAGCCACTCGGCATCAGAGAAAAATAAATAAATAAAAACAGCAATTGGGCATAAAGCCTGCCTTACACAAGTTGAATTTTGGCCAATTTCTGCTGAATTAACATGAATTGGAGCCATGGGTTACTCGATAAGCACCAGCTGACAAACTTCTATTAGAGGCCACATTCACCCAGGGCAATTAGCTGTGTGCCCCATACAGTGTAGTCTTACAGGTAGGGGGATGCAGAGCTGTTGCATGAATCCCAATAGTCCCATAGATGTCCATTGGGACATATGGCTGCAAGACCAAAGACATGTCCCAGCGGGGTTATAAAAACGTGTGTAAAATCTGTGGCCGCCATGGACCGCTACACATCGGCTTCTAAGTTCAGCATGTTCAATTTAGCACATACATACTTTAAAGACGCTTTTGCATGCTCCAGTTTTAGTAAATTCAACCCCAAATGAACCCAGCATCTGTTCAGGATGCGGCATCAGCACAGAGGTCACACTGGGACATAGCAGCTATATCTTTGCAGCCGCCATCTATGGAACTGTTGGTACAAGGATGCATGCAACACTTGTGCATCTCTGTGCCAGTAGTGCTAATCACCCTGTGAATAGGGCCTAAAAAGAGAAACCAAGTGGAAAATTGCTGGCTGAAAGATGACTGTAGCCAATCAGATGCAGTTACTATCTGGGTATTCATTCAGCCGTGAGTGTCAACTGTTAACTACAACCTTAAAATGCTAGTTCACACTTGTACGATGTCAGACATCGCATGCAAATTGCACTGCACGTCTGTGCAGATCACATGCGATAATTCAGCAAATTCAGCCATCCAGATTGTATGTATTGTAATTTGCATCGCATTCAGACCAAAATCGTGCAGGACCCTTTTTTCCCCCGTACCAGAATTGGAGCGCATGGGTGTTCACACCTATGCGCTCCGATTCCTGTCCGAATTCACAGTTAGCGCTGATGTGCGACCCACTCTGGGTGTGGGGGGGGGATGTCATCAAATTTTTAATCAACACTCTTAACAGTTCACATAGGGCGGTGTGAACTTCCCGCTTGTTTGCATTTACCACTTTGTTTGGGGCCGGGGAGGGGGGGGGGGGGCCTTTGGGTTTAGGTAACCTGGTTTTGACCATTACCGGCTCCCGTTTCCAGTCAGATGCTCTGGACTGATCTGAGCCAGAAGTTCGGCCCTCCTCAGCCTTCTGAGACACATCACAGGTCTCAGAGGACTTTGGAACTATTTACAAGGCGCAGCATGGCTTCATGAACAGGGCGATATCTGCCCCAAAAAAGCGCTGGCTCTTCTATCCAGTTTGCGTTTGGAATAAAAACTTCAATTTAAATGGTGGGGTTTCAAATGTAGAATATACAATGACCGACAGTGACACCTCTTCATCCGTACCATTTAGCACAAATGAAGGAATCAAATACATTTTTCCCAGTCAGCCTGTATAGATAGCATTAGAGATCAAACTTTCCGGCTATTAGCAAGAACTGAAAGAATCGTTGATAAAAAGCTCCAATGTGTAAGACACCACTAATACTTTTTTGGTTGCTTTTAGATCCTCCCAATCAAGTCTGGACAGTATGATCGGTTGGTAATGCAATAAAAATGAGCTTCATCATTCATTTAAAAACAAACTCCAGTCCTTTTGCTCAGCCAGAATCAGGCCTAAAACAACTTATTAGTCGACAACTAATAGATTATGAAATTAATCGATTACTATTTTCATAATCGATTAATCGGCCACTAACATAATGGGGTAAAAAACAAAAACACACACACACACACACACACACACACACACACACACACAAACACACCTAGCCCTTTATAGTGCAAATCGCTACTGTAAATATTACTGTCCCATAGTAAAAAAAAATTAACCACTTTCAGTAGCGATTATTTGCTCTTTTTGTAACAATTTTTGTTTTTATAACCCCATTATGTTACTAAACATCTCAGGCCTGGGTCACACCTCTGTTTTTTGGTGCTTTGTGCAGAAACACTACAGTTCATTTACATGATTTCCTATGGGACATGTTCACATCCATGATTTCTTCAGCTGCTGCGTATTTGCAAAAGACAAGGACTTTTTTTTTTTTTTTAAAGCAAAATTGTGCCATTTTGTTTTTTTGGGTTCAATATACTTCAATGGAGAAGCTGCAGAAAAGCATGTAATAACACAATTTGTGTTTTTTTTTTATCTGCCCAACAAAAAATTAGCCAAAAAAAAAAAAATGTAAAAATGCAAATCGCAGCAAAAATTACTTTTCCCTAAAGGTTATTAACCGATTAATCGAATCAATAATCGGCCAACTAATCGATTATGAAAATAATCGTTAGTTGCAGCCCTAGCCAGAATCATCTTCCCATAGCATCATAGCCTGACTTTGTTTACTGCCACTGTCTTTACATCTTACACCCATGTTGTCTTCATAATACTTCCACTTTAAAACTAAAATAAAAAAGCAAACTATTGAAGTCTAGAAACAAACAATCGAGTGTCACAAGCAAAAAACACACGAGTTCTGCATTCGAGCCCCCACTACACAGGTGAGAAAATCAACCCAAGAGATCTGTGGGTGACCCTTTTGTCTCACAAACAAAGGAAATGGCTTACGCGTTTCCTTCCTTGTGGTTGTAGCTGCAAAAAGCATTGTGTCGTCCACCCTCACATTCTCTCCACCACCCCCCCTTTTCAGCTTGTGGTGACAAACAGGTTACCTATCAAGCCATGACCTCACAGCAGCTCTAGAAAATGTTTTCTCACAGAAGGAACCATCAGCAAGAGTTTATTGCCAGGATTCAAGTCTCACCAAGAACATCTACAGGAAGTTACACATTCGATTTATCTGCACAGGCACACACAGAGCAAGCATCTCCAGCTGTCTGCTCGAATCCTGGCATTTTTCATTAGTGTCGGTTTTCTCAAAACTCAGGGTGCTCTATAATGCGGACATGAAGGCTCAGGCCCACCAGTCCCATAACAATGTCCTATGGCCATGGAGTTTGGCCAGAGCACTAGAAGGCAAAATAGAAAGCCAGAGGAGTCAGGAGGAGGAGTGCCAGAACTCCTGTACGACCAATGAATGGCATTTTAATAGGAGCACCCAAGGAGGAACATGGGAAGCTCAGGAGATAGTTAATGGTGATGGCCTTAGTCAAGTCTGCTTTAAGGTGACCCAGTTAAGTTATATATGAAACTACAGGCTGCCAGGATAGAAGGGACTTAATATCTGTCCTGCACCCCCAAACTTCAATGTATTTACAAAGATTATGATGGCTGAAGATTCTTCAGAATCTGACACTTCTAGAAGGGTCGTATACCCGAATCCCCATCATGCTTGGTGGTTCCCTATGCCGGTGTTCTGCCAAAAACAGTCCGACCATCGGATAGCGTCCGCCCCGTACGACGCAGTCGCAGCTCTTGCACAGTACAGAGGACAGGGAGACTCCGACGATGAACGGCGCCTGCGCACTGAGTCCAGGTGCAAGCCACCCCATCCAAGTAGACATACGGTAGCGCTTAGTAATAGGGCCCCTCACGGGCTCGCTTCGCTGGCCACTCTTTGAGCACGGCCACGCTTTGCTCGGGAATTTTTTATTCGATGTCCACATGGATGGCGAGGCTTGAATGTGGACTCAGGCGCCGTTCCTCTGAGACTTTCGGCGTCTCCTTGTCTTCCGTACTGCGCAAGCTCAGTACAGGGCGGACACTATTCGACACACCGGCCCCCATATCACACTACTGAGATTTGCATTGACATAGCGGAGGAAGGAAAGAATACCACGTCGAGGGGGCCCTGACATTAGACAGTGTTGGACGCTGCAGAATTTTCAGTAAGCAGCATCTTGTAAAAGCAAAAAGATTGGCAGAGGGACAGGTAAGGTAAAGTGGTCGTAAACCCTTACTCAGTGAAGAGACTATCCTCAGGTGATAAACTGATGAAAAAGCCCCCTACTTAAGTTGCACCTGTTTATCTGCAGTCTTCCCTTCATTTGTTCAAAGTGCTGAATTTACAAGCTTGCCAGAGGGGAAAAAAAAAATAAAAAAATAAAAAAGGGGGGGGGGGGGGGCTGGCAGCTGAAGTTACTCTGCATAGTTCAGTGAGGAGAGCACTGAGAGCTGACACACACACACACACACACACACACCCAAAAAGGAGCAGGGCTGAGGCTGTATTTGCTGGAGATTTCTTGCCAGAAAAGATTAACGCCGATAGAAGAATGAAGCAGCAGACAGAAATGACACTTGGCACTCAATTGAGTCAAGAACACACTAGAGAGATATGCTTTGTTCATATGTCATGTCTGGAGGTTTACAACCACATGCCGGCCACCTGCCGTTTTATGGTGGCAGAATGGCTCTTCTGCGCAAACCAGTGTACGGCAGACACTGAGGGGGGGGGGGGGCACGTCCCCGGCAGCCGCTATTGCTCCTGACAGAGCAGGAACGGGTGTGTGTGTAAACTCACACAAACGTTCTGTCAGGGGAGAGGAGAGATCTGTGTTCCTAGTATATAGGAACACTGATCGATCTCCTCCCCCAGTCAGTCCTATCCCCCCACAGTTAGAACACCTTTAACCTCTTGATCGGCCCCTAGAGTTAACCCTTTCCCTACCAGTGACATTTTTACAGCAATCAGTGGCTATTTATAGCACTGATCACTGTATAAATGTCAATGGGGGAGAAGAAAAAAAAAAAAAAAAAAAAAAAAACAACAACAAACCCACGCAGGTAACTGCCATAAATAGTAAAAAACTAAAATGTCATAAATAACCTATTTTGTAGGCGCTATAATCAATATAGGCTTATTGCGATTTACCAAAAATATGTAGAATAAAAACCGCAGGTGATAAACTACCACCAAAAGAAAGCTCCCATATTGCGACGCTGTCAAAGCACTTTTAAGCCACTCCCCATTCATTCCAATGGGCAGGGGCATTTCGGGAACGCTGAATCAGGCCTAAGCATGCACTGAAAAGCACCCTGCGGTATAATGCACCACTACGTTTTGAAAAACCAGGAAGAATTTATATGGTGTTGAGAACCTACTAAATTATTGCACCACGCAATTCAACTTCACTGGTAATTGAGCCCATTACAAAAAGAGCGATCTGCTCACATGCCAGCCACTAGACACCTGCCATTGTTCTAGGTTTGGTGGGTGAGCAGCCTGTATCACTTTCAAGCATGGTGGATAAAAAGCAATGACTTTTTTTTAAAAGGAGAAGGATTTTTGATTTAAAAATCAGATTTTTCAAATTTTACAAAAATGCTTTTGGAGTAAAATTCTAACAAAAGCTAGTTTTCTATTTAACCACTTTCAGACCGGACCATTTTGCTGACTTAAGACCAGACCACTTTTTGCGATTAGGCACAGCGACGCTTTAATTGACAATTGCGCGGTCGTGCCACGTTTCTCACAAACAAAGTTGACGTCCTTTTTACCCCCACAAATAAAGCTCTCTGTTGGTGGCATTTGATCACCCCTGCGGTTTTTTTTTTTGTGCAAAAAATAGTCAATTTTGAAAGAAAAAAAAAAGAAAAACATTTTTTACTATAATAATATCCCCCAAAAATATATTATTTAAAATAAAAATCTCAGTTTAGGCCGCTAGGTATTCTTCTACATATTTTTTTTGGGGGGGGGGGGGGGGCCATAAAACTAACCCTTATTTTGTAGACACTAACTTTTGTGCAAAACAAACGCTTATTGCGATTTTTTTTTTTTACCAAAAATATGTAGAATACATATTGGTCTAAACTGAGGAAAAAAAAATTAGTTTTTATATATTCGTTGGGGGTATTTATTATAGAGCTCCCTGATGCTGAATTGCGAAACGCGTAGAAGCTGTGGGAGACTTACTGTCCTTGAAGATCAACTGGGAACAGGTTGGCTTAGTGAAGGGAGGAGTTTACCACCTGCGGAACATCTCGGGCACACCTGATCCCATGCTGTTTTTCTATATAGCTGGATAAGCTTGGTGTCGGCTATGAGACACACCAAAATGTGAGTGCAATAGGTTTTTATTGATTTCCTAATTAAAGGTGAAACCGTTTTACACTATATTGGTTCCATTTGATTTTGTATGAACATACGGATATTGAGGAATTGCTAACGGGAGGAGTACACTGAGGATTGGTTATCTGTTGAATGAACCGAAGGCTTACTGCGTGATGACGTCTGGTGAGTGGCCATTCTACTAGGTGGTGGCGACACGATCTGGGTTTGCTTTTTTGGTGAGATACTTGAGGATTACCCATTAGAAGAATCGGTCTCGGCTGCCGACATCGTTGGACCCCGGGACAAGTGAGTGTCCATTTATTAAAAAAAGTCAGCAGCTGAAGTATTTATAGCTGCTGGCTTTTAATTTTAATTTTTTTTTTGTAGGTGGAATCACTTTAACCCCTCTGTGCAGTTGGTTTTGCACAGAACGGACCCGATCCTCCTTTTCTGGGGTCCCTCAGCAGCACTAGTAGCTCCTCCTCTTTGAGTTCCCCACTCTTCTTCAGTACACCCGTGTGGGCGCGCTCCCATGTCCTGCTGCTGCGTCTATTGACACAATTAGAGCAGGTGTGCTCGTCTCTGGGGCGAGAAAGTACAGGTTCAGGCAAGTAAAAAGCGTGAGGTCTGTAACATGACAGAAGGTTTTTCACCTTAATGGATAGGATGCATTAAAGCGGAGCTCCACCCTAAAGTGGACCTTCCGCTCATTGGAACCCTCCCCCCCTCCGGCGCCACAATTGGCACCTTTCAGGGGGGAGGGGGGTGCAGATACCTGTACAGTACAGGTATCTGCACCCACTTCCGGGATAGCTCTCTGCGGAAAGGGGCGTAGATTACGCCCCTTTCCGAAAGTGCCCCGCTGCCTGCTGGGAAACACACAGATCCCAGATCCCTTATTGCGCATCGTGACTCGTGCATGCGCAGTAGGGAACCGGGAAATGAAGCCAAAAGGCTCCACTTCCTGATTCCCATACCCAAGATAGTGGCGGCAGCACCCGAGAGATCGGCTTCGGGTGCCGACATCGTGGGCGCGCTGGACAGGTAAGTGTCACTATTTTAAAAGTCAGCAGCTGCAGTATTTGTAGCTGCTGGCTTTTAAAACAAAAACAAAAAAACGGACTCCCGCTTTAAGGTGTAAAAACATAAGGGTTTACCACCCTTCAATAAGTGTACAAACCCCCCCCCCCCCACATTTAGATTTTTTGTACCGAAGCCTGCAGAGCATGTAAAGCTATGCTCCACACATAAACATCACGGGATCCCTGGACAGGCAAGTGTCCTAATAAACTTCAGCAGCTACAGTATTAGTAGTGGACTTACATTTTTGGTGTAAGGGCAGGAGCTCCACATTAGGCTGATCATAGATGGTTCAAATCAGCAAGGACTGACCAAGATTCCATCCATCTATGGGCATCGATCAACTTAGGTACAACCAGCATGTCCGATTTTCAGCAAGCGATTATTGCCAGCAGCTCTAGCAATAATCACGGTGTTCAGGTGCAGGAGCACCCCCCTCCTGCTGCTGGTAGAATGCAATAGCTTTGCAGGAGGCATCTCCATCCCCCCCAATCAACCACTGGAACCCATGGTTGCAGGAAAAAAAAAAATACAAGTAAAAAAAAAAAAAAACACCCCATCAATGGCCTGCCTTACAAACTGACCGTTGGTGGGGGGGAACTTCTGTTTTGGGGATGGAGGAAGTAAATGGACTAAAGGTGCGGTGACACTTGTGCTCCATAATGGTCTACAAGTTCCTCTGCTGCGGTGGCATTAGTATCCTCAGAGATTCCTGTAAATGTATAATGCGAGGATGGAGTCATGCACAGTTAAAGTGGTTGTAAACCCTTACAAACCACTTTGACTTTGACAAGCCTAGATTAAGGCTTACCTGTAGGTCCAAGCAATATCTCCTAAACCTATATGGTTTAGGAGATATTTGCCCGAAAACGGGCACCGCTGTCTACGGCGCATGCGCCGTAGACAGCGGCACGCAGGCGCACTGAACGCGGCAGTTCTAAGAATGGAGCTGCCGCATTTGTCGACTCCCATGCGCATGCGCAGGAGTGACGTCATCGCGGCTTCGCCGAATGACAGCGGCAGAGCTGCGAGACGCCACTAGCAAGATGGATGCTCCGGACTACAGGGGACAGCTGCGACTTCGCTGGCTCCTGTGTCAGGTAAGTGACACATAATGGGCTACTATGCGATGCATAGTAGTCCATTATGCTTTACCTTTGCAGGGAAAAAAAAAAAGAGGAAGTAAACTCATCAGGGTTTACTTCCTCTTTAAGTTAAATTGCAGGAAAAAGCACCCTATTAGGTACATTTTTTACTCTGTAGGCTGTTTTTATTTTGAACATGTGACCAGCAGCAGAGGACTAGAAGCTCCTCCTACTTATGTTATGTTTCCCTGCAGACATGTTGGGAAAGATCTGGGTCATGTGAAAGCTGTATATTGATAAAAAAAAAAAAAAAAAATAAAAAAAAAAAAATAAAAAAAAAGGTACTTTGATTTTTTTTCTTTTTTTTATTAAAATAATTACAGTGCCACCATTCACGCACAAAAATAAAATAAAAAGGGGGGGGGGGGGAAGAGAATGAAAATGAAACAGTGTGTGTTTTAGATCACTTTAATCAGATTAAATATTAGTTTAAAAATCTGATGTGGCTTGGCTGTTTGGCCAGAGTACTGAACTGCTCTGACTAATTCAGCTACACGCGTCTCAAAACGGAAACCTTTTATTCCAATCTAATGTGAATCCAAGAGGAAACAAAAAGGACATCAGCCTGCTAGTCAGACAGTCCACAGAGGTGATCTGACTGTACAGCTCATAAAAGAACACTGAATTTTTGCAACCAAACCACCCCCCCTCCCCCCGGAACAAAAACAAACAAAAAAAAAAAAAAATAAAAAAAAAAACTTAAGGGGTTATACATTTTTTTAGTTAAAAAAAACCCACACATGTCAAACTTAAAGAGGGGTTCCATAAAATATACTATATATTTTTTTTTCTTCATTCTTTCATTTTTTTCTTCATTTATTTATTTTAGGGTAGACCACCACTTTAACTCTTTTTCATAGAGTGGCCCCGAGTCTCCTCTTCTGGGGTCCCTCAGCAGCACTCCTGGCTCCTCTTCTCGAGTGCCTCCACGGAGAGCCGCATTCCATGGAGGGGGGGGGGCACGCTCCAGAGTCCTGCTGCATCCATTGACAGTAGGACTTGGCCCACCAGCTCCTGTTTCACTGGGTTTGATTGACAGCAGCGGGAACCAATGGCTCCTGCCGCTATCAAGCTACCCAAGAAAGCAGCTGGAGATGCTGTGCTCATCCCCACTGCTGGAACGGATTAAGTAAAAAAGGGGGGCTGCTGCACTACAGAAGGCTTACGACCCATTTAAACCATAAATAAAATAAGCTCATCTAAATGATTAGGGGTTTTTTTTGTTATAGTTATTCCTGTCATCCAGGGGACAGAGTGTTTGTAGCATGCTTTCCCATTTTCCTAGGTGGTCCAGATCCTGAGCTAGCATGGTCAATGCCGCACCTTCTTCCACCATAGCTGTCCAGCCATGCTGCTCAGAAGGGGTATTAAAGCCTTATGCCAACAGCCATGTAAAGGAAAGAAGTCTATACCTACCTAATTCAAGGGTGCACTGGTCCAGTCACATGATCGGCACCCAATGCTGGCTTCAGGGCAGAGAAGGGACAGCAGACATTGGATACCCCGTTGTAAGCCTAGGGTGACGTTGCTACCAAGGCTCCGCAGTCGCTGTCCGTGCTCTCCTATTCTGGTTCTCCACTGTTGGTCAGTCCTGACCACTGCAGACTGAGAATATCCCACGAACGCTGCAGTTTTGGAGTTGTAATGACCCAGTTGTCTCCTCATTACAATTTGGCCCTTGTTAGAAATTGCTCAAATCCTTAGAGCCGGTTCACACGACTTCCAGCGCAACTTTTGGAGGCAACTTGGACATGACTTGAGTATGAATAACAGCACAACTTGAACACGACTAAGTCGCCCCAGGCCAGGTGACTTTGGCCAATCCGAGAATAATCAGCTCTCGAGGGGGGACTCCACGCCAAATTTTAAATAAAAAAAACGGCATGGGTTCCCCCTCCGAGAGCATACCAGGCCCTTAGGACTGGTATGGATTTTAAGGGGAACCCCCTAGGCAAAAAAAAAAAAAAAAAAAACGGCATGAGGGTCCCCCAAAATCCATACCTGACCCTTATCCGAGCACACAGCCCGGCCAGTCAGGAAGAGGGGTGGGACAAACGAGCACCCCCCTCCTGAACCATACTAGGCTGCATGCCCTCAACATGGGGGGTGGGTCCTTTGGGGAAGGGGGCGCCCTGCAGCCCCCCTCCCACCCCAAAGCACCTTGTCCCCATGTTGATGAGGACAAGGGCCTCTGCCCGGCCGTTGGTTGTCAGGGTCCACAGGCGGGGGGGGGGGGGGGGCTTATCAGAATCCGGGAGCCCCCTTTAATAAGGGGGCCCCCAGTTTGCAACCCCCCCACCCTATGTGAATGATTATGGGGTACATCGTACCCCGACCCAGTCACCTGGGGGGGGGGGGAACTACACAGGTTTTTAAAGTAATTTATTAGGCAGCTCTGATGGTCTTCCGACTTCGGTGGTCTCTACCGACTCCTTCGTGATCTCCAGCCTCTTCTGCTGGGCTTCTCCACTATCTTCTTCCAGCATTGGCCCCACCCTTATGACGTCAAGTCCCGGAAGAAGGTTGGGACTGTGACATCATAAGGGGCCGGGCCACTGTGACATCACCAGGTGACCACACTCCATGCCTATACAAGTTGCTGCACACGTCTCACAAGCCATTAAAGCGGGAGAGAGCGTCGTGTCAACATCGGGAGAAGAGGGAAGAAGGACAGAGAAGACCAGGCCACTGCTAGTAAGAGAGCTGAAAGAAGATAGCGGAAGAGCCCGGCAGAAGAACCGCAGAGAGCGAAGGAGTCGGAAGACCACCGAAGCTGCCTAATGATAAAATAATTTAATTAAGTAATTTAAATAAATTACTTTAAAAACCCGTGTAGTGTTTTTATTGACTCGCCCCCCCCCCCCCCGGTGAATGGGTAGGGGTTACGATGTACCTCATACTCACTCACATAGGGTGGGGGGCCAGGATCTGTGACCCCCTTATTAAAGGGGGCTCCCGTATTCCGATCAGCCCCCCGCGGACCCGACAACCAACGGCCAGGGTTGTCGGGAAGAGGCCCTTGTCCTCATCAACATGGGGACAAGGTACTTTAGGGTGGGGGGGGGGGCCGCAGGGCGCCCCCCCTTCCCAAAAGCACCCACCCCCCCATGTTGAGAGCATGTGGCCTGATAGAGTTCAGGGGGGGCGGCGCTCGCTCGTTGACACCCCCTTTCCTGACCGGCCGGGCTACATGCTCAGATAAAGGGTCTGGTATGGATTTTGGGGGAACCCCCAACACGACTTTTTTCTAGGATACTGGAAACCAGTGTTTAGCAGCAGCAAGTTTAGAAGCTTCTAGAAGCAGTCAGCTTTTTTTCTGCTGGCTCCCAAAAATAGCATTTTTTTTCTGCTGGCTCCCAAAAATAGCATTTTTTTTCTGCTCGCAGAAACCGAAGCTTAAAAATGACTCAACTAAAATAGTGTTGATGGAACATAGGATAGCACCATTTGCTTCAAGAAGGGGGGGGGGGGGAGATGCTCAAAAGTTGTTGCTAGGAGCGTTTCAGCTAGTGTGCATTGGAGCTTTAGCTACAGATGATCAGTTACCGAGGTTTGTTATTTGAAGCTATGTAAGCCACAAACAGGAAATAACTGACCTTTTAAAGACAATGACAAAAATGATCAAATGTGAAGAACAGAAAATGGTTTAGTGCCAGCATCCCTCAATCACAGCTCACATCCTCTTCTTGTGATTGTGCCTTCTATTGTAATGCCGCACAAATTCCAGAAGCCAGGTGGTCAAAGCACAAGGAGAAAAAAAAAATATAAAAAAAAAAAAAAAATTACTAAAATGACACTCAAGTAGCACTCTACCAGAACACAATGTTTTGGCTAGAGACAGGTACAAACCCAGCTTTTTATTGATGTGTTCCTGCTGAGAGATTACATGAACAGAAGGAATGGGAATGCCCCCAGGGGCATCCCTCCACAACTACCTGCAAACATTTTTTTCTGTTGCAGCTGGGAGAAAAAAAAAAAAAAAAAAAAAAAGAAGGGGGGGGGGGGGGGGGTGGCAGGAGTTCTCTTTTAAAGGAAAAGAGTTTGATAACAGAATGCAATCTGGTTAAAAGAAATCCCAGGTCTATGCATGCTTATTGTGATTTTTTTTTTTAATGGCAAAATAAGTAGAATACATGTTGGCCTAAACCAACGGAAGAAATTTGTTTTACTTTTTTGGGGATATTATAGCAAAAAATATTGTTTTCTTCAAAAAAAAATTGTCTTTGTTAATAGCGCAAAACTGCAGGTGTGATCAAATACCACCAAAAGAAAAGCTCTATTTGTTGGGAAAAAAATAAAAATAAAAACAGACATCAGTTTTGTTTGGGTACAGTGTCGCGCAACTGTCAGTTAACCTCCCTGGCGGTATGATTCAGTCTGGAATTGGGTGCTGAAAGTGGTACAATTATTTTGCACGGAAATCTGGCTTTTATTTTGTAGTCCTGTAATTCTTAGGAATAACGATCTTAAAACCAGAGTCTAGTAGACATCCCGGGTATGATAAAGTTTATAATATAAGAATAATAAAAATGATTCAATAATGTAATAAAATCCTAAAACACTGAAAAATTTACACTTTTTGGTTGCTATGGACAATCTCCAAATTCCAGGCAGTAAAAAACAGTATTTATAATATAAAAGTGCATGCAGGGCACTGCACAGACCACTAGGGACAAAGGGGGTGTGTATTTTTTAATACAGCACTGTAATCTGTAAGATTACAGTGCTGTGCGTTTTTACTTTTTTGAATTTGCCGCGTTCTCCGCTCCCGTGCGCCGTAACGCCGCAGGGAACGGAGCTCGGCGGCATTCGGCACTGTGAATCGAGCGCAGGACGGCTCGATCGCACAGCGCGGAGGACATCGCTGGATCCAGGGGACAAGGTGAGTAACTCTCACTGTGTCCTCCCCTGCATCGAGGGAAGCCATCCCGAGTCTGGCTCGGGGTTACCGCTCCTGTCAGTATATTCCTACCCCGAGCCAGACTCGAGATTACCGCTAAGGGGGTTAAAGTAACAGTGCCATATCGCAAAAAATGGCTTGGTCGTTAAGGGGGTAAATCCTTCTGGTCCTTAAGTGGCTGTAGAGGCAGAGTTTTTTTTTTTTTAATCTTAATGCATGAAGATAAAAAGCACTGTGTGAGGCAGCCCCCCTAATACTTACCTGAGCTCCATCTCAATCCAGGGATGTTGCATGACTGACTCAGCTGTCCGGGGCACTCTTCTCATTGGCTTGGACAGCAGCAAAATGCCAGGAAGAAGAAGACCACAGCTCCATGGCCGAATGGACACAATGGACCGAGCGATAGAACATCGCTGATGGCTCTATTCTCACAGTTCCCCAAGCAGAGAGCTGCCGACTGTCAATCAGCAGCTCTTCGCTCCTTTTCACAGGAGGGCTGAGCTGTGGAGGGGCGGGGAGCGTCTGTCTCAGGCTCTCAGACTCGCTGAAAGGCTAAGATGGGTGTCAGTCCAGGAAGCTGGCGGAACCAGACTGCCATTGTCGGGATGACGCGGTGCCTGGACTGATTTTGATGTTGTCAGCAGAGCACACTTCAGTCCGCTCTGCTGAAAACAGGTCATGGGATGGCAAAACTAACTGCACTCCTGTGACCCATAGGAGAAGCCCAGCCAAAAAGGAGCTTTGGATGGAATTCTTTACCTGTCCAGTAGATATACTGTAACAAAACACTTCAAGTAGCATTAACAGACCAATTCAGGAGCAAATTAAAAATTGTCAGTGTTTACATAATAAAAAAAATAAAAAAAACTACACAATATTATGTAAACGGCATGCAAGTTTTATAAAACGATAACTAAAGTAATTTTGGGCATTATTGACAACATAAGCCACTCAAACAAATGAAGTTTTCAATGCAGATTTAACACACCCAAGGCAATGATAAAAAAAGGGTGAAAAGCAAGGACAGAACAGATAACACATTAATGTCCGTTTAAATCCTAGAACTTTTCAGACCGATTATGAAAGCCTTAGCTGTAAAGACTTGTAATGTCAAACAGCTGTGAAAGTAACATCTCCTTATCAGAGGCATGCAACAAGGAAGAGAAGAACCATAAAATCATGTAATCAGTCAGGCAAAACATGAAACTCGCTGGAGGAAATTGGCAACTGAAACAAAACAAAACACATACCCTCCGCATACAGTGCTGCGTCTCCTTTACCAGGACTGTAAATCTTAGAGAAAGCAGCAACACTCCTTTATATTACAGACACACAACAAAACTACTGTCTGTAGCCTTTAAAAATGTTAATGAAACAAAGTACCTTTCCTATGCCACAGACAATGCGTCTGACCAGCTCAGTCCCCCATTTTCAGTAAATGAGGAGTATATAGACTCTCCCTTACATTTCCCAAATCAATAGACTGGGAAATAAAAAAACACAACAACATGTGGCTACAATTGCCTACAAGTAAAAACCACACCATACAAAACGACACACACACTAAAGCGATATTAAAAAAACTCTTCTTACCGAGTACATTCTCTATATTTTGCCTCAGTAACCAACTGCAGATTCATAACATTTTGATGTTGTGTTCTCCTAGAAGTTGCTTGAGATGTGGCTAAATAAAATCTGATTTGGTGGTGCTGGCGTAGTTCCAGGGTCAATGATCTTTTTTAGCCGCCTGTAAGGCTCCGGTCATGCCACTTGCTTGGGACTTTTGTGATTTAACATTGCAGTCTATGGCACTCAAGTAACACCAAAGTCACGCCACAAGTGCAGGAAACTGTCACAGCAACTTGACCCCTTTTTTGTTAGCCTCAGTGACTGTCCCAGGCTGTATAACAAGTCACAGCAGTGTGAACCAGGGCTAAAGGTTACACTCTAACTGCCACTCTAAGATCTTAAAAATATTCAGAGGGTTCCTCTAGGGCAGTGATGGTGAACCTTGGCACTCCAGATGTTTTAGAACTACATTTCCCATGATGCTCAACTACACTGCAGAGATCATGAGCATCATGGGAAATGTAGTTCCAAAACATCTGGGGTGCCAAGGCTCGCCATCACTGCTCTAGGGCAGTGGTTCTCAACTCCTGTCCTCAGGACCCACTATAACTGAAGTGCATCACTGATATACATTTGCTGCTCAGTGATTGCAGTATTCTAGTCTGCATCTCTAAGTAATACTAAAAATCTGGCCTGTTAGTGGGTCCTGAGGACAGGAGTTGAGAACCACTGCTCTAGGTTTAAAAAGTTTAGAAATGCTTATGCAGGTTTGAAGATCTACCAAACATTCGCAATGCCAGTTCCACAGCGGATGCAGAAAAACAAAAAGGTCACAGAATAATACTGAAGATTAATGCAGGAACCATACTGAATTTCCATATAGTATCTCATATGATGGAACAAGAAAATTATGAAAAATCAAAAATGAAATATTCAAAAGTATGGACTTTCCAACATACAATGCGCAACAAGTCCCACCAAGCATTACTGGCGCTTGTGTATATGTCACCATTCAGTGGTATTTGATCAGCCATGGCAGGTACATGAACAGACGTACCGATAAATATCGGGTATGTTGGGAGATGTCATTTACCACAAAGTGCCAGAGTATTATCGGAGATGATTCAGTGGTGTGTCCCGAGCTTCCAGCTCTATGAGCATCGCCTGTTCCATCTGCTGTAGAGTTGGCATAATGGAACTTTTAGTTCGGAATATATTTATAAATAGAGCTGCAGCACACTCATAAACAGACATTACAATCCGCATCAGCATCCTATTCCAAAAACATGTCAGCAAAATCCTGTTTGCTCAGGCACGCCATAACACAAAGAACATCAAAAGATGCCCAGAGCTCAAATCCCCCACTAAACACATCGCAAGGATAACAGGGCATTGTGGGTCTTCTGAAAAAAAAAAAAATCAAAAGCAGTCTACTTTCATACATAGACTGAGTATAAGCATCCTCTTCATGCACACACCTTGCAGGGACTTGCAGCCCCCATAGGTGTGCAGAATGTAAAACATTTACTTCCACAGACATGTAGAAGCCCCCCTTATTCTATCCCAGGGGGAAGACATTCTGGAATTCAGGAGCCAAACAATAACCTTTCCATTACTGTGCTTTGCACCAAACTCTGCTGGACAGTTCAGGTGCAATACTTTGTATGTTTCAATGCAAAACACAATAAAAAGAAATTAAAAGGGCATTTGAGGTTCACAAATTGTCAGTGGAGCTTAAAAAAAATCCTGGCATTTTTTTTTTTTAAGGCCTGTCTGCTGAGGTCTGTCCAGTCCTGATCAATGTTATGCTAAATAAATTCCAGCTTTCCTCACTCTGCAAAGAGCCTGTCATCACCACAGGGTCTTCAATACAGCAGGAGATTTAGAAGGGAGTATCACAGAGGGCCCCCTGCTCCATTTCTATCACACACACACACAGGGAACACCAAACCCCAGTTGGTTAAATGGAAGATGAACGTTATGGGCTGCCCAACTCCTCAATATGCATGGTGACAACACAGAAGGGCCCACATAACCTCTAGTATTGAATTGCAGCTGTTGTGCTCACTTAGGGCTCATTCAGATAAGTTATTATTCCGGTCCTCCTTACAGAGCCGCCAGCACGTGCATCCACCTCAGAGATGTGTGCAAGCGGCCCATAGTACTGATACCCAATCCTTTGACATGCAGGCAAGAGGTGGTGAATGGATCAGGGCCCCTGCATTCGGGTGAGCATGGTAATCTTTGTGCATCCACTTCTATTGGCTGCCTGCAGTTCTGAGGTGGCCACACGCATCCGCACAGAGGACAGGCTTGTTCGCCCATCTGAGGGAGACATCACATGTAAACTGTTAGCGCTACATTACATAATAATTGTACTTCTGAAACCTATAAACAAGCAGCCTGAATGAGATAAATACAGCTCCCTGTCGTGCCTGACTCCCATCTGACAGTTCTGTCACTCTAGGTATCATTTACACTGAGATCACCCCTCTGAAGAGCAACAAATCACTTCTCAGAGGGTGGCTGATACAGCTAGGTGGTGACACTGGATATCAGATCCTCATCTGTTTTAACCCCATAAAGACCACGTCAGTGATTGCATGCAGTTGCAGCATGGTGTCATTTACTAAACCACTTACCGACCCGCCGCAGTTATACTGCAGCGGGTTGGCTCGGCTGTACAAATCGCTGTAGGTGTACTCTACCACTGAATAGTATTAGAACACATTTTCATGAAAGCGCATCCAAGACCCAGCATGACGCATCTTTAGTGCGCTCTCATTAGACGCTCAGTCAAAACCGTTTTATTATTATTATTCTTCAGGATTTATATAGCGTCAGTTTGCTCTGAGCTCAAGATGAAGGCAGACAGTACAGTTTGGTAGGAGAGGACCAATGAGAGCGCACCTAAAAACAAGTGTGAAGATCACAAAAAAACAAAACAAAAACAGCATGCATAGGTGAACCCGGCCTATGAGGGGCGCTATAGTCATAGCTCAGCTGTCTATGTTACCCTCACTGGACCCCCCCCCCCCCAGTATAAAGCTGACTGCAACCAGCATTCCCCCCCCCCCCCCCCCCCCCACACTGTCACACCACAAAACAGTTTCCTCCAATAGCAATTAAGCACTTCACTCCAGAGTCCAGATGTTTACACAGGTGAGAGTCCCAGGCCCCCTGTGGGCGGAGACTTTGCATGGGGTAAGAGAGGAGCAATCCTTCATAGGGCCCAGGGTGAGAGCGATCAACCGGGTCAAACCATATACACCGCAATGTGGGGAGGCTGCCTCCACTGAGCCCTGGTATGGGCCACAGATCCCCAGTGCTAGGCTGCTCCGGGCCGGAGGGGTGCTGAGGCCCGCTGGAGAGTGAGGCCTGTCCGCTCCAGCCTGTGGAGGGAATGTACATCGCACGGTGTACACACAGGGGACCTACCAGTGGCAGCCGCTCCGCTCCGCTCACAGCTTCTCCGCTTCTTCTCCTCCTTCCTCGGCCGCCTCCAGTCTCCTCATACGAGTGAGCAGGAAGTACCAGCCGCCTTATTAATCCCACTTCCGGTTGACGCTTCCGCCCCTCCCTCCGCGGGCGGACGTAGCATTGAAAACGCAAAATCACCCGCAGGCCCCGCCTACTACGCACTGCGTCCCAAAACACGCTGTGGACGTCAGGACGTTCAAACGCGCCCCCCTCCTGTCCGAAGCTCCACCTTCTCCCACAAAACCAGCTTTGCGTCACGCGCATCTTCCCGCCCCCGCCTCGCTTCTTACCTCCCACCTTGGCTTTCGTTATAGGTCACGTCACCGAGAAATCCCCCTTCATAGGGGGCTTTAGTGGCTGTTGACGCCCCTTTTGGGTGACGACTGAGTGCGTGAAACAAACACAGGGGGGCGTGGCAGAACGACACGTGAGGGCACTAGAGGCGGGATGTCTGCCAGTGAGTGCCGCGCTGCCGCCATTTTGAGCAATGGCAAGAACCCAATATAGTCTGTGAGGTGCTAGGGAGCCCCAGTCACCCCCATAAGGAGAGTATATTCCCTTCAATGAATGTAAAGTAAAACAGTGGTCTAAAAAATTAAATAATTTACCAAAGCACAATAAAACTTTTAGTTGAAGTCGGATGGGCACATTTTAGGGGAATAAAACAAAAAGGTTAAGGTGTGCAAAGCATTCAAAGAGCTGCAGAGTGGCACCCCTTGCTCTAAGTGTGGAAGCAGTAGTCTCTCTGAAGAGGTCCAGCAGAGTGTTGGACCACTGCTTTCACATAGAGAGCAAGGATTTTACAAACAGTTTCTGTGGCCAGAGCACTCCACAGAAACTGCCTTCCTAAAACTCACAAACGACTTACTAACAGCCAAAACCACCCATCATTATTCTGTACTCTTAGACCCCTTTCACACTGGGTCTTTTTGCAGGCGCTAGAGTGCTAAAACCAGCCTGAAACAGCCGCTGCACTGAGGGGTTTTACACTGGAGAGGTGTGCTGGCAGGACGGTAAAAAAAGTCCCGCTAGCAGCATCTTTGGAGCAGTGAAGAAGCAGTGTATACACCACTCCTTCCCAGTGAAATCAATGGGGCAGCGCGGCTATACTGCCAGAAAAGCGCCTCTGCAGAGGCGCTTTGCAGTGGTTTTTAACCCTTTCTCGGCTGCTAGCGGGGGAGGAACGCACCACAAATCCAACGGTAAAGTGCTGCTAAAAATAGCGGAGCTTTACCGCCAAAGCTCCTCCCACCCCAGTGTGAAAGGGTCCTTACTCTTGGACCTTTCTGCTGCCTTTGAAACAGTTGATCACCCTCACCTCCTCCTCCTCTTGGTCTCCATGGCTGCGCTCTCCATTGGTTCAAATCTTACCTATATCACGTCACCTTCAGTGTCACTTACAACTCCACTTTCTCCTCTCCAATACGTCTTACCGTTGGGGTCCCCCAAGGTTCTGTCCTTGGACCTCTACTATTCTCGATCTACACGTCCTCCCTGGGTCAGATGGTAGCCTCTCATGGCTTCCGCTACCATTTATATGCTGATGACACCCAAATCTATCTCTCTGCCCCTCAGCTCACCCCATCAATCTCCTCACACATCACTGATTTATTAACAGACATATCAGCCTGGATGTCACACCACGTCCTCAATCTAAAACCAAGCTCTTAATATTTCCTCCCCCATGTGCCCCTTCCCCTGACTTCTCTGTCGAGATCAATGGCACAACTATCAGTCTGTCCTCACATCACACCACCAAGCTTCTAATTCACTTCCTGGTCATCTCTCGCCTTGACTACTGGAACTCCCTCCTCATTGGATTACCTTTACATAGACTATCCCCACTTTAGTCCATAATGAATGCAGTTGCAAGACTCACCCACCTTACCAACCATTCAGTGTCCTCCACCCCTCTCTGCCAATCCCTCCACTGGCTTCCACTCACCCAACAAATAAAATTCAAAGTACTAACAATAATTTATAAACTGTCCATAACTCTGCTGCATCACTAACCTAGTCTCAAAATACCAACCAAGCCATTCTCTAGGTCCTCCCAAGACCTCCTGCTCTCTAGCTCCCTTGTCACTTCCTCCCATGCTCGCCTCCAGGATTTCTCCAGAGCTTCTCCCATCTTTTGGAACACCCTACCCCCAATCTGTCCGACTGCCCCCTAATCTATCCATCTTTAGACGATCTCTGAAAACCCTTCTCTTTAACCACTTCAATACAGGGCATTTGCACTCCCTTTCTGCCCAGGCCAATTTTCAGCGCTGTAGCAATTAGAATGACAATTGCGCGGTCATGCAACACTGTACTCAAATTACATTTTTTACTTTTTGCTAAAATAAATATCCCAATTAAAAAAAAAAAAAATGTCCTCAGTTTAGGCTGATATGTATTCTTCTACATATTTTTGGTAAAAAAAAAAAATCGCAATAAGTGTATATTGATTGGTTTGAGCAAAAGATATAGCACCTACAAAATAGGGGATAGTTTTATGGCAATTTTATTATTATTATTTTTTTTACTAGTAATGGCGGCAATCTACGATTTTTATCGTGATTGTGACATTGCGGCGGACATATCACACACTTTTGACACTATTTTGGGACCATTTACACAGCGAGCAGTGCTATACAAATGCATTGATTACTGTATAAATGTCACTGCAGGGAAGGGCTTAACACTAGGGGTGATAATTGGTTTAGGGAGTGAGTCTAACTGTAGGAGGAGGGGACCTCACCTGACAGGACCCGCTCTGTTAACGGGCAATCTTGGGTGCCCGGTGGGCATCGCAGTCACTGGGCTCACGCATGGGCTCCCGAGTGACACGGTGCGGCGTCCCCCAGACGGCCGGGAAGCCCAGGACGTCATATGATGCCTGCCCAGGATGGTAGATCCCTCCTGCGGACGTCATATAACTATGGCTAGAATGGGAAGTGGTTAAAGAAGCCTACCCTGCTTGTAACTAATAATTTACTTCCTCCATCAGCTCATCCCCCACAGCTATTACCTTTTGTATCAACTGACCCTCCCTTTTAGATTGTAAGCTCTAATGAGCAGGGTCCTCTGATTCCTCTCATACCAAATTGTAATGTAACTGTAATCTGCCTTAAAGCGTTTGTTAACCCCAAAAAAAAGAAAACATGGATCCTGCTCCTTTAAAGCATGTTATATGACACAGTGCTTGTCCTGTGTCATTTGACCCTCTGTAGCACCTAATAAACCTGGTTAATCCTGCCAGTTTCTCCTCTCCCGTCTGTAAACTGACCACAGTGTATCATGGCTGCTGAGACCAGACACCGTGGTCAGTTTACATGCCTCTGTCATCGGCAGCCTGCTATTTGCTCTCCTCTCTGTCTGTGTGTGAGCCGACCCTCCCCCCCTCCTGCTGCTCTCATAACACTTACCTGTATACACTGATGTGCTAATGGTGTATACAGGTTAAAATGGCTTAACAACCACTTTAAGCGCTGTATAAATCATGTATAATAATAAAAAAAAAAGAAAAAAAAGGGAGGCCCACTCTGCTGCTGCTGAGAAGAGACCAGATTTTCTAGCTTCTTTAGATGGAAAAGGAATGGCAGGACAATGAACACTGTTTTTGTACACCTGGATTGTTTCAGCTGTTTTACCACAGAACATACCTGGCCTTGAATGTCCCCACCCCACCCCTCTTCCATGCTGCCATTTTTAATACAAATGGTGCATGCCTAGCTATTTGGGAGCTTGCAGAGACTGGCTGCGTATAGCTGTGCGCCGTGGGTTTCCACTCACACATACAAGTTCTGCCAACTTCTAGTAGATGAACATTATAGCACTCTGTGGCATTGTGCGCATGCACAGAAATCAGCCTCACGCAGATGCACTGCAAGGTGGTGGCTGTCAGGGCTGGGCCCTTCCTTCTCTGAGCTGGCCACTCAGCTGTTGGCTAATTGCCAGCTCTCATCTCTCTACACAGTTACTCAGCTGTTGATCCTGCTCATCAGTCCTGCCTACTTAAGCCACCCAGTCCAGAGGAGCTCTGCCTTCGCCTTGATCAACATCACAAGAAACATCGCCTATGTTCCTGTTTAAAGACTGGCTTTGCTGATATCCCTTCTGGCTCCGAATCCTGCTTGCTGTTCAACTACTTTGATCCCTGACTTCTGGCTTGACTGACTATCCTTTCCGGTTACTGAACTTTGGCTATGTTTTGACTACATTTGTTCATTTTACTTTTATTATTAAACAAGTGTGATTTAACATTACTTCTGTCTCTGTCTGATTTCATGGTTTCTGACAGTGGCCTAGTCACCCACTGCCTCCTGAGATACATGTGACAGACATTGCAATCCCAGGAGGCAGCGAGGCCTGGCCTATGCAAGAAATCAGGAGCCAAAACAAACAAGGGTAAACATTTAACCTGTTCAGCCCCAGGAGGTTTGCCCCCCTTCACGACCAGGCCATTTTTTGCGCTAAGGCACTGCGTTACTTTAACTGACAATTGCGCATTTTATGTGACCTTGTACCCAAATAAAATTAATGTCCTTTTTTTCCCCCATAAATAGAATTTTCTTTTGGTTTTATTTGATCGCCTCTGTGGTTTTGATTTTGTGCGCTATAAAAAATAAAAACAACCATTTTGAAAAAATAAATAAATAAATAAATTTTACTTTATGCTATCAATATCAACATATCAATAAAAAAAGTAAAAAAAAAAATAAAAAAAAATCAAATTTCTTCATCAATTTAGGCCAATATGTAATCTGCTATTTATTTTTGGTATTTTTTTTTTTTTTTACTAGTAATAGCAGTGATCAGCGACTTTTAGCGAGACTGCAGGTTAAATGTGTTCCCTGGGAGTGCTTTCTAACTGTGGGGGAGGTGCTTTGACTGGGGGGAAGACAGAGATCTATGTTCCTGCATAGTAGAAACACAAGATCTCCACTTTCCCTTCTCACAGAACGGTGATCTGCCTTCTGTCTCTCTCGGGAACTATAGTGGGGTGCCAGCGAACATGGGGTCTGCCGGACCCACTGATTGGCTCCCGCTTTGTCCAATCACAGCAGGCAGCACGCACGGGCGGTCCGGAAAAGGTTAAAGAGATATCAACCACTTCAGCTCCAGAAGATTCATGACCAGGCTTTTTGTTTGCTATTCGGGACTGTGCTACTTTAACTGGTAATTGTGCGGTCGTGCAACACTATAGCCAAACAAAATTTGCATCTTTTTTATACAAATAGAGCTTTCTTTTGGTGGTATTTGATCACCACTGGGTTTTTATTTTTTGTGATATAAATGAAAAAAGACAGAAATGTTTTAAATAAAAACAATTTTTTTAACTTTCTTCTATAAAACATATCCAATAAAAAAAATTGAATTTCTGCACAAATTTTGGCCAAAATGTATTCAGTTACATGTTTTTGTACAAAAAAATCCCAATAAGTGTATATTGATTGGTTTGCGTGAAAGTTATAGCCCTGAAAATATTTTTTTTTAATATACTACAAATGGCGATGATCAACAACTTATAATTGGACTGCAATAGTGTAGCGGACAATCTGACACTAACTGATGGTGGGGGGGAACTGACTTAAAGCGGGAGTCCGCCGGGAGTGCACGTTTTTTTTTTTTTTAAAAGCTAGCAGCTACAAATACTGCAGCTGCTGACTTTTAAAATAGTGACACTTACCTGTCCAGCGCGCCCGCGATGTCGGCACCCGAAGCCGATCTCTCGATCGTCTCTCGGGTGCTGCCGCCGCCATCTTGGGTATGGGAATCAGAAAGTGGAGCCTTTCGGCTTCATTTCCCAGTTCCCTACTGAGCATGCGCAAGTCACGCTGCACAATGAGGATGGACCCGCTGCCTTTTGGATCTGTGTGTTTCCCAGCAGGCAGTGGGGGACTTTCGGAAAGGGGCGTAATCGACGCCCCTTTCCGCAGAGAGCTATCCAGGAAGTGGGTGCAGATACCTGTACTGTACAGGTACCTGCACCCCCCTCCCCCTGAAAGGTGCCGGAGGGGGGGAGGATTCCAATGAGCGGAAGGTCCACTTTAGGGTGGACCTCCGCTTTAACTGCCACTGACATCAGTGCTATTATCACAGTGATCAGTGCTAAAAATATTCACTATCACTGTATTAATGACACTGGCTGGGAATGGGGTTAACATCAAGGGGTTAAATATGGGCCTATGTGTAAATTGTGCTGCTTTTTATTAATAATCTCTCAAAAACTGACAGACAGCAGTGCTCTGTGTTGATTGTCAACACAGAGCTCTGGGCTATGATTGGAATCAATGGCCGGGACTTCCTGACATGCACCTGCTGTGTGCAGTCACAGCGCGAGCAGGCCGGTGGGCGCGCATGCTCCCGCCATAAACCTGGAAGTAGGCAGTGACTTATTAGTAATGCTCAGAGGCCTACATCGGCCGGCCACCCATCTGCAGTACATTGTGGGTAGGTGGTCTCAAACTTTTTTTTTGTACTAAAACAACGTTTAGACCAATATAATGCTGCGCTATCCAAATGTAATCATACAGTAACCATACTAAACCATAATATTACTGGCTGCAGTTAAATAGTGGTGGTGGGATATACTATTCTCTGAGGAAGATACGTCATTTCTCCAGTATCGACATGTTGGGGAGGGGACAGGACATTTTTTTTTACCAAAAATATGTAGAAGAATACGTATCGGCCTAAACTGAGGGAAAAAAAAAATTTTTATATATTTTTTTGGGGATATCTATTATAGCAAAAAGTAGAACATAATGGGTTTTGTTCAAAATTGTTGCTGTTTTGTTTATAGCACATTAAAAATAAAAACTGCAGAGGTGATCAAATAGCTCCAAAAGAAAGCTCTATTTGTGGGGAAAAAAGGATGTCAATTTTGTTTGGGAGCCACGAAGCACGACCGCGCAGTTGTCAGTTAAAGCAACGCAGTGGCGAATCACAAAAAGTGCTCTGGTCTTTGGCCAGCAAAATGGTCCGGGGCTGAAGTGGTTAAACGCAGTTCACTTTATTTCTAGTTTGATTATTGTATATTGATGCACCTTTATACAGATGTATGTAAATTACAGATTGTCACTGCAATTCAATGCTAGCAGCTGTCCTTTAATCATCTCTAATCATTCGGATTTTCACATGTTAGCTCACAAGATTCTGTTTGTTTTTTACTAAAACAACTTACCTCCTCTTTACAATGGTATTGCACAGGGTGAGCCCTTACCTCATCTTGTGGAGACCCTAGCTCCTCTGGGTGCCCCCTCAATAATTGCAGTGCTAAGGGGGCACTCGTATGGGCGTGCTGATCTGAGCTGTGTGCATCCATAGACACACACAGCACAAATAACCCCTTCCGTTCCTCTAGACAAGTGTGGTTCGTTTTGTTCCGAATTGAGGTTCGGACAAATTTTTGTTTTTCAGAAAAAAAATTATATATCTGAATTTCCGAATTACAATGGTACCGAATCTAAATGACAAAAAAAATTCAGATGAAATTCGAATAGTTTTCTAACACTTTTCTAATTCTAATATTCCTCAAATTCAAAACTGTCATGGTTATGCAATAGAGTTCATCTGCTTACCTGTCTCCATGTGTTCATTTCTAGAGACCAGCCGAGCCTCACATGACTGCTTTTATAATCCATCCTCTGGCATGGCTCCACCCTAGCTCCTATCAGACAACTCTATATTAACCTGTGCACTGCTAGCCAATCCTGCTGATTAACCTTTGTGTGTTAGCTTCCTGTTACCTGCCCTGTGCTCTTCTACTGGTTTCCGTTACCGACTTTGGCGTGTCCTGACTATCCCTGTTTGCCTGTGATCCTGACCTTTTGACGTGTCCCCGACTATTCTTGTCTGCTTGTGGCCCCGACCTTGGCTTTGTCCCTCACCATCCCTATCCTCCTGTTGCCTACTGTGGGTGTGAGCTGGGGGTCGCGACCTGGAGCCAGTTGCAGCCAAGTCCATCCTCACCACTTGAGGCTCTGGTGAACACCTGCTGGCTCTTAGACTCCGCGCCCCAGGGAATCTTACGCTCTAACCCCGGTGGAATCCATCTTGGTGTTCTGGCGGCCCTGCCTTCCTATCACCTTGACCCCTGTCCATAACCTTGTGGTGCACTCCTAAGCCTTACGGTGTGCATCTGTCACCTGGGCTCTCGGTGACCTGACAAAAACCTTTTTTGAAATGGAATAGTTTTCGTATTGAAAAGTTTTTCGAATGTGAATAGTTTTCGAATTCGAATAGTTTTCCAATTTCCAAAGAGAATAAAATAGAATAGAAAATAAAGGAATAGAATAGAAAAAAAATAGAGTGGAAAAGAATATAATAGAAAATAAAAGAACAGAATAGACTAGAATATAATAGAAACACATAGAATAGAATATGACCATCTTCTGAAATTTCGAATTTCATATAAAATAAATTTGAATTTGAATATATAAGAAAAGAATATAATATAAAAAAAGAATAGACTATAATAGAATAGAAAATAATAGCACTAAAAAACGATTCAAAATTGTTTTCAAAAACTTTTCAAATCAATCTGAATTTGAATTAGAAAATTCACATAGATTCGAATAAACTAAACAAAATCCTGAAAACGAATTAAACAGATTAAATTAATTTAACTGAACAAATTTATGTAAATAACGAAACAAAATAAAACAAATTTTTTCATTCTGCACATGTCTACTCAGCTCACAGGAGTTTGACTGACAGAAGCAGAAGCCAATGGCTCCGCTGCCCTCAGCTGCCTTCAGCGCCTCCTGTGAGACCAGGAAGTGAAAGGAGCGGTGCTGCAAGTAGGGACAGCTCTGGAGTGGTGAGAGGTGTCAAGTAAGTGTTTAGGGATGGAGGGCGGTGGAGAGAAACAGATAGTGGGGTGTTTTTTACCTTAATGCTGAGAATCCATTAAGGTAAAAACACTAAAGCCTCGTACACACGATTAGATTTTCTGCAGACAAAACCTCTGACTTTTGGCCGAAGGCGTGTGTCTGGATTTTGTCTTGCATACAAATGGCAAAGAATTGACGGCCAACAAACACGAACGTAGTGACGTACTACATGGTTTTTCAACTCTATAGCGCCACCCTTTTGTCTCCTGCTAATTTCATGTTAGTAGAAGTTTGGCTAGTGTTGATTCGTGCTTTTCATTTAGCGCTTTTCAGTTTGCGCTTTTCAGTTTGCGCTTTTCATTTTGTGCTTTTCAGTTAGTCTCTGAACGGCCGTTCGTCAACCAGACATGTTGTGGCATCGTAGGAGATAATGTGTTATTTATTATTGGCCTTGGAGTTATTGCTTTGACCCAAGTCCAGTCCAGGAACAGGAGGAGGAGAATTTCTTGGACGAAAAAAAAAGGTTGCTTTAGTAATCGTGACCAAATATGACATATGCCTTTGCTGTGGGTGCTCCAGGAGAATAATTTGGATGATTTTCGGAATTATCTCCGGATGACGGGCCCCTGTTTTCACCAACTCCTGGCATTGTTGACCCCATATACTGAGAAGCAGGACACATGCATGAGGCTTTTATTAAATTTTTTGGCTGAATAATAATGATTTGATTTGTTATATTTTCTATATTTTTGGATGCTTAGAATGCACCTTTTTGGTTAAGTTCTATTGTCTAATTTTATTTGTTTTCTTTTTTTAACGCACAATAAAAAAAATTGTGTAGAATAATACTAGGCTATGTGTTTTACTTCAAATGACAGTTTGGTAGTAGGCAGTTACATTTAAAAAAAATACAATGTAAAATTAACAAGGGACACCAACATAGTTGTATCTTTGATCTTAAAAACTACAGGATAATGGTGTTGTGGTAACTTGCCCCCCCCCCCCCCCAAAAAAAAAGCATAATAATATTATTCGTGATATCACTAGAAAAAAAAGCCTTTGAAAATTAATTTGCAATAACTCCATCATTGTCACCAGCAAAGCAGCTTTATTATTATCCCATTAAAGAAGAAGGGAATTGTGCGCTGAATTTCAAGATTTCATAATTTGCCACGTCACGAATGATAATTCTCCATTGCGACCGCTAGTTTACAAGATTACAAGACTGCTTCCAGCTCATCCTTGCTTCCGTGCATGCGTGTTTGTACTTTGGTCATTTGTCAGACGGACTTGTGTACACACGCGCGGAAAAAAACGACAACAGACATTTACCTGCAGAAAATTTTCAAGCCTGCCATCCAACATTTGTCCGTGGAAAATCCGACAACAATTGTCCGATGGAGCGTACAAATTTGTTAGATTTTCGGCCAACAGCCCGTCATCACACGATAAATTCATCATAAGGAAATTTTGTTATTTTAAAGAAAAGTTTACGAATCTAACGAAAATATGTATTTCGTACGAATCCGAATTGAATTTCATACACAAATTACGAAATACGAATTATTTTTTCGTACAAAACGGAATGAATCAAATTTTTTGACGGTGCCCATGTCTACTACTTGTCAAATGCACCCATTTTGATCATAGGAGGCCTCACCGCAACAGCAATCACAAGTGAAAAGCATGGCTTGCAGTTTCGTTGAGGTCCCAAAATTTTTAATTGGCATTTGGCAAGAAGGCGGAAGTAGAGCCTACTGAACACCTGTCAGCCACTGCTATACCACCATGGATCGCTTTTTAGAGGGCGGCAAGGTTACCATCTGTTTAACCACTTCCCGACCAGCGCACGACGATGTACGTCGACAGAATGGCACGGGCAGGCATATTGGCGTACATGTACGTCCAATATTCGTTGCCGCCGTGCCATCGGGAGCGCGCCGCCGGCGGCGCGCTCCCGTGCTGGTCGGGACCCCCGTGAGTCCGGTCGCGAGACCCGCGGACTCGATCGCCGCGGGCATCCCCGCGATCCTCTCACGGAGCGGCCGAATGGAGGAAATGCTGTATAAACAAAATTTTTCCATTCTGCCTAGCAACTAGTGACGCTGATCTCTGCTCCATGTGATTGGAGCAGAGATCAGTGTACACTAAATGAAAGCCCAACCCCCCCACAGTTAGTAACACACCCCTAGGAACACTTAACCCCTACACTGCCACCCACTGGTTAACCCTTTCACTGCCAGTGTCATTTACACAGGAATCACTGCATTTATATAGCAGTGATTACTGTATAAATGACAATGGTCCCAAAAATGTGTCAAAAATGTCCGATGGGTCCCCCACAATGTCGCAGTCACAATAAAAATCGCAGATCGCCGCCATTACTAGTAAAAAAAAAAATAATAAAAAATTATTAATAAAAATGCTATAAAACTATCCCTATTTTGTAAACGCTATAACTTTTGCGCAAACCAATCAATAATCGCTTATTGCGATTTTTTTACCAAAAATATGTAGAAGAATACGTATCGGCCTAAACTGAGGGAAAAAATTTTTTTTTAATATATTTTTGGGGGATATTTATTATTACAAAAAGTAAAAAATAATGCGTTTTTTTCAAAATTATCGCTCTATTTTTGTTTATAGCGCAAAAAATAAAAACCGCAGGGGTGATCAAATACCACCAAAAGAAAGCTCTATTTGTGGGAAAAAAAGGACGTTAATTTTGTTTGGGAGCCACGTCGCACGACCGCGCAATTGTCAGTTAAAGCGACGCAGTGCCGAATCGCAAAAAGTGGTCTGGTCTTTGACCAGCAAATTGGTCCGGTCTGAAAGTGGTTAAAGAGCCCTTTGGTTATATTCCCACAATACTGAGCATAAAACTTACCTCAACGCACTCACCACAACACCCGAGACCTGTGTTTATCCAGGACAAAAAATGCAGGTCACCTCACACAGTGTGAACACGCTTAGGGTTTGTTATGTGAGGAGCACTGCAATGCAGAAAAAAATTTGAAGCATGTCTGCATAATTCGAGATTGCACTGGGTGGTCTAGGATGTCATTATGCGACACTTCAGATAAAGCTGGAAAACAAAACAAGCAGTGTGATACGCTGAAACTTCAATCGCACTGCTCTCTGCTGGAAACAACACAGGACTAACCTAAATGATGAAATGCGGCATTTTACTGTGCAAGATGGTATGAACATAGCCTTAGTCATGGCAGTAGTTTAGTCCTTTTTAAAGCCATAGGGTTCAGTAATAGTCCCCAGCATTGGTGTCAGTCATGCAGTTATAACCTCCAGCATTGGTGTCAGTTGGTGCAGTAATAGACCCAACATTAGTGTCATTGGATGTGTTAATATATGCCACCATTGGTGTTAGTGGGTGCATTAATAACTCCCAACATTGGTGCCAGTGTGTGCAGTGATAATCCCCAGCAGTGGTGTCAGTAGGTGTAGTGAGAACTCCAACATTGAAGCCAGTGTGTACAGTGATAACCCCCAGTAGTGGTGTCAGTAGGTGTAGTAAGAACCCCAACATTGAAGCCAGCGTGTGCAGTGATAATCCCCAGCAGTGGTGTCAGTAGGTGTAGTAAGAACCCCAACAATGAAGCCAGTGTGTGCAGTGATAACCCCCAGTAGTGGTGTCAGTAGGTGTAGTAAGAACCCCAACATTGGTGCCAGTGTGTGCAGTAATAAACCCCAGCACTGGTGTTAGTAGGTGTAGTAAGAACCCCAACATTGCCGTCATTAGGTCCAGTAATGACCCCCAGCATTGGTGTCACTAGGTGTAGTAATAACTACCCCCATTGGTGTCAGTGGGTGCAGTAATATCCCCCAGTATTGGTGTTAGAGGGTGCAGTAGTAATAACCCCCAGCATTGGTGCCAGTGTGTGCAGTAATAACCCCCAGCATTGGTGCCAGTGTGTGCAGTGAAAACCCTGAGCGCTGGTGTCACTGGGTGCAGTAATAACCCCCAGGATTGATGCCAGTGTGTGCAGTGATAACTCAGAGTGCTAATGTCAAGAGGTGCAGTAAATGCCCTGAGCATTGGTGCCAGTGTGTGCAGTGATAACCACCAGCACTGGTATCAGTGGGTGCAGTAATAACTTCCAGCATTGGTGCCAGTGTGTGCAGTAATAACCCCCAGCATTGGTGCCAGTGTGTGCAGTGAAAACCCTGAGCGCTGGTGTCACTGGGTGCAGTAATAACCCCCAGGATTGATGCCAGTGTGTGCAGTGATAACTCAGAGTGCTAATGTCAAGAGGTGCAGTAAATGCCCTGAGCATTGGTGCCAGTGTGTGCAGTGATAACCACCAGCACTGGTATCAGTGGGTGCAGTAATAACTTCCAGCATTGGTGCCAGTGTGTGCAGTGATAAGCCCCATCACTGGTGTTAGTGGGCGCAGTAATAACTCCAACCTTTTTGTCAGTGGGTGCAGTAATAATCCCCAGCATTTGTGTTAGTAGGTGCACTAATAACCCCAACATTGGTGTCAGTGGGTGCAATAATAATTTTTGTAAAATGAATGGGATTTAAAGTCCAAGTATCCTTTAGCCCTTGTTCACACTGAATGCGGCTACTCTGCACATCACACATGATATTGCAAAAAATAATGCAGGAAACATTTTCAAAGTCGGTGCAAACCAGAGTCGCACTGATTTGGACTTTTCCATAGCTGGCAATAGGGTGTGACTTTGATCTGTCAAGTTGCATGACAAGTTGCACTGGTGTGAACTGGGGCTTAAAGTAAAATTTCAAGCCCATAATAATTTTAAGTCCTGTGTAGTAAAACGGGAAGGGTCCTGCCTATTGCAGCCATATACTGTAGGCTTCCCCAAGATCTACAATCTCAGATTTAATCTGCAGAGGCCTTTGAGACCAAGGAACAGAGCTGGACAGGACTCCTGTTATTAGCTATACTGGGGATTCAGAAGGTGAGGACCCCTATGTTTTTACTCAGCCCTTCATCTGGAGTTCTTTTTGTGGCGAATTCCTGTAAAATATAAATATAAACAGGTATTCATTGCTATTAGCCCATAAAACATACCAGTCAACAGTTCCGGATTGCCCGGGACTGTCCCGCAATTGCCATCTCTGTCCCTGGTCCCGGGCACCTTTATTCTGGGACAATACAGTGTGCCATAATGAAATTGAGGACACAGCCTTACTAACTAGTAACAACTGGTTGCTAGGGCTGGCCCTGCCTGGCGTCTAGCAACCAGTGATGTCACAGACTCTCACTCTCTTAGACAGTGAGGCCGGGAGGGAGGCCCATGCCTAGTGCTGCACTGCTGCCTCCACCCACCTTGGCACCTTCTCCTTCTCTGGCGCCCTGAGGCAAGCAGCCGGGACTGGTGTGATCGTCTATCCAGATAGTGTCTGTCTCCTCTCTCCACCCACCTCCTTCTCCAGCGCCTGGAGGCATGCAGACGGAGGGACAGCAGCTGGGACTGATCGTCTGTTCTGTGTGCTGCTCCTAGATCAGATGGACGGCTGCCCAAGTGTCCGACTTCTCCTTCTCTCACCCACAGCCTAACACACTGTCCACACTGTGGACACTGGACAGTAATGAAGGCAACCACTGAGGGGAAGGTGACACAGGGGAACATGGATGGCATTGGCAAGTGACAAGGCTGCGGGTGGAAAGTGTCACACTGCATCTGGTGGCAGGCTACGGGTGGAAAGTGGCATGCTGCACCTGGCAGCAGGCAACAGTGGCAAGTGGCACACTGCATCTGGTGTTAGACTATGGGTGGTAAGTAACACACTGCATCTAGTGTCAGGCTATGGGTGGCAAGTGACACACTGAATCTGGTGGCAGGCAACAGTGGCAAGTGGCACACTGCATCTGGTGGCAGGCAACAGTGGCAAGTGTCACACTGCATCTGGTGGCAGGCTATGGGTGGCAAGTGGCACACTGCATCTGGTGGCAGGCTATGGGTGGCAAGTGGCACACTGCATCTGGTACCAGACTATGGGTGGCAAGTGACACACTGCATCTGGTGGCAGGCTATGTGTGGCAAGTGGCACACTGCATCTGGTGGCAAATGACAAGCTCAGGGTTCCCACTGATTCTGCATTATGGTGAGCTGAACTATTTCATGATATATTACAATGCAGTAATAGAAATAATGTGGTTTGATCATCCTGATACCAAATCAAGCATGATGTCGGGATGATTTAGGTGCTAACACCAGCCATTCGCCAGACAAATCACCCCCCCCACCGAATTCCCCGTCAACCCTCAGACTACACCCCCCACCCCACCTCATCTTTTTTTGGAAAGGGTGGGTGTCCCCGAATGACAGTTTAGAAATGTGGTCACCCTAGAGTACACCCCTAAGTGAAAATGTCCAAATTGTGCACAAAGTGTTAATATTTTGTGTGACCACCATTATTTTCCAGCACTGCCTTAACCCTCTTGGGCATTGAGTTCACCAGAGCTTCACAGGTTGCCACTGGAGTCCTCTTCCACACATCACGGAGCTGGTGGATGTTAGAGACCTTGCACTCCTCCACCTTCCATTTGAGAATACAGAAACAGATGCTCAATAGGGTGAAGACATGCTTGGCCAGTCCATCACCTTTACCCTCAGTTTCTTTAGCAAGGTATTGGTCATCTTGGAGGTGTGTCTGGGGGTTGTTATCATGTTGGAATACTGCCCTGCGGCCCAGTCTCTGAAGGGAGGGGACCATGCTCTGCTTCAGTATATCAGAGTACATGTTGGAATTCATGGTTCCCTCAATGAACTGTAGCTCCCCAGTGCCGAAAGCACTCATGCAGCCCCAGACCATGACACTCCCACCACCATGCTTGACTGTAGGCAAGACACACTTGTCTTTGTACTCCTCACCTGGTTGCTGCCACACACCATCTGAACCAAATAAGATAATCTTGGTCTCATCAGACCACAGGACATGGTTCCATGTCTTTAGTCTGCTTGTCTTCAGCAAACTGTTTGCAGGCTTCCTTGTTCATCATCTTAAGAAGAGGCTTCCTTTTGGGACCACAGCCATGCAGACCAATTTGATGCAGTGTGCGGCATATGGTCTGAGCACTGACAGGCTGACCCCCCACCCCTTCAACTGCTACAGCAATGCTAGCAGCACTCATACATCTATTTCCCAAAGACAACCTCTGGATATGACGCTGAGCATGTGCACTCAACTTCTTTCGACCATGACGAGGCCTGTTCTGAGTGAGTGGAACCTGTCCTGTTAAACCGCTGTATGGTCTTGGCTGCAGCTCATTTTCAGGGTCTTGGCAATCTTCTTATAGCCTATGCCATCTTTAAGCAGCGCAACAATATTTTTTTTCAGATCCTCAGAGGGTCCTTTGCCATGAGGTGCTATGTTGAAATTCCAGTGAACAGTGAGTGAGAGTGATAACACCAAATTTAACACACCTGCTCCCCATTTACACCTGAGACCTTGTAACACTTACGAATCACGTGACACCGGGGAGGGGCAATGGCTAATTGGGCCCAATTTTGACATTTTCACTTAGAGTGTACTCACTTTTGTTGCCAGCGGTTTAGACATTAACGGCTGTGCGTTGAGTTATTTTGAGAGGACAGCAAATTGACACTGTTATACAAGCTGTACACTTACTACTTTATATTGTAGCAAAGTGTCATTCCTTCAGTGTTATCGCATGAAAAGATATAATAAAATATTTACAAAAAATATGAGGGGTGTACTCATTTTTGTGAGATACTGTAGTTAGGTGCTAGAAATAGGTTTTCTTTGTGAGTACTGGTAAATTTAGACAGGCCTAGCTCGAAGCTAGGCCTGTTTGTTTTGATCTATGTGGACTGGGAGTGGCCTACGAGTAGCAGCTGTGACTCACAGACAGCATCACTCCACTGTCACCTCCCTTTTGCTTCTAGAGGATTCTAGAAGAAGAGGAGAGGAAGAGGGGTGGAACTGGCTGGGGTTATCTCAGGGGGCCCTGACCAATCCCCAACTAGGATTGACAGGGGGCAGGCCTCCTTGAAATACCCAGAGTCAGTCCAGCTATGGAAGAGATTTTGGGTGGAAGAACTGGAGATGGAGCACTAGGTTGTCTGGGCCTTTGGGGGCCTTTGGGGTGTTCGGGTGCAGGACGGAGCCCTTCTGGAAAGCAAGGAACATCTGGTCAGGAGGCACAGAGAGAAACCAAAGAGGACAACAGGAGCTAGTGTTGCTTGACAAATCTGCAGGAGGGAGCCACCGGTTGCAGGCACAGTAGGGAGGACTGGAGAGGAACGCCTGAGAGGACTGGGAGTGTGCAGTCTGGGATGGGTGCAGAGCCAGCAGTAAGGACTGTGATGTAATGGTCAGGGGATTTGGGCAGCTGCAGCCAGGACAGTTAGCACTAAAGACTTCCTATTACTATTTTTGTTACATTAACGGTACCCATGGTCCCTGCCGGCAAAAGGCGGTTGCTGAAGCCTGACTGAGTTAGAGTTGGGCCTAACCATGTGCTAGTTGTGCCTGGAGTTAAGTGTTGTGCAGGAGAGAGAGAGTGTGTATCAGTCTGCAAGCAAGAGATGTGCTGGAGGAGACTGGAGTAGCCAAGTGTATATAGTTGTCCCAACGGATTAATATACAATCAACCAATTGCTTGTTCCGCTGGGCATCTCATATATCCCTATCCCTATCCAAGTTCAAATCGCTCAATAAAAATACAAAAAAAACAAGCACATGGACTGTTTTCTACCTAAAGTGTGACTGAGCAGTGAACGCCGGGTTGGGCAGGGTGACAGGTGGGCCACAACTTTCAGCAGCCCCTACGGGGGTATCTCTACACTTTTCTGCCAGTTTTTACAATGAATCACAGTTGTGTCAAGTCATGCTGTCTTCAGTTAATCTATTAGTATATTGGCTAGATGGTAAAATAAATGGTCTGGATTTGCAAGCAAGATGGCCTTTAATTGCAAATTTTTATTAGCAGTGTTTGGTGGTTGGCCCACAAACACATTAAGTGTTCAGGTCCCTGCAGAAAACTTGTGACAACTTACATTCTTCAGCACTAACTCCTTGGCCTACGATGATAGTGTTAAACATACTGGACATGATTACTTTATATACAGTCAGCTCTGCTGCTACCTGATATATAGGTTCGGGAAGAGAAGACCTCACTTCATTGTGAATGTAAATGTTGGGCTCCATGGACAGAAAGTCATATAGGTAGGAAGTTCATTGACCATCACGGAATTCATCATGTCAACTGAAGATATCCATGGTCCCGTCGACATTCGCCTACAGTGGGAATCTACAGCGTTGTTCTCCTTGAATTGTCAGCTGCTTTTTCAAAATATTTTTTCTTTAGTTCTAACGCCTCCTTCCTACTTTTTCTGGGAAAATAGATTAAATGGAACTGGGACTTGAGGTAGATTTTCCTCAGTAACTATGATTGGCAAATTCAAAATACTCTACTACTGTATATTATCAGTGCCGGGACAAAATCATCCAGTGCACAGGGCATATATGCCAAATTGTGCCCCCCCCTCATATGTGCGAGCCTATGAGGAGGAGGTTGAGAGAAAGCACAGCCCGCACCTCCTGCCAGCTCTCTACCCTTCTTGCCGCTTCCAATGCTGGGCTGATAGAAGTAGTGATGTCACTACTCCTGTCAGCCTTATAGTAGAAGGAACTTGTAGTGCCCCCATTCCTACAATACATGCTGCACCCAGGGCAGCTGTCCTTTTGGCCATACCCTTGTCCTGGCCCTGTATTCTATTATCTCAATTGGACATCTGGGTGACATGTAGGCTGCTTCCATACACCGAGGGACCTCCGCAAAAAACCTAAAGCAGTCGGTATAATGGTTGGACCAAACATTTGGAGTGCCACTCTGAAATGCTAAAATCCAAATAGAAGGTTTTATTCCAAAACATGTAGTGAACTAAATATCCAACGTGTTTCAGGGGCTTCATTCTGCCCCCTTCATCAGGGCTTAAAAAATGGCTGTTGTAGGACTTGAGCTGGAGATGGAATTAGTATGCATGTCAGCGCGTATTAAAGTGTAATGATGTGTGTCATGATGTATACAGAGATGCATAGATACGGTAAATAAGGCGGCACTAATAAATATATATATATAACAACTGTTTTGTGCAACAGCAAAAATTATATATCAATAAAGTGCTAGAGTGTAAAACACCAAAAACACCTATAAAGTGTCTCTATGTGTTAGATCATTACGCAAGAAATCAATAAAATTTAATTTCCAAAAAGTGCTAAAAGTCCATAAAAGTGCATAATAAAGTGCAATTACAACTTCATGTGCAAAAAAGTGTTCACTGAAAAAAATCTAAACATGAGCTTCGGATGTGCTGCACATTTTCAGTTGATACTCCATCCACTTTTATGAAATAAATGATAGAAATACACTTATTCCTGAGATTTTAAAAAATTCAGATGTGCTTCACCTGAAACTAAATTTTTAAATTGTGCTCCATCCAAAAAAAAAAAAGCTTCTGTTGTCAAGTGTAAGGACACCCCTCTAGACAGATTCAACTCACCAAAGGAAACGGACCTTCAAGTTAATTAAGGTCAAAAAGTGCTCAATATGCCATTAGCAATGCAATTCACTCCTTCCTCCTTCACAGACCCAGGAAAACTCCAATCATACATGTAGAAAGATAGAGGGGGGACTCATCGCATTAAACTATAAACATACTTTTATTCAATAAAATCAGTTAAAAATACACACCCACATATGGTGCTGAAGACATTGGCACAAACATGCAGGCTTCAACCCTTTTGGGCAATTCCACACGGGCTCTAGCTAGAAACTCAGAAACCGGATGTGACATAATTACTGTGAAGGACATTCCCCAATGCATTTTGTCTTTTGACGAAACGTATTGGGACGTGTTTTGCCCCAACGCAGAATGCAAAGCGGAGCAGACTAATCTCTTTCCTGCCACATGCCCTACAACTCTGCTTGAACATGACCTCTCTTCTGCTGTTTTTCCTGTGGCTGACCTGGATTGTTCTGACTCTGAGCTCTCTTCTGCTGTCATGTCCATTGTTGACCTCTGCCTGGATCTGAATATTCTCTAGTTTTTCCCTGGTATACCTTCTCTACATCATAGCCCCCCTGTTCCTGCTCATCCTTTGGTGGGGTGATCCTGAGGGCTGCACCTGTTACCATTACATAGCAAACCCATTACCATTGGTGGCCCTGGTGAAATCCAACTGGAACTCCCCACCCAGGGTGGTGGTGCTATAACAGCCGAGCTGGGCAGCTCAATGATAGCCAACTATAAACAACTCACCAGCAGTGGTTCTGGGCAGGAAGGACCTTGTGAATCAGGAATAAAGACCCTTTTGTCGGGCGGCATTGGCCGGTCGACATTCAGCCAGCTTCTCGCTAAGGGGCATGACAGAAAGAGGTGCGCTGACCGGAGTGTTCTGCCGGGGGGGGGGGACAGTCAGAACACAATAACACTAGATTGTTAGTACATCAGCTCCAACCTGAGCTGTCAGTATTTTTTCTTTCAGCCCGCTGGGTTGAATCAAAAGAATCTAGCAGTATGTACTAGGCTTAGGGGTGAGGGCAGGGGTCTGTTTTTTCACCTTTTGGGGTTGATTTACTAAAGACAAATAAACTGTTTACTTTGCAGGGGAGTTTTCCCTGGAGCTGAATGGGTAATACTTGAAAAGTGCAACAGCCTATTTGCCTTTATTAAATCAACCCCTTTGTATAAACAGACGGGTCAGATGTCTTGCTTAATTTTTTTAAAGCATGTGTGGTTACTATGGACAGATGCCACTTCTTTTCTCCATTTATAATTCTGGTTTTGCGATGATGTACAGAATTGTACTACTAGATTCTGCTACATGGCTGTTAGCGTTACATAATCTGTTTCTGCCACTGTTACTATGCAACCACATATTGCATGCTTCTACTGTGATTTCAATGGAAGATGCTAAAAGAGACACTCACAGACCATATATAGTGATAACTTACCTGTATGCATCTCTATTCTAGTCAGTTCTATAGAACCACATTATGTTATTATTGACGGATTCCATATCTTGTGCTCAGGCTGAGCACCTCAATTGTTATGGTGATGCTGTAAACTTCCATAGAATAGGTCCACCAAAGTGTAGTAACCCATGGCACTAGTCATACATCTATCCTTTTTCTGGTCGGTCAGGGAATTGCTATTGCTAATGCTGTCTAGAAAAACGTAATTCTAGAGTTAAGGAAATTCAATGCTGCTTTGTTGAGGAAGAACTCTCTGGTGCCTCCGGATAGGCCATCATCTTTTATTGCGTGGATCTTGTTGCTCAGTCTTCCTTAAACTCTCCATTGTGTGGAAGTGAATTTGTATGAATTCTATGTAGCATTATAAACTCTATGTGGGAGAAATTGCCCCTGATATACAGGAATAGACTGATCTCTTTAATGCCGCGTACACACGGTCGAACTGTTTGACGTACTTAGTCCGTTAAAGCACATTTCAGTGGACAATCCGCTCGTGTGTGGGCTTCAGTGGACTTTTTCGTGCAGTCCAGAGTACTAAGAATTTCGGTTTTTCCAAAAATATGTCCGTCGTACTTTGGTTTCAGCGGACAATACGGTCGTCAGTATGCTAGTCCGATGGACTAAGAATGGCGCATGCCCAGAAAGGATTTACAGGGCTTTGCTGTGTCTTGGACTTCCTATTTCTAGTCCCGTCGTACGTGCTGTACGTCATCGCGCAAGCTTTCGTCGGACTGTTTGTGTATCCGTGTGTGGTCAAGTCCGTTCAGTGGAAAGTACGCCGGATTGTCCGTCGGATTGTATGACGGACTAAATACGTCAAACAGTTTGACCGTGTGTACGCGACATTAGACATTGATCTGTTTAATGAAATTTTTACTGTATTTTGCATTACAGAGCTTGGGCCTTATGGCTGGGCCTTTCGCTTTTTTGCTGTTTATATATTTCTGTTGGTCATGGTTAGGAATTGAACCTTTATGGCTGTGTCCTTTTGTACTGTTGATTTACTAAATAGTTGTGATGATATTTCTGTAGCACTCTCCTATTTCAGGGTAGACTGCTACGTAAATTTAGTTAGCTCCTCTGTAACAGTGGAGCATGGGTTGATTACTTTGGGCTGTTCAATGTCTCATAGGCTGTTGTTTTGCTACTCACCCCTGTCTTCCAGAGACTTCTGGCCGTATAGTGGGAGGGAGAGCAGTACAGGCAGCCTAAATCAGTGCCATGACAAGGTCATACAGCGCCCAGGACTCTCACTACTCCCGTCAGCCTTGTAACAGAAAAAAGGCACCCTCATCCTTACTGTAAACCTTTGCACCAAGGGCCCACCCCTGCTTCCAGCCCTGGCCTGAATATTTAGGAATTATGGTCAATTTATGGGGAGGTGTGTCCAGGAGGAGGAGGGAGAGCCCATAAATGTCCTTATGCCTTGCAGTCAGTGGTAGAGTTCCCTGGTCCAGTCCTTCAGGAGGAGACCCCTGGGGCAGAGAGAGAGAGGAACAGAGAGCAAGCCAGAGGAACCTATGAAGACATTGAGGTCCCAGCTAGGCTTAGCTGGGGGCCTACTAAAGAGAGCAGTGTCCAAAGACTGAGCAGACCCAGAAGGAAGTTGGTGGGAGAAAGCCCAACCATTCTGGGACTGAATGAGTACTTGCTCCTACTATACATTGACTGTGAAGGGACTGTGGAGTGGTCCAAGCCCCCAAGCAATTACAGTGTAGCCAGGAGTTGTGGAAAACAACCAGGAGAGTGCAATACTGCATCAAAGTTTGCCCAGTACTGGCAAGACAGCCAAGAGAGTACAGTGCAGCCGAAGGTTGTACAATACAGCCTACATTTTTGTACAAAGCAGCTAGAAACCAAGAAGTCCTCAAGGTGTGCTACAGCTCCGGGGTATCCCATGCTCCTCATCCCTATCCAAGTTAAAAATATATCTCCAGAAATAGAACTGCATAATTACCTCTGTGGCATCCCATTTCCTCAAAAGATTCTGCTTATCATCCACTGCAAATCTGAGATGGGTAGGAGGAGTTGTCACTGTTTTCCCTGCCAACTCATACATTGGACAGTTGGAGGAACCACGTTTTGCACATTTATATTTACCTAGGTGGATGCAGCATCAACCTGATGATACATCTGTCCCCCCGCCGGTTCTAAAACTTTCTAAGCCCTTGTACACACGGTCAGAGATTCCGATGGAATGTTTCGTATCGGACCGTTTTGTCGGATATTCCGACTGTGTGTGGTCTGCATCGGACTGTTTCCGTCGGACCAACTTTTCCAACTTGCCGGTAAAATTTTCTGACAAAATGCTCCAATCGGACATACTCCGATCATGTGTAGCCTACTCCGACGGACAAAGTGCCACGCATGCTCAGATCAAATTCCTAGACCACAGCTATTGGCTACTAGCCTGAACGTAGTCCCGTCCTAACGAAATAACGTCATCACGTTATGTACAATCGGATTTTCCGACAACTTACTCCGACCGTGTGTATGCAACATCACTTCCGGACCTCTTCAATTACTCCAACGGATTTGGTTGTCGGAATCTGCGACCATGTGTACAAGGGCTAACACTCCCCCCCAGACTGATAGTGCCTCTGTCTGCTGTGCTTACTGTTCTCTTTCATCCAGAGTAGAGTCATTCTAATACAGGAGGTGTGTTACTGGGCAGATCACCAGGTGAACACAGAGGGAAAAAGCCTAAAAAAAAAACACAGCAATGCAGCCATCACATCTAATGATTGGTGAGCTGCAATATATTCAATTTTTGGTTTTGGGTTTAAAGTGGTGGGCCAGCGAAAAAAAAACAAAATGTAAAACTTTTAATAAGCACTTACCTTTCAAGGGTGCCTGCGATGTCGGCCGCCCAAGGCCGATCTGTCCCTCGGCTCTCGGGTCCCGATGCCATTCAAAGTAAGGGAAACAGACAGTGGAGCCTTGCAGCTTCACAGCCCGTTTCCTACTGCGCATGCACGAGTCGCGTGGTGCTTTGTGAATGGGGCGCACTGTGTCGTGGGACACATACAGTTCCCACAGCACACTGCGCCCCATTCACCAGAAGACAACGTGAGGAGGCGCAAGATCCCCGTGGAATAGGAAGAGGCAGATTAGGACGATCTGCCTATCAAGTGAAAAAAAAAAATATTTTTATTTTTATTTTTTGGAGCCTTTTTTATGCATTTTTAATTTTTTTTTAGGGTGGACCTCTCCTTTAATATCACTTTAAGGTTAATGTGCATTTGAGTCTGGTGAAGTGTGTTTTATTCTAGACTATGACGGACTGCAATTGTGGTGAGACAAAGCATTGTTCTTTCAGTTTCTGTCCTCATTAGACTGTGCACTGCACATTTTTGATCTGCCTTGTTACCTACTCAATGCAGTGTGCTTTCTGTTCCTGTAATGATGCTAAATGGGAAATCTTAAAAAGAGGTGGCTCCTAGAAGTGTGAGAGATCCGAGGGCTCATGTGCGTAACGTCACGATTTCCACCTACTCCCCTCTGAGAGACTCCGACGCAAGGAGTGGGAGACGTGATGTCACACAAGGGAGCGTGGTTTGTGGCTGAGTATCCATTATAGAGTGTGAATAGCAGCGGCGCGGAGGCTGCTAACTCAGCTGTTCACATGTACAATCCCTTATACAATGCACACAGCTCAGTGATGGACAGCTTGCTCCGAGCTCTACTAAGCATCCATTGTGACTCAGGCTAGACAGCTGCAATGTACATCTCATGGGAATTTTATTTTGAAGGGTAACTCTAGTGTGTTTTAAAGTGATTCCTTTTTTCCCCTTTAATAATAAACATGTTATACTCACGTGCTCTGCGTAATGGTTTTGCACCAATACTCCTCTTCTGTGGTCCTCCGCTTAGTAACATTTTAAGGCTTTAGAACCACATCATTGTTATCAAAACGTTCATCTGAAATATTCAAGGAGACATTTTTACTTGATCCTATTTCAGACATTGCCTTCGTTCAATTCAGCGGCTACTTTATTAACAGGTAGAGCTAGGTGGGCTTGTAGGTGGGGCCTGTATTAGCCCCTGTACACACGGTCGGACATTCTGCCAACCAAATCCGTCGGATTTTGTCCGACGGATTTTGTCCGTCGGATCTTGTCTGAAACTGTTGCATACACACGGTCGGACTAAGTTGTCGAAAAATCCAATCATTCAGAACGTGATGACGTAATTTCCTTACGATGGGACTACGTTCACGCTAGTAGCCAATAGCTTTGATGTAGAAATTTGATCTGAGCATGCGTGGCACTTAGTCTGATCAAAATTCTCTACACATGATCGGAGTATGTCCGATCGAACCAGTTAGTCGGAAAATATTTCCAACAAGTTGGAAAATTGGGTCCGACGGATATTCCGACGGAATCAGTCTGATGCATACCACACACAGTCGGATTATACGACAACACGGTCCGATAGGACACTTTCCGACGGATTCTCAGACCGTGTGTACAAGGGCTTAGGCACCTTGATTGGGAGGAAATATCTGCACAGAGTATATAGAGTACTGATGTCGTTTATATAAATCATGCACAGTTGGTTGCAGCAACAGATACCTGATGTTCAGCAGTGATATAAGCAATACAAAGAATATACATTTTTTTCCCTTCAAAATGTTTTATTAAACAATTTACATATACAAGTTATACATGCATGGGGTTTTGTGGCTATACAAAGGTCATACATATAATAAAGAAAAGAAGGTTATAACAGTATGCATTGATCATGCATTGATAATCATTTTGTAGATACGGTGCTTATAAATTATATAGTTTGTGCAGATTCAATGCAGTATTGTGGTTATATCTGGAAACCTTTCCTCCCATGGGGGAATTAGGATATTGGCTCAGTGCAGGTGTCAGATTCTGAGAGCCACCTGTCCCAGATTTTTTTTATACTTTTCTGGGCATCCCCTGTTTTTATATACAATTTTTTTTATAAGGCAGGGTGCTATTCATGTCCACCTTCTAGTCAGTCATAATAGGGGGAGATGGTCTCATCAATTGTTTAGCCAGGGTTTTTCTGGGCAAGAACAAGGTCTCATGCAGAAATAGATCTATCAATAGATTAGTCTGGGAATATCCCCGGTGTACAATGCTTCGGGTTTCATGTAGGAAGTCCACCACTTGCCTCCAAAATACCTGTATCAGTGGACACACCCAGATAAGATGGAAGAAATTACCTGGTTCCGTACGACAGAGATGGCAGGCGGAGGAGATGTCCCTCCTGTATCTAGCAACCCAGGGGGGGGGTGAGATAAGCTCGGTGTATAATAAAGATTTGGGACAACCTGTCGGATAGTTGAGGGGACACTGCTTTGCATGTATCTAGTGCCTCAGTCCATTCTTCGTCTTCCATCTGTCCCACTTCCCTCTCCCAGCGAGATTTGAGGCCATAAGCTATTTTAGAGGATGACGGTGTAATGGGCATATTATAGAAAGTGGAGATTAATTTTTGTGGATCTGTACCCTTTACAACCACCATGAGGGCATTGAAAGTGGGCCGCGGGGGGCATTGAGAGAACTGAGAGTGTATGGCATGACGGACCTAGAGGAACCTAAAAAACATAAAATTCGGGAGTGTGAATTCATTACATAGAACGTTGAAATGTTTCAGTTCTCCATTTGAGAGTAAATGATGCAAGTAGGAAATTCCACAGGAACCCTAAACTCCTGGGTCAGGAATCTGTAGTAGGTGTGGTAGAGTGTTATTATGCCAAAGAGGGGTATAGTCATTGATAGTAGGGAACCCTAGTTTATTTATGGCAATGTCCCAAATGCGTCTGTATTGGTATAGCAAAGTCTCACTGTCTCCCTTGTGTTCGGCACCACCAGATCTCACCGCCATGGAGCATAGGGGATCTGAGGTTTGCTGCATCTTGCATAGTAGGGTGTGGAATCTCTCCCTGTCTGTTTTGGCAATGTGATACAGTTGGGACAACTGGGAAGCTATGTAGTTGCAACTGAGGTCTGGTACAGCCGTACCACCCAAATGTTTTAAGGAGAGTCTCCATGATCTTAAAGTGCTTCAAAGGCAGATATATCGGGGCGTGCTAAATGACATATAATATTTTGGGTAGTAGCACCATTTTTTCAGGTTAATGCGCCCCCAAACACCAAGTGGCAGGCAGGCCCATGTCTGCGTTTTAGCTTTGATCACAGTAAATAGAGGGGTTCTAGTTACAAGTATACCTAGGTATTTAATGAGGGACACTCTTTGTAGAAGAAGGTGTACTTGGGTCTCGGGTGGTGGAAAGCTGTCTAAGGGTAAGATTTGTGATTTCTCCCAGTTAATTTTAAGCCCGGAGAATGTACCAAATTGTTCTATTGTATTTAATGCTTTCTGGACCGAGGGACCTGAGTCAGCCAAGTATAGCAGAGTGTCGTTGGCGTACATACTGTTCTTTTCAATCAGGTCCCCCACGCCAACACCTCTAATCTCTGGGTTCTCCCATATGGAGATTGCAAGGGGCTCTGCTGCCAATGCGTATAGTAATGGGGATAGCGGGCAGCCCTCTCTCGTGCCACGAGTCAGGCTAAACGCAGGAGAGGGCCGCAGGAGACCACCCTGGCCTGTGGGTTTTGATACAGTAATTTAATCCATTTAATAGTTCTGGGTCCAAATCCGTAGCATTCTAGTCATTTCCACAAGTACTTCCACTCCACTGAATCAAATGCTTTAGCGGTATCTAAAGCTACCACCACCCTCAAACCAGCTCCATCGTGTAGGGTCTGGAGGTTAGTGCTAAGTCTCTGCTAGTTAAATGATGTGTTGTGGCCTGACATAAAGCCTGCCTGGTCTGCGTGTATTAAAGTAAGTATAACTTGGTTGATACGGTTGGCGAGGACCTTAGCTAGGACTTTAATGTCAACCTGGAGTAGGGAGATAGGTCTATAGGAGGCGGGCTGTCTAGGGTCTTTTCCTGATTTGGGTACTAGAATTATAATCGCCTCTCTCATGGAGGGAGGCAGTTCAAAGTTTTCAACAGTTTTATATAAGGCCAGCAATTTAGGTATAAGTATTTCACTGTACTGCAGGTAAAATTCTACTGGTAGGCCATTTGACCCCGGGGATTTAGATCTAGCAAATCTAGCCAGGGCCTCCGTGATTTCATCAGTCATGAGAGGGGCTTCCAGCATTAATATTGGTCTTCCATGAGATGCGGGAAAGGAATACCCTCTAAAAATGAACTCATGAAGTCTGACTTGTTAGGGGTTCTGGACGTGTATAACTCAGTGAAAAAGTCTCTAAATTTGGCAGTAACTCTGGGGGGATCTGTGATCAATGCACCGTCCTCTCCATGTAATGAGATTACCACCGGTGGTCTGTCTTCATTGTGCACTAGATATGCTAGCAACTTGCCCGCACGTTCGCCGTGCTCCAAAAAATTTTGTTTGGAGAAAGAACTTCTGCCTGGCCCTTCCATACCGGAGCTGATTCACCACTCTGTTTTGCAGTTTGAGAGTTTGAGCGAAGCCACCAGTGTTGGCATTGGATCTCGGGCATACGCCTGTTCAGAGGACAGCTCCGCCATCGCCCCATCAATGACGGCAGCGGAAGCGGCCTTCAGCCTATTAATGTGGGAAATCAGGGTGGAGCGGATGTGTACTTTAAATGTTTCCCAGATCACCAGTGGGGAGGCTGACTGATCATTTTCCAAAAAATTCTGTTTCCACATATTTGCAAGTTCATCATCCTCCGGTAGCAGTGACAACCAGAATGGGTTTAGGTGCCAGGATCAGGGTGATCTAATTGTTGGGGTGGAAATAGTGATCCAGTAAGGACTGCGATCTGAGAGGAGCCTAGGGCAAAAAGCCGCCTCTCCCAGGCGTGATGCTAGTATGTGAGAAATCAGGATGAAATCTATGCGGGACAATGTGTTGTGTGTAGATGAGAAACATGAGTACGCTAAGCCATGTGGGTACTTATGGCACCATGTGTCAAGCAGATTAAATGTTGACATTAAGTTGGAAAATCTGGTTTGGTGTGCGTTCCTTTGGGGTGGTGCCCCCATTCTGGTTCTGTCAAGGCTGGGGTCCATAATGTTATTAAAGTCTGCCAACCAAACAGCTGGTACCTAAGGGTAGCGGGTCATATATGCAGACCCCTCTGTAAGGACTTCTGTACAGAAAGGCGGAGGAATGTAACAGGTCAGTAGAAGAAACGGTTCTTCATAGAACTTAACACTCAAAAAAACATATCTCCCTTGGGGATCAGAAGTAACATCACAAAGTTCGAAATGGACTGATTTGGCCACCAACACTGATACTCCGCGTGCAATAGACGTGTGGGCCGAATCATATGCCCACCCGACCCATGGACGACGGAGGGCCATCTGCAGCCTCTCCTCCACATGCGTCTCCGCCAGCACCATGACATCCCCATGCTGTTTTTTAAGGAAAGACAAGGCTGCTGACCTCTTACTCTTATCCCTCAGGCCCCTCACGTTCCAAATGAGGAATTTTTATAGACGTCATGTTGGGTGGGAACTGGGAAGCATAATCAAATAGTGAATTCCAGTGCCACCGACACATCAACCTCCGCAGATTAAAGGGACCCAGACAGAGGTCCCTAGGCGTCTGCAACAGGGGGATCCAATCAGCTGAAATCAAAATCATAAACATACATCTGCACAATACCTGAATTAGCACTGAATCAACTGTATTGCCATACAAGACAACAGAAAAATGTAATTCAGGGGATACTGGCTGCATGTAAAGATGAGAAATGGAGGGTAAAACAAATCAAAACAAGAGGATCATCTTGAAGGTACATGTCTTGGTATTTTAGAATATCTACCATTTGCAAGTAGCCAGCAAGGAGTCACATGTTAAGTGGGGAAACCTACCTATTCATCTGGAACCTAACTCTATGTTAAACCCTGTCCTGCACAAACGAGTCCTCTCCCTATCAAAGATTCACCAGAAGCAAGCCATAATGACATAGGGTCCCTTATTTAAAAAGTTCCCTCACCCAAGATGGCCACCAAAGTCTCTCAAGAGTTGGGTGTCCAGTTAGACTACCTTTGTCTCTTAAGGCACAGTACGGAATAAGGGACCAATTTCCCTGCAAGACTCCCCCCTCCCATGCAATAGTGGTTGGAAGCTACCTACTGGTGGGAAGGCTAACTGCACCAGCTTACAGCCCTTAGAATCTTATGTGTCTTTGAAGGTCTTCCAGCCCAATTTGCCTACTTTGTTTCTGTACACTGTTGTGTGCCCCAGCCCCTCCTGTTGCATTCTACATAATATAAAATGCATAAAGACCTAAAAAGAAATGTTGGACTGATTATAGTGACCACAGTGGGTGCGCAGAGATTATATCAACAAAGTTCCTCTGGTGTCACATTCATCACCTTTCAGGTGGAGGGGGGTGCAGATACCTGTCTAAGACAGGTATTTGCACCCACTTCCGGGCATAGACTCAGCAGGGGCCATTCGGAGACAGCAGGGGCCATTCGGATTGTGCTGCACGACTGCGCATGTGCAGTAGGGAACTGGGAAGTGAAGGCTTCATTTCCTGATTCCCTTACCGAAGATAGTGGCGTCAACATCCAAAGACCGAGGGACGGTTGGCCTCGGGTGCCAACATCGCTGGACCCTGGGACAGGTGAATGTTCTTATTTTAAAAGTCAGCAGCTGCAGTATTTGTAGCTGCTGACTTTTATTTAAAAAAAATGTGGGACTCCCGCTTTAACGTTACATTAGTGTAAATCCCTGTCCAACCCAGCCCATATTTAACAGCACATGTATGCCCTACATTTGCCCTGCAATCTTCCCGGCTGAGTTGGGTACCAGTTCTAAAGATAGGCCATTGGTAGCATGAAAAGGCAACTCTATTTGATTTTTAAAAGTTTAATTGTTCAACACAAAATAGACAACTTTAAAGCATACAGCTATAGGGCATACAGCTTCTCATCCATTACGTATGGTAGCAGTTGTTACCACTTTCCCCAGGTCGAGCCATCTATGTCCTGTCCCCCAACGTCATCCTAACCAGCAAACCAGGGCCTCTCCAGGTATTTCCCATCCAGGCAATACCAATAACTGGAAGCCATACATCTCTGTAGAATAGGCCCCACCAAGTCCCATGAGGGCCAGCTCCAGAGACCCATTCCTGCTCTTACAACACCATGTCCAAACTTCTCCCACCCTGTCATGTCTATGGGGAGGTCATCACCTAGTGCCCAAACAGGAGAAAAGGAACAAACACACCCTTACTATTTTTATCAGTTGTTGGGGGGGACCCACACAACTGAGGTATTTAAACTGTAGCACTACCCCCACAGGGGCAACTGGTAATAGCTAGTTCTTCTCTATAGTGCAGAGGCTTCCCACTGCCACAAACACCAGTACATTGGTACAGCTCCAATAACTCAGTCTAGGAGATGTCTTTTTGAAATGTATTGCTTGAGAACTTTTAACCAGGAGAGGGCCTAGGTCATGGGATACTCCAAAAAAATGCACTGTAAACAGGAGGAGAACACTTTTCTAGGCCTCCACTCCATTATTCTGCTGAGGACAGGGGAATGGCCAGTACTCTGAGACCCTATGAGAGCCATCTCAGTCCATAGGTACATCTGGGACTTACATCCCCAAAAATGACTGGAAATCAGCTCAGGGTCTTTACTCATATGTCCGCAGAACTACTGCACACCTTCCAGCTTCTTCTGGAAATGGTCTAGTGAGGGAGACAATCCTTCTCCATACTGGTGTACTATTGTAAATTCCAAAGCCAGCTCCTCAGGAAGTTCATTCCAGGCCCTCAGCCCTGACACCACTGAGGAGAACAGCTACACAGTCCACAGGCTGCCTCAAGTCCCTATGGCTTGGAACTCTTCCTACCAAGAAAAGAAAACGGACACAATATAATGTAGCGCTAAAATATACTTGTGAAGAACATATGTGACAAATACAGGAACAATAAAGTCCAAATATTAAGTGAATAGAGCAAGAAAAGAAGAATCTTCCCAGGGCGTCAGACTATTTATTACCTCCTCAGCCCCCTTTCTGGACACTACTCTCCTGGGATTGGCTATGCTATGATAAAAATTTAGGATGATAATTTAAATCTCCCTCCCTATGTTTCGGAGGCTTCTTCCAAAAGGCAGGGGAAAGCAATCAAACTCCCAGCCTGTGAAACCCTGAACTGGCCAGAACAAACAATCACTGCTCCTGGACTACAGAAGGAGCCAAAAACGAAATTTGCCTAGCATCCTACACTAAGAGGGTGCTACAAAACTCACAGCAGGTAAAGAATCCCAAGTTGAAGCTGAAAACCTAAAAAGAAGGACTCCAGTAATGTAAGAGTAGTCTGGTAAGCCTAATGCCACGTACACGCGCCTGGACTTTTCGCCAGCAAAGGTCCAACAGAGCGAATCCGTCGGACAATTCGATCATGTGTGGGCTCCATTGGACCTTTGCTGTCCAAAAATCTGACGGACTTTAGAAATGGAACATGTTTCAAATTTTTTCGCCGGAACTCCACCGGACCCAGTTCCTATTGAGAAATCCGCTTGTGTGTATGTTAGTCCGATGGATGAAAACTGACGCTAGGGCAGCTATTGGCTACTGGCTATGAACTTCCTTATTCTAGTCCGGTCGTACGTCATCACGTTTGAATCCGTCGGACTTTGGTGTGATTGTGTGTGGCCAAGTCCGTTCATTCGGAAAAGTCAGTCGAAACTCCACCGAATGTCCGTCGGGAAGACCATCTGACCTAGTCTGTCAAAAAGTGCGGTCGTGTGTACGCGGCATTAGTCCACCCTACTGAGACTGCTTATGGACCATTGCTCAGATATCTACTTCTTTACAATCACAGTCAAGGTAATATTTCCAATACTTGTTTTGTTGCACTGATATTGCTTCTGAACAACATTTTACTTCCAGTGACCAGTATGAGAGTGTGAGAACGATAACACCAAATTTAACATTCACACCCAAGACCTTGTAACACTAACGAGTCACATGACACCGGGGAGGGAAAATGGCTAATTTGGCCCAATTTGGACATTTTCACTTAGGGGGTGTACTCACTTTTGTTGCCAGCGGTTTAGACATTAATGGCTGTGTGTTGAGTTATTTTGAGGGGGACAGCAACTTTACACTGTTATACAAGCTGTACACTCACTACTTTACATTGTAGCAAAGTGTCATTTCTTCTGTGTTGTCACATGAAAAGAAAGAATAAAATATTTACAAAAATGTGAAAACATATTCATACCCCTTGAAATTTTATACATTTATCATATTACAACCAAAAACCTAAATGTATTTTATTGGGATTGTATGTAATGGACCAACACAAAGTGCCACATAATTGTGAAGTAGAAGGATAATGATAAATGGTTTCCAACATTTTTCTCTACCAGCATTGCATATATAGAGAGTGACATTTGTGCCCATTTTTCTTTCCAAAATAGCTCAAGCTCTGTCAGATTGAATGGAGAGCATCTGTGAACAGAAATTTTCAAGTCTTGCCACTGATTCTCAATTGGATTTAGGTCTGGACTTTGGCTGGGCCATTCTAACTTATGGCTGTATGTTTAGTGTCCTGGTCCTGCTGGAAGGTGAACCTCCACTCCAGTCTCAAGTCTTTTGCACTTGACTCTAAAGCCCTGTACACATGAGAGGACTTATGTCCGACAGACTTCCGAAGGAGTTTTGCCGGAGTTCTGCCGGAGTTCCGACAGAGTTCTGACGGACTTTTCGACTGAGCGGACTTGGCCACACACAATCACACCAAACTCCGACGGATTCGAACGTGATGACGTACGACTGGACTCGAATAAGGAAGTTCATAGCCAGTAGCCAATAGCTGCCCTAGCGTCGGTTTTAGTCCGTCGGAATAGCATACACACGAGCAAATTTTTCGGTAGGAACTGGGTCCGGCGGAGTTCCGTCGGAAAAATTTGAAGCATGTTCCATTTTCTAAAGTCTGTCAGACTTTGGCGAATCAAAAGTCCGTTGCAGCCCACACACGATCGAATAGTCTGACGGAATTATTCCGTCGGACTTTGGATGTTGAAAAGTTCGCTCGTGTATACGGGGCTTAACAGGTTTTCTTCTAAGATTGCCCTGTATTTGGCTCCATCCATCTTCCCATTAACTCTGTCCAGCTCCCCTGTCCCTGCTGAAGAAAAGCATCCCCACAACATGATGCTACCACCACCATGTTTCACGGTGGGGATGGTTAGTTTTAGTTAGTTTTCCTCCACACATAGCGTTTTGCTTTTAGGCCAAAAAGGTACATTTTGGTCTCATCTGACCAGAGCACCCTTTTCCACATGTTTGCTGTGTCCTCCACATGGTTTTCTTGCAAAATTCCAACGGGACTTCTTATGACTTTCTTTCAACAATTGCTTTCTTCTTGCCACTCTTCCATAAAGGTCAGATTTGTGGAGGGCACGACTAATAGTTGTCCTGTGGACAGATTCTCCCACCTGAGTTGTGGATCTCTACAGCTCCTCCACAGTTACCATGGGCCTCTTGGCTGCTTTTCTGATTAATGCTCTCTTTGCCCGGCCTGTGAGTTTAGGTGGACGGCCATGTCTTGGTAGGTTTGCATTTGTGCCATACTCTTTCTATTTTTGGATGATGGATTGAACAGAGCTCCGTGAGATATTCAAAGCTTGGGATTTTTTTAATAACCTAACCCTGCTTTAAACTTCTCCACAACTTTATCCCTGACCTGTCTGGTGTGTTCCTTGGCCTTCATGATGCTGTTTCTTCACTAATGTTCTCTAACAAACCTCTGAGGGCTTTACAGAACAGCCGTATTTATACTGAGATTAAATTACACACAGGGGGGCTCTATTTACTAATTAGGGGACTTCTGATGGCAATTGGTTCCACTAGATTTTAGTTAGGGGTATCAGAGTAAAGAAGGCTGAATACAAATGCACGCCACACTTTTCAGATATTTATTTGTAAAAAATGTTGGAAATCATTGATCATTTTTCTTTCACTTCACAATTATTTATTACATAAAATCTCAATAAAATACATTTACCTTTTTTGGTTGTAACATGATAAAATGTGGAAATGGCAAGGGATATGAATACTTTTTAAATGCACTGTGTATATATACACACTTGCTGGTCGCTTTATTTGGCACACATTTTCAATTGCTTGGCATCACAAATTGCTAATCGGCCAGTCACATGGCAGCAACTCAATGCATTTAGGCATATAGACATGGTGAAGACAACTTGATGAAGTTCAAACCGAGCTTCAGAATAGGACTATGAATGTGGCATGGTTGTTGGTGCCAGACAGGCTGGTCTGAGCATTTCAAAAACTGCTCTAGTGTGATTTTTTTCACACAACCATCTAAAGAGAGAATTGCCTGAGAAAGAGAAAATATCCAGTGAGCTGCAGTTGTGTGGACAAAAATGCCTTGTTGATGTCAGAGGTCAGAGGAGAAGGGCAGACTGGTTCCAGATGATAGAAAGGCAAGAGTAATTCAAATAACCACTCATTACAGCCAAGGTATGCAGAATACTATTTCTGAATGCACAACACATGCAACCTTGAAGCAGATGGATTACAGCAGCAGAAGACCACATCGGGTACCACTCCTGTCAGCTAAGAACAGGAAACAGACAGTGTACCCATATTCTGATGGCTCCTTCCAGAAGGATAATGCACCATGTCACAAAGCTCAAATCATCTAATCACTGGTTTCTTGAACATGACAATGAGGTCACTGTACTCCAATGTTAGATGAGATACTTTGGTGGCAGAGGAGGGATCAGATAGTCCCCAGATGTCTCCTCCATAAAGAGTACCTGTCATTGCCAAAACTATCACAAGGGATGTTGTTCATTCCTTGTTGTAGCAAGAAAGTTAAAGTGGATGTAAACTGAAAAAAAAAAAATCATTAAGGCTTGCACCTTGTACCGTGTAGGATTTCATGTTATCTGTGCCCAGTCTTGCCACAAAGAGTTAATCCAGCTCTGAGCAATCCTCTTATCTTTTTCAGTGCGATATAGGAGTGCATTTCTCCCCCTTGCTGTGAGTGACAGGTAATTTATATAGCTCATGCATGAGCCTGAGAGAGATATTCTGTGTACTTCAGATCCCATCCTTTCTTCTCCAGCTCTCCCAGGATTGGCTGCTCTACATCTCAGCATGGTTTGGCATGTGGTGACCTTTCTGGGTTTTGAATGGATGTTAGTGATCATAGCAGAAGTTCAGTGTAAGAAATACACAGGAGAAAATGCATGTTGGCAAGGGGAGTGTAGAGGTGGGCGGGGAGTCTACTGACATCACGACTCCACCCACCAAGCTCCAGACAACAGACCCACCCACATAATCTGCAGTTTTTTCAGGTTTCATAACACAGTGTCCTCAGGGCCCACTAACAGGCCAAGTTTGCAATATAACTGAAATACATGACAGGTGATATCATTTGCTGCTCAGTGATTGCAGTATTCTAGTCTGCATCTCCCCAAGGTAATACATAAATCCTGGCCTGTTAGTGGGCCCTGAGGACAGGGTTGATGACCACTGTCATAACAGATGGAGGGGAGACATTTGACACGTAATGCCACGTACACACGAGCGGATTGTATGGCGTACTTAGTTCGTCATACAATCCGACGGACAGTCCGTCGTACTTTCCACTGAACGGACTTGACCACACACGGATGCACAAGCAGTCCGTCGAAAGCTTGCGCGATGACGTGTACAGCACGTACGACAGGACTAGAAATAGGAAGTCCAAGACACAGCAAAGCACCCTTCCGCCGTGTAAATCCTTTCTGGGCATGCGCCATTCTTAGTCCGTCGGACTAGCATACTGACGAGCGGATTGTCCGCTGAAACCAAAGTACGACGGACAGTATTTCGGAAAAACCAAAATTCTTAGTACTCCGGACTGCACGCTGAAAAAGTCCGCTGAAGCCCACACACGAGCGGATTGTCCGCTGAAATGTGTTTCAACGGACTAAGTAGGCCATACAATCCGCTCGTGTGTACGCGGCATTAGAATGCATGCAGGAGGCGTGTATATCCTTATAGATAACCCCTATTGCATTAGTTTAGAAATGATGAGAGTGGGTTTACATCCACTTTAAATAAAGAAAAAATTAAAAAAGCATACAAAAAAAATGTTTTAAAGCACCGCCATCCTCCTGTGAAATGCAAACACATACATAGGTTTGGCATACATCAGGGCTCGAGTCCTGCGGGAACGCGTGGGAACGGCGTCCCTGCACTTTTTTCACAGCAGGAACGCCGTTCCCTTTGCAGGACTAGAGTCGCCCGAAGCTCTAGCACAGGCAACGCTAAATGGAGGACCGTGTCCGCCATTTAGCATAAAAAAACAGTGATTGCACCACATATGTGAGGTATCGCCGCAAACGTCAAAGTGAGAGCAATAATTCTACCACCAGAGCTCACATTTTAACCACTTCAATACGGGGCAATTTCATTCCCTTCCTGCCCAGACCAATTTTCAGCGCTATTACACTTTGAATGACAATTGCGCAGTCATGCAACACTATACCCATATGAAATTTTGATCACCCCCCCCCCCCCCATAGAACTTTCTTTTGTTGGTATTTGATCATCTCTGTGGTTTTTATTTTTTGCGCTATAAGCAAAAAAGAGCGTCAATTTTGAAAAGTATAACACAATATTTTTTACTATTTTCCTATAATAAATATCCCATAAAAAAAAAAAATTCTCAGTTTAGGCCAATATGTATTCTTCTACATATTTTTGGTAAAAAAAAAAATCTGAATAAGTGTATATTGATTGGGTTGCGCAAAAGTTATAGCGTCTACAAAATAGGGGATAGATTTATGGCATTTTTATTGTTATTTTTTTTTCTAGTAATCTGTGATTTTTATCGTGATTGCGATATTGCGGAGGACACTTCGGACTCTTTTGACACTATTTTGGGATCAGTCACATTTATACAGCGATCAGAGCTATAAAATGCACTAATTGATCTGTAAATGTGACTGGCAGGGAAGTGGTTAACACTAGGGGACGAGGAAGGGGTTAAATGTGTATCCTAGGGAGTGATTCTAACTGTAGGGGGAGGGGACTCACAAGGAGAGGAGACTGATTGGTGTTCCTCTGTACTGGGAACACGCGATCGGTCTCCTCTCCCCTGACAGGACATTGATCTGTGTGTTTACACACACAGATCCACGGTCCTGCTGTGTTCACGGGCAAACGCGGCCATCAGGCACGCGCATCAGGTGCCCAGTGACGCAGCGGGCTCGCGTGCGCTGCCTAGGGGCTCAGAAAGTAAAAGATGTCATATGATGGAGGGCCCTAGGGACAACGGGTTTCAGCCACCGTCATATCACTATGTGCGGTAGGGAAGTGGTTAAACTGTAAACTGTAAACCTGTAAAGGCTTTTATAAGTGACACCTATGGATAATTGTAGGCACCGTAGTTTGTCACCATTTCACAGCCGTGTGCTATTTTAAATCTTGACATGTATGGCATCAATTTACTTGACACAACATCATATTTCATATATTACCAAAAAATTTAGTATTATATTGTGTTTATGTGCACCAATATGTATTCAAGTGTATTATTTCCAGAAAATTTGATGTGATAAAAAAATGCAACAATCACCAATTTATTTTCCGGGTCCTCTGCTTTCAGAATATATCATGTTTGGGGGTTCTAAGTAATTTTATAGCAAAAAATAAAAACTGCAGATTTTAATATGTATGTGAAACATTTTAAAATTGCCCCAGACAGCAAGAGGTTAACGACATTTGAAATATATAGTTTTAATTGGATTTTTACAAGGTAAATAGGATACAGTTTTGTAATTGTTGGCCTTTTTAAAACAATATCAGTGCAGTTCCATTTTCTCCAACAACAAATAATGGAACAGTCGAGTATCAATAAATATATCAAATATGAGGTCTGGTAGAAACAGAAGTTTGTTAGGAAATACTGCCACCGTGTGGTAAATCTTAGAACTGCTACTCCTCTGTATTTCTGGAAAACACTACCACCGTGTGGCCAATTCTGTAACTGCAGTTCGTCTGTGTTTCTGGGAAATACTACCACCGTGAGGCCAAATTTGTAACTGCTACTTGTCTGTATTCCTGGGAAACACTGCCACCGTGTGGTCAATTTTGTAACTGCAGCTCATCATCTTGGTACACCCAGCACTCGGACACACTAAGCCTATAGTCTGAAGTCGCGAAGCGGACATCTTTTTACACCCACCAAAATCTTCCATTTTACACCTATTTTTACCTCTAATATGAGCTTATATCGTGAAATACAGTATTTAGAAGTCCGTGACACTGTTTTGATGTTGAATTGTAAAAGCAGCGGCAAGTCTGCTGATCTTGCAGGTTTGATAATCTGACAGAAGACCGCTGCTTTTATAATTAAACATAAAAACAGACCTGTGTCTTAATGGACATATTGGCCCTGGTCTGCAGCAGATTACCAATTTAGACATTTATGGATTCATCAATTACGGTTCTATCTTATATATTTATACTCTTGCTGCTAGTGCTTTTTATATGATACATGTATATATATGAATTTATCCAATGCAATATAATAATCATTGTTTAGAATTACTATATCGGTGTCATTTTTTACCCATGCCACACCTGTATGTTATGTGTGGGTGAAGCGAATACGAATCAGTATACCTACTATACATGTGTTTTTTATTGCTATATTTCCTATAATGTTCTTTATTAATAAAAAATTTATTTTTTCAATCTGCCTTCACAAAGTCATCTATCTCATCTAAAGTCCCACTTTTCCTTCTTTTTTTTCCATCTACCACTGAGCTAGACATCCCCCCAATATCACAGTATGTAATGACTCTCAATATGAAACTTTGAAACCTTTGACCAAGCGACATTGCTAAGGCCAGATACTTAGAACCGCAATCGGGTCTCTGCAAAACAATGCAGAGCATCAACATGTAGAAGCACAGGAATTGGATCAAAATCATTTACTGACTGTCCAAAAAACACATTGAGCATTACCAAGCACACTATCCATAATAAATTATTTTTATGGAAACTTTTTCCACTATCATTGAAGGCAATCTGAGAATGTATTTTGTATTTGATATTTTTTAATTTTGGGATGTTTTCTTACGTTTTGTAATTCTTTTGTTTGATTTTTTTTTCTTAGCTTGGAGACACTTACATCCCTCTCTCCAGTCTTCCTTCTGTAGCCCCTTTGGTTCTCATATAGTTAAGGATCCAGTTGTTTTCCACCCCTTCCTCTCCCCTTGCCCATTCACAAAAAAAGTATTCTATTCTTCTTTACAGAATGCAAAGTTTTTTTTGTGAATGTACAAAGGAAGATCATGTGATTTATCCACTCCTCTCCTCCCCTTGTCCATTCACAGCAAGCTTTGCAAAAACATTTTTTTTGTGAATGTATGAGGGGAGAGGATAGAGCAGTAAACAATAAGATCCTTTATGTATTAGAGATGGTTGCAGCGTCCCCAAGAAAAGCACTGTGTGTAGTACAGGGTTGCTAACTCTCCACAACATGTGTACTGACAAAACATGGAAAATTTATAGACAAAGTGCATTTTTGCTTACAACCTAAAAATATATCATAAACGCCTACTAGAAAGAAATAGAAATGGGTGTGGGGGGTAAGTAGAGAGGAGGCTGGGGGGAGAGAGAGGAAAAAAAGGGAGGGGGGAGAGAGTGGGGGAGCGTAAAAGAGGGGGGGGGGGGTTAGAGGGTGAGAGAAAGAGGGGAGGTGGAAGAGAGAGAGGGAAAGAGGGGAGGTGGAAGAGACAGAGGGAAAGAGGGGCAGCAGAAGAGAGAGAGAGAAAGAAAGGCTGGGAAAGAGAGAAATAAAGGAGGGGGGAGAAATAAAGGAGAGGAGGGAGGGAGGGGGAGAAAAAAGGGAGGGGGAGGAGAGAGAGAAAAGGGAGGGGGGAGAGAGAAAGAAGGGAATGGGGAGAGAGTGGGAGAGAGAGAGAGAAAGAGGGGAGGTGGGAGAGGAAGGCAGAGAAAGAAGTAGTGGGAGAGAGGGATGGAGAGAGAAACAGGGAGGTGGGGGTGGGAGAGAGAGGAAGGGATGGAGAGAAAGAGGGGAGGTGGAAGAGAGATAAATAGAGAAAGGGAGGGAGAAAAAGAGGGGAGGTGGAAGAGAGAGAGAGAGTAAAAGGGAGGGAGGGGGGAGAAAGACAAAGTAGGTTGGGGGAAGACAGAGAGGGGGGAGAAAGAAAGGAGAGAGGGAGGGAAGGAAAGATAGGGGGAGAGAGAGAGGGAGGGAGAGAAAGAAAGAAGGAAGGGGGAGTGAGAGAGACAAAAATAAGAGAGAGAAAGAAGGGAGGGGCAGAAAGAGAGAAAAAGAAGAGGGGTGAATAGAGTGAAAGAAGGGAGGTGGGAGATAGAGAGGAGGAGGGAAAGAAAGAAAGGAGGGGAGGTGGGAGAGAGAAGGGTAGGGAGCGAGAGAAAGAGGGAGGGAAAGAAAGAAAGAGAAAGAAAGAGAGAGAGGGGAGGTAGGAAAGAGAGAAAGGGAGGGAGGGAGAGAAAGAAAGTGGGGGAAGAAAAAGGTTGAGGGTGAAGTAAGAGGGAGGCACTTCATTGAAAGGCATATGGGTGTGGCACATCTTGGGGCACTGGCACCAGTATATTTAAAATAAGTGGGGTGTCTATTTCTATATGTAGTGGGTGCCCCGCTTTTTCCACAGCCTTGTCAAGCTGGCCGCTGTGAGTGCATAGGCTCTCCTGAGGGAGAGAGAGAGAGACTGTCAGTGTCTGTAGGGGATTTCTTCCCCCTCCTTTTTTTTTTCTTCACTGACTTGCACAGGCTTTGCTCCCTCCCATTTGTCCCTATTGGCAGAAGGAGGAGAGCCAGTTACAGGAGCAAGTACAGGAGACAATTAGGATTTTAGCAGAAGCAGCAGCTGCAAAGGATCCTGAGACATGTAGTTCTCATCTAAAACAGCCACATAGTCTTGTAAGGGGCAGGAACTACAAGAGCCTGCATGCTCTGGGGGCAAAGGAACAAAAGACTCCATCTTGCTTATCTGAGCGATTTGAGACACCACAAGGCCAGAGAAGAGACTGGAACCATGCCATCCACAGACAGTCCGGACATCCAGCCTGAGAGAGGGTGTTCCAGGATGATCGTTGGGCCTTGACTGCAGGATTGGTGAGAGGGCACTTGCCCATCTGCATGAAACAAGGACACTGCACATAGACAGTGGCCTACACTTACCAGAACCTAGGTCTTGTTAATGGCCTGTTAAATAGTCACAGTGTCCACCTTGTTATCACTTTGTTAAGCAGGAATTTAAGTGCACCAACTAAAGTGGCCAAAGATCCAAGGCCTCATCCTCAGGGACTGAAGTTACTGGTGCCACATGGGCAAGCACACACATACTCAGGGCTCTGTATATGAAGTGGATGTGCGGGATAGTTTACCTTGGGGGCTGATACATTGAAAGTTGATTTGACTACAGTGTTTGTAGTCTAGGCCTGTGGGGTCACCGGGATAGAAGAGAGGTCTGACATAAGAGAGCGTCATTCCTCTGCTCTTCTCCTGCCTGGACTCATAGAGCCAATTTATGTAGAGGTAACCAATCTGATATAGATTTGCCACTGCTGAAGTGTTTGTCTCTGCTCTTGGAGCTATTCACAGTTTTGGAATCCCCTGAAAGCAGCTTGACTATAGTATTGAGCTATATTTTATTATTTATATAATATAATATAATATAATAATAATATAATATTTTTATTTTATTATAATATATGTGTTTTCATTGGTCCTTGCACTTACATTATTGTCAGGTGTGCCAGAGGGGCTGAGACTGTTCTTAGGGTTGAGAGTACGGAACCATACATACTTATCAGATAATTTCTATAACCAATGAATCTTTCCTTGTCTGGCTGATATTTATATTCTCAACAACTCCTATTAGCATTAGAATAGCTGCCTTTGTACCAGGTCAACCCCACCCATATTTAAAGTTTCTAAGGTAGGTATAGAGGGGTTTAAATCAATATAGAGTGTCTTAAAAAAGTATTCATACCCCTTGACATTTCCCACATTTTGTAATGTTACAACCAAAATGTAAATGCATTTTATTGGAATTTTATGTGATAGACAAACACAAAGCAGATAATTGTGAAATGGAAGGAAAATTATAAATGGTTTTGAAAATTTTTTACAAATAAATATGTGAAAAGTGTGGCGTGCATTTGTATTCAGCCCCCCTGAGTCAATACTATGTAGAACCACCTTTCGCTGCCAGTCTTTTTGGGGATGTCTCTAACAGCTTTCCACATCTAGAGAGTGACATTTTTGCCCATTCCTCTTTGCAAAATAGCTCAAGCTTTGTCAGATTGGATGGAGAGCATCTGTGAACAGCAATTTTCAAGTGTTGCCAAAGATTCTCAATTGGATTTAGGTCTGGACTTTGACTGGGTCATTCTAACACATGAAAATGCTTTGAACTAAACCATTCCATTGTAGCTCTGGCAGGATGTTTAGGGTCGTTGTTCTGCTGGAAGGTGAACCTCTACCCCAGTTTAAAGTCCAAACTCTAATGCTGCGTACACACGATTAGACTATCCGGTAGACTTAAGCCGGTGGACCAGAGTCCGCCAGACAATTCGACCATGTGTGGACTTTGAAAGAAGACTTGACTCAAAATTGTCCGCCAGATTCGGCTTGGGCAATCCACTCATCTGTGTGCTAGTCTGCCAGGGACACATTGCACGGCGACTTATATAGGCATAAGGGGTGGGGTCACCGGGTGATGTCACATGGTGACCCCGTCTCTTATGTCTATATAAGTTGCCACGCAACATGTCCCCAGCATTACAGTGGGGGAGAGCGTCGTGTCAACATCGGAAGAAGAGAAGAAGGAAGAAGAAGGCGGCGGCGACAACGAACGAGAAGACCGGGCCAACGCTAGTAAAAGAGCTGGAAGAAGATAGTGCAGAAGAACTGAAGAGTGGGCGAAGAGGCTGGAAAGCGTAGAGAAGCCAGAAGAAGACCAGAAGAAAACACCCGAAGTCGGAAGAAGACCCCCGGCCGGCGACGACGAACAAGATAGCCGGGCTCCTCCGCTAGCAAAAGAGAGCAGAGGAGAAGACCCCCAAAGTCAGAAGAAGACCCCCGGAGCTGCCTAATAATCTACATTAAAAACCTGTGTTGTGTGTTTTTTTATTGACACTTCCCCCCCCCCAGGTGAATGGGTTGGGGTACGATGTACCCCATACTCATTCACATAGGGTGGGGGCCCCCTTATTAAAGCCCCCCGATAAGCCCTCCCACCCGCAGACCCTGACAACCAACAGCCAACATGGGGACAAGGTGCTTTGGGGTGGGGGGGTCATCTAAAATAGTTGATAAAATACCACCAAAAGAAAGCTCTATTTGTGGGGAAAAAAAGGCAATACATTTTGTTTGGGTGCAATGTCGCATGACTGCGCAATTGTCAGTTAAAGCGACAACAGTGCTGTATCGCAAAAAGTGCTCTGGTCAGGAAGGGGGTACATTCATCCGGGGCTGAAGTGGTTAAACACACTGTATATAACAGGTTGCTAAGGAGGGGGCCAGGAAGCCACGTCCTTAACAACTGATCCATGTTGATGGGGACAAGGGCCTCTTCCCAACAACCCTGGGTCTGCAGGTGGGGGGCTTATCGGAATCTGGAAGCCCCCTTTAATGAGGGGGCCCCCAGATCCCGGCCTCCCCCACATGTGAATGGGTATTGGGTATGTCTTACCCCTACCCATTCATAAAAAAAGCAGTGAAAAGTAAAAAAGAACAAGAGTCGGTTTTTGACAAGTCCTTTTTAATAGCTCTGAGCTGTCCGGTGCGGTCACTCCCGCCGCCATCTTCTCCCACCGCCATCTCTTCTGGTGTTGTCTCTCCCAACACCGTCTTCTCCCTCTGCTGTCTTTCTTCCTCGCCGCTGGTTACCCGCTGCTAAGAAAAAGCCGCTGTTATTCTGTGGTCTGTGTACTGAGCTGTGATAATTTATCACTGCTTAATAAACAGACATCTCTGTGTTTCAGTGAATTTCTGGAACTGTAATCTCGTAAAGTCTCATGAGATTCTAGTATCAGGGGCCGTTCTCCACTGTTCGAAGCATTTGTAGATCGACTCACTCCTCCAAAGGAGAAGCGATCTACACCGCTTCATAAACTGGCATCCAGAGGAGAACAATCTCCTCTGTGAATTCTGGAGAATGGAGCAGTGAAAAATTTTCACTACTTCATAAACGGACACCTATGTCTCAGGAGGCATGGCTAGGGTGTGTGCCTTGCTTAGAGGTGTTCCTCCTAGCCATCTTGAGAGGTATGGACACTACTGCTTTGAGCAGTATATGTTCTGGATACATCCCTCTAAACTGCAATGTCACCATAACAAAGTATTTCAGTTAAAGGGAATGCACTGTGTTCCTTCACTGAGCAAATATTTTTAGTAATTAATAATACAGTGTCTACTACAGAAGATCTATTATTTCCGGAAATAGCTGCATTTCAGAAGGTATGAGCCAGATTATCTATCAATATCTAAGACCACATGTCATTGATTTGCCTTCATACACGAAGGATACAATCCATCTTTTACAGATCGTAGAAAATTTGATTGTCCCCCAATCAGCAATTCTGGTGACCATTGATGTAGAATGGCTGTATTACAGTATTCCTCATGATTCAGGCATTGCAACCATCAGTCATATACTAAGACCGCGGGCCACCACAGATTGGAAGTTTAATCTTTTTGTTTTTCAGATGTTGGACTTCATATTGAGGCACAACGTCTTTCTCTTTAAGGGCTCCCACTACCTCCAGGTACAGGGAGTGGCTATGGGGACATGCTGCGCACCCTCATATGCAAATCTGTACCTGGGGGAGTGGGAGAAAGATCTCCTATCAGGGGAGCAGTCATCTATGTATACACGCCACATTTTAATTTGGCAACGATACATAGACAATGTCCTCATTATTTGGGATGGTCCAGAAAGTGTACTCAACGAAAGTCTGAAATCAATGAATCAGAACAAATTTAATCTCTTTTTTTACAATGCCTATGAGTCTAAGGAGGTTAACTTTCTGGACATCAACATCTGAAAAGATTTTAATGGAGGACTGAGCAGCAAACTATACAGGAAAGATACCGCCAGGAATACCTTGCTGCATGCGGATAGCTTTCACCCTGATCCATTAAAGAAATCCATTCCATTTAGTCATTAGAAGGATCTTCGGATGAAGATTTAAAAAAAAAAAAACTGATGAACTCACCACCAGATTGCTAGCGAGGGGATATACTAAGTTGACCCTGAGAAAGGCATTTAACCATATAAAGGGGACAAACAGGAGAGATTTAATTTTCAAATCAAAAAAAAAAAAAGGGGGACAATACTACTAGGATCATTATGAAGTTTTCAAATGAACATCATCAAATAAGAAATATTATTACCAAATATTGGTCCATCCTCGTATAAGAATGCCAGTTCTATCGGCAATATTATAACACAAAGTGAATATAAAGGGAACACAAGAAGGGACCCTTGTAAAATCTGGGGTACTTATCCCTGTGGATCATGTTCACAGTGTGTTGTCATCGATAGGAAGACCTCACTGGCACTGCCCAATGGGGAGACGTTCACCCTGAAGCATTTCGCTTCATGCAAGACACAGGGTGTCCTTTACCTCATGCAGTGTCAGTGCGGTGTCTTCTACGTAGGAAAGACAAAACAGGAATTGGGCAAACGAGTTGAAAAACATATGGACAGCATGCATATAGGCAATTTATATCTGCCGTTAGGTAGACATGTTGCTAGAAGGAATAATTATAAACGACCTCATGTCAACTTTATGGTGCTAGACAGGCTACATATACCCATTAGAGGGGGCGACTGGAACAAGGTTACCTTAGAGCCACGACCCCTCAATGAAGTGGAAAGTTTCAGACCCTTTCTTGAAGGTTTCAGCTCAGGGAAAACAGACTAATATATGGAATCAATCTATATTTGATACTCCTTAATCTATGGAGAGTAACTTGTTTTTGTTTTTTATTTTTATTGTTTATTTTTATCTGTATTTTCTCCCTCTTTATACCTCTGTCTTTTTGGTGTTTGGGAATTTCATGTCATTATTATGACATTATGCCGATGCTTTCCTGTTTCTCATTACTGTGAGTCTCTATGTAGCTGAATTATGTAGGAAAAAGTTTTTGATAAATAAGATTCACACATATATAGGGGTATTTTGTTATTCTATATATTTTTTACATATATTAAGAAATACTAATGCGCTCCACCTAGTAGTTAACTATACGACTAAATAAATAAATTAATATAATATACACAGGAAGCAGCCAGCAAAAAAACGGTGATCTCCACACCAAAAGTATGTGAATAAAATAAATAAATAGATGCGGCGCTACCTAAAAATACATAAATAATGAATAAAGCTAATATGTCCAAATAGGACTAAAGTGCAAATGGGATACTAACCCACTATGATATAAATGGTGAATTTACAAATAAAATATGTATTATGCAATAAATGAGAACCTACATAAATATTCCAAGTACATAAAAAGATTCAAAATATAAGTGAATAAGTGAGAACATATATGAACCAATCCAGTGATTGTGTGCAAAAATGCAATATTAGCAAGTGATTGCCCACAAAACCATGCACAGATAATTATGAACTAATAAAAAACAAAGTCCATGCAGAAAATTGTAAAGTGATTTCCAGAGGTGACAGTCCACTGCAAACTTCAGTGCCTATTATGTGCACCACCTATTTCCCCCAGCCTCTCACCTCCAATATATGGCAAAAAAGCGCTGTATGTAATCAGAAATGCTGCTGAATCCTTATTCATCCAGTCTCAATGTTCTACCGCTGTTTAGTGTATCGCTGTATATAAGCAGTTAACATCCTCCCAATTTCTCCAAGGTATCCAGTAAATATGGAATGGAAGAACACAAGGGGGCTTTCATGTGTAGTAACAAGTAACAATTTATTAAATAAAAGATATCCGCACTTACATGAAAGAAAACACAGGAATACACTCGGCAGACGTGAACTTCCGGTTTCGGCCGTAACCGGAAGTGGTATATGCGACACCAAACTCCTTCCCTGACGCGTTGCGTCACACCTCGTGACTTTTTCAAAGGGTAACAGGAAGTTGGTGTCAACGGAGTTTATATGCGGTGAGCGCCGTCACCATAGCAACTATAGACGGCGGCGCTTCCGCAAAATCGTATGCAATTCTCAATCAGTATATATTAGATGCTCTATACATCGCAAAAATAAACAATAAAAAACTACATTTGCCCTAAATCTTTTAATCAATGGGCTAGTATGTAAAAATAAATAGATATTAAAACTGAGCCGTAATAAGTACTGGCTTATGGGAAGAGCGACATCTAGTGGTTGGATTTAAAAATTGCTCTTCAAATATTAAAACTATATCCAGAAAAGACCATAGAAGAAAATTTACAAAGTATATGTTTGAACACATAGCCTATAGCCCCTTCTATACATAGTCGCAACAACTATGTGAGAAGTTGATTATCTCCATGGTATTAATAACACATATATTATAATAATGACATCCAACTAAGTAAAAAACTGTATAAATTACTATATATATAAAAATATATATATATAAAAAAATATATATATATATAAGATCATTATTTTAAAATATTTATAAATCACCACAAATATAAATAATTAAAATCTATACAGTACCAGCGGGTAAATATACTATTATGAATCGCATATAAAAATGAATATATAAAATATAAAATCAAATGCTTAAAAATTAGAAATAAAACAATTAAGATCGAACTCTACGTTATGTCCTAATGGTGCAAGGGTACGGAGTTCGTGTATCCACCGGGATTCAGCCTGACTGATTTTAATCACCTTATTATCACCTCTCCAATGAGGTGTATATTTTTGGATACCACAAATTTTTAGTGACGAAGGGTCTTTATTATGAAATTGTGCATAATGTTTGGATAAACTATGTTTGTCGAAACCTTTCTTAATATTTTGAACGTGTTCCCTGAGTCTTTTCCATAGTTTTCTTTTTGTTCTTCCCACATACTGAGTGTGGCAAGGACATTCTAATAAATAAACTACACCTTCAGTGTGGCAGGTGATACAGTCTTCTATCTGATATTCTTTTTCTGTTATTGTGGATCTAAATGTCTTCTTTTTAATATTTTCACTAATATGTCTGCATGCGTAGCACCTTTTACAGGGATAGAAACCTTTTCCCTCAAAAAAAGAGAAAGGTTTCTTTGGAAGATCCAGGACATTTTTTGCCAAACTGTCTCTCAAAGTTGGAGATTTCCTATAGACAAATTTAGGTACTACTGGTAAGATATTGGCAAGATGACGATCCGTTTTAATAATCTCCCAGTGTTTCTTTATTATTTTTTCTAACTGCTTATGTTGGATGTTGTAATCCATAATGATGGATACCATGTCTTGTTTCTCAGAATTTTTTATATTGTCCTGTATTAGTTTTTCTCTGTCTAAAGATGCTACACTTTCTATTTGATCTTTAATAAAATCGCTATGGTAACCTTTTTGTATGAATCTATCACCAATTAGATTGGCTTGTTCAAGAAATATTGATTTATTAGAACAATTACGTCTCAATCTAATCAGCTGTCCCCTAGGTATATTGTCTAGCCATCTACGGTGATGGCAGCTATCCACAGAGAGATAGCTATTTCTATCCACTGTTTTAAAATGGGTAAAAGTATTTAGTGAATTTCCATTTTTTTCAATCACCAGATCTAAAAAGGTTGCTCTTTCTTCATTAATATTCCATACTAATTTAATATTTTTTTGGTTCATATTAAGATTAAAACAGAAGTCATTTAGACTTTCTCTATCCCCTGACCAGATTAAAACGAGGTCATCTATAAATCTTTTGTACAATTTAACCTGTTTAGGTAAGTTATTATACACCATTTCATCCTCCCACTGTGCCATATATAGATTCGCTACGCTAGGTGCATATTTTGCTCCCATTGCAATGCCACATATTTGTTTGTAGTGGCAGTTATCAAACCAAAAATAATTAGACTCAAGACAAAAACGTAGACACTCAGTAATAAATTTTCTTTGCTTACATTTTAGGGCACTAAGGTTTCTCAGACCCCATTTGGTAGCATATATTGCCTCTTCGTGATTAATAATAGTGTATAAAGAAGTCACGTCAGCAGTGACTAAATATGTGGGCCCATCGTCTAATATAATAGTATTTAGTAGTTGGATCAAATGTTTAGTGTCCCTTAAGAAAGATTTGGTTTCTCTTACTATGGGCTGCAAGAAAAAATCAATATACTCTCCCAATCTCGAACAAACAGAGTTGATTCCGTTCACAATCGGTCTGCCAGGGGGTTTTGTTTAATTTTTATGTATCTTAGGAACTGTATAAATAATTGGTACCTTACAAGTATTGGGTACTAGATATTTAGCTTCTTTTTTATTTATCAACCCTTTATCTAGTCCATTCTGAATAGTTTTCATAAGATCTTTCTTGTATCGTAGGGTGGGGTTATTGTGTAACTTCAAATAAGTGGTTTCATCTCCTAGTTGTTTGTTTAATTCTTCATTATAGTCCTTTTTTGACTGTATAACAATAGCCCCACCTTTGTCAGCTTGTCTTATGACAATATCTTTCCTGGCTTCAAGTTGACGAATACCTTTTTTAATATCGATAGGGTCATGAATCTTCTTAGTCTTCAATTCTTGTAAGTCATTTAAAACCATTTTTTAAAAAACTTCAATATGAGCATCATTTGCCCCTGGTGGATTAAAAAGGGATTTATTTCGCAAATTTGTGTATTGTATGCCGTTTTGTTCAGGAAGTTTGATTCCTCTTCCCATTCCTGAATCGCTTAGCATATATTTTTTTATATTCATGCTCCTTATAAATTTATTAATGTCTACATAAGTATTAAATTTATTCAAATTTCTTGGGGGATACATTCTGATCGTGGTACCGCGGGGGGTCCCACCGACGTTGGTCTAAAAAATGATATGGAGTTTTCTCATATCTTTGTCTTCGCGATTCATGGCGCTCTCGTGCGGGTGTTCTTGTGTTATCATATTGTCTTTGATCATCATACTTTCTAAGTTGTTCAAACCTATTTCGAACTGGTACTGTATAAGAATCTCTTTGTGGTGATCTTTCTCTTCGTCCATTTGGTTGTTGATATTGATTGTAGGGGGACCTTTCTCTTCTATCATAGTGTTGTGTATGTCCCGATTCTTCATCTCTTCTTCTTTGATCCTCATATTGATATCTTCTGTTATTGTCTTCCCAATCTCTTCTTGGGGGAGAGAGGGATCTTCTGGTATAATAAGGGGGTCTGAACGCTCTCCCTTTAAAGTTGTTGTTATAACCCCTCTTTTTCCAAAAAGGTTTTTTCCAGTTTTTATGGTTACCATTCCACCCATACTTTTTATTGGGTGTATCATGTCTCGTTTGAATGGGGGGGATGGGAACTACATCCTCCATTTTAGTTCTTATTTCTTCCTTAACTGGGGAACTGTTGTTAGAATTTATGGCTGGTTCTTCTATTTTCTTTTGCCATTTAAATACCAAATCATCTTGGAAGTCTTTTAGATCTCTTTGGAATTTTCTCTTTTTTCTCGCCGCAGTTTCATTGTCCTTTTGTTCCAAATCATTATTTAAATAATGATTTGGAACAAAAGGAACAAAAGGACAATGAAACTGCGGCGAGAAAAAAGAGAAAATTCCAAAGAGATCTAAAAGACTTCCAAGATGATTTGGTATTTAAATGGCAAAAGAAAATAGAAGAACCAGCCATAAATTCTAACAACAGTTCCCCAGTTAAGGAAGAAATAAGAACTAAAATGGAGGATGTAGTTCCCATCCCCCCCATTCAAACGAGACATGATACACCCAATAAAAAGTATGGGTGGAATGGTAACCATAAAAACTGGAAAAAACCTTTTTGGAAAAAGAGGGGTTATAACAACAACTTTAAAGGGAGAGCGTTCAGACCCCCTTATTATACCAGAAGATCCCTCTCTCCCCCAAGAAGAGATTGGGAAGACAATAACAGAAGATATCAATATGAGGATCAAAGAAGAAAAGATGAAGAATCGGGACATACACAACACTATGATAGAAGAGAAAGGTCCCCCTACAATCAATATCAACAACCAAATGGACGAAGAGAAAGATCACCACAAAGAGATTACTATACAGTACCAGTTCGAAATAGGTTTGAACAACTTAGAAAGTATGATGATCAAAGACAATATGATAACACAAGAACACCCGCACGAGAGCGCCATGAATCGCGAAGACAAAGATATGAGAAAACTCCATATCATTTTTTAGACCAACGTCGGTGGGACCCCCCGCGGTACCACGATCAGAATGTATCCCCGAAGAAAATGGACAGACGCACTCCGGAACACAGGGAAAACAAAAGTCCCAGGAAAATGGATCACCAAAAGAACAAAAACAAAGAGGATCCCCAAAGGAGCAAAACTCCCAGAAGATCACCAGAAAAATCAGACAGACGAAATGGAAGAAACGAAAAACGAGAAGAGGTTGCCGAGCAGGAGTCAAAAAGCAAAAGAAAAAGAGAAAGATAGGAGAGGGTATCATTAATTTAAGCGGAGCTGTATTGACGAAAGAAGAACTAAAAGTATTAGATAAAGGGTTAAAATTTGCTCCAAAAAGAAATTTGAATAAATTTAATACTTATGTAGACATTAATAAATTTATAAGGAGCATGAACATAAAAAAATATATGCTAAGCGATTCAGGAATGGGAAGAGGAATCAAACTTCCTGAACAAAACGGCATACAATACACAAATTTGCGAAATAAATCCCTTTTTAATCCACCAGGGGCAAATGATGCTCATATTGAAGTTTTAAAAAAAAATGGTTTTAAATGACTTACAAGAATTGAAGACTAAGAAGATTCATGACCCTATCGATATTAAAAAAGGTATTCGTCAACTTGAAGCCAGGAAAGATATTGTCATAAGACAAGCTGACAAAGGTGGGGCTATTGTTATACAGTCAAAAAAGGACTATAATGAAGAATTAAACAAACAACTAGGAGATGAAACCACTTATTTGAAGTTACACAATAACCCCACCCTACGATACAAGAAAGATCTTATGAAAACTATTCAGAAAGGACTAGATAAAGGGTTGATAAATAAAAAAGAAGCTAAATATCTAGTACCCAATACTTGTAAGGTACCAATTATTTATACAGTTCCTAAGATACATAAAAATTAAACAAAACCCCTTGGCAGACCGATTGTGAACGGAATCAACTCTGTTTGTTCGAGATTGGGAGAGTATATTGATTTTTTCTTGCAGCCCATAGTAAGAGAAACCAAATCTTTCTTAAGGGACACTAAACATTTGATCCAACTACTAAATACTATTATATTAGACGATGGGCCCACATATTTAGTCACTGCTGACGTGACTTCTTTATACACTATTATTAATCACGAAGAGGCAATATATGCTACCAAATGGGGTCTGAGAAACCTTAGTGCCCTAAAATGTAAGCAAAGAAAATTTATTACTGAGTGTCTACGTTTTTGTCTTGAGTCTAATTATTTTTGGTTTGATAACTGCCACTACAAACAAATATGTGGCATTGCAATGGGAGCAAAATATGCACCTAGCGTAGCGAATCTATATATGACACAGTGGGAGGATGAAATGGTGTATAATAACTTACCTAAACAGGTTAAATTGTACAAAAGATTTATAGATGACCTCGTTTTAATCTGGTCAGGGGATAGAGAAAGTCTAAATGACTTCTGTTTTAATCTTAATATGAACCAAAAAAATATTAAATTAGTATGGAATATTAATGAAGAAAGAGCAACCTTTTTAGATCTGGTGATTGAAAAAAATGGAAATTCACTAAATACTTTTACCCATTTTAAAACAGTGGATAGAAATAGCTATCTCCCTGTGGATAGCTGCCATCACCGTAGATGGCTAGACAATATACCTAGGGGACAGCTGATTAGATTGAGACGTAACTGTTCTAATAAATCAATATTTCTTGAACAAGCCAATCTAATTGGTGATAGATTCATACAAAAAGGTTACCATAGCGATTTTATTAAAGATCAAATAGAAAGTGTAGCATCTTTAGACAGAGAAAAACTAATACAGGACAATATAAAAAATTCTGAGAAACAAGACATGGTATCCATCATTATGGATTACAACATCCAACATAAGCAGATAGAAAAAATAATAAAGAAACACTGGGAGATTATTAAAACGGATCGTCATCTTGCCAATATCTTACCAGTAGTACCTAAATTTGTCTATAGGAAATCTCCAACTTTGAGAGACAGTTTGGCAAAAAATGTCCTGGATCTTCCAAAGAAACCTTTCTCTTTTTTTGAGGGAAAAGGTTTCTATCCCTGTAAAAGGTGCTACGCATGCAGACATATTAGTGAAAATATTAAAAAGAAGACATTTAGATCCACAATAACAGAAAAAGAATATCAGATAGAAGACTGTATCACCTGCCACACTGAAGGTGTAGTTTATTTATTAGAATGTCCTTGCCACACTCAGTATGTGGGAAGAACAAAAAGAAAACTATGGAAAAGACTCAGGGAACACGTTCAAAATATTAAGAAAGGTTTCGACAAACATAGTTTATCCAAACATTATGCAAAATTTCATAATAAAGACCCTTCGTCACTAAAAATTTGTGGTATCCAAAAATATACACCTCATTGGAGAGGTGATAATAAGGTGATTAAAATCAGTCAGGCTGAATCCCGGTGGATACACGAACTCCGTACCCTTGCACCATTAGGACATAACGTAGAGTTCGATCTTAATTGTTTTATTTCTAATTTTTAAGCATTTGATTTTATATTTTATATATTCATTTTTATATGCGATTCATAATAGTATATTTACCCGCTGGTACTGTATAGATTTTAATTATTTATATTTGTGGTGATTTATAAATATTTTAAAATAATGATCTTATATATATATATTTTTATATATATAGTAATTTATACAGTTTTTTACTTAGTTGGATGTCATTATTATAATATATGTGTTATTAATACCATGGAGATAATCAACTTCTCACATAGTTGTTGCGACTATGTATAGAAGGGGCTATAGGCTATGTGTTCAAACATATACTTTGTAAATTTTCTTCTATGGTCTTTTCTGGATATAGTTTTAATATTTGAAGAGCAATTTTTAAATCCAACCACTAGATGTCGCTCTTCCCATAAGCCAGTACTTATTACGGCTCAGTTTTAATATCTATTTATTTTTACATACTAGCCCATTGATTAAAAGATTTAGGGCAAATGTAGTTTTTTATTGTTTATTTTTGCGATGTATAGAGCATCTAATATATACTGATTGAGAATTGCATACGATTTTGCGGAAGCGCCGCCGTCTATAGTTGCTATGGCGACGGCGCTCACCGCATATAAACTCCGTTGACACCAACTTCCTGTTACCCTTTGAAAAAGTCACGAGGTGTGACGCAACGCGTCAGGGAAGGAGTTTGGTGTCGCATATACCACTTCCGGTTACGGCCGAAACCGGAAGTTCACGTCTGCCGAGTGTATTCCTGTGTTTTCTTTCATGTAAGTGCGGATATCTTTTATTTAATAAATTGTTACTTGTTACTACACATGAAAGCCCCCTTGTGTTCTTCCATTCCATATTTACTGGATACCTTGGAGAAATTGTGAGGATGTTAACTGCTTATATACAGCGATACACTAAACAGCGGTAGAACATTGAGACTGGATGAATAAGGATTCAGCAGCATTTCTGATTACATACAGCGCTTTTTTGCCATATATTGGAGGTGAGAGGCTGGGGGAAATAGGTGGTGCACATAATAGGCACTGAAGTTTGCAGTGGACTGTCACCTCTGGAAATCACTTTACAATTTTCTGCATGGACTTTGTTTTTTATTAGTTCATAATTATCTGTGCATGGTTTTGTGGACAATCACTTGCTAATATTGCATTTTTGCACACAATCACTGGATTGGTTCATATATGTTCTCACTTATTCACTTATATTTTGAATCTTTTTATGTACTTGGAATATTTATGTAGGTTCTCATTTATTGCATAATACATATTTTATTTGTAAATTCACCATTTATATCATAGTGGGTTAGTATCCCATTTGCACTTTAGTCCTATTTGGACATATTAGCTTTATTCATTATTTATGTATTTTTAGGTAGCGTCGCATCTATTTATTTATTTTATTCATATATTTTTTACAGTTTGTGTCCCCTGTTTATATTTAGGCAACCCTGGATCGGGTAGACTTTTAATAAAGGGGATTTACACTGTTTTGAGATCTGGTAAGTACAGCAGAATGGCATTTGCTGTGCTTTTATTCAGGTAAAGGAAGGTTCCCCTCTTTTTTCTTTTGTTTTTCTCCATTCCCCCTTTTTTGGGGGGGGGGGAGGGGTGAACCATATACACATGAGCCTCATAGACCTTTACCTGGCACAGAAGGGCCCTTGCGTCTTTAGGATGTGTTAGGGTCTTATTTCTTGCCCACAGGAGGTGATTTATTCCGCCTTTGGAGGCATTCTGTGTCAGTGTTTTTTTGCCCTAATATGGGCCATAGCCTCCCTTGGGGAAATTGGTATCCACTGTGGACTAGACTGTGGCCACGTCATCAAATTGCGCTATGTGCAACGTTATGTACTTTTTGCGGTATTTTGATGCTCCAATGTACATTTTTATCCATCTACAGTATATGGCCGCTCTCCCGCTTTCCAGGTTTTTATATCCTGGAGGCAGGTAGATATGTGGCCCAGACAGTACGTTAAGTGGTTTATAATCCTGTTTATTCATGGCCGCACACCTATACTCCGGATGTTCCGGAGTATGGGAGGCTATGCGGCCCAGGTATTGCATCACACCCAGGTCGTGGGAGTCACGACCGGATGTGCTGCATTTGCTACATGACGCTTTCCTTGTTATTCGATCGGCCCCAGTGTCCACCATGCATGGCTTGTTCCTTTTTCCCCTGATGTGTACATCTAGGAGACAGGAAGCTATGTAGCCTCTGCATCACGTCCGGATCGCAATAGCTGTGGCCGGACATGCTACATGACGCTCCCCCGATACGCCTATGATGACGCGTCATTGTTTACCACGTGGAGCGTCATCATGATGCTCAGAACACCATTTAAAAGGATGCCAAGGACGGCAAATGGTGCCATTCTTCTCCTCAACTTGACAGCTGAATGAACAAAATCACGGGGGGGGGAGCGCTTGCTTGGTGATCCTTTTGAATACTTAAATCCCTCTTTTCATACAGGGTATGCTCTTCTCATTTATATCTGTGGGAACTGGTTTGTTTATTTATTTTTGAATTTAGTCTTCATTTCTTGATCACTTTGCATCTCCATTAAGCAGCCTTTGTTTTTCAAGTGCCATTTTTTTAATTTATTTTATCCGGCCATCCTGTAGAGGATATATGAGGGACATGTGTTGCGATTTTGAGAACCTTCCTTTCTGATATCATGGGAAATGCATCTGCTTGTTGAATTTATTGAATAAGTAAGTCACTACACACTTTCGAATTGTATTGATGTGTATGAAATAGGACTTGTACATGGGATTTCTAAATGCTGTATGTATTGAATGAATCTTTTTGTTCTATCATTTTATTACCACCAGGTGCTCTGGAAATACCTGAATTCTTCAGCGGACAGTATCACTTTTTCAAATATATTATGCTTTTAACATTGAAATGTAATGTGTTATGCCGCGTACACACGATCAGACTGTCCGGCGGACTTAGCCCGGAGGACAAACCGCGGGACTTTCTGAACGAGCGTACCTGCCCACACACAACCGGACTTTTGGCGGGAGTCTGCCGTACTTTTGAAAATGAACAGACTTGCCCACACACGGAGGAAAGTCCGTTCATTTTGAACGCAGCTCCAGGTAGCCGGGACTAGCGAAGGAGGTCAATGTCGCTGCCTTTGGCGGCGTGATTGACACGTCGCTGACCTCGTCACCTGGTATGGACTTAAAGGGGAAGCCCTACGAAGATAAAAAAAGTGGGGGCCCCCCCAAAGTCCATATCAGACCCTTATCAGAGCACGCAGCCCGGCCGATCAGGAAAGGGGGGCGCGTGCCCTCAACATGGGGGGGTGCTTTGGGGAAGGGAGGCCCTGCGGCCCCCCACCCCAAAGCACCTTGTCCCCATGTTGATCAGGACAAGGGCCTCTTCCCGACAACCCTGGCTGTTGGTTGTCAGGGTCTGCGGGCGGGGGGCTTATCGGAATCCGGGAGCCCCCTTTAATAAGGGGCCCCCAGATACCGGCCCCCCAACCTATGTGAATGAGTATGGGGTACAATGTACCTCTACCCATTCACCTGGTGAAAAAAAAAAAACACAACACAAGGGTTTAATATAATTTATTACACAGCTCCGGGGTCTTCTTCTGTCTTGGGGGGTCTTCTCGTCGGACTCCTCTGCTATCTTCTGCTAGCTATTTTACTAGCGGAGGAGCCCGGCTTTCTTCTTCGTCCCCGCCCGGGGGTCTTCTTCCGACTTCGGGGGTCTTGTTCTTCTTGCCGTCCCTTCGGTTCTTCTCACAGTCCCAGATGGGACTGTGACATCATAATGGGCGGGGACATCACCCGGAGACCCCGCCCATTGTCCCTATATAAGTCGCCACGCAACATATCCATCCCTGTCTTTGCGGCCAGAGAGAGCGTTGAGTCAACATCTCAAGGAACAAGAAGAAGAACAAGAAGAAGAGAAAGAAGAAGAACAAGAAGAAGAGAAGGCAGAGGCAACAGAAGACCGGGCCACCGCTAGTAAAAGAGCTGGAAGAAGGAGTGGTGGCCCGGCAAGAAGAACCGAAGAGGGGGACAAGACCCCTGAAGTCGGAAGAAGAGGTGGCGGTGACAGAAGTCCGGGCTACCGCTAGTAAAAGAGCTGGAAGAAGAAAGCGGAGGCCCGGCAAGAAGAACTTAAGAGGGGGACAAGACCCCGAAGTTGGAAGAAGACCCCCGGGCGGCGACGAAGAAGAAAGCTGGGCTCCTCCGCAAGTAAAAGAGCCCGTTCATTTCAAAAGACCGGCGGACTAGCACACAGACGGCTGGATTGCGAGTCAGGCGGACAATTTTTGAGTCAAAACTACTTTCTAAGTCCCCCGGACTTTTGGGAAAAAAAGTCCGCTGGAGCCCACACACGGGCGGATTGTCCGGCGGACTCTGGTCTACCTGACCAAGTCTGCCGGATAGTCTGATCGGGTGTATGCGGCATTAGAATTCCAAATGTATTTTTACTATAAAATTTGTCTATAAATATTTTGTATAATAGATAAAAAATTTTAATACAATACTTTTTTCAAATTTTCATTGCCTTAAAAATCCCACAATAGAGGTTTTCTGTACTTCTTTACTACATTAGGGATGATGGCAATCACATGAGTCACCATTTTTCATTCATTTCTCCCCATGGCTACATTGGGGCAACTGACAAAAGAAAATTGGATGCCAGTCACTTCTGTCCTTTTAAAGTGTTATTGCAGAATAGTTAAGGAGGTGAGGGTTAGGGGTCCCAGATAACGTTACAGATCACTTACAGACTCTCCAGGTCCAAATCAATGTCCAACTTCACAGTGTCAGAACACTGTAAGCAAGTTCCCAATTCCAGTGCATCCTCCAATTGAGTCACCAAGCCCGTCTGAGGGATGTACCTTCTTCTAGGCTCGCTCTAGCAAGGGTCCTCCCATGGGTATCTTTTGTTTTATGTTTTGTTTGTGAAATCTCATACTGTGACCAGTGATGCCAGTGACATCTACTGGTGATAGTGAGAAATCACAATTAGGGAAAAACCAGGTGAAAAACTATACAATTATGCTAAGCTAACTACAGCCCAGCCAAAAACTAAATCGACATAGACCCTTTTTAGGACTTTTTAGGGCTACTTAGTTTAGTGTAAAGATATGTAGATTAGCCACTAGAGGAAGGGTAGATTAGCTTTTAACAATTCCTAACTGGCTAACAACTGCTAAAGAGGAACTAAACCCATTGATTTAACGGTTTCCCCAAAAAAGGCAGTGAATGATAAATGTCAATGTTGCTTGTGCGTTTAACTTTGAGTGAAATTGCTGGTGCCATTACTGATCACATGTGCAGCACTATGGAAACTACAGAGGCTTAAATTTCAGATTCCTTGGTTGTAAAGCATAGGAGGGTTTTGTTCTGTTTTAAACAAAAATATCATCCATAGAGGAAATTATTTTTAATCATTCAGCCAACTCATGGATTTGCATCAGGAGAAAAAATAGCTGCTCCCTCACAGGATTTGACTGCCAGCATTAGGAGCTGGCACACTAGAGGGTGCTACACTCACCCCCCCCCCCCCTAATATCCACCTAGGCCCTTGGCTGGGAAATATATAAAATTGGCTTCTGGGCCCAGGAACAAGGGCATCCCATAAAAATACAATTTTGGAAGGGGGGGAAGGGAACATACTGGGAGAGGGATATTCATAAATAAATATCAAGTACAAAAATAGATATTTGGTTTGTTTAGTCATGTATGTACATCACACTATACACAATCCTGACTACAGGTCCCTGTAGCTAACAGCAAAAACTTCAATACTGTACAATGAGCCAGAGCACCCTTCCTCAAGGGGGGGCCTCTGCCCACAGGAATTCTTGATCCAGTCAGAATGGAATGAACAGCCGTCCATGCCAAAGAGACCCTGTGATATGAGACAAAAGAACATCATCCTACCACTAACAACTAACTGTGCATAATTTCTGTCGGGTGGGGGGTTATTATCCTGCTGACAAACAATAACATCAAACCCATAGACATCACTTCACTTTTTTCCATTTTGTTCAGTCAGGAGGGGATTATTATCCTGCTGACAGAAGCAAGCAGAGAAAAACACAAACACCAGAAGCGCAGAGTTCTCTTTGGGGTTCTTGGTGGGAGGGGCTCCTTAAAGAGTTAAGGGCAGAACTTTGACCTCACCCAGAATTCATCAGCAGTAACATCCATCCAACTGACTCAGATCAGGGTGGCAGGCTGGTCTTAGTCCTGCACAAATCAGAAAAGAAGAAACACAGTCTGCAATCCTCACAGCAGTCTATGTAGCACTTTAGCCACACAAGCATGCATGGGACTGTAATCATTATGAATTTTTCCATCTTCCAGAGCAACAAAGTCACCTTGCACATGGAACATATCTCAGCCTTTCTTTATCACGACCAGGGACTGAAATCACTTTTCCTCAAATGTGAAGAACAAGAAATGCTGACAAGTCAAAGCAGCAGATCAGCATATCACTTTTCAGAGTGAGGCATACTGGCAATTCCAGGGCAACAGGCCAGCATGTCACTTTTAGGACACCTCCTGCAACTGCTGGTATCAGGAGCACTTCCCCACATGTCGGGGTGATAACTTTCTTTATATCACAGTGAGCAGGAATTTTCAGATACTCTTGAATAGTAGCATCAACCCACTGTGCCCGATTGCATTGGATTTCAGCTTCCAGACTTTCTGGCAAATATGGGTACAAGAAGACATACTCCTCAGCTACTTTTCTCACAATTCATTGTAACCAGGGCCGGTGCTCCCACTAGGTGGACTAGGCAGCCGCCTAGGGCGCACTGCCGCCTAGGGTGCCCGGCCACTGTCCACAGAGCTTGCAGTTGCAACTATACTATACTCCAGGCAGCCACTCTGAGACTCTGATATGTGTGAAGCAGGGCAGCGCCCCTGCCCCCCACCCGGTCTCTGCTGTAACATCATTTCATTGAGAAACAAAATGTAGCGGTCTCCCTGACCTCCAGAGGCCTGGTGGTGACCACCAGAGCCAGGAGGAGCTGATATTCCCCCTCAGGGTGCAGGTTAGTATGCATAGTGGGTGTAGTGCAAGATGAAAATTTGGGCACCAGCCACTTTTAAAAATGAACAAAGAGGTTTTTATTTCTCTTAACAGGATCAGTGGGAGAGAGGGGTGGGTCACAGGACACCCTTAGGCAAATGCAATGGCAAATTGGCAGACTCTGCAGCAGGGCCGTCTTTAATATTGATTGGACCCTGGGCAAAAATTTTCTTAGGGCCCCTCTCCCCCCATGCAATTTTGCTCTCCACCTTCTCTGAGACATACAATAAATAGCAGCTAGACTTAAAATCAGTTTACTGTATCAGATCAGGCAGCGATTGGTTGCCAGAGGTTACAGCATATCACTACTGCTTACTGACTGGTTGCTAGAGGTTACAACACTCCTTAAAGGGATTGTAAAATATTTTTTTTTTTTTTAAATAACAAACATGTTATACTTACCTCCACTGTGCAGCTCGTTTTGCACAGAGTGGCCCCGAACCTGCTCTTCTGGGGTCCCTCGGCGGCTGTCTCTGCTTCCTCCCGCAGGTACTTCTCACATTCATGCAAGCTCCCTCGGATGGTGAGAAGCACCTGCGGGCGCGCTCCTGTGATACAGCCGGCGGCTATAGCCGCTCGCTGTATCACACGGCCCTGGCCCGGCACGCTGCGTCATTGGATGTGATTGACAGCAGCGCGAGCCAATGGCTGCGCTGCTTTCAATCCATCCACTCCAGCCAATCAGCGGCCAGGCTGAGCGGCGAAGAGGACGGCGGGGCGAACGCGGGACTTTCGAGGGGTCAGGTAAGTAATATGGGGGGACTGAGGGCACCGGCAGTGTGAGATATTTTTTCACCTTAATGCATAGAATGCATTAAGGTGAAAAAACATTTAACTTTACAACCCCTTTAAGGCTCACCGATTAGTTGCTAGAGGTTACAGCACATTTTTGCTTGTTGATTGACTGCTAGAGATTGCTGTACAGTAATACTGCTCACTGGTTGCTATAGGTTACAGCACATCTTCTCACTGCAGGGGGGCATGATATACCTATGAATGCTGCCTTTATTTACATATCAATGCAGTTGGCCTCTGCTATTTACATATGCATGTCACTGCTATGTACATATGAATGCCAGTATTTACATGTAAACACAGGTCTGCATGTGACTCATCTGTACACAACAATAGGACAAAGCTGGGCAGCATTAGTAGCAGCACAGGACTAAAACTTCAAGGGACAAGGGAATATAAAGTGGGATAGTTGGCAAGTATGAGGCAGCTGCTTTGGGCCCCACAACAATGACAGGGCCCAGGGCAGCTGCCCCTTTTGCCCTGCCTTAAAGACGGCCCTGCTTTGCAGACAAAAATAGATCAAGGCAGACAGCAATACAGAAGAGGGCCTTTAAGCTGAATGCAGCGATCGGTATCTTGTAGCGAGTGCTGTCTCCTATCGCAACAACTTCACTCATAGTAATTCCACTGTAGATCTTCAAGCTCAACTCACAGTATCCCACTGGACTTCTTGGACTCTGAGCTACCTACTGGATCCCTCGAGGTCAACTCACAGCTACCTGCTGTATTCCTCAAGCTTCACCCACACTACCTACTGGGTTCCTGGATTCACAGCTATCCTCTGGATCCCTCAAGCTTCACTCACAGCTACCCGCTGTACTTCTCTTCAAGCTTTACTTACAGCTACCCGCTGTACTCCTTCAAGCTTTACTCACAGCTACCCGCTCGATTCCTGGGTGAGTCTCCACTGAAGGTTTCCCAGTCACAGAGTCTGCTCTGGTACTCCTTCAGAACTCCATGCCATCTAAACTTGCCTCCGCAAACAGGAGACTGAAAGTTCCAGCTCTCTGCTCAGAGCAGATGGGGAGATCTGCATGATTAGCAGTGTTTGATCGCTCAGTTCTCACTGCAGAGCCACCGGGGGGGGGACAGATTCAGCATATGATCGATAAATGTTTTTTATTTTCTTTATTTAGAAGTCCATACTTCACTTTTATTGCAGGCAATAAGGTAAAAAATGCTTTGACTTTAGAACCACTTTAACCTCTGTTACATAGCTACATAGTAGGTGGGGTTGAAAAAAGACACAAGTCCATCAAGTCCAACCCATGTGTATGATTATATGTCAGTATTACATTGTATATCCCTGTATGTTGTGGTCCTTCAGGTGCTTATCTAATAGTTTTTGGAAACTATCGATGCTCCCCGCTGAGACCACTGCCCGTGGAGGGGAATTCCACGTCCTTGCCACTTTTACAGTAAATAACCCTCTACATAGATAAAATAAAAAAATCATTGATGAAAAAGAATCCTCTACGTAGTTTAAGGTTAAACCTCTTTTCTTCTAATTTTAATGAGTGGCTACGTGTCTTGTTAAACTCCCTTCTACGAAAACGTTTTATCCCCATTGTGGGGTCACCAGTACGGTATTTGTAAATTGAAATCTTATCCCCTCTCAAACGTCTCATCTCTAGAGAGATTAAGTTCAGTGCTCGCAAAAACCTTTCCTCATAACTAATATCCTCCAGACCCTTTATTAGCTTTGTTGCCCTTCTTTGTACTCGCTCCATTTCCAGTTCGTCCTTCCTGAGGACTGGTGCCCAGAAATAGATAGAATACTCCAGGTGCGGCTGGACCAGAGTCTTGTAGAGCAGGAGAATTATCGTTTTATCTCTGGAGTTGATCCCCCTTTTAATGCCAATATTCTGTTTGCTTTGTTAGCAGCAGCTTGGCATTGCATGCCATTGCTGAGCCTATCATCTACTAGGACCCCCAGGTCCTTTTCCATCCTAGATTCCCCCAGAGGTTCTCCCCCTAGTGTATAGATTGCATTCATATTTTTGCCACCCAAATGCATTATTTTACATTTTTCTACATTAAACCTCATTTGCCATGTAGCTGCCCACCCCATTAATTTGTTCAGATCTTTTTGCAAGGTTTCCATAACTTGGGGAGAAGTTATTGCCCTGCTTAGCTTAGTATCATCTGCAAATAGAGAGATTGAACTGTTTACCCCATCCTTCAGGTCGTTTATGAACAAATATAAATAGGATTGGTCTCAGCACAGAACCCTTGGGGACCCCACTACCCACCCCTGACCATTCAGAGTACTCCCCATTTATCACCACCCTCTGAACTTGCCTTTGTAGCCAGTTTTCAATCCATGTACTCACCCTATGGTCCATGTCAACTGACCTTATTTTGTACAGTAAAAGTTTATGGGGAACTGTGTCAAATGCTTTTGCAAAATCCAGACACACCACGTCTATGACTGTCAGTAAAAATTAGGAACAATGGTCTGGCAATTACTTGACTGAGTTCCCTAAGTACCCTCGGGTGCAAGCCATCTGGTCCCGGTGATTTATTAATGTTAAGTTTCCCAAGTCTAATTTTAATTCTGTCCTCTGTTAACCATGGAGGTGCTTCCTGGGTTTTCTCTTGAGGATAAACACTGAAGTTTTGGTTACTGAAGCCCCCTGATTCCTTTGTGAAGACTGAGGAGAAGAATAAATTCAATATCTTTGCCATCTCCCCATCCTTTGTAACCAGATGTCCTTCCTCACTCTTTATGGGGCCAATATGGTCTGTCCTTCCTTTTTTACTGTTTACATACTTAAAGAATTTCTTTTGCTACTGTTACGTGTTTTATTCACATAATTGTAGGACTATAAAATGATAACATGAAAGGAAAAGGACGTGAACACCTGCAAGTTATGAGCATTTTTAAGATTATTTTATGACCCCTTACATGTAACAAGAAGGGAGCCATTGTATCTGGCCCGAATAGCAGCAGGTGGACTAGGTGTGTATAGATATTTTGTAACTGAAATTAAATTTTTGCATGTTTACTGTGTTGTATTCCTGCTTAGAAAAGAACAAAGTTCTTCAGGTACACAACCTTCCAAGAGTTGACTTTCCTTACCATACAGTATTTGAACAAGCAAACATTAGATCTTTATTCAAACAATGCCTACAGTTAAAGGTGATATACTTGAACAAATGACACAGAAAATGTACATAAAGTATTAATGCAAATAAACTAGATTACTAATGTAACGCCCCCCCTCCGAAGGAGCCACTGGTTCAGCTGGTCCTCTGATGCTGCCCTTGATTCTTTTAATACCTCGACCACTCTAACACATCCATCTGAATTCACACAATTCAAGTTTCACCACAAAACCCCTCGCGAAACAAAAAGTCTTAGCACCAATCCTGTCTCAAAGAAATGGACAATAACACAGTTGGAAAGTAAACCTTATATATTAACGCAGTAAGTTTATGATAAATATAATTTGACATACCAAGAGACAAATCAAATAAAATTCACTTGGGTCAACAGATGAAGAGGAATATTGCACCAAATACATCTACTGTACTGTAGACATAGATTTGTACAGAATCACCCATGTGCAATCAATAGCCAGTAGTTAGTGATGTATCCGTGTCAGCTTAAACAGTAACACGGTCACTAAAGGTGCAGTGAGGGCAGTCTAACCTTGGAAAAGTCTAAACCCCCGGAGCTATACTGCCCACGATTGCCCTGGTGTGGCTATCTTGGGTCCAAGGCTGCCTTTAGGACTTTACCAGGCCTGATGGCCAAAGGTAGGTCACAGAAAGGGAAATCTATGCCAACTGTATTGGAATAGTCTTCCAGCAGTGGTAGGCAGTCGACAGTAAATGTATTCAAACACAAGAGCCCAGACATCTCAGTAGCCAGTCTACAGCCCACACACAACTGTATCGTGTTCCACTCAACACCTCAAAGCCCTTGTACACACGGTCGGACATTCTGCCAACCAAATCCGTTGGATTTTGTCTGACGGATTTTGTCCGACGGATTGTGTCCGAAACCGTTGCATACACACGGTCGGACCAAGTTGTTGGAAAATCCGATCGTTCAGAACGTGATGGCGTTATTTCGTTACGACGGGACTATGTTCACGCTAGTAGTCAATAGCTTTGGTGTAGGAATTTGATCTGAGCATGTGTGGCACTTTGTCCGATCGGAATTCTCTACACATGATCGGAGTATGTCCGATCGGACCAGTTTGTTGGAAAATATTTCCAACAAGTTGGAAAATTGGGTCCAACGGATATTCCAACTGAAACAGTCCGATGCATACCACACACAGTCGGATTATCCGACAAAACGGTTTGATAGGACACATTCCGTCAGAATCTCCGACCGTGGGTACAAGGGCTTAGACACCTGCTGACTGCTTCTGCCCTTTTCAGCCCTCTCTTGCAGGTGGGTTAATCCCACATGGGACCAAGATACCCGTAGTCAGGGTTGGAGGCTTTTTCCCACCCAAAAATCTCTCCAAGCTTCTGAATTCCGGGTTCTATATCAGGCCTTAATAATCCTGAGGAAGCTGCAAATCAGCTTTCCCTTTTTATTGGCTCACCCTGGAGCCCCTCCCTGACAATCTCTGAGTACTCTAATATAATAATATATATATATATTTTTTTGTGAACCTATGCCAATAATTTGCACCTTGAATATCAGGTTCCGGGCTGTCAGAATATAATAGCCTACAGTGGAGATTCATCCATCTACTCTGTTAAGACCCATACACACGATCAGACTTTTTAACAACAAACATGCAAATTAGCTGTTTTGGAGCAACATCCGACCGTGTGTATGCTCCATCGGACAAACTTTTTTGGTTTTCATCTGACTTTTGTTGGCTGTGCGAAGGGACAAACTTTCTGGCAACAAAAGTCCGATGGAGCAAAGTCTGATCGTATGTACAGAAAACCATAGGACTTTTGTACAAAGTACAAACAGGCATGCTCAGAACCAATGCAAAAGATCAGACAACAATACAGAAGTTGACCAAAGGTGGCGGTAAAGAGCAGAAAACCCACGTGATTTGGTGAAAGTTGGCTGAAAAAGTCCTGCTGTGTGTATGCAATACAAGTTCAGGGCCGACGCCCTTTGTACAAAAATCCAAGGGAGAGTTTGTACAAAGTCCTATCGTGTGTATGAGGCTTTAGTATGAATGGGGGAATCAAGTGATTTTTTTTGTTTGGCCTTCAGACTGGAAAAGTGAAATTTCACTGTGTATGAGCAGCTCGAGGACCATACTTGATCATACTTGAAATCCAGTAAGCTCTGTTTACACTTAATTTTTTTTCTCAGACATACTACATTTGTAAAACAATGCTTGGTATGCATTGCATGCTGGGACAGAATCTAACATCTAGCTTGGGTCTTATCGGATCTGTGTGACAGTGAGGCCCAGGACAGGTAAGGGGGATTATGATGGTTTGTAAAGAAGGCGCACACAACCCACATCTTTCATCCTGCTGATAAGTGGGAATTTCCAGTACATCTTTGCAATCCCATGTGGCAGAATTTTGTCATTCTGCAACAGCTGCCTTGGAAATATTTCACAACTACCATTTTTTTTCTCCCTGAAGATTGTTTTCAGCATTCCTCTACAATCTCTGCAAGATCTTTGGAAAAAATGTAGATTTATTTCAACCAGGGACTATTGGAACTGTAAAAATTATGAATGGGTGAATCTTTTTTAATGCAATAGACAAATTATTTTTAACCACTTTCAGACCGGACCATTTTACTGGCTTAAGACCAGAACAGTTTTTGCGATTCGGCAACTGACAATTGCGCGGTCGTGCGACGTGGCTCCCAAACAAAATTGACGTCCTTTTTTTCCCACAAATAGAGCTTTCTTTTGGCGGTATTTGATCACCTCTGCGTTTTTATTTTTTGCGCTATAAACAAAAATAGAGCGACAATTTTGAAAAAAACGCATTATTTTTTACTTTTTGTTATAATAAATATCCCCCAAAAATATATATAAAAAAAATTTTTCCCTCAGTTTAGGCCGATACGTATTCTTCTACATATTTTTGGTAAAAAAAAAAACGCAATAAGCGATTATTGATTGGTTTGCGCAAAAATTATAGCGTTTACAAAATAGGGGATAGTTTTATGGCATTTTTATTAATAATTTTTTTTTTTATACTAGTAATGGCAGCGATCAGTGATTTTTATTGTGACTGCGACATAATGGCGGACACATCGGACATTTTTGACACATTTTTGAGACCATTGTCATTTATACAGCAATCACTGCTATACAAATGCAGTGATTCCTGTGTAAATGACACTGGCAGTGAAGGGGTTAACCAGTGGGCGGCAGTGTAGGGGTTAAGTGTTCCTAGGGGCATGTTACTCACTGTGGGGGCTGGGCTTTGTTTTAGTGAACACTGATCCCTGCTCCAATCCCATGGAGCAGAGATCAGCGTCACTTGTTGCTAGGCAGAACGGGGAGATGCTGTTTACAACGGCATCTCCTCGTTCAGCCGCCCTGTGAGACGATCGCGGGTAAGCCCGCGGTGATCGAGTCCGCGGGGAGGCATTTAAAACTGGACATACTTGTACGCCAATATGCCTACCCGTGCCATTCTTCCGACCTACAGTGGTGTGAAAAAGTGTTTGCCCCCTTCCTCATTTCCTGTTCCTTTGCATGTTTGTCACACTTAAGTGTTTCGGAACATCAAACCAATTTAAACAATAGTCAAGGACAACACAAGTAAACACAAAATGCAATTTGTAAATGAAGGTGTTTATTATTAAAGGTGAAAAAAAATCCAAACCATCATGGCCCTGTGTGAAAAAGTGATTGCCCCCTTGTTAAAACATACTATAACTGTGGTTGTCCACACCTGAGTTCAATTTCTCTAGCCACACCCAGGCCTGATTATTGCCACACCTGTTCACAATCAAGGCATCACTTAAATAGGAGCTGCTTGACACAGTAAGGTCCACCAGAAGATCCTTAAAAGCTACACATCATGCCGAGACCCAAAGAAATTCAGGAACAATTGAGAAAGAAAGTAATTGAGATCTATCAGTCTGGAAAGGGTTATAAAGCCATTTCCAAAGCTTTGGGAATCCAGCGAACCACAGTGAGAGCCATTATCCACAAATGGCGAAGACATGGAACAGTAGTGAACCTTCCCAGGAGTGGCCGGCCGCCCAAAATTACCCCAAGAGCGCAGCGACGACTCATCCAAGAGGTCACAAAAGACCCCACAACAACGTCCAAGGAACTGCAGGCCTCACTTGCCTCAGTTAAGGTCAGCGTTCATGCCTCCACCATCAGGAAAAGACTGGGCAAAAATGGCCTGCATGGCAGAGTTCCAAGGAGAAAACCACTGCTGAGCAAAAAGAACATCAAAGCTCATCTCAATTTCTCCACAACACATCTTGATGATCCCCAAGACTTTTGGGACAACATTCTGTGGACCGATGAGACAAAAGTGGAACTCTTTGGAAGGTGTGTGTCCAAGTATATCTGGCGTAGAAGGAACACTGCATTTCATAAAAAGAACATTATACCAACAGTAAAATATGGTGGTGGTAGTGTGATGGTCTGGGGCTGTTTTGCTGCTTCAGGACCTGGAAGACTTGCCGTGATAAAAGGAACTATGAATTCTGCTGTCTACCAAGAGATCCTGAAGGAGAATGTCCGACCATCTATTCGTGTACTCAAGCTGAAACGAACTTGGGTTCTGCAGCAGGACAATGATCCTAAACACACCAGCAAGTCCACCACCGAATGGCTGAAGAAAAACAAAATGAAGACTTTGGAGTGGCCTAGCCAAAGTCCTGACCTGAATCCTATTGAGATGTTGTGGTATGACCTTAAAAAGGCCGTTCATGCTCGAAAACCCTCTAATGTAACTGAATTAGGACAATTCTGCAAAGATGAGTGGGCCAAAATTCCTCCAGGACGCTGTAAAAGCCTCATTGCACGTTATCGCAAATGCTTGGTTGCAGTTGTTGCTGCTAAGGGTGGCCCAACCAGTTATTAGGTTTAGGGGGCAATCACTTTTTCACACAGGGCCATGATGGTTTGGATTTTTTTTTCACCTTTAATAATAAACACCTTAATTTACAAATTGCATTTTGTGTTTACTTGTGTTGTCCTTGACTATTGTTTAAATTGGTTTGATGTTTCGAAACACTTAAGTGTGACAAACATGCAAAGGAACAGGAAATGAGGAAGGGGGCAAACACTTTTTCACACCACTGTACATCGACATGTGCCAGTCGGGAAGTGGTTAAATAAGTGAAAGTGCACGTGCGATCAATCTGTGCGAATGAGGAAAAAAAGGAAATGTTATTACACTGGTTTCCTGTACTGGTCAATTGTTTTCATTGACCTAAAAGAGAAAATACTGTATTTAGACACCGGATGACACTAAATATCATAGAATTTTCCTATGATACATAGAAAATTCCACATTTGGCCACTATATGGTGCTCAGTATCATAGGAAAAGCCATTTAGTGGCTAAATATGGTATTTTCTCTTTTAATTTAATGAAAAACATTTTACTAGGATTGTACACAGCCTAATAACATTTGTTTTTGGCCCATTCGCACAGAACCAATGTACATGCACTTTCACTTGGTTAGCTAAACACATTTTTTTTAATGATTTCACCCCCTAGAGTCTTTTAGTATGCCATTACACAAACAAGCACACTTTTGCCATTATTCCTCATATGAAAAAGTGAAATACATCTTATAATACAAATTTTCCTGGTTGATTCCATCTTTATTTTTAAAGCAGAACTCCGGGCAAAAATGTTTTATCAATGTTCTTGTTGCTGATCTCCTACCTTTACCAACTATGTCAGCCATGTTCTTCTGAGCTCTGTAGTTCCTCTGCAATAACCTGCTGAACTTGCTGAAAAATGTTATTGCCTGGTGATTTCCTGTTTGCAAGACTACAGGGGGTCTGTGCCACCCATAGAGGAGGTTTCTTCCTCCTCTGCTTCCTCCTCCTCCTTCCTGCTAGCATTTCGCCCCTGCCCCCCCGCCGCCACCGCTGCCCATTATCTCTCTCCAGTGCGGGGAGAGTTACAGATAATTGGGACAGAGCGCATCTCGGGCTGACAGATCTGTATGTGAGAACACCGCTCGTCGTACATAGCCCTTATATCTCATGGTAAATTGATCAGTCTGACCAAGACTTATATTTCAGTTACATTAGAACAGTGCGCTCTGCGCTGTCTATCACAATTCTGGTGCAAGGAAGTGGGGCTGTACGTCGAACGGTGTTCTCACATACAGATCTGTCATCAAGATGCGCTCTGTCATACGGAGGATCTGTAACTATCCCTGCTCTGCACTGGTGGGTACAGATAAGGCACTGGTGACACCACAATGTTGGGCACAAATAAGGCAGTGGTGACACCGCAATGATGGGCACAGATAAGGCACTGGTAACACAGCAATGATGGGCACAGATATGGCACTGGTGTTACCGCACTGATGATCTGTACTGGTGACACTGCACTGATGGGCATTAATAATCTGCACTGGTGACACCACACTGATAATCTGCACTGGTGACAACACACTGATAATCTGCACTGGTGACACCACACTGATAATCTGCACTGGTGACACCACACTGATAATCTGCACTGGTGACACCACACTGATAATCTGCACTGGTGACACCACACTGATAATCTGCACTGGTGACACCACACTGATAATCTGCACTGGTGACAACACACTGATAATCTGCACTGGTGACAACACACTGATGGGCACTGATAATCTGCACTGGTGGTCCCTGACATTTGGCACTTGTGGTCCCTGACATTTGGCACTTGTGGTCCCTGACATTTGGCACTTTTGGTCCCTGACATTTGGCACTTTTGGTCCCTGACATTTGGCACTTGTGGTCCCTGGTATTTGGCACTGGTGGTCCCTGATAAACTGCACTGGTTTGCATTTCTATTAAATGCATTAAATATTATATTAATATGCATTTATATTAAAATGCTTTGCATTTATAAGGCTTTAACCTATCATACCGTGTGTTATGTATGGCTTGCTGGCTGCAGAATGAGGGGTGTGATTTATGTTGAAATGGGTGAGTTCACATTTACATGTACAAGCCTTGTTTACCTCCCACATTCACTCCCATCTCATGGATTCATGGGAAATGTAGTCTGATTACAGGTAGAGAGAGACAAGAGCATATGATGCAATCACTGTTCTTACACCCCCTACCTGCCAGAATGCAGACTGCATTTTTTGAATCACAAAGCTGACTTCCTGAAAATTCAATCAGACTTATCTCTTAAACGGTAAGAAATGTCACAAATGTATTAACTGTTTAGTGTTTTGTGTGGGGGGTGTACTAATGGGGGATTTTTTGAAAATACCGGAGTTCTGCTTTAAATACATGTACCTTATTTTCGAAGCACTGTACAGGAGAAAACAAGTATTTTAAATTATAATTACCTAACTGATGTCATGAACTGTTATTTTTTTTATAAATTCTTAATTTTTTTTCCATAGATTTCACATTACAATTCATTACACATCTACATTGTCTTTAACAGCTGTATTTTACACTATTTCCAGTTTATACCTTAATTCCATGTGAGTTCTCCTTTTTAATTTCTCCCTTACCCCCCTCCCTCATCTAAAAAATAAAAATAAAAAAAATTAAATTATGATAATCCCCCCCCCCCCCCCACACCCCCCAGGATCCACCAGCTCTCATTTTTCAAATTCCAAATATTCTTTATCACACTTTCCCTATAATCTAAATAGGGAGCCCATATCTCCCGATATTTTTCATCTTGATCTTTCATTGTCATTGTCAAATTTTCCATTTGTTGAATTTCTGCAATTCTCATAAGCCATTGTGCTCTAGTTGGAGGATTGTCTTTTTTCCACAGAGCGGGAATGCATGCCCTTGCTGCTATCAACAAATGTCTCATCAGAGAATTTTTGAATCTTTCTATTGCCATTGGGATATCCAGCAACAAGAAGGTTGCCAGTCTATTTCCAATGGCAATTCCTGTTATTGTTTTAACAGTATCAGCTACCATCTCCCAAAACTCTCTCATTTTTGGGCATTCCCAGAAGATATGTAATAGTGTTCCCTCTGCTCCATGACATCTCCAGCAGGCCTCAGATATTTGGGGGTAAATCTGATGTAATATTTTTGGTGTTCTATACCACCTAGTGAGAATTTTGTAACCCCCTTCTTGGTATCTGCTTGCTATTGAGGCTTTTTGATTAACCACTTGCTTACTGGACGCTTAAACCCCCCTCCTGCCCAGACCAATTTTCAGCTTTCAGCGCTGATGCACTTTGAATGACAATTGCGCGGGCATACAACACTGTACCCAAATGACATTTTTATCATTTTTTTCCCCACAAATAGAGCTTTTTTTGGTGGTATTTAATTACAGCTGGGAGTTTTATTTTTTGCTAAACAAACAAAAAAAGATGCAAAATAAAAAATAAAATAAAAAATCATGTTTAATAGTTTGTTATAAAATTTTGCAAACAGGTCATTTTTCTCCTTCATTGAAATGCGCTGATGAGGCGGCACTGATGGGCACTGATAGGCTGCACTGGTGGGCACTGATAGGCACAGTTAAAGCTGCACTAATAGGCACAGATAAGGCAGTACTGATGAGCACAGATAAGGCGGCACTGATGGGCACAGATAAGATGGCACTGATAGGTGGCACTGATGGGTGGCACGGATGGGTGGCACAGATGGGTGGCACTAAGGGGCACTGATAGGTACCACTGATAGATGGGACTGATGGGCACTGATAGGTGGCACTGATAGGTGGCTCTGATAGGTGGCACTGCTGGGCACTGGTAGATGACACTGATGGGCACGGATATGTGGCACTGAGGTGCAGCACTGTTGTTGAGGCAGATTGTGGGCACTGATAGGTGGCACTGTGGGCACTCATGGGTGGCACTGTGGGCACTCATGGGTGGCACTGATGGGTGGCACTTTTTTAATATTTAGGTGGCATTGGCAGGGGGCAGGTGGACACTGATGAGCTGGCCGTGATCGGGACTGAAGTCCCTCTCACGGCCCCCGGTGATAGGCTGTTTTTTTTCTCCTCGCGCTGTCAGCGCGAGGAGGAAAAATGGCCGATTACCGGCTCTGTTGTGTCACATGATCAGCTGTCATTGGCTGACAGCTGATCACGTGGTAAGGGGTCGGAATCGACCCCTTGCTCCGATCCGTGATCAGGCGAGTCTCATAGACTCGCTGATCACAGAGCGCTCCGCGCGCGCCCCTCAGGGGGCACGCAGGCCGCTCGTGCACGGGAAGACATCAATAGACGTAGTCCCGGCAAAGCAGGTTCGCGCTATAGCCGTCATTCGGCTATAGTGCGGATCTCCAGTGGTTAAACAGCAAGATCTTGTCCTTTTGTTCTGAGGAGAGTATGATCCCTAGATCTCTTTCCCAGGCCTGAAAAAAAGGAAATTGTTGTGGGGTCTCCAATTCAGTTAGTATACTATAGAACTGGGACATCAAGTGACTCAGTACATCTCCTTTCAAACAAATCTCCTCAAATTCAGTCAGTGCCCTCACTTCTACATATGTCTTTAATTTAGATCTAATAAAAGCCTCTAATTGCCTCATTCTGAAAGAGTCTAGCTCTGGGGCTACTTCTTTTTCAATATCTTTCTTTGTCATTAACCGGTTTTCCACCAAAAAATGATAAATTCTACTAATGCTTCTATTTCGTATTGCTTTAAACTTTGGGTCCTTCATTCCTGGCTGAAATGTCGGAGTGCCCAGTCATGAACTGTTATGGCTGCTGTTAATCTTCCTCTTATCAGTTCCCAGTAACTGGCAGTGAAAGACTTTTGCAGCTGTCACTGGGAAGGACACAGGTATTCTGATATTAACCCTTAGGCTACCATTATCTGTATATACAGCATCTAACAAAAGTGAGTACACCTCTCACATGTTTGTAAATATTTTATTATATCTTTTCATGTGACAACACAGAAGAAATTAAACTTTGCTACAATGTAAATTTATGAATGTACAGCTTGAATAACAGTGTAAATTTGCTGTCCCCTCAAAATAACTCAACACAGCCATTAATGTCTAAATCTCTGGCAACAAAAGTGAGTAGACCCCTAAGTGAAAATGTCCAAATTGGGCATAATTAGCCATTTTCCCTCCCTGGTGTCATGTGACTCTTTAGTTACAAGGTCTCAAGTGTGAATGGGGAGAAGGTGTGTTACATTTGGTGTTATCGCTTTCACTCTCTCACACTGGTCACTGGAAGTTCAACATGGCACCTCATGGCAAAGAACTCTCTGAGGATCTGAAAAAAAGAATTGTTGCTCTACATAAAGATGGCCTAGGCTCTAAGAAGATTGCCAAGACCCTAAAACTGAGCTGTAGCACAGTGGCCAAGACCATGCAGTGGTTTAACAGGACAGGTTCCACTCAGAAAAGGCCTTGCCGTGGTCGACCAAGGAAGTTGAGTGCGCGTGCTCAGTGTCATATCCAGAGGTTGTCTTTGGGAAATAAACATATAAATGCTGCCAGCATTGCTGCAGAGGTTGAAGGGATGGGGGGGTCAGCCTGTCAGTGCTCAGACCATACGCCGCACGCTGCATCAAATTGGTCTGCATGGCTGTCTTCTCAGAAGGAAGCCTCTTCTAAAGATAATGCACAAGAAAGCCTGCAAAAAGGTTTCTGAAGACAAGCAGACTAAGGACATGGATTAATGGAACCATGGTTTGTGGGCTGATGAGACCAAAATAAACGTATTTGGTTGAGATGGCGGCAGCCAGGTGAGGAGTACAAAGACAAGTGTGTCTTGCCTACAGTCAAGCATGGTGGTGGAGTGTCATAGTCTGGGGCTGCATGCAGGGCTGGACTGGGACAGAAATTCGGCCCTGGACGTCATCCAGACCGGCCCACTTACGTTTTGAGTGTCCCATCAGCACTCCCTTACATCAGATTCTCATCAGCAGCCTCCTTACATCAGAGTCCCACCACCAGTTCCTTACATCAGAGTCCCACCACCAGTTCCTTACATCAGAGTCCCACCACCAGTTCCTTACATCAGAGTCCCACCACCAGTTCCTTACATCAGAGTCCCACCACCAGTTCCTTACATCAGAGTCCCACCACCAGTTCCTTACATCAGAGTCCCACCACCAGTTCCTTACATCAGTGTCCCACCACCAGTTCCTTACATCAGAGTCCCACCACCAGTTCCTTACATCAGAGTCCCACCACCAGTTCCTTACATCAGAGTCCCACCACCAGTTCCTTACATCAGAGTCCCACCACCAGTTCCTTACATCAGAGTCCCACCACCAGTTCCTTACATCAGAGTCTCACCACCAGTTCCTTACATCAGAGTCTCACCACCAGTTCCTTACATCAGAGTCTCACCACAAGTTCCTTACATCAGAGTCCCACCACCAGTTCCTTACATCAGAGTCCCACCACAAGTTCCTTACATCAGAGTCCCACCACCAGTTCCTTACATCAGAGTCTCACCACCAGTTCCTTACATCAGAGTCTCACCACCAGTTCCTTACATCAGAGTCTCACCACCAGTTCCTTACATCAGAGTCTCACCACCAGTTCCTTACATCAGAGTCTCACCACCAGTTCCTTACATCAGAGTCCCACCACAAGTTCCTTACATCAGAGTCCCACCACCAGTTCCTTACATCAGAGTCCCACCACCAGCTCCTTACATCAGAGTCCCACCACCAGCTCCTTACATCAGAGTCCCACCACCAGTTCCTTACATCAGAGTCTCACCACCAGTTCCTTACATCAGAGTCCCACCACAAGTTCCTTACATCAGTGTCCCACCACCAGTTCCTTACATCAGAGTCCCACCACCAGTTCCTTACATCAGAGTCCCACCACCAGTTCCTTACATCAGAGTCCCACCACCAGTTCCTTACATCAGAGTCCCACCACCAGTTCCTTACATCAGAGTCCCACCACCAGCTCCTTACATCAGAGTCCCACCACCAGTTCCTTACATCAGAGTCCCACCACAAGTTCCTTACATCAGTGTCCCACCACCAGCCCCCTTACATCAGAGTGTCCCCCTCCCACATGTACTCACGGTTCTAAAGGCAGCCTCTCTTCTTCCTCTCTCCAGTCATGTGATAACAAGCGATAGGGGAGAGAGGAAGGAAAGTCTGCTGAACGTGTCTATCTCCCCCTGCAGGCTGGAGGGAGCAGAAAGGCTAATGCTCTCTCCAGCATATCTCGGAGACTGCTCCTCCTGACAGGAGTGAAATCGCGATCACTCACTGTCAGAGAGGAGCGGCTCCAGGACTGCACCAGACCGGCCCACTGAGCCATCGGCCCACCGGGAATCTCCCGGTAGTCCCGATGGCCAGTACATGCCTGGCTGCATGAGTGCTGCCAGCACTGGGGAGCTACAGTTCATTGAGGGAACCATGAATTTAAACATGTACTGTGATATACTGAAGCAGAGCATGATCCCCTCCCTTCGGAGACTGCGCCACAGGGCAATATTCCAACATGAAAACTACCCCAAACACACCTGTAAGACAACCACTGCCTTGCTAAAGAAGCTGAGGGTAAAGGTGTTGGACTGGCCAAGCATGTCTCCAGACCTAAACCATAATACCTATTGAGCATCTGTGGGGCATCCTCAAACTGAAGGTGGGGGAGCACAAGGTCTCTAACATCCACCAGCTCCGTGATGTTATCATGGAGGAGGGGAAGAGGACTCCAGTGGCAATCTGTGAAGCTCTGGTGAACTCCATGACCAAGAGGGTTAAGGCAGTGCTGGAAAATAATGGTGGCCACACAAAATATTGACACTTTGGGCCCTATTTGGACATTTTCACTTAGGGGTGTACTCACTTTTGTTGCCAGGGGTTTAGACATTAATGGCTGTGTGTTGAGTTATTTTGAGGGGACAGAAAATGTACACTGTTATACAAGCTGTACACTCACTACTTTACATTGTAGAAAAGTGTCATTTCTTCAGTGTTGTCACATGAAAAGGTATAATAAAATATTTACAAAAATGTGAGGTGTGTACTCACTTTTGTGAGATACTGCAAAAGTGCCATCTATATTAACATTCTCAATCAAAGTTCTTTATGCCATGAGCATGTTAATATCCATTTACTGTTTTATATTTTAAATTATAACTCTGGCCTCATCTCATGTGGGCATTGCCTCAGATGCCTTGCATAGAAATTCAGCCTGTCTAGTAATGACTACTACTCCAGATTGACATTCAGGCTGGGTTCACACTGGAGATCGCAGCGGCACACAGCAGGAGCCTGGTGCATCTCCATTCACTGTTTCAGGTCCGATTTCTTAGCCCGAATATTTGGCTGAATTCAGACAGCTACAGCGTGGTTGTCCAGTTCTGGGAGGGATTCCATTGATGTTATTCCAGAACCGTGCCCGCTGGGGCACGAACTTGGCAGGGCTGATCACAGATCAGGGTAAAGGTCCAATCACAGCAGCTCTTTACCATGTTATCAGCTGTGTAAGTGCACATCAGTGAAGGCTTATTACTTATTTGCAACATTTAAACATTTTTTTTTTTTTTCCCTTTGGTTTGGAAAAAATAAAAACCCCAGTGGCGATAACCCTTTGGCACCAGCCGAACCCAAATATGGCCTCTCGGAAACCCGGTTTGTGAACTGCTGTCAATACAGCTGTGCTGAGAGCGCGTGTGCTGCACGCTCTGGCACAGTTACTGGCGCCTAACCGAAAGCTATGGATTGCTGCTTGCGATTGGGAGTTTTTGGATCACATGACTGCCGTGGTAGCCAATTATGCAGGTCATGTGATCTTAAGCCCTGCCTGGCCTCCCAGAATCCTAAACCTTAAAAATTTCATTTGAGTACAGTGTTGCATGACCGTGAAATTTACATTAAAATTACGGCAGCATTGAAAGCTGAAAAGTGGCTTGGGCAGGCAGGGGGTAAAAATGCCCAGTAGGCAAGTGGCTACAGCTGAACTCTTGGCATAAAAACATTTAAGATGGCCATACACCAGTAGAATTCTGTTCAGGAACTTTCATTTTTTTATCTTTGTTCTATTGTCTAATGGGTAGGGGAAGGGGGGACAATTGTTTTCAACCATAGTGACAAGAACATTTTGAAGGAGCAGGATGAAGAATCTTTCTCAAACAAATGTAATTCTGTCAGCAAATTTTGTCCAGTTCCTGATCAATGGATTGACATTAGCTCTGTGGGTGTCCTGCTGGCCGCCTGCCAACTGATATCCCTCAATTGGAAATTCATTGGAGCCAGGCAGAAAGTTGTGGGCCAATCAGATGCAGGCACTGTTTGGGTATTCTGACAGCTGGTGGGACCAGCTGTGAAAATATAAGGCTCCATTCACACAGGTATGACTCCAAAGTCGTGCTACTTTGGAGTGCAACTTTGACACAACTTTGGATAGGTGCGACTTTGGCTTTTACTAATAATAATGGACAACTATTGCACAACTGTCACTATAACATTCAGGTTCTTTCATGCTACTTTTGAGGGTTTATATGGCAGTCTTGTCGAACTCAAGTCATATGAAAGTTGGACCAAAGTAGCGCAGGAAACTTTTTAAAGTCCCTGCGGCTTTTTAGTTGCACATATCTGGACAGTTTTAAATTGAGAAACATGGGATGCGACTTATCATGTGACTTTAGTGTCCAAAGTTGCATGACAAGTCCCACAAGTGTCAATGGAGCCTTAAGGTCGCAGTGGGAGATTTGTCAATCCATGCTGTGTACTATGAATGAAGGAATCTGTTAGATGTTTTTTCTGTTCACTCTTCAGGCTAAATGGAAAAAAATCTATATGTGTATGGTCAGCTTTAGGAATAATTTACAAGAGGTGGGACCAAGCATCCAACAATCCTCTATATATGTTGGACGTGGAAGATTCCTCGGCCAGTCCAGCTTTGGAAGACAGTGGAGATGAGCGGTGGAAGAAATAGAAGGGACCTTCACCGCTGAGGCAATGTGCACTAAAGTGCTTAGGTTACCTTGTGTTTCTGCAACACACGGCAATGCACCTTCTCTGTGTGCCATACATTGTTGAGCCATTCATTATGAATACTGTATAGTAGAGTGCAATGCATGACAGATATACTTTATTGTCATTCTATACATACAACAAAATGTTGTCACAGTGGGAGATTTGTCCACCACAATGCACATACTTTGCATCATAGAGCAGTGCATTGCTAATAAAGGGTGTTGTGCGCTTTGATCCATTGTGGTGCATTGACAGCCCATTCACAATGATTTGATTTCCTTAGCATGGCATTCATGAACACACCACAACCGATTGTCAAAGTATGAATCAGACCCCTTGCTGTGATACCTTTAATTTAAATATTTCAGGCTTTGTACGTGAATTTAAATATAAACTTTATTTTGGAACTTGGCTGTGTAATATATTTTTATTTATTGATTATGTACAACCAGGGAGATTTTGAAATGTAGCGACCAAATGGTTATATTTGCTTCTGATATTTTTAAAGCATTTCGTTATTATTAATACTAGACATGTACCTTTTTTTTTAATTTTATTTATTATTTATTACCTTTTTATTAAATAGTAAAAATGTCGAAAAGGAATACAAGAAAGGGTAAAAAAATAAAAGATCAGTGTATTGTGGCAGTAACAGCACATATAGTTAGATACTTACGTGAGAAAAATATTCTTGAAAAATTATGAGCTGCTATAGGGTCATCAATCACTATAAAATCAGTAGAGAAACCCTTCAGTAAATCAATCAACACAATTTAGCACGCAAAGAAAAACTTTGCCCTGCAAGAGTCAATTGTGACAAAGGACTTGACTGCTCTATGACATATTACCTTGCATGTTACCTGAGCAGTCTGCCCCTGTAACTTGGCAGTCTCTCTTAAAGTGGAAGTAAACCCATCGATTTAAACAGTTTTAAAAAAATGGCATGCCGGGAATGCTAACTGCACATTGGCTGTGCTCTCAAACAAACTGTCAAACCACCCAATGACTGGTGTCATAATGGATCACATGTGCAGCACTGTGGCAGCTGAAGATTAAACAGAGGCAAAGATGGCAGTTTCCGTGGATGAAAACGATAGGGGAGTTTACTTCCACTTTAATAACCGGTTGGTCTCTTCCAGTGTAGGAAAAGACAAGTGGTGGGAAGAGCACCAGAGTGTTCCAACAAATATACAACTTTCATATAACTTACACCCAAGATTAGCCTTTTTTTAACCTAAGACTCAATGAAAACAAAGGGTACATCTTGTAAAAAGTTGGGAATACTGTGTGAAAAACATTAATAAATAGATCCCTTAATAACCGAATTCCAACTGTTATTTATCTAAAGCTTGCTATACAATGAACCCTCACATTTGTGTGTACATTGAGATGATCAAAGATCTTTAGATCCATGAGAAATGTACAGTTAAAAATGAAACTAACAGGCAAGAAATTCTCTTGTGTGATTCCACCTCAGGCTTGTTCACATATCTTAACCTCCCTGGTGGCTTGATTAGTTCTGGTTTTAGGTGCTGAAAGAGGTACAATTATTTTGCATGGAAATTTGGCGTCTTATATTGTAGTCCTGTAATTCTTAGGAATAACTCTTAAATCTGTTCAAACCAGAGTCTAGCAGACATTCCGGGAATGATAAAGTTTATAATATAATAAATAATAATAAAAATTATTTAATAATGTAATCAAATCCAAAAACACAGAAATTTGCTCATTTGCAGAATTGTCGCTGTCATTAGATTTAGTGTTTGATGACGAATTTCCCCACAAATCGCTATCGCTCAATTCCGCAAGTGATTATAATTTATTATCGCTGTTTACTAGTTGGTCTAAAATCGCTTTTGACATAAAGGGACACTTTTTGGTTGCTATGGACAATCTCCAAATTCCAGGCAGAAAAAAACAGTATTTATAATATAAAAGTGCATGAAGGGCACTACACAGGCCACTAGGGACAAAGGGGGTGTGTAATTTTTTTTTATACAGTACTGTAATCTGTAAGATTACAGTACTCTGTGTGTTTTGTGTGTTGTTACTTTTTTGAATTTGGCGCCGATCTCCGCTCCCGTGCGCCGTAACGTCACAGGGAATGGAGCTCGGCGGCATTCGGGCACTGTGTGAATCGAGCGGAGGACAGCTCGCTCACACAGCGTGGAGGAGATCGCTGTATCAAGGGGACAAGGTAAGTAACTTCTCCCTGTGTCCTCCCTGTATCCAGCGATGCAATCCCAAGTCTGGCTCGGGGTTACCACTTATGGTACTGAAATCCCAACCCGAGCCAGACTCGGGATCACCGCCAGGGAGGTTAACTGCAGCTTGCACAAATGTAAGTAATCCAGGAGCATGGTTTGGTACCATATAGCCAATGTTGCAGTTCAGATATAGGTGGTTGAAATGGAGCATCCCATACCTCTGTATACAGCAGCTAGGGTGCTGTTATATAGAGTATAGGGGCAGCCATCTTCTTTATCACATTCAAACTGTGGGTTTGCAGCACAGATACCTAAACATAGCTTTAAGCTGGTCGTAAACGGGAACTAGACCCATTCTGCCTCTGCATTGCAGTGGGCTCTCCACTTTCTGCCTTTTGGGTGCTGTGAATCCTTAAAGCACTTGCTTCTGCCTCTTTAATCACTTAACCACTGGGCACTTAAACACCCTTAATAACCAGACCAATTTTCAGCTTTCGGTGCTCTCACATTTTGAATGACAATTACTCAGTCATGCAACACTGTACCCATATGAAGTTTTTGTCCTTTTTTTTCACACAAATAGAGCTTTCTTTTGGTGGTATTTAATAACCGCTGTTTTTTTTTATTTTTTGTGCTATAAAAGAAAAAAGACAGAAAAAACTGTTTTGTGCTTAAAAAAAACAAAACAGTTAAGTTAGCCCAATTTTTGCATAATGTGAAAGATGAAGTTACGCCAAGTAAATAGATACCTAACATGTCACTCTTCAAAATTGCACACGCTTGTGGAATGGCGCCAAACGTCGCTACTTAAAAATCCCCATAGGCGACGCTTTACATTTTTTTACTGGTTACATGTTTTGAGTTACAGAGGAGATCTATGACTAGAATTATTGCTCTCGCTCTAACATTCGCAGAGATACCTCACATGTGTGGTTTGAACACCGTTTTCATATGTGGGCTGGACTTACGTATGCGTTCGCTTCTGCATGCAAGCACATGGGGACAGGGGCGCTTTACATTTTTTTTTTTTTATTGTTCATTTTACTTTATTTATTTTAGTTTGACATTTTTCCCCCCAAAAATACATTTTTTGATCACTTTTATTCCTATTACAAGGAATGTAAACATCCCTTGTAATAGGAATATGGCATAACAGGTCCTCTTTACAGTGAGATATGGGGTCAATAAGACCCCACATCTCACCGCTAGGCTGGGAAGCCTGAAAAAAATAAAATAATTCTGGCTTTGATCGTGTTGACGAGTCAGTAGAAGCACCAGAGGGTGGTGGGAGGGGGGGGGGGGGGCGTTACGTCTATGGCTGTGTATTGCAGGGTATCACCGAGTATGGCTGGGTATGGCAGGGTATCTCAGAGTATGGCAGGGTATCGCAGAGTATGGCAGGGTATCTCCGAGTATGGCAGGGTATCTCCGAGTATGGCAGGGTATCGCAGAGTATGGCAGGGTATCGCAGAGTATGGCAGGGTATCGCAGAGTATGGCAGGGTATCTCTGAGTATGGCTGGGTATCTCCGAGTATGGCAGGGTATCTCCGAGTATGGCAGGGTATTGCAGAGTATTGGCTGGAATTGTACTGCAGAGTATTGGCGGGTACTGCAGAGTATTAGCTGGCATTGCAGAGTATTAGCTGGCATTGCAGGTATTGCAGAGTATTGGCAGGGTATTGAGGGGTTAAATTCAGTGAGCAGCGATGTGGGCACTGCAGATGCAGTCCACAGCGCTGCTGACACTGATCTCTTCCCCCTCCGCTGTACCGATCAGTACAGAGAGGGGAGGGAGGAACCGGCTTCATAACATGACGCCGGTTTGTTTACAAGTGATCACTCCGTCATTTGATGGAATGATCACATGGTAAACGGCCACGATGAGCCTGTGGACCCGGCTGTCACGGATGCTCTCGAGTGCGCGCCCCAGGGGGTGCGTGAGAGTGGAATTCTGGGAGGATGTCATATGACGGACTCTCAGAGTTAAACAACCGCCCTGTAGCCGTCATTCGGCTATGGGCCGGTTGTTAAGTGGTTAAATGAATGCACTGGGAAACATCTGAATAGGACATATGTAGGTTTTGTTGGGTGCACTATTCGTAGGATTCAATGAACCCTTAGGCTGGGTTCACACTGGAGAACGCAGCGGCTCACAGCACGAGTCTGGTGCGTCTCCTTTCACCATTTCCGGTCCGATTTCAGCACATTTTTTGGGCTGAATTCAGACCTAAAATGGACCAAAGGATGCACAAGACTCCTGTGCAATTCGTACCGGAGCCGCTGTGGAGATGTGTGAACCGGCTCAATAAAGAGCCAATCACAATCTCCTGCAATGTGAATTGGGTGGGGTAACCCGCATCCAATTTGCAATAGTGTGAACACAGCCTTAATGAAGCAGGTGATGCACTATGGATCCTGTTTGATGGCAGCCAGAGGGGGTTGAGGCTTGGAACATCTACCCTTACGCTAAAACCATTACCCTTGAAATGCAGTTGCAAAAAAAAAAAATGTGAACCCTTTTGGAATGATATGGATTTCTGCACAAATTGGTCATAAAATGTGATCTGATCTTCATCTAAGTCACAACAATAGACAATCACAGCCTGCTTAACCACTTCAATACCAGGCTATAGTCATATGACATCCACAGTTGGGATCTTGGGCGGGATCCCCGGGGGCCCTCAGAGCAACGATCGTGGATGAGGTGTGTTCCTCGGACACAGCCCATCCCTGATTCGGGTAAAGAGCCAATAACAACTGGCTCTTTACCACGTGACCAGCTGTGTCCAATCACAGCCGGTCACAGAATGTAAACAAACCACGGTAACGAGATGTTACCGGGTTCTCCTCCTCACACACCGATCGTGTGTGAGAAGGAGATTGCGGTAACATCTCGTTACCGCTTACAGTACACACCAAAACACACTGATTGCCCCCCCTAATAAAGAGTACCTGTCACCACCCATCAAAGTACCCGAGTACCTGTCACAGCCCATCTGAGTATCCGAGTACCTGTCACAGCCCATCCGTGTACCCGAGTACCTGTCGCAGCCCATCCGTGTACCTGTCACCACCCATCAAAATACCTGAGTACCTGTCACAGTCCATCCGAGTACCTGTCACAGCCCATTTGAGTACCTGTCACAGCCCATTTGAGTACTCAAGTACCCAAGTACCTGTCCCAGCCCATCTGAGTACCCAAGTACCTGAGTACCTGTCACAGCCCATCTGAGTACCCAAGTACCTGTCACAGCCCACCTAAGTAGCCAAGTACCTGTCAAAGCCCTGATCTGATTACCTGAGTACCTGTTACAGCCCATCAGAGTACCTGTCACAGCCCATCTGAGTACCTAAGTACCTGTCACAGTATATCTGAATACCTGGGTACCTGTCATAGCTCATCTGAGTACCTGAGTATCTGTCACAGCCCATCTGAGTACCCAAGTACCTGAGTACCTGTCACAGCCCATCTGAGTACCCAAGTACCTGTCACAGCCCACCTAAGTACCCAAGTACCTGTCAAAGCACTGATCTGATTACCTGAGTACCTGTTACAGCCCATCAGAGTACCTGTCACAGCCCATCTGAGTACCTAAGTACCTGTCACAGTATATCTGAATACCTGGGTACCTGTCATAGCTCATCTGAGTACCTGAGTATCTGTCACAGCCCATCTGAGTACCCAAGTACCTGAGTACCCGTCACAGCCCATCCGATTACCCGAGTACCTGTCAAAGCCCATCTGATTACCTGAGTACCTGTCACAGCCTATCTGAGTACCTGTCACAGTTCATCTGAGTACCCATCACAGTCCATCTGAGTACCCAGGTACCTGTCACAGTCCATCTGAGTACCTGAGTACTGGTCACAGTTCATCTGAGTACCTGAGTACCTGTCACAGTCCATCTGAGTACCCGAGTACAAGTCACAGTTCATCTGAGTACCCGAGTACCAGTCACAGTTCATCTGAGTACCCGAATACCTGTCACAGGCTGCTCCTCTGACAGGGGGGGTCTGTGCTGATCGATTATCAGCGCAGCCCCCCGAGGATGCCCACACTGGACCACCAGGGACGCCACCAGACCACCAGGGATACCCAGCACAAGGTATGCCACCCTAGACCACCAGGGATTCCAGTCAGTGCCCACAATGGATGCCAATCAGTGCCCACAATGGGCATCACTGATTGGCATGCATTATTGTTTGCCACTGATTGGCATCCATTAGTACAGTATAATACAATACAATGCCGCCTATAAGTGCCCATCTGTGCCACCTATCAGTGCCCATCAATGCCACCTATCCATGCCCGTCTGTGCCACCTATCCATGCCCATCTGTACTGCCTATCCATGCCCACCTGTACCGCCTATCCATGCTGCCTATCCATGCCAATCCGTGCCAATTTGTGCCACCTATCAGTGCCCATCCGTGTCGCCCATCAGTGCCCATCAGTGCCGCCTATCCATGCCCGTCTGTGCCACCTATCAGTGCCACATATCAGTGTCCATCAATGCCACCTCATCAGTGCCACTTCATTGGTGCCACCTCATCGGTGCCCATTAGTGCCGCCTTATCAGTGCCCGTCAGTGTAGCCCCATCAGTGCTCATCAGTGAAGGAGAAAACTTACTTATTTACAAAGTTTTGAAACAAACAAAAAAAAACATATATTTTTTTTTAATTTTCGGTATTTTTTTTATTTGTTTAGCAAAAAATAAAAACCGTAGAGGTGATCAAATACCACCAAAAGAAAGCTCTATTTGTGGGAAAAAAATGATAAAAATTTCATTTGGGTACAGTGTAGCATGACCGCGCAATTGTCATTCAAATTGCGACAGCGCAGAAAGCTCAAAATTGGTCTGGGCAGGAAGGTGTTTAAGTGCCTGGTATTGAAGTGGTTAAATAGATTGTGAAAAATAGAAGATAAGCTAAGGATGCCCATGCATTGCTTCCAGGATAATTGAGTGAGTATTATGCCGTTTACACATGGTCGGACTTTCTGACGGAAAATGTGCGATCGGATCATATTGTCGGAAAATCCGATCGTGTGTGGGCTCCATCTGACTTTTTCAGTCGGAATTTCCGACACACAAAGTTTCAGAGCTGGATCTAAAATTTTCGACAACAAAATCCGATCTTTTAAATTCTGATCGTGTGTAGACAATTCCAATGGACAAGTGCCACGCATGCTCAGAATAAATTACGAGGCGAAAGCTATTGACTACTGCCCTCTTTATAGTCTCGTTGTACGTGGTTTATGTCACCTCGTTTTTAATGGTTGGATTTTCCGATAACTTTGTGCGACCGTGTGTATGCAAGACAAGTTTGGGGCAAAATCCGTTGTAAAAAATCTGACGGATTTTGTCGTCGGAATGTCTGACCGTGTGTACAGGGCATTAGTCTTTGTAAGGTATTGCCAAAGGAGCACCTCAAACTGTCCAACAGATTAAGAAAGGAAGAAGTTAACCATGCATGGTGACTCATTGTGCTGGCCAAAGAGCAGATAAGCATTGGCACAAGTCCTAGTGGGTCTGTGGGCAGGCAGATGTCACAATGTTGTAATTCTCTGTCGTATTTAAAGGCATGTATGAAATAGTTACATAGTTACATAGTAGGTGAGGTTGTAAAAAGACACAAGTCCATCAAGTCCAACCCATGTATGTGATTATATGTCAGTATTACATTGTACTGTATGTCTGTGAAGGTTCTCGTGTATCCTGGACATGGTATATCTAGCAGTGCAAGAGTTAATCATGTATGGCTGCCTTGATATTCAGTAGTATATATATCCTCAAAAAATATGTGTGCCCACTTCATCTACATTGTGATAACCGACACAACAGCTTGCAGGCTGTTCCTGCTGGATTATAGGAGCATGGTTTTTCTCCCTGTTCAACCTGATAAGCGGTGGTTATATAATGACAAGAAGCCAGGTCTATAACAAGGATGCCTGAGCAGTGCCTTTTTGGCTTATGTGCAGTAAGGCCATTTGGGTAGGGTCTGATGGCATCTCCGTCTATTCTTCTTTAGCTGATATTGGTCTCAAGGACTAGAGAGTCTTATTGGAGGAGGGACTGGATAATTGTTGGTAGAATGCTGTCGTGATGGTGATAGCAAGTCAGACCATAGATGTAAAGATACAGAGTGTCCGATCTTTAGAGGGGAGTAAGAAAAGTGCTTTGATGATTTAAAGGTTGCCAGAACAGTGATAGCCAACAACCTTATGTGATTCCAGCAGGCCTTCGGGCTAAGTGTACCTGAAGTAATATGTGTCGCTTCTGGAATGGAAAGCTTTGTTTTCAAGTGCACAAAGCTTTTACTTTTTTAAGTAATGGTGGAAGAGAGATGGTCATGCCTGGAAATTTGTACGTGAACCAGTGTATAGAGTCAAGTGAATTAACGTGCATGTTTGGCACAGGATTTGGCGCCCAGAGTCCCATTTAAAGTACAGCAGAACTAAGGAGAATTGCTGGGTGGTCATCAGCTTCTGTGACTTGTGACCAGACCTGTATCCTATTTACCTGTGTTGACCCTACTTGGCTCCTGACACTACTATATTCTAATCCTCTGTTGCTGACCTTGGCTTCTGTCCTGACTTAGTCCTCTGCCTTCTGCTGCTTGTCTGATTGACCCTTCTCCTTTGTTCTAATTTGGTACCTCTGCTGCCCGTTTTTTCTGACTGGCTTGTCTTGACTATAGCTTTGATTTGTGTGCCAGCATTATGCACAAATACCAGTCTGAGCATCCACAGCATCCCAGCAGTATCCAGACTGTCTCATTGTGCTGGGACCTTCCACATCACTTGTGCCACTCCTTGTCCTGCTACACTTTTGCCACTCCTTGTCCACCTATTCCAGGGGGTATTGAACAGGAGGTGTAAGCGAAGCCCTCTCAAAAACTCATTCTCTTTTAGGTACACTACAAAAGGTTAGCTCTGTTTCTGGTACCCCGTACTATTATACCTTCAGAGTTTAGGATGACCTGATCCATCTGGCTGCACCATCTAGGGGGCTCTGTACTTCTGCAGCCTCTGTTAAATGGCTTCTATCTTATCTGGCTTCCCAATGTTTATGGTAATGGACTACAAAAATCAAATACTTTTATCAGGATTGCATCCTAAATGGAAAATGTGTGTACTTTTACTTTGTCCTGTCTTCCTGGGGTGATTGTTTTCTGTTGACATAGTCTCACCTAAGATATCCTCATTACTGACCTACTTTTTTCTTGCCTGTGTAGCGCCGGCTCCTAAAGAGCATGCACTATATGTTTTGCAATTTAACTCCACCCTTAAACCGCAGTTTGGTTTGGGTTTAATTGTTCTAAATTTTGACCTCGACACCAGTCTGACTGGACTGCAGGGTGTTCTGCCTGGCCATAGGGGGTGCTGTCACCTTTGGCAGGTATTGAAACACAGTCTAGTTGGGTGCATTAAGATTATTCTCTCTTGGAACCAGCCCAGTGGGAGTGTCCCTCTTGCTGTACCTTCTGGGTGAGGGTACTTAAGGTGCGGATGTCATGTGTTTCTGGGTTCCGGTCCAGAGGTATGTTCTGACTGCATGGTCCCGGTCTTCCTGACCAGCCCCCAGGACTTCCATAGCCTGGGGTGCGGATCCACCCGACTTTACGTCTCGGGGCTGGCTAGTCCGAGGTGAGGAAACTGAAGGAAGGATTCGGAGGTGGTCCGGTGCCGTCTCGTTTAGTGGAGAGGCCCAGCAGCTGTCAAGGTATCCAGGGGAGGACTCTTCGGGAGAAGGCCAACGCAAGGGTTGGCTTCTCAACAAGAGCCTGGACAAGTTAAAAGACCCCAAAGTGTATCTGGTCTTGTGTGGTACCGCCAGACTGGCTGCAAGATACTGGTACCATGCAAGGGTTCTACAAGCTTCAAGTTTCCCTCAAGTGTTCTACAGTAAAGTCTGTGGCAGAGACTTGCTTTGACTCAAGCACCCTGTTGGCTGCTAAGCCTGGTGAGAGAAGGACTATCCAATAAGAGTGAAGATCCAGTTGTGAATGGCTATTCTCTGGATTTACTGAAGTGAGAGACTTTTCCATATTGAAATTAGCAATAAGAGTACCTGGACTTTTCTACCTAAACCCTTTAACCCTATGTTGAGAGACTGTGTCGTTAATTACTTTTCGCAAATAAAAATCCCTTTAAGTGGATCTGCTGTCAGTCTCTGCAGTTCTTGGGCCATCTACCTTGGGAAACCCCTAGGCGCACACAAAGTTAAGAAGGTAACGCTAAGCCCAATAAATTCAGCCGCTCCTTCGGGAGTCAGTGCTCCACCTGCAATGCTACAAAGTACCAGCCGTAGGTGTGTTCAGTAATCCACATGAAGCTGAGCTCCTCGTCACTAAGCTTGTTCCAGAATTCCAGTAGAATCAGTCTGTGTCATGTCTCAAAGTACTGTACACAATGTCTTCACTTGACCCGTCTGGGGGATTGCGGACCTCCTTGAGTACCTGAAAAACGAAAACAAAAAATAGTTTGTATTTTGCAATATTTTTGCCTAAAATAAGTTGAAACCTGAAGATGTTCCCTTTGCATAATAAAACTGACAGTGGCAATATTTATGAACCTGAAGGAAAGAGTGTCTTTAGTAGTTCACCACAATTAGCTTCCATGTTTTATTTTCTTAGCTCCACTAAAATAACTGACGTTTGGAATTTGGTTACTATGGGCAGTTTTCCTTTCTTTGGAAACGAACCCCAGTATGAGCTGTATTCAGCTATAAGATACATGTCTTATTTGGTGTACCTATAATGAGGAGGGCTGTGGTGTATATCTTGCTTAGAGACAACCAGTCCCAAATTGCAAGAATGTGAAAGTTCTGTGTAGCCAAGTCCTGGGCTTCTCCACGCCTAATGGTGACCTCCAGAATTAGGGACAGCTGACATCCTTCTGTGTAGAGTGGGTTACGAGCCATGGTGAGTGTAATGCAAGGTAGATTCATGGGTGCCAGAGACTTCTTGAATGCAAAAGAAAATTATTTTCTCTTGAACAGAACTGTGGGAGAGAGGGTTAGGACCAGGACACCCTTTAATAGTTGCAATGTTAATTAGCAGACGCCGAGATTTCTATAGGTAGACAGCCATGCCGGGAAAGGTACCCAGCCGGACACCACATCTGCATGTGTAGACACGCTGTTTTCTATGGCAATAATCTTGAAACAGTTTGCTCTTTCACCTCCACAATCTCTTCTTTAGATCTCCACTCAACTGAGCTACCAGTCTATCACTTAGACCCACTGATCCACTGCCACTGGATTTCCTGAGCTCTGCCAATCTTCTCACTGAGTATCTTCCTCAAGCGTCACCCCGCGTCACTGCTGGGTCCCTAGCTTGGCACTCACAGATACTCCTAAAGCGTCACCCCAATGGCCTGCTCGGTCCCTGGCTTGGCACACAAGACTGCTCTGCAAGTATCACCTCCACTGGCTGGGTCCCTGGCTTGACACCTGCTGAAATTTCCCAATTCTTCACCGTCCTCGGTTGGTAAGAATACTGTTCTGGTACTTGCTTCAGCTACTCATGGTGGTCCCTGGTAACAAGGTGGATGGTCCCCTAATGGTGACAGCTTCCCCTTTAACTCTGACCACGACAGGTTCCTCGGCCGGCAGAACCGTCATTTTTGGTTCTCTGGTAAGCCTCCCCCATTTTCACAGTGGTGGCAGTGTTGCACATTAGAAGAGCACGCATTGTTTCTGAAAGTAGCTTTTGGGAAAACTGACCTCTCTACAAATTCACCATAGGACATTATAGTTTTGGGACTTATTTGGCACTTTTTTCTGATTACCAATTGTTAACGATTATTTTTCACTTATATTTTTTTCACTTATATGTACAGTGCCTTGCGAAAGTATTCGGCCCCCTTGAACTTTTCAACCTTTTGCCACATTTCAGGCTTCAAACATAAAGATAGAAAATTTTAATTTTTTGTGAAGAATCACCAACAAGTGGGACACAATTATGAAGGGGAACAAAATCTATTGGATAATTTAAACTTTTTTAGCAAATAAAAAACTGAAAAGTGGTGCGTGCAAAATTATTCGGCCCCTTTACTTTCAGTGCAGCAAACTCACTCCAGAAGTTCAGCGAGGATCTCTGAATGATCCAATGTTGTCCTAAATGACTGATGGTGATAAATAGAATCCACCTGTGTGTAATCAAGTCTCTGTATAAATGCACCTGCTCTGTGATAGTCTCAGGGTTCTGTTGAAAGGGCAGAGAGCATCATGAAGACCAAGGAACACACCAGGCAGGTCCGTAATACTGTTGTGGAGAAGTTTAAAGCCGGATTTGGATACAAAAAGATTTCCCAAGCTTTAAACATCCCAAGGAGCACTGTGCAAGCGATCATTTTCAAATGGACTGCAAATCTACCAAGACCTGGCCATCCCTCTAAACTTTCAGCTCAGACAAGGAGAAGACTGATCAGAGATGCAGCCAAGAGGCCCATGATCACTCTGGATGAACTGCAGAGAACTACAGCTGAGGTGGGAGAGTCTGTCCATAGGACAACAATCAGTCGTACACTGCACAAATCTGGCCTTTATGGAAGAGTGGCAAGAAGAAAGCCATTTCTCAAAGATATCCATAAAAAGTCTCGTCTAAAGTTTGCCACAAGCCACCTGGGAGACACACCAAACATGTGGAAGAAGGTGCTCTGGTCAGATGAAACCAAAATCGAACTTTTTGCCCACAATGCAAAACGATATGTTTGGCGTAAAAGCAACACAGCTTATCCCCCTCAACACACCATCCCCACTGTCAAACATGGTGGTGGCAGCATCATGGTTTGGGCCTGCTTTTCTACGGCAGGGACAGGGAAGATGGTTAAAATTGAGGGGAAGATGGATGCAGCCAAATATAGGACCATTCTGGATGAAAACCTGTTGGAGTCTGCAAAAGATCTGAAACTGGGACGGAGATTTATCTTCCAACAAGACAATGATCCCAAACATACAGCAAAATCTACAAAGGAATGGTTCACAAATTAACGTATCCAGGTGTTAGAATGGCCAAGTCAAAGTCCAGACCTGAATCCAATCGAGAATCTGTGGAAAGAGCTGAAAACTGCTGTTCACAAACGATCTCCATCCAACCTCACTGAGCTCGAGCTGTTTTGCAAGGAAGAATGAGCAAGAATTTCAGTCTCTCGATGTGCAAAACTGATAGAGACATACCCCAAGCGATTTGCAGCTGTAATCGCAGCAAAAGGTGGCTCTACAAAGTATTAACGCAAGGGGGCCGAATAATTTTGCACGCCCCACTTTTCATTTTTTTTATTAGTTAAAAAAGTTTCAAAAATCCAATAGATTTCGTTCCACTTCACAATTGTGTCCCACTTGTTGGTGATTCTTCACAAAAAAAAAAAATGTTATATCTTTATGTTTGAAGCCTGAAATGTGGCAAAAGGTTGAAAAGTTCAAGGGGGCCAAATACTTTCGCAAGGCACTGTATATAAGTGCACATGAATCTTAGATATCAGTAGCTGAAATAAAAGTCCCAATACAACAGTCCACATATATTGGGTAGTGGAAAGTGTCAGTGTTGGTCTTCCCAGCAATAAAATCAGGCAACCACACAATTCATTTGGACCTGGAACATGCGAGCCCGACGCGTTTCGACAACAAGGCATGCCCCTTTTGAAGACCTCTTGTTGTCGAAATGCGTCGGGCTCGCATTTTGCACCCCACATTGCTTTTCTATGTTTCATTTTATTTCGTGATCACTCATTGTTTTTATGTCATGGTTTTTATGACTTTTTTAATAAACCTATTGGTTACCCTCTGACCTGCACCATTTGGAGCCTTTTTTCCTTTTTCTTTTTTTTGAACCCCTTTTATATGATCTACCATATTTGGGATGGCACCCCAATATGAATAACTGGACCCCGCTGACCCTGGAGACATACGTTTCAGCTATTGATATCGGGAGCCCGTGAAATCCGGAGACAGTGCGGTGATCAACGGGGACCTACCGACAACGCACAACACCTGATTGACACCATATGGGATTACAAGCGCATTTGAACCACTGTCATATGACAGATGTGTCCGCTTCCTCTGGTAAGAGTATTTCATTCTCTCTAAATCACTCCAGATAAGTCGCTGTTCCAGGTCCAAATGAATTGTGTGGTTGCCTGATTTTATTGCTGGGAAGACCAACACTGACACTTTCCACTACCCAATATATGTGGACTGTTGTATTGGGACTTTTATTTCAGCTACTGATATCTAAGATTCACGTGCACTTACTGTATATATATTGTATTTACATACTTAGTGAATCATTATTTTTACTTATTTTTGATTTCACGTATTTTCACACATTCTGTTACATTTATGTGTTGTAGTATTGGTTTCATTATTACCCCCTTTTTTAATATATATTCTTCTGAGTTTTAGCCCTAGTGCAGTGCTTTCCCCCAATTCCTTTCATGTATATTTCAATGTTTATTTAATTTTTCAAATATAGTTTTGGTTCCTATGTTTAATTAACATTTAGGAATAGGTTTTTCTTATTTCAATGATTTATATGGTGATTCGTATATTTTTATTTCTTTGTCTTTATCATAGCGCTACACATTTATTTTTCTTCAGTACAACACACATCCACTCAGACAGCCATCCAGGTGGCACAGAACAACGATCACCTGACCTCACCCAAATAAATAGGCTCTTCCAGCAGGCCAAGGGACCCTGGAAACCCCTGCCCATTGGCTGAAGCATCCCATATATTCCTAATCTGTCCTTGGAATGCGCTTGTCTTATCTAATGCCACCAGATACCCGGCCATCTAATGACAGAAGGCAGGCAGTGGTGGCAAGTGACAAGCTGTATCTGGTGGCAGGAGACAGTGGCAAGTGACACAATGCATCTGGTGACAGGCAATGGTGGCAAGTGACAAGCTGCATCTTGTGGCCAATGACGGTGGCAAGTGACACGCTGCATCTGTTGGCCAGTGACAGTGGCAAGTGACATGCTGCATCTCATGGGCAGCGACGGTGGCAAGTGACACGCTGCATCTGGTGGCCAGTGACGATGGCAAGTGACATGCTGCATCTGGTGGCCAGCGACAGTGGCAAGTGACACGCTGCATCTGGTGGCAGACGACGGTGACAAGTGATGTGCTGCATTTGGTGGCAGACGATGGTGGCAAGTGACAAGCTCAGTGCTCCCACTGATTCAGCATTATGGTGAGTTAAAGAGGAAGCAAACCCTGATGGGTTTACTTCCTCTTTCATTCCCTGCAAAGGCAAAGCATAATGGACTACTGTGCATCGCATAGTAGCCCATTATGTGTCACTTACCTGACACAGGAGCCAACAAAGTCACCGCTGTCCCCTGTAGTCCGGCGCATCCATCTTCTCGGTGGGGTCTCGCAGCTCTGCAGCTGTCATTCGGCGAAGCTGCGATGACGTCGCTCCCGCGCATGCGAACGGGAGCCGACACGCGCGGCATCTTCATCATTGACGATGCCGCGCTCAGTGCGCCTGCGCGCCGCTGTCTACGGCGCATGCGCCGTAGACAGTGGTGCCTGTCTTCGGGCAAATATCTCCTAAACCGTACAGGTTTAGGAGATATTTCTTGGACCTACAGGTAAGCCTTAATCTAGGCTTACCTGTAGGTCAAAGTGGTTTGTAAGGGTTTACAACCACTTTAAACTATTTAATTACATATGACAATGTAAAAATAGAAATAATGTGCTCATTGATGATTGATATGCCAAGAACAGCCATTCCCCTGACAACACTGCTATCAACCCCAACATTTTATGTAAATGTGTGACCCCCGCCTCTGACAACACAGGGAAAGCCATAGGGAAGTCCCTGAGCATCAGAGGGGGGCAGGGTCACCGGGTGGAGAATCCCATTGAGGTGGTTCGTCCGGAGGACGAAGCAGAAAAGAAGACTGGAGGAAGAAGCGGAGGAAGATAGAGGAAGAAGCAGGGGAAGAACAAGATGGAGGAAGAAGAACACTGAAGGAAGACCAGAAGAAGATGGAAGAAGAAGCAGGGAAAGAAGAAGCCATTAAAAAGGGAATTGCCAAAAATGGTCTATTGTCTTTTTTAACATTTTTGACACTTTTTTTGTGAAATTTAACCCCATTACCAATTCACACAGAGGGGCGGCCGGGATCTGGGGGTCCCCTTGTTAAAGGAGGCTTCCAGATTCTGATAAGCCCCCCCACCCGCAGACCCCCACAACCACCGGGCAAGGGTTGTGGGTATGAGGCCCTTCTCCCCATCAACATGGAGACAAATTGCTTTGGGGGGCGACCCCAAAGCACCCTCCCAATGTTGAGGGCATGTGGCCTAGTACAGTTCAGGAGGGAGGCAGCTTTCCTCCCCCCCTCTTTTCCTGTGGCCTGCCAGGTTGGGTGCTCGGATAAGGGCCTGGTATGGATTTTTGAGGGGCCCCTGCGCTATTTTTTTTATTTTGGCGCAAGGTTCCCCTTAAAATTTATACCAGACCTGAAGGGTCTGGTATGGACTTTGAGGGGGAACCCTATGCCATTTAAAAAAAAAAATTGCCGCAGTGTTCCCCTTAATATCCAGACCTGAAGGGTCTGATATGGAATTTGGGGAGACCCCAAAGCATTTTTTTTTTACATTTTGGTTCAGGGTTCCCCTGTGGGGGAATCCCATGCCATTTTTATCAATGAACTTATGTGTATTGCCCAGGCCGACAATTCATGAGAGCCGCGAATAGTTTTAAATTACTTTTTTTCCTTTAGAAATGTCTTTTTGCTGTCAGACTGTTCTAAACATGAAAAACATGCGCCACTTTACAGGCATACTATAGACACCCCCCAGGAACGAAATTTATAGGAATGTTGCACTTTTATTGTTTCACTTTAAGCATTATTAAAATCACTGCTTCCGAAAAAAACTTTAAAAAAAAAACAACCTTTTTAAAACTTTTTTTTTGCATTGATACATGTCCCCTGGGGCAGGACTCAAGTCCCCAAACACTTTTTATGACAATAACTTGCATATTAACCTTTAAAATTAGCACTTTTGATTTCTCCCAAAGACTTTTAAAGGGTGTTCCGCGGCTTTTGTATTTGGCGCAAACACCCCAAATTGTTCGCTATTCGGCGAACAGGCAAACAGCCAAACAGCCAATGTTCGAGTCGAACTCATGTTCAACCCGAACATAAAGCCCATCCCTACATATTAGTATTACATATATTTAAGCTTACGCATATTTAAAATACCGGTACTTTTTATTCATTTTATTTTTTGCAATGAAAAAAACAAAACAAAAGACATATTGGTGCCTCCAATTCCTAAGACAATCTTTCTCAATATAAGACAGATATTTTAGTTGCCAAAGGGGAACTCAGCCACAAATTCTATACTTTTCAGCTTAAAGTATAACTAAAGGCAAAACTTTTTTTTTTAGTCTTGGATAGAGTGCCCATGTTAGGGAGATTCACAGCCTCTATTTGTCCTGTTTACCATTATCATTTAAAGTGAAAGTAAAAGAAAATTCCAAAGTTTGGGTTGTCCTCAGAATGTAATAGAGGGGAAATCTTCCAATGGGGACACTAGTTTTGGTGATCTGGGGGTCCTCAAGGAATTCCCTTAAAGTGGTTTTAAAGCCTAAAGTTTTTTTTACCTTAATGCATTAAGGTAAAAAACCTTGTGTGTAGCAGAATCCCCCCCATCCCACCCTTATGTTTACCTGAGCCCATTCACGATCCAGCACTGTGAATAGGAACCAAAGCTCTCCTGGCTCTGTCCCTCCTCTTTGGGCAGAATGATAGCAGCAGGAGCCACTGGCTCCCGCTGCTGTTAATCAAATGCTGTGAAGAGGAGCGTAGGGCAGGGCGGAGCTGCCTGGACTGTGTCAATGGACACAGACATAGCGGCTCTGTAGCAAGCCTCTGTAAGTGCCTCCATAGGAATTGGCTCCCTATGGGGGCACTCGCCGAAGAGGAGGAGCCAGGACCGTTTTCTGGGGACCCCAGAAAATGAGGATCAGGGTAAGTATGACATGTTTATTATTTTAAAAAAGGAACCTTTAATATCACTTTAATATGCAGGGATTTCCTTTCACTTCCTATTTGGCTCTGGGACAGGAAGTGAAGAGAAATCTCCACAATGGGACAAAAAAAATCTGACAGTGGTTATACCCTCACTTTCTCTAACTAAAAAAAAAAAAAAAAAAATGTTTTGCCTATAGTTCTTGAAAGCAAAGCTGTTATTTGTCCATGCAGATCAAAGAAAAAGGGTCACTTTGTTACCCTCATCTCCCTCAGTATCTATTCAACATTTCTTGTCTCCTACTGTTCTCCTCAGCTGCCAAGCAGTACTTCCAACACTGAACAACTGGTGCTTGCCAGGAGTTAACAAACAAATTGGTACTTCTGGGTTTGGAAGCCAACTGGTGCTTACAAAGATTGGAATAAATACTTTGTACTTCTGGGTATGAAGGACAACTGGTGTTTGGTGATTGTCCCTGCCAAAATAAGACTTTCACCAAAATATCTGTGCAAAATATCAAAATATACTGCAGCTGCTGACTTAAATAATAAATGGACACTCACCTGTCCTGGGGTCCAGCGATGCCGGCAGCCGAGGCCGATCGATCGCTCGGCTGCTGCAGTCACCATTCTAGGTGAGGGAATCAGGAAGTGAAGCGAAGCGACTTCACTTCCCGGTTCCCTACTGCGCATGTGCGAGTCGCGCAGCGCCATAGGAATTGTCGCGCTGTCTCTGGGACCCGTGTGTGTCCCAGCAGACAGTGCGCATGGACAGGAAGAGGCATAGACTCCCGAGGGAGTCTATGCCCGGAAGTGGGTGTAAATACCTGTCTTTGACAGGTATCTGCACCCCCCTCCCCCCTGAAAGGTGCCAATTGTGACACCGGAGGGGGGGAGGATTCCGATCAGCGGAAGTTCCACTTTAGGGTGGAACCCCGCTTTAACAACCCTCAATTCTGTTGATCCTTACCCTCTATGATGATTGGAGCATCGGGGTAATGAAAAGATGAGCACATGCAACTGGCAAGGTTTTTTTTTTTTTAAGTGGACCTTCACCCCAAAAATCCAAATTGAAATAAAACCAATATTTAACTCCAGATTTTGTTTTATTGGAATACCTTTGCATTGGTGTGTGTGTGTGTGTGTGTGTGTGTGTGTGTGTGTGTGTGTGTGTGTGTGTGTGTGTGTGTGTGTGTGTGTGTGTGTGTGTGTGTGTGTGTGTGTGTGTGTGTGTGTGTGTGTGTGTGTGGTGGGGGTTTACGTTAAAAAAAAAAAGGTTCATTTCCCCTACATAGGCAAGCACAGGTTTGAACTATCCACCTTATCCACGCTCAAAGGTAAACTTGTAACATGGTAGGGAAGCATTTAACCACACATTTTATTATTGCTGGATAAACCCAGAACATCTATGTCATGCCCCACAATTTACAGACACAAAAAATAGTAAATGAAAAAAAATGAAAACTCCTATATGGTTAGCCTGAACCCCAACCACCCCAGAATATTCCCCTGAAGATCACAAATGTTCACCAAAGCAAAAGTGTTGTAAATAAATTGCATGACTTTTGACTAGAATTGATGTACTGCCAGATGCTTCTCGACTAGGGTTGGTATCTGATTCCATTTAAAGGAAATCTGTACTGAGGGAATATAGGATGATGCTGATCCAGTGTCTTCAATACATTCTGAGTTACTGACCCAAAATAAGCATGCAATTTAGGAGTTTTGACTTGACTTGCATGCTTGTTCTAGATCCATTACTCAGCTTTTAGATTTGAATAGAAGGTCTAGCGTTGTATCCTGAAGCGTCTTGAGAAACTGACCTGCTTAGATTCATTTTGTTGTGTCAGTTGAACGTCTGTATAAATAATGTCTTCTGGGTTAGTTCTTTTAAGATCTACAAAAAATAAAAGAAATTAACACTCATTATAAAGTCAGGGTAAGAAAGTATTTTTTTTTAGGATTTGTAGAGCAAGCTTTATTTAGTTTTGATGGAAAACATAGGTTGTCTACAGTCATTAAAGTGGACTCATACTTCCAATTTTGCAAAGTGAGATTATTTAGGAGGAACTGAACTCTGAATGTTGTGCCCAAAGAAAAACAGACAGAAGGCAAAGGATCAGTCACCAGTATTGGCTGTGGCCTCCTTGCAGCTTTTCTTTTCTCCATTACTGACTTACCATGTGTTATTCTGCGCTGTGTCTCTGTGTAGATTTGACCACCCTGATAGAAGCAGGCTTTTCTTTTTCATGCCAGAGCCTCCAGCAACAAGAACACTAGGCAAAATAGTAGGAAAATCACCAAATTTTACTCCAGATCTCTTCAGACTAACATTCAGAGGCAGCAGTCCTGTAGATGTCTCCTATACAGTTATGAGGCTGTATTTCAGGTGGTCAATACCAATACCAATATCAATATATTGCTACAGCTTTTTTTCTCTACCTGTTTAACACTGATGCTGCCATACTGGGGCAATATTATTATTATTATTCACGATTTATATAGCGCCAACAGTTTAAGCAGCACTTTACAATGTATAGGGGGGACAACACAATTACAGTACAATACAAAAGGTACAGGAGGGCCCCGCTCGTAGAGCTTACATTCTAAAGGGAGGGGGTGTGGTACAAAAGGTAATAGCTGCAGAGAATGATTTGATGGGGGTGGTTCAGGGACAGTTAGGTGGGTGTGGGATAGGCTTCCCTGAATAAATTAGTTTTCAGGGAACTCCTAAAGGTGGACAGGGTAGGGGCTGAGCAGGCAGACTGGGGCAGGGAGTTCCAGAGGATGGGAGAGGCTCTGGAGAAGTCTTGAAGGCGAGCATGAGAGGAGGTAACAAGGGAGCTAGAAAGCAGGAGGTCCTCAGAGGAGCAGAGGGGACGATTTGGGCGATATCTACAGATGAGGTTGGTGATGTAGATGGGGGCTATGTTGTGGATGGCTTTGTATGTTATGGTTAGCATTTTGAATTGTACACGGTGGGGGAGGGGAAGCCAGTGAAGGGATTGGCAGAAAGGGGCAGCAGTCACGGAACGATTAGTGAGGTGTATTAGTCTAGCAGCAGCATTCATAATAGACTGAAGGGGGATAGCCTGCTTAAAGGTAGGCCATTAAGGAGAGAGTTGCCGTAGTCAAGGCGGGAAATAATCAAGGAGTGAACGAGTTGCTTCATGGTGTCATTAGTCAGGAAGGGTCGAATTCTGGAGATGTTGCGGAGGTGAAGGTGGCAGGATTTAGCCAGTGATTGGATATGGGGGCTGAAGGAGAGGTCAGAGTGAAGGATTACACCCAGGACCCTGGCATGTGTGGAGGGACCAATGGTTATGTTGTTGATATTAATGTTGAAGTCACAGTGGGGGGGATCGTGAAGGAGGAAATATAACAAGCTCAGTTTTAGAGTTTTAGAAAGATTGAGTTTGAGGAAGTGGTGTGATATCCATACTGATATGTCATTCAGTAAGTTGGAGATCTGTGAGGAGATTGAGGGGGTGAGTTGAGGAGTGGAGAGATAGATCTGGGTGTCGTCGGCATAGAGGTGGTATTGGAAACCATGGGAGTTTATCAACTGGCCCAGGGAAGAGGTATAGAGCGAGAATAGGAGGGGCCCAAGCACAGAACCTCGGGGTATTCCCAACAGAAAGAGGAAGGAGAGCAGAGGAGATGGAGTTGTAAGTGATACTGAAAGTGCGCTGAGATAGGTAGCAGGAAAACCAGGATAAAGCAGAATGGCAGAGGCCAAGGGAGCGTAATTTGCTGATTAGGAGCAGGTGGTCAACTGTGTCAAAGGCAGCAGAGAGGTCTAAAAGTATGAGTATGGAGTAGTGACCGTTGATTTTAGCAGTTATTAGGTCATTGGTGAGTTTTAGTAGGGCAATTTCAGTAGAATGTTGTGGGCGGAAGCCAGACTGTAGGGGGTCGAGAAGGTTGTTGTCCATGAGGTAGCGACTCATTTGGTCATGGACAAGGCGTTCGATGAGCTTGGAGACAAACGGGAGCAGGGAGATGGGTCTTAAATTCTTCAAACAGGTGGGGTCTAGTGAAGGTTTTTTGAGTATGGGGGGTAATCAGTGCATGTTTGAGCATGGAAGGAAAGGTGCCAGAAGAGAGGGAGAGGTTGAAGATATGGGTTAGGGAGTTAAGGATAGAGTGGGAAGGTGGTAGCAGTAATTGTGAGGGGACAGGGTCCAGGGAGCAGGTAGTGAGGTGGGTCGTGGAGAGGAGTTTATTAACTTCATCTGTGGTAACTGGGCAAAAAGGGGAGAGTATTGAGCGTGGTGTTGGACCTGTTGTGTTGTGTAAATTTTGCTATTGAAATGGTTGGCAAACTGTTGAGCTGTAAGCAAGTTGGTGGGTGGGGGCAGTGGGAGGTGAAGTAAGGAATTAAAGCGGAGGTCCACCCTAAAGTGGACCTTCCGCTCATCGGAACCCTCCCCCCCTCCGGCGCCACAATTGGCACCTTTCAGGGGGGAGGGGGGTGCAGATACCTGTACAGTACAGGTATCTGCACCTACTTCCGGGATAGCTCTCTGCGGAAAGGGGCGTAGATTACGCCCCTTTCCGCAAGTGCCCGCCCCTTTCCGCAAGTGCCCCGCTGCCTGCTGGGAAACACACAGATCCCAGAGGCAGCGGGAACCGTCCTTATTGCGCAGCGCGACTCGCGCATGCGCAGTAGGGAACCGGGAAATGAAGCCGAAAGGCTCCATTTTCTGATTCCCATACCCAAGATGGCGGCGGCAGCACCCGAGAGACGATCTAGAGATCGGCTTCGGGTGCCGACATCGCGGGCGCGCTGGACAGGTAAGTGTCACTATTTTAAAAGTCAGCAGCTGCAGTATTTGTAGCTGCTGGCTTTAAAAAAAAAAAAAAAAAAAAACGAGGAGTCCCGGCGGACTCCCGCTTTAAGGTTAGAAAAGAGTAGAAGAGGTTTGGATGAGAGGGTTTTGATGAGAGTGTTGTAATAGGTTTGTTTAGCAGTGTGGAGGCAGGAGTTGTATTTGAGAAGGGCAGATTTTTAGAGGGTAAATTCTTGCACGGCTGTGTCTCTTAAGACTTCTGGTGTCGTCTGTTTGCCAGGGTTGTGGCAGACAGGGACTTGTTCTGCGTGTAGAAAGAGGAGTCTGGTGGATTGAGTCAATACATTTGACTTGAGGCAATACATTATTTTTACCAAGGAACCAATGAGCTTCCTGTTATTATGATTTCCCTCTTTTGGAACTAGTGGACATTCCTTGAGTGGTGGATGCACAGATGTATAATCTTAGATTTTGCATTCCCAGGAGTGTCTAAACACTCTCCCACCCCAAACTCTGTTGGAGAGCCAGTAAGTATAGTATAGTATAGTATAGTATTAGTATAGTATAGAATAGTAGCTGAATAACTAATTGCTGTGCATTTACTAAAAATGCAGCACTGCAACAACCATGATGGCAAATGCCAAGAGGAAGCGTCAACACTATTTGAAAATATAGCACCCTCTTCTGGTTAGATTGTTAGGTAAATTCAGTTTTTGACTAAATTTTAGTGAATGGGGCAATGATTGATTGTGTAAGTCTGTTCAGGGTCCTATAATTATCCCACCTGAATCTGAAAGAAGTTTCAAGAGCACAGGGCTGGGGGATTAAAATGTTCAGTTGAATGTTTATCATGCCCCAGCCAATGATGGAGGCACTCAGAAGGTTCCAGTCCGAGGGGGGGGGGGGTTGTGCTGCCCATGGTAGATAGCCAGAGAGACAAGAAGCTGCAGTCTAAGCCGCAGCAGCTGTTGGGCTGAGGGTCTAGAGAAGATCTTTGGAGCATCACATTTGCTGGACAGTACTGCACTGAAGTCCTGGGTCTGGAGAAACTGCTTGTTATCTTACTCACCAAGGTTCAACCTGTGGATGGGGCAGAAAGATTCTGGGACATTGTGAGTAAAGACCTTGCTGGGAACTATTAGTTTTGCAAGTGCCAGAAGGGTACTAAGTAACAGAGGTTGCTTTATGGACTGCTGTGGTAGGGTCCCAGATATAATGGCTATCCCTTGCTACCTTTAGAAAAGCTGCTTTTGGAAGATTAAAGAGAAGTGTGTCCTCCTACTGTTGTTAATGATCATTAGTATTCCATAGACCCTAAACCCCTCTCCTGTTAAAGTTTATTAGCAATAAATTCTAAAAAGACATCCCTTGGACTAAGCTTTAATTGTCAGTGTGCCTGGAACTGTGATTGTATGACTGGCAAGGAGGACCTCGGTATATTCTCAGCAGCCCCTTTGTGAGTGAGCACTAAACAAGAATAGAATTATTATCAGTACTATTATTTAAAGCAGTATTTACTAAATTACTTTAATATTGATTGATGAACAATCTGAAACTTCATGAAGGGGTTGATGAACTGAAGAGTCCCTTGTAACATGGGAATATGTGGCTTTAGGCCATGACTCGCTCATCTTTCCAACACTCTGGCAGGGCATGGTAGATACAGTAATGTTAAGGAGCAGGATTCCTTGATATCACCATGTTTGAGCAGCATTCCTTGATGTCACCACGTATCAGCCTGTTGGCAAGATCCACGGCTGTATTACCACTGTGATTTTCACTGTTTTCTTGAATGCAAGTATTTTTTAATAAATATACGTTAGAAGTACTACACCATGAAGCCTCTTCCTTCCATTATCCTATGTACCTGAGATAATCCAGAGACAAATGATCCACATCCATGAGAAATCCTTCATTTTAACAGCCCTGTCACATTGGAGAGGAGCAGTGTTTGGATGAGTCTGGGGAGAGGATTGTCCATGTTGGCTGACACTTGCATGAGTGCAATTGATCTTTATAATTTGACATCCAACTGTTATGGTAAGCGGCGCTGATTTTGTATGAAAGATAAGCACCCGAGTGAACACTTTTTTTTTTTTTACATTTTTTGGAGAACTTATTAGACTTTCATTTAGTCATTCAATTTATTTTTTATGTTTCAGTTTTTATATGTACACTTATTGTTTCTGAATCTTTATATTCACATTATTAGCAATTGATTATTGGATTGTGCGCTTATATTTTTCTTACACATTCTTAGTTAAAGTATTCAAACTATGATAAGCAGCAGCACCTTCACTATATATATATATATATATATATATATATATATATATATATACACACACACACACAAGTTTTTTTGGGGATAAGTGCAAGTATATATATTTTACAGTAATGTTAATGAATAGGTCTGCAACAAAGGGGCTTGACCTAAATAATGCAGCAGTCATCATTTTGAAATGCCAAAGCTCAAAATGTATCAAACAAACTGGATGCTTGTATTTAGCCCTTTACTGATAACATTATAATTTTAATCAGTTTCTGGAGAACAAATAAAAATACCTTTCCTTTGTTTCTTCTTCATTTTAACGAGGTACCATACTGCTCCCAGAACTACCAGAACTACCAGAACTACCAGAACTACCAGAACTACCAGAACGAGTACATAATGATTTCTGTCTTGATTATCTGTAATAAATACAAAAGAAGAAGTATAGAACAAAATGTTTAATATAAGAAGGCTGCTAAACTGCTAAGAAAATCGTTCTGGATTTTTATTATATAATAGATTAGTACTTCCTGGAGCCCCAGCAGCTTTGGTCAAATGGTCAGGCATGAAAAGGGAGACTAGGTTTTCTGCAAGCGCACAGTATATATAGCTTTAACATATTGTATAAAAAATACCCAGGTAAAAAATAATCTTGCCTTCCTCCCCATCAGTGATTCCTGGTGAATAGTGATGGCCGAACGGTTCGCCCGGCGGTCGTTTCGCGGCGAATTTCCGACATTCGCGGTCCGCACGTTCGAACGCCTTTTTCCGTCGTTCGCCGCGGCGGACTTACGTGTTTAATGTATACAAGAACTTTAACCTTTGGTGACACGTTTATCATGTGATACAGGACAGCCAATTGAGACATGACAGCACATGGACACTTGTACATTCCCCCTAACCTATAAATACACCCGATCCGGTGGCCATTTTACATTCTTTCTTCTGTTACGATAGGGACAGGTTCCTGTGTGGAGTAGGGAGAGATAAACCACTAGCTATTTGGTACACAAAAGTTCTTTTCAGGACTGGTATAGGTGTTAGGTGTTGATAGGTTTGCTGTGCTGCTGATTCTTGCAGCAGCCTGAGTGTCTTTTGTTAGTTTAGAGAAAGGGAAAGGACGGTGTATGCTACAGGGACAGCCAGATTAGTCTTTCATCATCATCATCATCATCATCATCATTAGCTGTTACTATCAAGGTCCACAAAAGAGCTGTTCCAGTAACCACTAATCGTTCTCTTTTTTTGCCAATTTGTATAGGGACAGGAAGGAAGCAGTGTTGTCAGGCAGTGAGGGTAATTTTAAAGACTTGCTGTTATTATTAGTTCCACAAAGGTTCTTTTCAGGACTGGTATCAGTGGTACAGTAATAGGCTTGTACATGTATAATATTCTTTCTTCCAAATATAGAAAGGATATTATACTTGACTGCTGCCCTTCTGCTGCAGTCTGCTAAACATTCACAACTCACTTGTTCCACAAAAGTTCTTATAAGGACTGGTAACTTGGTATAGGGTGCTACGGTACATAGGCTTGAGTGCGGTACAGTCTGCTGTTCTGTAAGGACCGCTATCGGTCCACAATAGATAGGGTTGACGTGCACCACTGCTGACCGCTGCCCTATACTGCAGCAGTCCTTCAGCGGTATAGGGACTGACGTACAGTCTGCTAATCACTAACACACAACCTGCTTGTTCCACAAAAGTTCTTATAAGGACTGGTAACTTGGTATAGGGTGCTACGGTACATAGGCTTGAGTGCGGTACAGTCTGCTGTTCTGTAAGGACCGCTATCGGTCCACAATAGATAGGGTTGACGTGCACCACTGCTGACCGCTGCCCTATACTGCAGCAGTCCTTCAGCGGTATAGGGACTGACGTACAGTCTGCTAAACACTAATACACAACCTGCTTGGTCCACAAAAGTTCTTATAAGGACTGGTAACTTGGTATAGGGTGCTACGGTACATAGGCTTGAGTGCGGTACAGTCTGCTGTTCTGTAAGGACCGCTATCGGTCCACAATAGATAGGGTTGACGTGCACCACTGCTGACCGCTCACCTATACTGCAGCAGTCCTTCAGCGGTATAGGGACTGACGTACAGTCTGCTAATCACTAACACACAACCTGCTTGTTCCACAAAAGTTCTTATAAGGACTGGTAACTTGGTATAGGGTGCTACGGTACATAGGCTTGAGTGCGGTACAGTCTGCTGTTCTGTAAGGACCGCTATCGGTCCACAATAGATAGGGTTGACGTGCACCACTGCTGACCGCTGCCCTATACTGCAGCAGTCCTTCAGCGGTATAGGGACTGACGTACAGTCTGCTAAACACTAATACACAACCTGCTTGGTCCACAAAAGTTCTTATAAGGACTGGTAACTTGGTATAGGGTGCTACGGTACATAGGCTTGAGTGCGGTACAGTCTGCTGTTCTGTAAGGACCGCTATCGGTCCACAATAGATAGGGTTGACGTGCACCACTGCTGACCGCTGCCCTATACTGCAGCAGTCCTTCAGCGGTATAGGGACTGACGTACAGTCTGCTAAACACTAATACACAACCTGCTTGGTCCACAAAAGTTCTTATAAGGACTGGTAACTTGGTATAGGGTGCTACGGTACATAGGCTTGAGTGCGGTACAGTCTGCTGTTCTGTAAGGACCGCTATAGGTCCACAATAGATAGGGTTGACGTGCACCACTGCTGACCGCTCACCTATACTGCAGCAGTCCTTCAGCGGTATAGGGACTGACGTACAGTCTGCTAATCACTAACACACAACCTGCTTGTTCCACAAAAGTTCTTATAAGGACTGGTAACTTGGTATAGGGTGCTACGGTACATAGGCTTGAGTGCGGTACAGTCTGCTGTTCTGTAAGGACCGCTATCGGTCCACAATAGATAGGGTTGACGTGCACCACTGCTGACCGCTGCCCTATACTGCAGCAGTCCTTCAGCGGTATAGGGACTGACGTACAGTCTGCTAAACACTAATACACAACCTGCTTGGTCCACAAAAGTTCTTATAAGGACTGGTAACTTGGTATAGGGTGCTACGGTACATAGGCTTGAGTGCGGTACAGTCTGCTGTTCTGTAAGGACCGCTATAGGTCCACAATAGATAGGGTTGACGTGCACCACTGCTGACCGCTCACCTATACTGCAGCAGTCCTTCAGCGGTATAGGGACTGACGTACAGTCTGCTAATCACTAACACACAACCTGCTTGTTCCACAAAAGTTCTTATAAGGACTGGTAACTTGGTATAGGGTGCTACGGTACATAGGCTTGAGTGCGGTACAGTCTGCTGTTCTGTAAGGACCGCTATCGGTCCACAATAGATAGGGTTGACGTGCACCACTGCTGACCGCTGCCCTATACTGCAGCAGTCCTTCAGCGGTATAGGGACTGACGTACAGTCTGCTAAACACTAATACACAACCTGCTTGGTCCACAAAAGTTCTTATAAGGACTGGTAACTTGGTATAGGGTGCTACGGTACATAGGCTTGAGTGCGGTACAGTCTGCTGTTCTGTAAGGACCGCTATCGGTCCACAATAGATAGGGTTGACGTGCACCACTGCTGACCGCTCACCTATACTGCAGCAGTCCTTCAGCGGTATAGGGACTGACGTACAGTCTGCTAATCACTAACACACAACCTGCTTGTTCCACAAAAGTTCTTATAAGGACTGGTAACTTGGTATAGGGTGCTACGGTACATAGGCTTGAGTGCGGTACAGTCTGCTGTTCTGTAAGGACCGCTATCGGTCCACAATAGATAGGGTTGACGTGCACCACTGCTGACCGCTGCCCTATACTGCAGCAGTCCTTCATCGGTATAGGGACTAAGAGTTTTGTCACAGGGTCATTTAAAAAATGACAGGCAGAGGAAGAGGCAGGCCCTTCCGCAGGGGTGGTAGGGGTAGGGCAGGAGCAACAGGCTTGAGCCAAAGTGGGAAGTTGCAGAAGGTGCGTTCAATTACTTTAAAGGATGCACCAGACTTGGTTGAGTGGCTCGCTCAGCCTTACTCTTCTGCACCCTCCTCATCCTCTCGATCTGCACCCTCTTCTTCACTCTCTGCTATGTGCACCCCCAAAGACACTACCACCAACAACACGACCACCACCACCACCACCACATACCTTCCGCTTGAGTCACTGGAATTATTTTCCGATCCATATCAAGAGGACATTTCTGATGCGCAGCCACTCTTGGTATTGGATCAGGAAGAGGAGGTAGCAACAAGCGCTACTCAGCAGTCTGACGCCAGTACCCAGATCAGCCCAAGGAGGAGGTTGGTCCCCGGTGTTGCTGCCTACTCCGAGATCTCTACTTATAGCGGTGGGGAAGGTGACGTTGATGATGACGTGTCTAGTGATGTCACGTGGGTGCCCACAAGAGAGGAAGAGGAGGGGAGTTCAGAGGGAGATATGGACCAGCAGATAGGGAGGAGAAGCAGCAATGACTTACATTGCACAGCAGGGACAAAGCAGACTGCAAATGTATCAGGAGCGAGTCATCGACCATGTACGGTCACATCTGGCGCTCCCAGGACACCGGCACATGGCTCCGCAGTGTGGGCTTTTTTTAACGTGTCCGCTGCTGACAATAGCGTTGCCATCTGCAATCTTTGCAGTCAACGCGTTAGTCGCGGTAAGCCCAATACTCACCTAGGGACGACCGCCTTAAGAAGGCACATGAGCAGCCATCACCGAGCCCAGTGGGAGCAACGGAACACACAAAGCCACACTGCAGGCTCTCACCGTCCAGCCTCGTCTTCTACTTCTCCTTCTCCTCTCTCCTCACAATTGTCCTCCACTCCACCTTCCATCACGCCAAGCTCACATTTTTCTGCAAAAAGGCAGGCTTCCGTGGGCCTAATGTTTGAGCGTAAAAAAATGATGACGCCGGATAACCCTCTTGCCCAACGGTTGGCGGCTGGCTTGTCAGAACTCATAGCCCGCCAACTACTGCCATATAAACTGGTGGACTCGGAGGCCTTTCGCAAATTTGTGGCCATTGGAACACCACAATGGAAGGTCCCAGGAAGGAAGTATTTCTCAGAGAAGGGCATCCCAGAGCTATATGGCCATGTTCAGCGGCAAGTGAATGTATCTCTGGCACACAGTGTCGGTGCCAAGATACATCTGACCACAGACACGTGGTCTAGCAAACACGGGCAGGGAAGGTATATCAGTTTTACTGCCCACTGGGTGAACCTTCTGACGGCCGTCAAGCATGTAACCCGTGGCACCCGTGTAGATTTGGTTTTACCGCCACGGATTGCATGCAGGCCTGACTCTTCTTCTCCTCCTCCTACTCCATCCTCCTCCCTCTCCTCCTCAGCTGCCTCCTCCTTTTCCGCTGCTAGCGTCTCTTCCACTGCACCGCCCAAGCTCCCCAGAACCTATTCCACATGCCAGGTGAGACGTTGCCATGCCGTGCTGCGTCTGTTGTGCCTGGAAGCAAAGAGCCACACTGGCCCGGCACTCCTTTCAGCTTTGCGTTCACAGGCAGATGAGTGGCTAACACCGCTCAATTTGACAGTTGGTAAAGTGGTGTGTGACAACGGTGCCAATCTGCTTAGCGCATTGAAACAGGGCAAAATCACGCACGTGCCGTGCATGGCACACGTCTTAAACTTGGTCGTGCAGCGATTCCTTGTCAAATACCCTGGGGTCCAGGACATCTTGCGGCAGGCAAGGAAAATCTCGGCCCATTTCAGAAGATCTTACACGGCCATGGCTCGCCTTGCTGACATTCAGCGGCGACACCATCTGCCGGTCAGACGTCTTATTTGCGATTGCCCGACGCGATGGAACTCAACCTTCTATATGCTTGATAGGCTGCTCCAGCAGAAACGTGCAGTTAACGTCTACCTGTATGAACTCTGCGAAAGAAACGGTTCTGGGGAGCTGGGTTTTTTTTCACCGCGCCAGTGGCTGCTCATGCGCGACACATGCAGACTTCTGCGGCCATTTGAGGAGATCACCAAACTGGTCAGTCGCAGCCATGGCGCCATCAGTGACATGGTACCTTATGCCTTCTTTCTGGAGCGTGCATTGCGTCGTGTCATTGATCAGGCTGTGGAGGAGCAGGAGCGGGAAGATGAGGAAGTCGCAATGCTGGATGAATTCCCAGGGGGGGGCTACTCTATCTGAGACAAGTCAACAACAGGAGTCTGATGAGGAGTCAGAGGAGGATGGTGCCGGGGCGGATGAGGAGGAGCAAGAAGAGCATGCTTTAAACCTTTCTGGGATCCCTGTTGTGCGAGGATGGGGAGAGGAGAATGAAGAGGACGACATTATCCTGGATGATGAGCAGGAGCCAGGCCACCACACCGCTTCCACTTTAGTGCAAATGGGGGCCTTCATGCTCCAGTGTTTTAATAGGGACCCCCGTATAAAAAGCATGAGGGTCAAGGACCAGTACTGGGTGGCAACGTACTTAGACCCCCGGTACAAACACAAAATGGCGGAAATGTTACCGCCGTCGCAGAGGGCTGTCAGAATGCAGCACTTCCAGGCCTTGCTTCGAGAAATGCTGCATTCTGCTTTTGCGTGCGCTGGCAGAGGAGCAATTCCCACTCCCAGAGAAGGATTTGCGGGTACCAATCCAACAGCGCCTGCAAGAAGAGGCCGGTTTGAAGATGTGTTGGTGACTTCGGATATGAGGTCATTCTTTCAGCCGACCCATCGACAGGTGTCATCCGGATCCAGCATCAGGGAACGCCTAGACCGTCAGGTGTCCGACTACATTGGGTTAACGGCCGATGTGGACGCTCTGAGGAGTGATGAACCCCTAGACTACTGGGTGGGCAGGCTTGACCTCTGGCCAGAGCTTGCCCAATTTGCAATCGAACTGTTGGCTTGCCCCTCATCCAGTGTCCTGTCCGAAAGGACGTTCAGCGCAGCAGGGGGGATTGTGACCGATAAGCGTACTCGCCTAGCTCACCACAGTGTTAACTACCTCACATTTCTAAAAATGAATGAGGCATGGATCTCGGAGGAATTCAACACATGTGACCAGTAGACCATGTATATGTCTATAAACTATTTTTTTAATCAAGCACACAGACCTTCTTAATTCATTTGGCTCACTTCCTTGACCCAAAAAAGCACACCGTACTATATGCCCCTACCCTCCTCTTTGAAGAGGTTGAGCGGTGTCATATTTCTACTGGGGCTGCTTATGATATCCCTGTGCTGTGCTGACTTCCTCCTGGGGGTTCTTATTATGAAGGGATCACACTATCCCTGTGCTGTGCTGACTTCCTCCTGGGGGTTCTTATTATGAGGGGATCACACCATCCCTGTGCTGTGCTGACTTCCTCCTGGGGCTGCTTACGGTGCTGCTGTCAGTGCTGTATGTCACGGTGCTGCTGTCAGCGCTGTATGTCACGGTGCTGCTGTCAGCGCTGTATGTCACGGTGCTGCTGTCAGCGCTGTATGTCACGGTGCTGCTGTCAGCGCTGTATGTCACGGTGCTGCTGTCAGCGCTGTATGTCACGGTGCTGCTGTCAGCGCTGTATGTCACGGTGCTGCTGTCAGCGCTGTATGTCACGGTGCTGCTGTCAGCGCTGTATGTCACGGTGCTGCTGTCAGCGCTGTATGTCACGGTGCTGCTGTCAGCGCTGTATGTCACGGTGCTGCTGTCAGCGCTGTATGTCACGGTGCTGCTGTCAGCGCTGTATGTCACGGTGCTGCTGTCAGCGCTGTATGTCACGGTGCTGCTGTGAGCGCTGTATGTCACGGTGCTGCTGTCAGTGCTCTGTATTACGGTGCTGCTGTCAGATGCCTCTATCACGGTGCATGTGTCATTCCGGTATGTCACGCTGCTGGTGATCATCTCCTGCACCCTCTTCTTTGCCTACCCTGGTCCCTGACCTTCCCTCTCCTCCATTGCCTTCATTAGCTCCATAGTCCTGAATTGTTAGAACAATTTCCCAAATAAAATAAAAATGCTTGTAGTTATCGATCCCAAATTCACCTCATACATGTATTATGTCATTGTCCAGATGGTGGGACTACGTTTTACCCCCTAATAATTACCACGTGGCCGCAAATTCGACATGAAGGTTTGCAAAGTTCGCCTCCCATTGAAGTCAATGGGGCCCGCGGCGAACGTTCGGTTTCGCGAACGTTTGGGTCCGTTCGCATTTCGCTTTCGCGAAACGTCCCGTCGGAAGTTCGTCCATCACTACTGGTGAATATGTGCAGGACCTCAATGCAAATCAGTAAATGTAATACTGTATCTCTGATAAGCAGAAGTCCCCCCCCACCCTCTTCTTCACACTCTCCAGCTCATACAAGCCCTTTGCAGCAGGTCATTTACAGCAGCTCTCAGGTGCCTATGGAGAAACAGAAATGGTTGGTGGCGTCCATGCAAGGAAGAACATTACTTAATGCAAATTATGCGGTTTGGACACATGCCTTTGTAATATTTCATGCTTAGCAAAGGGGAGAACTGTGCACATATTGCTGTTTTTAAACGACTTATCTCAGGTTGTGCAAAGTGTGGTTTAGTGCATTGCCTGGTCGAGATATCAAGAAAGCAACCTACTGCTTGGGTTAGTTACCTGTATCATGCACTACATACCTCCCATCTCCATACTTACATAATCATCTGTTTCTCCTGGTTGTTAGAAGACCAAAGCTAATATAAGCACCGTGACCACCATACATAGGCCAGGCATAAGGGAACAGTAATCACATTTATAAACGTCTTACTTCAAAACATGTACATGTAGTACTTTGTCCCATCATCCTAGGTGCTGCCTAAAGCTAGCTGGGAGACCTAGGAAGGAAGGACTACAAGTTTACAAATGGCCCTTTTTTCCCATCTTCAAGCACTTGTCTGCTCGCCTGGAACATTTTAGCTAATATGCTCCCTCCCTCTACATTCCTCGTGAGAAGCTTGTCTCAGGCATGTGCTTGGAGAAGGAGAAAAATGCTGTCTGTCAAATCAGCCATCCCCTTGCTAGGCACATTGTCGATTGCTCATGGGTCTACATCTACTTTGTCCTCTGGGTTACAGAACACATTATTAAAAAGGAAGTGAGACTTTGTAAGAGTGGCAGGGGGTCTAATTTGCTCATTTGCAAGTTTCTGGAATCCTTTACAGGTAAGGGTCGATCGATTATCATTTTTTCAGGGCTGATACGATACAGATTTTTCGGCTGCCTTAAGGCCGATAGCCAATATCGGTTGCTGATATTATGTAGATTTAAAGTTTTTATTTTTACACTATCCTTTTACATTTTTTTGTAATCATTTTATTGCTGTTACAAGGAATGTAACAGTAATAGGCAGTGACAAGTACTCTTTATGGAGGGATCAGGGGTTCATAAAACCCCAAAACCCTGCTCTGCACTTAAAAGTATTCAAAATGCCAAGATCTGCGTTTTTTAATACTTTATATTTTTTAAAACTGGCGTCTTTAGGATGTCCGCAATCCGGAAGTGATGTCATTACATAGTTCCCGGGTTATTAGATCTGAGATACGAACAAAACAATTGGCTCTGGCCAGCTGGCAGATGTGCCGGCTGGTTGGCCGGGCCTCCTGGTGGGATGGGAGACCCAGGCTGATTCGCAGAAGATGGCGAGGGGGTTGTCCCCTCCCACTACATGTGATAATGGCCGAGCGGTTACTTAGCCACATCGGTTGTTATTACTTGAAAGCAGACCATCCGCTCTAAAGAACGGTACCGGGATGATGCCTGCAGGTACAACCACTTGAAGCAATATCCATAATATCGGTAAGTTTGTTACCGATACCGATTCTTCAAAAAAAGTGAATATCAGCCGTCCTGATAATCGGTCGACCTCTATTTATAGCTATGGTCTGGAGAAAAAAAACGTAATCACAAGGCCCACTGAAACCACTGCTATATAAAGCAGGCATGGCGAAACACAGCCAAGACATTTTGTTTTTTAGTTTGGGATAAGTGGGGAAGTGTATCACATTTTTATTGCTGTCCATGTCCTAACTAGGAAAATTACTCCTGTTTGTTCTTTTGCCACCAAGAGAGAAAGTGAGAGAAAAAAAAAAAGTAGTTTTCAGGTGAGAAAGGTCTTCCAATGAGAGACAAATCTCTGGCATTGGAATTCTGTAAACTGTGGAGCTATTGCCCCTCATTTCCAGTTATATCTCCTGTGCAGAATATTAGTTGAAATGTCAACACAAAGGCAGCAAAAAACTACATGAGAGCCGTTTTAACCCTTACCTATCTAAAGCTAAAAGAAGCTATTAAAAGCTAAAAAGAAAAGTTTTGACATTGCATTCACTTTATTATATTCATAAACAAATAATTTTCTACAGTCTGGAAACTAAAGCAGTTTTAGTGCCGGTTCACACAAGTGTGCTCTGCGAGATGATTCGCATTTGCATTGGAGTGCAAATCACAGGCGATGTCTGTGCAGTTTCAGCCATACAGATAGTATGGCTGACATCACATCGCATTCGGGCCAAACTCGCACAGGACACTTTTTTTGGTCTGCACACTCATGCGATCCGATTCATGTTCGAACTGTCAGTTCACAGTGTGATATGCTGAATGGGGGGTGTCATTTAACAATGTATTGACACTGCCCGCAGTTCGCATATGGCAGTGTGAATTGCTGTGCGAGTCGGGTACAATGCGCAGGGTTTCCGCATCGAATAAGTGTGATCCTTAAGCTGCTCAGGCTCCCTCTTGGAATAGTGCACATTCAGTCTTCAAGTTTATAATTACACTGAAATGATGCTTCTGGTACAAAGCATAGTGAAGTTATTTACCAGAAAAAATATAAGCCCCAAGTGTATTTTGTAGTATATTGATAACATGAAAACATTTACAAAGAAAACATATAAATGTGGAAATTACACAAATGCGTATATTTAATAAAAGCAGTAAAAAAGGGTGTTAAAAAGGACAGGAGGCAACCTTATGTGTGGTCCTAAAATTTTAAATGACATAATTATCCTTTAAAAATCCTGAATGTTCTTCTACCTGTTGCTGTTTTATTTCCACCATAATCCCGGCAGATCTTCTGCACAGAGACATTCTTCCGGTCAACAGGATTGTGTACTATACACATAATCTCCATATCCCAGGACTCAGGCTGCAGTGACATTTGTATTGTGTCTCCAGTGTTATTATGCATCATTGTAGAATAGCTCCCCTGTTTGTATTTCCAGATATAGGACAGAGCTGATGTGTTTGTTGAGGTGGAACAATTAAGAGTCACATTACACCATTCACCATCTTTCTTCATCTCTGCAATTCTTATGGTTGGAACAGGAACATAGTCTATAGGGAAGAATACACTTACGTTAGATGTATGTTGGTGTGTTTAAAAAAGAATTCTAGAAATAAAAAAAAAAAAAGATATGTTTGTTAAATTATTATGTTTGTTAAATTAATCCTGAAGCAAAAATAAACCATAAACAAAAAAAAAAAAACTTAAGGCCAAATCACCCCCCCCCCCCCCCCCAAAAAAATAAATAAATAATAATAATTCATACCCTGACCTTATTTCTCTACTTTTTTTTAAAATGTTAGGTTTTATTGGACTCAAAATTAGCATGTAGGTACATCTAGCTGTCAGTTACACATGAGGGCATTTTCCAATATAGCAAAACTGTTGTATACATCAGTTGCAGCATAAAGAATGTACGGTACCCAAAGAAGAAGAATCTTACCTCCCCTGCTGTTAATTCGCTGGACCTCGATCCAGTATGGAAAAACCTATCTCTGGTGCCACCAGCTGTGCTTAGTGACTCCTCCCACAAATCTCTATGTCACTACAGACACAGTATTGTGCTGTGGAGCTCCTCCTTACATTTAGTGGTCTAGTTATAAAACATTTACAGAACTATTTATCCAGCAAATTTGCATGTAAACTTGTTCTGTATGAATTAGGCAAATACAAATGTTCCTTAGGCTAGTTCCTTTTCTGAACAAATGTTTTTTTATTATTGTCAGTAGACAGTAGTAAAATACCACATCATAGCCACTAGAGGTAGCTGAAGGAATACATCCAACTTTGTAACAAGAGAGACAAGAGTTCTAGAAAATGCTAGAGAATGTTTGCAAATAAATGTAACCAATAGGGATGAGCCCGATGTTTGAGTCGAACGTAAGTTCGATTTGATCATCGGGTGTTCGCCTGTTCGCAGAATAGCGAACAATTTGGGGTGTTCGCGGCAAACTCGAAAGCTGCAGAACACCCTTTAAAAGTCTATGGATTTTCCTGGGGATACATATTACCCCGACTTTCGCTTCCCTATACCAGGCAAATTTCCCGCCCTTGTACGGAACTATCAGGCGGCTACTCTCCCAATGGCGGAAGCACCAGATTTCCCTCTTCGGTAGGATAGCATCGGTGAAAACGACGATCCTTCCGAAACTCCTTTACCTTTTCCAGACCCTTCCTATCCCCATACCTTACCACCACCTGAAAAAACTACAAGCGGACCTGCTCAATTTCACGTGGAACTACAAACGCCACAGAATACCTCGCTGTAATGACTGCCTCCCGCTCCAACGGGGGTTTGGCGTTTCCGGACCTTGTTAAGTATTACCAGGCGGCCCAGCTCCGAGCACTGACCTCCTGGTTCACCCAGCGGTCATATAATAGATGGACGGAAATCGAGAAACTTTGGTTGGCCCCGGCTCACCCTAATAGTATGCTCTGGAGTGCGGCAGCACTGGTCCCCCGGGCCCAATTACTGGGCACTATGTCTCATCTGCAGGGCCTATGGCATAAGCTCTCTAAGGTGTATGGTTTTTCCTCGGATAAGTCGCTCCTGACGTCCTTTTTATACCACCCTAAGGTGCCAGATAGCCTGACGTACCCGATGTCCCATCCGTGGTCATCCCGGAGTCTTTTCCATCTGGGGACCCTGGTGGACCCCAGATCGCGGAGACTGCTGTCCTATGCCGACCTTCAATCTAAATTTGACCTCCCGTGACAGAGTTTTTACAGTTATTTACAGATACGACACTATGCTCAGACCATATCCTCTGACCTGCAATTCTCCCCGCCCTCCGCTTTTGAGACAGTAATCCTAGCGGGCATAGCCCAAATGGGATTGATATCTGCCATTTACAAAATAATCAACACTTCCCCATAGCTTTGAAGGGCAAGCATACCTATATGCTCAAGTGGGAGGAGGCTTGGGTGAGGTGATCACGGAGGAGCAGTGGCAGATGATATGGTCCCAGGCCTCGAAAAGCTCCCTATGCACGCTCTACAGGGAGAATGCGTATAAAATTTTATTTTTCTGGTACATGACCCCGGACGTTCTTCACGCCATCTACCCCACCTCCTCCGACAGATGCTGGCGGTGCTTGGACCACAGGGGTACGCTGCTCCACATTTTCTGGCACTGCCCCATAATAGTCCCCTTTTGGGAAGAGGTCCAGCGCCTCTTGACTACTGTCTTAGATCAGCGGGTGGCCTTCTTGTTGGGCATCCCCTTTCCTAAACTGACGAGGTCCCAAAAGAAATTGTCCAGACATATCCTGACAGCGGCGAGGTGTTTAATTGCTCTACATTGGAAAAAAGTACAGCCCCCTCCCTCGGTGCTCTCCATACTAGGATCGGGGACGTGGAGTTGATGGAGAGGATGACCGCCAGGATACAGGACCGAGGCTCATGATGTGGTCTGGAGCCCATGGAAACTTCGGGAGGACCGGATGTGATCTGGCGTGGGGACCACACACAGTGATTTCCACCTCTTCCCTCTCCCTCCCCCCCCCCCTCCCTCCCATCCATCACCCCTTTTCTATCTCTTAAAGTTCTTTCTCCCCTCTCTTATCCCTTTTATCTCCTATTCTCTTGACTTTTCTCTCTCTTTTCTTTTCCTTATCGCTTAGTATCTCTTTCCTCTTTCTTTTCTTGTTTCTCTATTGTCCTTAGCTCTCATTTCCATGTACTTCATCGTTCCTCTAGAAAGTTGCTTTGAAAACAACGACTGGAGTGAGCAGTTAGTAACATTTGAAAATATATGTACCTATCTATTGGGCTACCTCACTGGACACTATGCTGGGCAGCACTATATATCTAACTCCGGTGGTGGCCCGGTTGATCGCGGGGGAGTCTCTTTGGCCTGGTCTGTACCTACTCCAGGAGGCTCCCTGTGGTGGGTCAATGGGCGGGAGGCCCCTAGCGATTGCTCATTTTCGTTTTTGTTGAGCTAATATGGAACAATACGGCATGAAGTGTAATGCATTGTTTAAAACAATAAAAAGTTATTTGACAAAAAAAGTCTATGGATTTTAAGGGTAACCCCGCTCCAAGATGTAAAAAAAAATGGCGTGGCAATCCCCCCAAAAATGCATACCAGACCCTTATCCATACACGTAACCTGGCAGGCCGCAGGAAAAGAGGGGGGGACGAGAGAGAGTCCCCCCTCCTGAACCTTACCAGGCCAAATGCACTCAACATGGGGAGGGTGTTTTGGAGTAGCCCCCCAAAGCATCTTGTCCCCATGTTGATGGGGACATGGGCCTCATCCCCACAACCCTTGCCCAGTGGTTGTGGGGGTCTGCAGGTGGGGGGCTCATAGGAATCTGGAAGCCCCCTTTAACAAGGAGAACCCCAGATCCTGACCTTCCCCCGTGCAAAATGGTTATGGGGTGCAAATGTACCCCTAACATTTCACAAAAAAGTGTAAAAATTACAATACATGGCTTGGGTACACGTCCTTTATTAAAAAATAAAAAAATAAAACTGTCCCACGAAGTTCATTTATCTTTTTCTTCTCTTGCTCCGCCAAAAGACCAAAAAAGAGAAAAAAAAATGCAGTGACCGACCCACCTCCTTGGGAGGCTCCCACTGTAATGACTGTCCTCGCAGGTGACAGTTCTTTTATTACTGAGGGTGGAGCTGCACGGTGACGTTCCAGGGTGACCCCGCTCCCCTCTGATGCACAGGGACTTCCCTATGGCTTCCCTGTAGTGTCAGAGGGGGTGGGGCCACTTGGTTACGTAATTGTGGGGTTCCCCTTAAATTTTTGGCGTGGGGGTTCCCCTTAAAATCCATAGAAGACCTGAAGGGTCTGGTATGGATTTTGAGGGGGAACCCCACACCATTTTTTTAAATTTTTTTGGAGCGGGGTTCCCCTTAATATCCATACCAGACCTGAAGGGCCTGGTATGGGATTTGAGGGGACCCCCACGCAATTTTTTTTTAAATTGTTGTTCGGGGTTTCCCTTAATATTCATACCAGACCGAAAGGGACCATGCCGTTTCTTTCAATTATTTATTTTATCTGTATTGCCGGGACCGACAATTCATTATAGTCGCGAGTACTTTTAAATGACTTTTTATCCTTTAGAAATTTTATTTTGTGCAGGGACTGTTCTAAGCACGGGAAACATGCACCCCTTTACAGGCATACTATAGACACCCCCCAGGTATGAAATTTAAAGGAATATTTAACTTTTATTTTTTCACTTTAAGCATTATTAAAATCACTGCTACCGAAAAAATTTCAGTTTTTAAAAATTTTTTTTGCATTGATACATGTGTTCTGCGGCAGGACACAGGTCCCCAAACACTTTTTATGACAATAACTTGCATATAAGCCTTTAAAATTAGCACTTTTGATTATTCATGTTTGTGTCCCTTAGACTTTAATGGTGCTCGCGTGTTCGTGTTTTTTGCCTGTTCGCATGTTCTGCTGCTAACCAAATTGGGGGGTGTTCGGCTCATCCCTAGTAATCAATTGCCAAATTTCTATGATTTCTTCCTGATCCCCCGAGAGGCAATTGGATATGCCCTGGATCAACTTTACCTATAAATGTCAGTATCCAGTTATATTACCAGTATGTAAATTTAGGAAAAAATCAAGGCCTATTTTTAAAGCAATCTACTGAACTGGCCTATTTCACATTTTCACAGCTTTTACTGTGAAGAAACCTTTTCCGAATTTGGAGATTGAATCTCTTTTCCTCTAGACAAGAGTGCCCCCTTGTCCTCTGTGATGACCTTAAAGTGAATAACTCGACACCAAGTTCATTATATGGACCACTTATTTATTTGTAGAATTCAGTTCCTCTAATCTTTCCTCATAGCTGAGCTCCTCCATGCTTTTTATCAATTTGGTTAACCTTCTCTGCACTTTCTCCAGTTCCCCGCTATAATTCCACCCCTAAAGTATTATTAAACGCTACAATTTCTTTTCTATGTACCCTTCTCATTAAGGTCAACATTCCCTAGTAGATGATTTAATTATTATTTATTTATTCTTTTTATTGATCAATTTTGCATATAAAACACAAAATAAGGTATGTAGACACAGTACAAAATTACAAAAAAAACTGCGACTGCAGGTTCAAAACAACAAGCCGCAGTTATAACAATCAAAACAAGTAAAAAAACAAACACAAAAGAAAAAAGAACAGAACATTGCCTGTGGTTAATACAGCAAGTGTACTGCAATATGACATCAAAAGAAACAGCACATGAAATATATAGCAGGAAAAAATTCCATTATTTTTGACAAACTTACTTCTTCAAGTGATGACTACTGCCGGATATAAAGTACATTACTCCTTCCCCAAACTTCTGGATAGGGAAGGGCATGCATTGAGCACATCGGCAAGTCACTCGTCACTTAGCACAAGGTCATATTGCTGTTCATCAAGCTAATGGAGGAGGGGGACCGGAGAAGCAGGGGAATGGCTTTCCACTGTAGGCTTCTCATACTACAGAATGTGTGAACATGCATACTCGTCTGCAGTCCTAGATGGGAGTGAACATGCAGAGGTGAGTCCATGGGATCCGACAAGGCAATGGAGCCACCGTTAAGAAGGAACCGAGGAAATTGCATCTTTTATCTTTTTTTCAAGATGGATTGCAACACAACCACAGCCTTAAAGCTGGCTTCCACTTTTTCCGAGTTTCTTTTTTTGTGGGACATTTAAAAAAGAATTAGCGTTTAAATAGTTTACTCGTTCCGGTTTTTGTTCTTTGTCCATTGCTATTTGGCAACAAAAGATCGATTTATAACAACGATCTACACCGTTTCCATCTTGCCTGTGGGCAGGTGAAGCCCACAGGCATTCTCTTCTGGGCTTCTATGACGTAAATCTCCCAGCATGCAACGGCCGTTCTAGCTCTCATCTCGTGCATGCGCAGTAAGGGAATATCAGAGTGCTGTCAACAGCTTTGGTTGCCATCACAACGGGTGGCGTCGTCGGAAGTCCCGCCCCGTTGTGATGGCAACTGAGATAAAAACGGTTTTGTAATCCCACGATAACTTGCGGTCGGTGTTCTGCCGTATAGTGTCCGGCCATGAAATAGTGTCCGCCCCGTACTGCTTATGCGTAGTACGGGGCAGACGAAGCTTCGGAAAATTTCCGAAGCTGAACGGCGCCTGCACCGTGAGTAGAGGTGGTAGCCCCACCATCCAAGCGGACATAGGGTTGTGAGTATTAAAGGGCCCCTCGCGGGGGACGTTATTAGACAAGATACCGGCCGCCGCACAGACTCCTTGGATCAATGAGAAAAGATCGCAGGAGACAGTGAGAGTTGCGGAAATGACGAGATAGCCGCAGAAACCACGCCCATATCCGTAAGACTCACATTAAGGAAGCAGAGAGAGAAGAAAGAAAAGAAAAGGTACATTTTAAACTAAAAAAAAAAAAAGGTCATTTTTAGACATATAACAGCTATCTGATCACATACAGCTTTTATATATAAAACGGGATGGAGCTCCGCTTTAAAGCCTACTTTTTTTTTGTTATTTATTTAAATCAGCACAGGAAATAGTACTTACATTGAATGAGAAGTATCCTTTGTGCTGATGACTGCTCTCTTCATTTAAATCTTCAGTCCTCTCTCCTCTTCCCACCCAATATCCCCACAGCAGTAATCTTCCAGTGCTGGTCGATTTAATACAAGCTACTGGACCTTTTAAAGGCACTTGTCAAGAATGCCTACTGTGCCCACCCCTTCTGCCTCCTCCATTCACAGATGCTGCCCTACAGCTTCCAGCAATGAAAAGCAATGGAGGACGGGCATATGAATGAAAGGTCCACCTCTTCCTTTCATAGAACGTTGCAGAGATATGGGGGAGGAGCAAAGAGAGGAAGAGTTAAAACGAAGAGAGTAGCCACCAGCACAAAGGACACTTCTCTTTCAATGTAAGTACTATTTCTTGTGCTGATTAAAAAATGACCTAAACTTAGACTTTAATACAAATGCCACATAGAAAAGATGGTATGTGCTTTTAACATTTCAGTGTTTAGTAACACTTTAATCACTTCAGCCCCAGAAGATTTGGCTGCTCAATGACCAGAGCACTTTTTACAATTTGGCACTGCGCTGTTTTAACTGGTAATGGCCATGCAATGTTGTACCCAAACAAAATCTGTGTCCTTTTTTCCCCACAAATAGAGCTTTCTTTTGATGGTATTTGATTGCCTCTGTGATTTTTATTTTTTGAGAATTTTGAAAAAAAATTATATTTTTTCTCAACTCAATTTTAGTCATACATGTAGGCCGAAATTTATTCAGCCACATGTCTTTGGTAAAAAAAAAATTCAATTAGCGTATATTTATTTATTTATTTATATTTATTGGTTAGCGCAAAAGTTATAGCATCTACAAACTGGGGTACATTTTCTGGAATTTATGCAGCTTTTAGTCTATGACGGTCTATCTAATTTCTTGAGGTGCTAAAATGGCAGGGCAGTACAACTCCCCCCCCATATGACCCCATTTTGGAAAGTAGACACCCCAAGGAAATTTCTGAGAGGCATGTTGAGCCCATTGAATATTTTTTTTTTTTGTCAAGTGATTGAAAATTGACAAAAAAATAAATAAAAATTACACAAAGTTGTCACTAAATCATATATTGCTCGCACACGCCATGTTTATATGTCGAATTACACCCCAAAATACACTCCGCTACTTCTCCTGAGTACGGGGATTCCACATGTGTGGAACTTTTTGTGAGCCTACAGGGCCCCGAAAACCAATCACTGCCTTCAGGATTTCTAAGTGCGTACATTTTTGATTTCACTCCTCACTACCTATCACAGTTTCCAAGGCCATAAAATGCCAAGATAGCTCAACCCCCCCCCCCCAAATTACCCCATTTCAGAAAGTAGACACCCCAAGCTATTTTCTGAGAGGTATGTTGAGTCCATAGAATATTTTATATTTTGGCCACAAGTTTTGGGAAAATTTAATTATTATTTTTTTTTACACAAAGATGTATGTCAAACATGGCATGGCTATATGTGGAATTACACCCCAAAATACATCCAGCTGCTTCTCCTGAGTATGGGAATACAACATGTGTGGGACTTTTTGGCAGTCTAACCGCGTACGGGACCCCAAAAACAAAGCACCGCCTTCAGGCTTTCTAAGGGCGTACATTTTTGATTTCACTCCTCACTGCCTATCACAGTTTCAGAGGCCATGAAATGCCAAGATAGCATAAAACCTCCCAAAATAACTACATTTTGGAAAGTAGACACCCCAAGCTATTTGCTGAGAGGCATGTTAAAGTGGAGGGCCACCCTGAAAAAAAAAATACATTAAACATTAGAAAAAAATCATTTAAAAAAAAAAGATTTTTTTTTTAACTTACCAGAAATGCCTGTTGCTAGGCACATCATCCTAATCTGCCTCTTCCTCCTCCGCGGAGATCTTCTTTCTTCTCTCCTCCATGCGGCGTCTTCTGGGTAATGGGTCGCGCTGTGTTCTGGGAACTGTGTGTCCCAGAACACAGCGCGTCCCATTCACAAAGCGCTGCGCGACTCGCACATGCGCAGTAGGAAACGGGCAGTGAAGCCGCAAGGCTCCACTGCCTGTTTCCCTTAGCCAAAATGGACCCGAGACCGAGGGACGGGGCAGCCTCGGGCAGCCGACATCGCGGGCGTCCTGGACAGGTAAGTGTGCTTATTAAAAGTCAGCAGCTACAGTGTTTGCAGCTGCTGACTTTTACATTTTTTTTAAACACTGGCCCTCCTCTTTAAGTAATTTGCAGATCTCGCTTTTTGTCACAAAGTTTTGAAAATTAAAAAAAATAAATTAAATACATTTTTCTTTTTCTTCATTTTCAAAAAACAAATCAGAGCTGCAAAATACTCACCATGCCTCTTAGAAAATACCTTGGGGTGTCTACTTTCCAAAATAGGGTAATTTGTGCTATCTTGACATTTCAGGGCCTCCATAACTGTGATAGGTAGTGAGGAAGTGAAATCACCATTTTACACCCTTAGAAAGCCTGAAGGCAGTGATTGATTTCGGGGTCCTGTACATGGCTAGGCTCCCAAAAAGTCTCACGCATGTGGTATCCCCATACTCAGGAGAAGTAGAAGAATGTATTTTGGGGTGTAATTCCACATATGCCCATTGCATGCTTGAGCAATATATATATATAGCTTGGGGTGTGTACTTTCCACTGCTAAAATTACTACCCTCCCTTTTGTTCGCTTTTGCGCGTAAGCACGAGGGGACAGGGGTGCTTTGTTTATTTATTTATTTTAATTAACTAATTTTGCTTTTTTATTTTATTTTTACTATTCCTTTCATTTTTTTTTTATTCTTTATCATTTTTATTGTTATCTCAGGGAATGTAAATAGCCCCTATGATAGCAATAGGCAGTGACAGGTACTCTTTTTTTGAAAAAAATGGTCTATTAGACCTTAGATCTTTCCTCTGTCCTCAAAGCATCTGACCACATCAAGATCGGTGTTATAAAATGCTTCCCAATGGTGCTGGTTATATCTGACGAAACCTAAATCATGAAATACTCATAGCTTCCGGTTTCTTAGGCCATAGAGATGATTGGAGCCGTTCTGGTCTCCGATCAGCTCTTTGGTCAGCTGGCGGAACCACCGGCTGCATTCTTGGGTTCCCTGTTGGAACAGGAGAGCCAGAGAAAACCATGAAAGATGTTCCGGGGGGGGGGATGTTCCCAGGGGGGGAAATTCCCTCCCACTGCTTGTAAAAGCAGTCTAGAGGCCAATTAACTGCTAGGATTGCTTTTATATGAAAGCTGACTGCTGGTTGAAAAGAATGATACCAAGATGATACCTAAACCTGCAGGCATCATTCTGGTATAACCACTCAAAGTCCAGCAACATACCAGTACATTGCTGGTCTTTGTTGGGCATATATTGTAATGTTCTTTTTTTCATGCAGCCTGTGGGTGAACGAAAAAAAAAAAGATTGATCGGTAGGTATACCCACCATTAGAATACCACCCTTCATCCATCCGCTTCTAATGATGGGCATACATGAACCTTTTTTTTTTAAACTGTGGTGGTGTAATCACCTCCTACATCGCTGGAGTCGCTGATTTACGTATCGTGAGAGCAAACGCTGTTGCTGTCAAGATCAATAAATAAATCAGTGCTGCAGCTGAATGGCGTACCTGATAAGCAAATGATGGTTAACAATAAAACAAAGTAACAGTTTAACAGTAAGACATACCATACCTGCAAAACAAATACAATAAAACATAGTAAAAATAAAACATTTTTTAACGCAATCTGTGCCTAAAAGTTATATGGCGAAGCATGGGGGCAATCCACCCCTAATGTTAAGAGCCAATCACTCGTCCACCTCTGCCCCCATGCTTCGGCATATATGCTCTTTTTTTAACTGTGGTGGTGAAATCACCTCCTATAGTGCTGAAGTCACGACTTTACTTATGGTGGGAGCAAACACTGTTGCTATCAGAATTAATAAACCCGTGCTGCAGCTAAATGGCAAACCTGCTAAGCAAATGATGGTTAACAATAAAAAAGTAAAATTACAGTATAACAGTAAGACATACCATACCTGCAAGGCAAATACAATAAAACATAGTAAAAATAAAACATTACAGTTCTAAAATACACGAACAATAGAGAGAGAACAATAGAGCGGACAATAGAGAGCGAACATAAGAGAGAGAACAATAAAAAGAGAAGAAAAATAAAACTACAACTATTTTTTATTTTTTTTATTTTTTGTGTTTTTGTGGGGGGGTTTTTTGTACTTTTATATAAACTGTAAACTGTAAACATTCCAGATTAGGGTCTCTCAAAATGTGATGGCCATCTCATCTTTCGAGACCCTGTGTAAGTGCGCCCTAGGACTGTGTAGTGCTGTATCCTACGCTAATACTCCACTAGTGTGTGGTAGCATTTGAAACAGTTACCTATGCAGAGACCAGGTTGGTCAGGACAGGAGGGACAATAAAAGCAGGCGTCGTGCCTACTTCTTTGGGGTGTTCTGTGGGCAGGGGTACCAGGAAGGACATACGGCAAATGCCTCTCATGCACCCGACTCACTGCATTTGCGTTGGGAAGGTGGGCCATAGCACCGTCTGGAAACAGAAGGGCTGTGACGATCTCTTCCTTTAATTTTAGGAAGGATCCAGTTCGTCTTGAAGCTTTGTATAGCACAAAAACATTCAGCAGAGCCAACTGGAATAAATATACAGACACGTTTTTATACCAGCGTCTGGTCTTGCGGGCAATTAGGTACGTCGCCAACAACTGGTCGTTGAGGTCCACCCCTCCCATGTTAAGGTTGTATTTGTGGACACAGATGGGTTTTTCCACAACACCAGTCACCGTAGGAATTTGGACTGTCGTATCTGCGTGAAGGGAGCACAGAACTAAAACATTCCGTGAATCCCTCCACTTCACTGCTAACAAATTATTACATTTCTTTTTTTATTTTATTTATGACAGGGAAAACCGATCCACAAGGATCACAGTACAAGAATAAGACAACAGATGTCACAGATATACATTAAAACATTCGCATATAATGCTCTATTGCCATTTCTATGGGACAAAAGTCACTCAAACATAGGAGTTCGATTTTGGTCCCGTGGATTCAGCATCCCTTTTATTTTTTACATTTATAAAAGCAATAGGCGTGATCTAGAACCACTAAGAGAGAAAAGAGCAGAGAAGAAGGAAAATGGAGGAGAGTGAAGAGAAAGAAAAAGAGGTATAGGGGAGGAGGGAAAGGGAGGGGGGGAAGGGAGGGGGGGTGAAGTGAACATGGGTCTGGTGGATCCTGCCCCTCGGGCCATGTCCTCTTGGCTGCCTCTGTTAGGGGCAGGGAGTCCTATCTGGTCTAGTCAGACTTTCTAAGTTTCTGTCCCTCATCCGAATATTTAAATGTGTTCCATGCCTGCCGCGTCCTGGAGTAGCTCTCCTGTCTATGTTGGCTGGTGAGAATCAAGTCCTCCATCCTACTGACCTCATCTACTTTGTGAAGCCATTGGGTTATGGATGGCAGGTGGGGGGATTTCCAATTCAATGGAATACAGGCCTTGGCTGAGTCCAAGAGGTGGTGAACCACAGACTTTTTGTACGCTCGGGGCGGGATGCTCGTCGAGTGGAGAAGAAAGAACGCCGGTTCGCCTGTATTGGCCGGTCTGTAAAGAGTTTGGTTATCTATCGGACTTCTGTCCAGTAGTGTCGCAATCGGGGGCAGGACCAAAAAAATGTGTAAGATGGTATCCTCTCCCGTTTGACATCTCCAGCAGCGGTCGGAGGTCGCTGGGAAGAGTTTATGTAAGAGGGCAGGGGTTCTGTACCAGCGTGTAAGGATCTTATAGTTTGTTTCCTGGGTTTTAGCGCAGAGGGAGGATTTATGAGTGAAGTTAATGATATGTTGCGGTCGTAAAGTGGCTGTCTAAATCTCTTTCCCACTTGAGAAGGCCTGGGGGTCGGTAGTCTCCAGGTGTTTCCATCTGTATGGCGTAGGTCAGTGAGAGGGTATGTGAAATTACCCCAGTCTCTGTGCAAATCACCTCCAGTGTTGTTGTGTATCATTTGGTGGGGGCGGTATACTGTTAAGAAAGTGGCTGAGTTGTGAAGCTCTCAGGAAGTTCAGTTTGTATTGGCCACCCAGATCAGACAGTTTCCTATGCGTCCTCGACCTTCCCGAGGTACTAAAGTGGGAAGCTTGAAATAGACCTGAGACCCGGAGGTCTATAAATTTCTTGTCACACAAGCCCGGTTCAAAGTGAGGGTGGCCAATAATGGGTCTTAAGGGGGAGTTGTACATTAAAAGGCCGGGTTTTGACAATATTTGTGAGCAAACTTTGGCCGTGGTGCCTATCAGGGGATGGCGTGCAAAGGCGGGCGGTAGTGCGGTGAAGCACCAAGGCGTCCTATGAAGTGGTATGTCGTACTAGTCCTGTTCTAACTGTGCCCACAGTTTAACGTCTCTATGTCGGCACAAATCAATCAACCTGCTAAGGTGGGCTGCCTGATAGTATGCTTTGACTGCCGGCAATGCCAGTCCTCCTCGAGATTTCAGGAGGGATAGTATTTTCCTGCTCAGTCTTGGATGTTTCCCGGCCCAGAGGAAGCGCACAAAAGTTGCTTGAACTTGTTTAAAGTAACTACTGGGTATGTGGATCGGAAGCACTTGAAGGAGATAAATGAATTTGGGCAATATTGTCATTTTGAGGATATTGCTGGGTCAGTCTCTTTCCAATGAAAGCATCTTGGCGGTCGTTTGGGGTATAGAGGTTGGCTAGTGTCACCTTCTGGTCACCCACCATCCCCTCAGGTATAAAAAATGGCCATTTTTGTCAGTTTGTGAATCTATGAGAGTCCAGCGAACCCTAGCTGAGACGAGGATAGACACCACTCTGGACTTAGCTTCAGTGTAGTTTGAGTGATAGACCAGGGGGGAAATTCTGTTCTTAAAGCGGAGGTCCACCCTAAAGTGGACCTTCCGCTCATTGGAATCCTCCCCCCCTCCGACGCCACAATTGGCACCTTTCAGGGGGGAGGGGGGTGCAGGTACCTGTACAGTACAGGTATCTGCACCCACTTCCGGCGTAGATTCTGCAGAAAGGAACACCCCTTTCCGCAGAATCTACGCCCCTTTCTGAAAGTTCCCCGCTGCCTGCTGGGAAACACATGGATCCCAGAGACAGCGGGGACCATCCTTATTGAGCAGCGCGACTCGCGCATGCGCAGTAGGGAACTGGGAAATGAAGCCAAAAGGCTCCACTTCCTGATTCCCATACCCAAGATGGCGGTGGCAGCACCCGAGAGACGATCGAGAGATCGGCTTCGGGTGCCAACATCGCGGGCTCGCTGGGCAGGTAAGTGTCCTTATTTTAAAAGTCAGCAGCTGCAGTATTTATAGCTGCTGGCTTTAAAAAAAAAAACGGCGGAACTCCCGGCGGACTCCCGCTTTAAGCAGCGGGAGGTTATTTTCCCTGAAGTGTGTCTCCTGTAGCATGATTGTATCTGCTTTGGCCCGGTGCATTTCGTGTAACAGCATCCGTCTTTCTTCCGGTGTGTCTAGGCCCTTGGCGTTTAACAACACTATGTGGAGTGAATCCATGTTCGGAGGGGGGGGGGGGCGCGGTAGGGTAGGGGGAAGATGGGGGAATTGGGAGGGGATGTGAAGAGTGTAAGCAAAGCAGAGAAAGTTATAAGAGGACAGCAGACAAAGTAAAGAAAAACGACACAGAGATGTGCTGCTTGGAGAGATAAGACTAAGATAGCCTAAGTGGCTAGACTACTCCCCAGGAGTTACCCTGGATATGGAGCACAATCCTAATTGGGGGAGTGGTAAGATAGACCTGGGAGATATACCCATGTCCATCCCCACTCATCCCCGGCGTTTCGTGTTGGGCAATTGTACTAATACCGGCGTGGAATAACTCCTATATCTGAACAGTTGAAAAATCCTGAGTATGTCAAAGTTAGAGTCATAACCAAAAAATTAACAGCAAATATTTATCAATTAAACCAAAACAAGAACAGCAAGAAAACAGGCAGACCTGACAGTAGGTAATACTGTTGTTCGCAGCATAGTTCCCCCAACCCGATCCCCTCCCCACTTTAGGTAATGGAGCCATATGCCCCACTCCTCTTCGGTCCCCGTGGCCGCAGGGTATAGAGGTGGAGTCCCGCGAACCCCAGAGGGAGGCAGCCCCCCATCAGATGCAGGCTATGGGTGTAGTAAAAAAGGGGGGTAGGACCTCCCCCCGATCGTATGTCGGTCATGTTCAATCCTCCGGTGGGGCTCATGCACAGCTCCTTAGGCTTTTATGTTCTGTGGTGTCCAAAAAACCTTCCCCCACAACCCCCCACTCCCCACCCACACCACCCATTTAAGTAGTTCAGCCCAGTGTTCAAGGCGGTGGGCAACAACCGTCTGTCAAGCAGAACCTTTGTCCTGTATGTGTCAGCAAATCATATGTGGGGTGGGTGCCCAGTGAGGCCATGAGGGTTGTGTCCACCCTCCGCAGACGTGCGCACCTTGTCAGTAGAGACAGACACCCAAGTCTGTCCCTGGGTGTCAGGAGCAGTGGGCTCGGTAGAGGCCATCCCTGCAGGCCATGGCGGTGTGTGGGGAATAACAACAATCCAAAAAAAAAAAAAAAAAAAGGGGAAGGGGGGAAGAGAGAGAGGGGGGGGGGAAGCGGGAGCCCCCATCCAGGATGGGGGGCAGAGCCGGAGGTATGTCAATGTTTCCCAGGAGTATCGGGCTGCGCTGCAGGTGATGTGGGTTAAGTGCAGTCACAGGGGAACAGGCCAGGGGACAAGTCACAAATAGAGGTGGCTCAAAGCCTACTCACATAAGGCATCCCTGGATCTCAACCGGCATCTCCCCCTGCCGCGGAACTGGTGGGGTGGTAGAGGGCCACGATTTGCTGTAGATCCCGATCTTCCCAGTTGGCGGGGGAGAAGCTGCAGGAACCTGGATTGGCTCCGTGCCCAGGAACTGAAACAGAACTGGTAGATCTGCAGGCGTTTGCAGCATAAAGGAGCCCGTTTCCCTGCAGAAGGTCACGGACAACGGATATTCCCAGCGGTACGTCGATCCATGCTGCTTGGCCAGATCCAGGATTGGTCGGAGGAGGGCTCTGCGCCGGAGGGTAGCCCTGGATAGGTCTTGTAATATTTTACTCTGTGATCCCTGGACCGCCACATCACCTCGCTCCCACGCTCTTCTCAGGACTTCCTCCTTCTGGGTAAACTGGTGGAGCCTGCATATGATGTCCCGGGTCTACTCGGGTCAGTGGGTTTAGGGCCTAGAGCTCTATCGGCTCTGTCCAGGATGATGTCCATTCCTGGGTCCTCCAGAACGTCTCGGAGTATTCCCCCTGACTGTGTCGCCGACCTGCTCCACCTCAGATGTTTCAGGGACTCCCTGGAGCCGCAAGTTGTTTCGGCGGCTCCGGTCTTCAATGTCCTCGAGGTGGAGCTGTAGCGACACCGTTGTGTCCTGGTGATGGCCGCGTGCTTGTTCAAGTGCCGCCACACGTCCAAAGTGGACAGCGAGGACTCCCCGGTGGTAACCCGCTCCGCCAGAGAGGAGACCTCACCCCTAACCTCCTGAATGTCCCTCCTGTGCGTTTCCTCTAGCCAGAGGATTGGGGCCTCTATGGCGGACTGAGTGGGGAGAGCCTGTAACATTTCCCTGATGTCCTGATCTAGCGGGGAGGCCTCCGGGGGCTGGGGGTAAGCCATCGCCACCTGTTGGAATATCGGTGAGTCCCCTGTGGAGCTTCCAGGCAGTGACCGAGTGACAGGCACCAAATCGTCTGGGTCTGCTGGGGTGTCTCGCTGGGCCGTGCTGGATGCGGAGCCTCTTGGCACTGCTGCTCTGGTGCCGGGGGAGATTCCCTGTAGGCTCCTGAAATAGCACTGAATCTCTCCCGAATTCTTGCGTGAGGGGGTTCCCCGTGTAATCGCTCTGGTCCTATATCGCTTGTGAGAGCTCATGCCGATATGGATAGCTGATTTTTGCCGGGTGGTGAGGGTTCAGGCCGGGAGCTCTCAGAGAATACAACCTCACTCGGCCATGTCCAGGCCACGCCCCGTGTGACAAATTATTACATTTCAAGCAGCCTCTCTCCCCTGTCTAAGTTGAGACTCTACAAGCTGTTGGGGTGAGCCCCGGCGATTAGATCGCACAGTGCCACATGCGCCAATTCCACAATCAAATATGTGACTAAAAAGAGGCACACTTGTGTAATAATTGTCCACGTACAACGGTAACCCTTTCTGAATAAGGGTGACACCATGTCCCACACAATCTTACCAGCGCTCCCTATGTAGCAACCAGGGATGGAGGTGCAGTATTCCCCGTTACGTCTTATTTAAAGTCCCAAATTTTCCCCTTTTTTCTTTGATACTGGAGGTGTGTGTGGTTCAAGAGCCTTCACTTCCTTGTATCTGACCCCTAGTGGTTAAGTTACCACATGGAACACAGCTGATTTTGATGGACACACTGCTGCTGTAACTGTCTCTACTCCCTTGAGCTGAATTGGTTCAGTGTGTTCTGCAGCTGACAGGTTGGCCGTGTTTTGTTTGCACGGGAGCTGTGATGCACGCTGCATGCCTTCCCTCTCCCCTCCTTCCCATACATTATGGGGGTGGGGGATTGGGCGGGTGAGTTCACCGTGCATTGGCACCACACCTCCCATGCCTTACGTGCAATGCCCAGTGGGGCATCTCTTCACACAGGCGTGTGCTATTTCAGCTTGGCTGACACATGGTGAGAAGTTCCGGCTGCTGCTGTGCTGTCTCTCCTTTGTTGTCATGCCAGTGTGACGCTGGATGGGACCCTAGCCGCTGGGCTCACCCTGTAGTTCCCATTCAGTGTTCATTTTTCAGCAACCTCACACTGCAATCCATTTTTGGTTCATATCCCACTAGGACCTACATGGGTAAATACATAGCAAGCTTTTGATTTATTTTTAAATTCCTCTATAACAAGCATTACTAATATCTCATTGCTCTACTCTAGTTTTCACTAATTTCTCCTGATTTCAGGAATCTCATCTCCTCTTCCCTATTCTTACTATATGGACACCCTATTTTTTTTCATTCTGTTCACATTGTTGATATGCTTCATAATATACTTCTATACTCTGGTGATGGGCCTACTCTATATGACATTTTTTTATATTCATATTTTTTTATTTATACCAATATGGTAACAAACCACTTACTTTATTGTATACAATATAGAAACCCCATCCACGGCTACATCAAGATTTTTTCATAAACACTTTTTGGATGTGTGCTCCTGGTTCATGCTTGGGCCCATTCCTCAGCTCCCATGCTGGAAATATTTATCTGGCTGACCCCGGCAGGTGGTATCGCATGGCCTAGTATCAGCTCTATGTGTGTACTTTGAGTTATGGCCATTTATTTGTTCATCATCATCCTTAATCCCTCTACCCCTCCAGTCTGTGGTTATATCAATCTATAATGGTGATTTTTTTTTATCCCCTTTTTAGTATATGGATGCACTTGCTCCTAATGAGTGGTTAGAAGTCCACGCGTCGTCAAGCTTATTTTGATGCATCCATCTCATATTTATGATTCTAGATGGTTTTTATTGATCTACCACCATGATATAATTTTATGCCTACTCCATTTGGAGGACTGTGATGTATATTATTTACTTTTTGTGTCATGTTGGTGACTATCCTCAATATGTATGATGATACTTTGTATTTTATATGCTATTATGCGTTTATATGGGTTGATCCATGCCCTATCTTTGGTCTAATAAGGAATACCATTTTTTACATATGTATAAGGTTTTGTCTGGCTCTACCCCACACACCTCATCTAAAGTACACCCCCCCCCCCCCATTTTGCATAAGCAACCAGGGATGGAGGCACAATATTCCCCGTTGCATCTCATTTAAAGTCCCAAATTTTCCCCTTTTTTTTTATTTTCTTCCTATGTAGTCTGGGCAGTTCTCCGTCTCCACGTGACTATCTCTTCCCTCGTAAACCATAAAACTATATGTATAGCCTGTTGCCCCGTCACTGAGCTTATACATCTTGACCCCATATCTGGCACGCTTTCTGGGAAGATATTGTTTGATAGGCAAGTGGCCAGAAAACTTAATTAGGGACTCATCAATGCAGACAACTTGATCTGGAGTAAACAAGGCTGCAAACTGCTGGTTGAAGTGGTTTACGAGGGGCCGAATTTTGTGGAGCCGGTCGTATCCAGGGTCACGCCGAGGATGACAGAGTTCATTGTCATTAAAATGCATGAACCGCAAGATCTGCTCGTATTGTGTCCTGGTCATGGAGGCAGCGAACACGGGCATATGGTGAATTGGGTCAGTGGACCAATATGACCGCAACTCACTCTTTTTGGTTAAGCCCATGAGGAGGGATAGGAAGGTCTTAAATTTGTAATTGGTTTCCAATCTCTGGCAAGGGTCAACTGGGGATTAGCTGCAATTAATTGACCAGCATACAAACTGCTTTGGTCCACAATAGATCTATAGAGATCTTCCGTGAAAAACAGCGACTAAAAATCAAGTGACGTTAAATCAACTATTTCCACGTGAATTCCGGGTTGGTCAGGGAATGGGGGGAAGTACGGGTGCTACAGAAGTGGTGGGCTCCCAATTCAGATTTGCAAATGCAGTAGGAAGGGCACTATAGGCTTGACGGACCTGTGTTTGTCTTCTTCTTGGTGGCTGCAGGAGACTACTTGTGCTAGCCACCCCACTAGCTTGAACTGCACTTATGAGACTTGCCACATCACTAAGTGTTACTGCAGTGCTGGATGTATGACTAGGATGTACTAGGCCACTGGTGCTTGCCAGTTCACCAGAATGATGAGCTTCACTAGTACTGGCTCTCTGCTCCATATGAGAGCCCTGCTGTTCTTGAACCTCAACAAAAGCAGAAGAAAGGCAGGGACCATTACTCCGTCATCAGAGCTATCTATCAGGGCTCCACTGCAATCTACTGGTTCGTATTCTGAGCCAGAATTGGACAGATGGGTGACTTCCTCTTCACTCTCATCTGTCAGGCTCAGAAACATGTAGTCCTCTTCACTACCTTCGATTGGACATTTTGGTCTCTAAATTTACTGGTACAGTAGTGAGACATTCTGACCACAAAATCCGTCAGATTTTTTCCGAAACTGGTGTTGCATACACACGGTCGGACAAAGTTGTTGGAAAATCCGATCATTCAGAACGTGATGACGCTCGTTCGTTACGATGGGACTATGTTCAGGCTAGTAGCCAATAGCTTTGGTCTCGTAATTTGATCTGAGTATGCGTGGCACTTTGTCCAATTGGAATTCTCTACAAACGATCGGACAAAGTCCGATCGGATCATGTTGTCGGAAAATTTTATATCCAGCTCTCGGACATTCCGACGCAAAAAGTCAGATGGAGCCCACACACGTTCGGATTATCCGACAACACGGTCCGATCGGACATTCTCCATTGGAATTTCCAACCGTGTGTACAAGGGCTTAGCGTTCGCAGGGATCAGGCCTGACTGTGCGAATGCTACAGTTATGTGTTTTGTAAGTGAAAGTGATCGATTGATACTGTACTTGGGTGGGCTGGGCGGAGGGGCTAAATGCAGGTGCTAGCAGGTATCTGGGCTGATCCCTCTAAGGCTGCATTTTTGGGAACCCTAAACTACTGGGGACGTTAGTATAGATCTGATCAGATATTGATCTGTTCAGACACTAAACTACTAAGGGAGGTGATTGGTGCATGTGTGGATGTTAGCGCTACTGGCCCTTATCTGACTCTGCCTGGGGCGATGCAGATCCTGACTGACGCTAAAATCTAACTGATATCACCCAACGGGTGATCAGGGGGTTAAACCTTTATTTAGGAAATATACAGCGGGTGCCCTGCCGCTATAAAACAATAACTAACCAGCGTCCCCATTGACACTAATACAGTGATCACTGGTGACAGGGGGTGATCAAGGGGTTAAACCTTTTATTAGGGGGTTTGGGGGGGTGTCCCTAGACCTAAGGCCGCGTACACACGCGCGGACTGTTTGCCCAACCTTGTTCGTCAAACAGTTTCGGCAAACAGTCCGCTCAAAATTTGCATGAGCGGACTTGCCCACACACGAGCGGACTGTTTGACGAACAAGGTTGGGCAAACAGTTCGCTCAACTTTTGAAATGAACGGACTCGCCCACGTAAGGAGGAGGCAAATCCGCCCATTTCGAGCGCGTGTACAGGTAGGCGGGGCCCGCGAAGGAGACGTCGCGGGCTCCGCCGCCTGGAATGGGCTTAAAGGGGAACCCCAACGCCGAAAAAAATCGGCGTGGGGTTCCCCCAAAGTCCACACCAGACCCTTGTCCGAGCACGCTACCCGGCCGGCCAGGAAAGGGGGGCGAGCGAGCGCGCCCCCCCTCCTGAGCCGTACCAGGCCGCGTGCCCTCAACATGGGGGGGTGCCTTGGGGAAGGGGGGGCCGCGCAGCCCCCCCACCCCAAAGCACCTTGTCCCCATGTTGATGAGGACAATGGCCTCTTCCCGACAACCCTGGCCGTTGGTTGTCGGGGTCTGCGGGCGGGGGGCTTATCGGAATCCGGGAGCCCCCTTTAAGAAGGGGGCCCCCGGATACCGGCCCCCCACCCTATGTGAATGAGTATGGGGTACAATGTACCCCTACCCATTCACCTGTGCGGTCACTTATATAGTGACAATGGGGCGGGGTCACATGGTATATGTCACATGGGTTGGTCACATGGGTTGATGTCACATGGGGACTATGACATCGTAAGGGGGCGGGGTCACCATGTGACCAACCCATGTGACATATACCATGTGACCCCGCCCCATTGTCACTATATAAGTGACCGCACAGCGCGGCTCTGGCATTCCGGCCGGAGGGAGCGACGTGTCAACATCTCCTGGGGAAGAAGAAGAAGAACAAGAAGAAGAACAAGAACGGAAGGCGGCGGCGGCGGCGACGACAGAAGACCGGGCCACCGCCTGTAAAAGAGCTACAAGAAGGCGCGGTGGCCCGGCAGAAGAACCGAAGGCGGCGACAGAAGAACGGAAGGCAGCGGCGACAGAAGACCGGGCCACCGCCTGCAAAAGAGCTACAAGAAGGCGCGGTGGCCCGGCAGAAGAACCGAAGAGGGGGACAAGACCCCCGAAGTCGGGAGAAGAGGCCGGCGGCGGGGAGGAAGAAAGCCGGACTCCTCCGCTAGTAAAAGAGCTACACACACATAGCGGAGGAGTCCGGCGAGAAGACCCCCGAAGACGGAAGACCCCCGGAGCTGTGCAATAAAATATTTTTTTCCCCTGTGTTGTGTTTTTTTTTGTACTTTATTTCACAGGTGAATGGGTAGGGGTACATTGTACCCCATACTCATTCACATAGGGTGGGGGGCCGGTATCCGGGGGCCCCCTTCTTAAAGGGGGCTCCCGGATTCCGATAAGCCCCCCGCCCGCAGACCCCGACAACCAACGGCCAGGGTTGTCGGGAAGAGGCCCTTGTCCTCATCAACATGGGGACAAGGTGCTTTGGGGTGGGGGGGCCGCGCGGCCCCCCCTTCCCCAAGGCACCCCCCCATGTTGAGGGCACGCGGCCTGGTATGGCTCAGGAGGGGGGGCGCGCTCGCTCGCCCCCCTTTCCTGGCCGGCCGGGTAGCGTGCTCGGACAAGGGTCTGGTGTGGACTTTGGGGAAACCCCCACGCCGATTTTTTTCGGCGTTGGGGTTCCCCTTTAAGCCCATTCCAGGCGGCGGAGCCCGCGACGTCTCCTTCGCGGGCCCCGCCTACCTGTACACGCGCTCGAAATGGGCGGATTTGCCTCCTCCTTACGTGGGCGAGTCCGTTCATTTCAAAAGTTGAGCGAACTGTTTGCCCAACCTTGTTCGTCAAACAGTCCGCTCGTGTGTGGGCAAGTCCGCTCATGCAAATTTTGAGCGGACTGTTTGCCGAAACTGTTTGACGAACAAGGTTGGGCAAACAGTCCGCGCGTGTGTACGCGGCCTTAGGTCTAGGGACACCCCCCCAAACCCCCTAATAAAAGGTTTAACCCCCTGATCACCCCCTGTCACCAGTGATCACTGTATTAGTGTCAATGGGGACGCTGGTTAGTTATTGTTTTATAGCGGCAGGGCACCCGCTGTATATTTCCAAAATAAAGGTTTAACCCCCTGATCACCCGTTGGGTGATATCAGTTAGATTTTAGCGTCAGTCAGGATCTGCATCGCCCCAGGCAGAGTCAGATAAGGGCCAGTAGCGCTAACATCCACACATGCACCAATCACCTCCCTTAGTAGTTTAGTGTCTGAACAGATCAATATCTGATCAGATCTATACTAACGTCCCCAGTAGTTTAGGGTTCCCAAAAATGCAGCCTTAGAGGGATCAGCCCAGATACCTGCTAGCACCTGCATTTAGCCCCTTTTATATTATCACAGATAAGTGACCAAGCAGGAGATCATTTGATTGACACTGATCATGCTGAAATGGCCTAAAGACTTTGGTAAATATGGGGTTAAGATAATGGAAAGCATGCACAGACATACCATACACAGTGAGATGGTAGGTTTTCTGATCTTTACTTTTGTCAGTAAAAGTTATAGTTCCAGCATACAGTCCACTGTCCTCCAGTCTCAGCTCTCCAATCCTCAGTGATCTTCCATTATCCAGGATCTCCAGCCTTCCTTCAAATTTATCCTCAATTATTTTAAGCTCATTATTTATATAAGATGCCATTATGTAGGATTGGAAGTTCCAGTAGACACGTTGTACAGAATGTGATGAATCCACAGATGGTGACAGGAGGATGGACTCGTTTAAAAGGCCATTCACTCTGATGGGGACAACTTCTCCTGTAAAGACAAAATAGTTAGGTTTAAAGGTGACATTTTTTTTCTGATTCTTAAATGATAGATGCTAACAGTGATAACCCCCACTAATAACAATTGGAGAGTTTAAATGTAGAATATCCAACCCTAAAACATAAGTGTATGAATCGTTGTCAGCAGTGGCGTAACTAGAACCCTCAGGGCCCCGATGCAAGAAACCATGGAGGGCCCCCCAACCTCCGGACAAAGCTCTTTTCTCCAGGCCCAAAGGCATAACACCAGGGCCCGGTCACAAGTGGGTGGCTGCATATAAAGGAACCGATCTCTCCATTTCCCCCCGCTTCTTATACTCTCCCACCCACAGGCATTCAGCGGCTGCAGGAGGAAAATGGAGAGGCCAGTTCCTCGTCGGTGTTTCACAATCTTTTTCCAGTCAGGACACGCTTAAGTATACGCCTAGGGGAATGGGGCTGCACTGCAACCCCCCTGCAACTGTGTGCATTGCATGCAGTTGCAGCATAGTGATAATGCATTTAAGGGGTTAAAACAGGTGGTCAGTAGGTAACATATTGCCTCTCTACCGGCTGTCAAATACCTCTGAAAAGCGGTCTGAGCATGGATCGCTTTTTGGAGGAACAGCATTTCATAGATACATTGCATACATACATGTAAACACACATATATAAACACATAATACGCATATTTTTATATATATATATATATATATATATATGTGCACGCACAAATAATCCACTGGTGCGCAAAATTTTTAGGGGGGGGGCGCAAGCAAACTGAAAAATTCTGGAAAAAAAACATCAGTTACAGCTACTGTGCCCATCAATTGCAGGCACTGTACCATCAAATGTCACCACTGTGACCATCAAACGCTGCCCCTGTGCCCAAACTCTGCCGCTGTGCCCATCAAATGCTGCCACTGTGCACATTAAATGCTGCCACTGTGAATCCCCACCACCTGCTTGCCGTCTGCCCGGAACTTAACCTGTCTTGGTGGGGCAGCGGGTGACGACCACGAGCGGGGTCCGCCATGTGTCTCCTGCCATCCTCATCTCCCGTCCTCTCCTCCTGATAGGCATCCAATAGCTGCGCCTATCGTTTCAGCGTAATAGACCCGCACACCTGATTGGTGGGGGGCAGTTCAGTGTTAGGAAAGTGAATATTAATTCACTAACACACCTGGGTGGACTGTGAGCATCATGCATGGCGCTCACAGTTCACCTATTTTGAAGTTTGCGGCAAATTTTGCGTATTCGCGATTCGCCAAACCGGCGGACTTCTAGCGCTGTTTGCACGGCGGACATATGCGTTTACATTGTGAAAGAACTTTGACGTATGATGACACATCCATCATGGGGTACAGGACAGCCAATTGAAACATTTCAGCACATGGACAATTGGACATTTCCCCTAACTTATAAATAGACCTGATCTGGCGGCCATTTTACATTCTGTCTTTTGTCAGTGTAGGGAGAGGTTGCTGTGTGGAGCAGGGACAGACTGTAGTGACACAAATCACTAGCTATTAGGTCCACAAAAGTCCTTTTAAGGACTGGCATAGGTGTACAGCAGGGGTGTCCAAACTTTTTTCAAAGAGGGCCAGATTTGATGAAGTGAACATGCACAAGGGCCGACCATTGAACCATTAAAATTCTGTCTGCGTGTTCGTTCAAGCACTAATACACTGCCCAGCAAGAATTCTCTTGCCTCTGCTCTTTAGGGGTACCATTAATTCTTAATGGTACCCCACACATTGGAAAATGTGGGATGCTTTTGGTGCAGTTCAATTAAAAAAAAAAAAGATTGGGGACTTCTTTCCCTGCATTTTTGTGGGTAGGGAAGCCCATTGAAATGAATGGGCTTCCCTACACGCAGCCACACAGATGTGAACCAAGGACTTGTTTCACATGTCAGGTTGGAGGGGCAGTAAAACTACATGGTTAAGCTGTTTTTACCACCTCCAACTTCTCCCCCTTTAGCTGCAGAGGGAACAGCTGGGGGTGTACACATAATATGGCTGCAGCTGGAGGTATACCCAGGGTGAATAGGCCTGCACTGCAACTACCCTGCAACTGTGTGCATTGCACAGTTGTGGTATAGAGATGCTGCATTTACGGGCTTAAAACAGGTGGTGAGGAGGCAACATAATGCCTCTTTAACGCCTTTCAAATGCCTCTGAAAAGCGATCTGTGCATGGATTGCTTTGCAGAGGAGCAGCAGTCCTGGCTGCTATCACACACAAGCCCTACAAAAGCAGTTCTGATAGTACAGGAATGGGGAGGGGGGGGGGGTCTGGATTAAAAGTAACATACACACAGACACATGCAGACAAATGCATGCACAGACATACGTACAGACACACAGACATACATACAGACACACAAACATACATACATACATACATACATGAATAAAGCACTTCTAAAATGAATGTGGCTTGTAGCATAGTACATTACTTTTCCAGCTTCTTTATTCAGCCGGGTACTGCACTATAGGGGGAAGCAGAGAGCACAGCACACTTCCCTGCATTTTACTTTCACTTTTGGGGCTGAGGAGCTTCTCACAGTGCCAATGTACAGCTCGGCAGGGGATCGCTCATCTGACAGCCTTGATAGCTAGGCGGCCATTCAAAACTGGACCGCGGGCCGCGATTGGCCCGCGGGCCGGACTTTGGACATGCCTGTTGTACAGTATATAGGGTTCTGGTGCACTGCTGCTGACTGCTGTGCTGCTGAGTGCACTGCTGACGGATTCTGCAGCTGTCTTTTATCAGTGTAGGGACAGGACGCTGTGTGGAGCAGGGACAGTCAGTTTAATCACTAACTAATCACTGGTATAGGTGTACAGTATATATGGTTGTACACATATAATATACTTTCTTTCATATATAGAAAGCCTATTATACTTGACTGCTGACCGATTCTGCAGCTGTCTTTTATCAGTGTAGGGACTGAGGGACAGTCTGCAAATCATTAGCTACTAGGTCCACAAAGGTCCTTTTAAGGGCTGGTATAGGTGTACTATTTGGTGTGCAGTATACAGGGATGTAATACACGTATAAAATACTTGCACATATAGAAAGCATAGTATAGTGCATTTCCACTGTGCAGCATTGTGCCTGCTGAGCGGTTCTGCAGCGATTCTACAAAGAGTGACAAATGCAATTAAAAAAAAAGTATTATAACTGGTGTGATAGACCAGTGGCCCCCAAAAACGACAGATTGAAGTGGGATGTTATATACCTTCTTCCACATACATACTGCACTTCTCAAGAGACTTTTGTCACAGGGTCATTTAAAAAATGACAGGCAGAGGAAGAGGCAGGCCCTTCTGCAGGGGTGGTAGGGGTAGGGCAGGAGCAACAGACTTGAACCAAAGTGAAAAATTGCAGAAGGTGCGTGCGATTACGTCAAAGGACGCACCAGACTTGGTTGAGTGGCTCACTCAGCCTTACTCTTCTGCACCCTCCTCATCCTCTCGATCTGCACCCTCTTCTTCACTCTCTGCTATGTGCACCCCCAAAGACACTACCACCAACAACACCACCACCACCATATACCTTCCGCTTGAGTCACAGGAATTATTTTCCGATCCATATCAAGATATTTCCAATGCGCAGCCATTCTTGGCATTGGATCAGGAAGAGGAGGTAGCAACAACCGCCACTCAGCAGTCTGACAACAGTACCCAGATCAGCCCAAGGAGGAGGTTGGTCCCCGCTGTTGCTGCCTACTCCAAGATCTCTAATTATATCGGTGGAGAAGGTGACGTCGATGATGATGTGTCTAGTGATGTCACGTGGATGCCCACAAGAAAGGAAGAGGAGGGGAGTTCAGAGGGAGATATGGACCAGTAGATAGGGAGGAGAAGCAGGCGGAACTTAGATTGCACAGGAGGGACAAAGCAGACTGCTAATGCATCAGGAGCGAGCCATCAACCATGTACGGTTACATCTGGCGCTCCCAGGACGCCGACACATGGCTCTGCAGTGTGGGCTTTTTTTAACATGTCCACTGCTGACAATAGTATTGCCATCTACAATCCTTGCAGTCAACGCATAAGTCGCGGTAAGCCCAACACTCACCTAGGGACGACCGCTTAAGAATGCACATGAGCTGCCATCGCCGAGCCCAGTGGAAGCAATGGAACTCACAAAGCCACACTCCAGGCTCTCACCGTCCAGCCTCGTCTTATACTTCTCCTTCTCCTCTCTCCTCACAATTGTCCTCCACTCCACCTTCCATCATGCCGTCCTCACGTTTTTCTGCAAAAAGGCAGGCTTCCGTGGGCCAAATGTTCGAGCATAAAAAATGATGACGCCGGATAACCCTCTTGCCCAACGGTTGACGGCTGGCTTGTCAGAACTGATAGCCTGCCAACTACTGCCATATAAACTGGTGGACTCGGAGGCCTTTCAAAAATTTGTGGCCATTGGAACACCACAATGGAAGGTATATGGCCATGTTTAGCGGCAAGTGAATGTATCTCTGGCACACAGTGTCGGTGCCAGGATACATTTGACCACAGACACGTGGTTTAGCAAACACGGGCAGGGAAGGTATATAACTTTTACTGCCCACTGGGTGAATCTTCTGACGGCCGTCAAGCATGTAACCCGTGGCACCCGTGTAGATTTGGTTTTACCGCCATGGGTTGGTGGTAAACGCTGCTAGCGTCTCTCCGCTGCGCCGCCCAAGTTCCCCAGAACCTATTCGACATGCTAGGTGAGACGTTGCCATGCTGTGCTGCGTCTGTTATGCCTGGAAGCCAAGAGCCACACTGGCCCTGCACTCCTTTCAGCTTTGCTTTCAGAGGCAGATCAGTGGCTAACACTGCTCAATTTGACAGTTGGTAAAGTGGTGTGTGACAACGGTGTCAATCTGCTTAACGCATTGAAACAGGGCAAAATTACACATGTGCCATGCATGGCACACGTCTTAAACTTGGTCATGCAGTGATTTGTTGTCCAATACCCTGGGGTCCAGGACATCTTGCGGCAGGCAAGGAAAATCTCGGCCCATTTCAGAAGATCTTACACGGCCATGGCTCGCCGATATTCAGCGGTGACACAATCTGCCGGTCAGATGTCTTATTTGCGATTGCCCGACACGATGGAACTCAACCTTCTATATGCTTGATAGGCTGCTCCAGCAGAAACGTGCATTTATCGACTACCTGTACGAACTCTGCGGCAGAACAGGTTCTGGGGAGCTTGTTTTTTTTTCACCGTGCCAGTGGCTGCTCATGCGCGACGCATATAGACTTCTGCGGCCATTTGATGAGATCACCAAACTGGTCAGTCGCAGCCATCAGTGACATGGTACCTTATGCCTTCTTTATGGAGCGTGAATTGTGTTGTGTCATTGATGCACACATACATGCATACATACACATACATATATGAACACACACACACACACATGCATGCACTCACACATACATGCGCGCACACACACACGCATCCACACATACACGCATCCACACACACACATGCATGCACACCCACACACACACACACACATGCATGCACAAGTAGATAGTCATAAAAAACGGCAGTGCTTTACCTTGGCTCTTCCTGTCGGGTAAGGGAACTGTAGGGGGAGACAAAGAGCACAAAATGTGCTTTCACTAAAGGCTAATGTGAGGAGCTCCCCGCACACTGTGCTGATTCCAGTTCGGCTGATGATCGGGAACTCCTCTCCACCTCCCCCCTATCGAAGAGTACAGGGGGCCCTCAAGGGCCCCCTGCAGCAAGGGGTCCGGTCGCCATGGCGATCTCGACGACCCCTATAATTCCACCACTGGTTGTCAGGTTTTTATTGCTGATTGTGACCCTTTTGGGATTTCTCTTCATTTCCTGTCCTAGAACTAAAAGCCTAAGGCCGCGTACACACGGGCGGATTATCTGCCCAACTAAGTTCGTCAGACAATCCGACAGACAGTCCGTCCAACTTTTGAATGAACGGACTTGACCATACACGATGAACAGACAGTCCGCTGAAAGCTTGCGCGATGACGTGTACAGCACGTACAACGGGACTAGAAATACGACGTCCAATACACTGCAATGCAACCTTCGCCGTGTAAATCCTTTCTGATCATGCGCCATACTTAGTCCGTCCAACTTCCCTACTCACGAGCGGACTGTCCGCTGAAACCAAGTTTGGACAGACAAAATTACGGAAATTCCGAAAGACTTAGTCCGTCAGACTGTCCGCTGAAAAAGTCCGCTGAAGCCCACACACGAGCGGATTGTCCGCTGAAACACGGTTCAGCGGACTAAGTTGGACGGACAATCCTCTCGTGTGTACGCGGCCTAAGTAGGACAAAATTTCAATGTAAATTCTAGGTCACCCCAGAAGCACAGTTTGTAGGGGGATAGGCAGGTTATGGTGACAGGACGGTCCTCACGCTCCCCCCCCCCCCATGTTTCCCTCCTCGTTGGGCACCAAGCAAGTATCACATGAGAGGCCTACCTCAGAGTGGGTTTTTCTTTGCTACGCCATGCACTTTGTACTGGATCAATGTCATACACATGGTGTACGTGAGCCACACTCATGACCCAGACAGATGACTCAACATGAATGAACTAGTAAACTCTTGATGTATTACCACAGTTACTTGTGCATTTAGGAGGGACATGAAAAATTGATGCATGGAAAAACAGATGCTTGTTACCCTAACAGATACAAATCCCTAAGTCAATTTAATGAAAAAGCGTACATTGGACCACAATCCATGGACAAGGCACCAGTGCACCACACTAAATTATCTTAAAAATATACAATCTTTATTAATGCACACTTAAAAGTCTCTATTATATATTTGTATGATAGGCTGCTGGCAAAAAACTTGTTATATTTGGTAACCTCTTGCTTGTATTTCACTTTGTCATACCTGAACTGTGGAGTATTTGTGCCGGTTACTTGCACTGCACCCCTTTAGTGACTTCAAACCAGCTAAAGGCAAAGTTTCAAAAGCTTTACTTAAAGAATAAATTAACATAACCACAATGACAATAGACAGTCCAAGATAGGGAGTCAACCAAGGTTTTGTTCGCACCAAAAAAAGTGTCAAAAGTGCTAATTTTAAAGGCTTATATGCAAGTTATTGTCATAAAAAGTGTTTGGGAACCCGAGCCCTGCCCCAGGGGACATGTATCAATGCAAAAAAAGATTTTGTTTTTTCAGGAGCCATGATCTTAATAATGCTTAAAGTGAAACAATAAAAATTTAAATACCGTGCCTGGGGGTGTCCTTAGTATACCTTTAAAGTAGCACATCTTTCCCATGTTTAGAACAGTACCACAGCAAAATGACATTTCTAAAAGGAAAAAATGTCATTTAAAACTGCTCACGGCTGGAATGGTCGGATCCTGACAATACAGATAAAAATCATAGAAAAAAAGGCACTGGCTCCCCTCCCCAGTCCATTACCAGGCCCTTTGGGTCTGGTATGAATATAAAGGGGAACCCCGCATCAAAAAATAAAATAAAAAATTATGCTGGGGTCCCCCCAAAATCCACACCAAGCCCTTCTGGTCTGGATATTAAAGGGAACCCCAAGTCCAAAAGAAATGTCATAGGGGTCCCCCCAAAATCCATACCAGACCCTTATCTGAGCACACAACCTGGCAGGCCGCAGGAAAAGGTGGGGGGGACGAGAAAGCGCCTGAACTGTACCAGGCCACATGCCCTCAACATGTTGATGGAGACAAGGGCCTCCTTCCCACAACCCTTGCCCGGTGGTTGTGGGGGTCTGTGTTCTCCGCGTTGTCCATTCATCTTTAATCACGGCATCCGACGGACTGAAAAAATTATTTTTGGTGCAGAGTTCACCTTAATATCCATACCAGACCCAAAGGGCCTGGTAATGGACTAGGGGGGAGACCCATGCTGTTTTTTTCAATGATTTTTATCTATATTGCCAGGGTTCGGCAATACATTACAGCCACAAGCAGTTTTAAATGACAGTTTTTCCTTTACAAATGTAATTTTGCTGCTCTCATTCATAAAATTATGTATGGCTGCCATGTAAGCAGCCTTACATAGTGTGGGGCATGGACTCAGCCCCCTGAGCCATGATTGGCCAAAGGCATCCAGATGCATGCTTTAGCCAATTAGCAGCCATCAATGCACTGCGATCTCCCATTATGGCGCGCTCTGCGGGTGCTCAAATTTCCCGCGAACGCCCCATAATGTTCGGTTTTTGGCTAACAGGCGAACATCGGGCTCATCCCTAATACCTACATAGGAAGGAGTCCATTCTTGACAGAATCCAGGAATTGGCATCTTCAGGTAGGACTGCAAATTCAAGTAATGCACCTACATCTTGCCGGCTGTCTGTGTCTTTCCTCCCATACAGACTGTGTGTGTGTGTGACTTCTCTTCCGCCTCTCTGGATCTGGGCCCCCTGTCTCTTTTATAGCACACAGGACCGGAGGGTTGGCCCCAAGAAAAACCTGCCAAGACAGAAAATCCAGGAATACAATTATCCCTTAACTCCCACTAGGGCAGCAGTGCAGTAACCTTTGCCTACCTATAAGTTAACTCTCTGCAACCCATGGGCATATGCGATCAGAGGGGGTGTGCTGTGAGTGCCACTATAATTCTCTTTCACTGTACTAGCTCTGCCATTAGAGTGTCTGTATATATATTGTGTGTATATATATATCTATATATAGATATATATATATATATATATATATATAATATATATGAACTGTTTAACTCATTACAATGTGTTTTGGCTCCAAGTTATTTTGGTGTTAGGCTTCTGGTCCAATGGCTATAAAAAAGATTCTCTACCCCAGTCTATGCTACCACAAGCAGTGCACAGACACATCTTCTGCACTGAAATGTCACAGGACTGTGCTGAAATGATTAGGTGCTGAAACTTTGGTTTAGAACATAATCCTTTGGCTTTTGCTTCTACTTGTTATTAGATGTGTACATCTACATATGTTCTAGACATGTGCGGTTCGTTACGTTCCAAATAAAAATAGTACTGCATTGAAACAAATCCGAAATGATGAAAAAAAAAAAAAAACTGATGAAATTCTAATTCAAATAGTTTTTGAATTGTTTTCGAATACTTTTCGAATTCAAAAAGTTTTCAAATCCAAATTCAAAAAGTTTTTGAATAGTTTTCGAATTTGAATAGTTTTCCAATTTCCAAAAATAATTAAATAGAATAGAATTTTTTTTTCTATTTTATTCCTTTAATTTCTAATCTATTTTATTATTTTTGGAAATTAGAAAACTATTCAAATTTGAAAACTTTTCGAATTCAAAAACGATTCTAAAACTTTTCGAATTCGATTCAAATTTTTTTTGCATCGATTCAAAAACGAATAAACAAAACGAATCCCAAAAATGAATTAAAACAAATGAAACTAATTTACCTAAATGAATTTATGTTAATAACGAATCGAAATGAAACAAAACAATTTTTTTCATTCTGCACATGTCTAATATGTTCTAATTTTTATAGAAATTATAAAATTTCATCTCTACCAGTGTGCCCCAATCACAGCACCTAAACAAACCCTGTTCCCCATCAAAGCGCCATCATTGTACCCTCCTGCTAACTCCATGCTAACTCCATGAACACTACCCCTTCAAATCTCCACCATATAATCACCTAATCACAGCTCCATGTCCACAGTACTAAACCCCACTTTCTTACAATTTGTAGGCTAATTCCAGGAACATATACAGCAAATGCAGCCTCGAACTGATGCCATGCTCCAAGCCAACATAAGGCAGGGACATTTTACTAAGTGGTTGACCTGACCACCCTTTGCAAATCTAAACTCTCTATAGCTGTGAGAACAAAGCAATCATTACTAATACTTAAGACCTCTTTCACACTGAGGAGTTTTGCAGGCGATATAGCATTAAAAATAGCGCCTGCACACTCTTTGATAGCTCGGGACAGGGCGTGCAATCACCATTACTTCCTGGCCACCAAAGCGGCAAACATCTGGCGTGGATCCTTCACCCTAGACCGCCCCGACACTCAATCCCTTTTATCACCCAACCAAGAAATGTCCAGGCCCGGACGGGTACCCCTCCCGTTTCTACAAAACCTTTGCCCTGCAATTAGCGCCACTTATCACTAAAGCTTTCAGCGCCATTGACAACTCTCACCTTCCCTCTAGAGACTTACTATACGCTAATATCTCTATAATACCTAAACCGGGCAAAGACCCATCTCAATGTAGCAGCTATCGGCCAATATCTTTGCTCAAAATAGACCTCAAGCTGTTCGCCAAGGTGTTGATCAATCACCTATCTCCCTTACTCCCACGAGTGATCCGTAATGACCAAGTGGGGTTCGTCCCTGGCTGCGAGGCGAGGGACAATACCACAAAAAAGATCCACCTCATCTCTTTTATCCAGCGCAAAGACTTGCCTACCTTTTGTCCTTCGACGCCGAAAAGGTGTTCGATAGGATTAACTGATGCTTTATACAGCTTTCACTAAAACAGCTTGGGTTTGGAAACACCTTTGTCTCTATGCAAATACACACAACCTTCAGCCTCGGTCTTGGTGAATGGCACTGCCTCAGAGCCGTTCGACATTTCGAATGGCACCTGGCAGGGCTGTCCCCTTTCCCCTCTCCTATTCGTCATAGTTATAGAGCACCTGGCCTGTGCCATCCGTCAAAACGCATCCATCCTGGGTATCTGGGACAAACCTAGCCGGGACAGAGGCTTTTGGAGAGGACTGAATGCTAGCCTCTTACCTTGCGATTATGGGCCCTGGCATTTTGGGGAACGGTGCTCTTTGTGAGCTGTATGCCTGGATACCCTGGAGGTGGTGTTACTTTAGATTCAGGTCCATGTCCCCCAAGACACACAGACTCTGGGAAACCCTGTATATGCCCAAAGACTATTCTTGGTTGTTAATTCTGAACAATACATACACCTGTAATCCTTGGAAGAGCTGATCACATTGATCTGCGGAGATGGACTGCCTGGTCACCTAGCCTACCTTAATTGTTGTGTTAATTAACATGTTAATTATGTAATTGTCTTTTAAGTTGTTGCTATAGGGGAGGGGGAAGTATCCATGAGCAGCCCTACCTCATTATCTAACCCCTTGTGTTAAAACTGTATAAAAAGGCTGTATTCTATCCAATAAAGCATTCAAGATTTTACAAGCTATTTTCGGCTAGACTTGTATTCAATTAGATACACTGATGGAAGCACTCAAGCGGAGTGTGGGATAGGATCCAAACACTCTCCTCCCATCATAAGCTGTCCCTTCATGCCGATGACCTCCTGGTTTACATGCAACACCCCCATACCTCCCTACCGTCCCTTCTAGAAGAATTCCGCTGCTTTGGCTCCTTTAGTCATTTTAAACGTAACATATATAAAACAGAAGCCCTTAATATCTCCCTCCCTCCCCCCTTCACAATGACCTCACTACGATCAAACTTCTGCCTTCAATGGCAGGCAAAGGGTATATCTCATCTAGGGGGTTACTATTCCCTCCAACTTTTCCAACCTATTTACCCTAAATTATTGTTTTTCAAAATTTAACTTTACCCAAGCTACAGTTTGGTTTGGGTCTATTTGCCTACATTTGACTTCTGTGTTAGTCTGACTGGGCTGTGAGATGTTCAGCCTGGCCACAGGGGGGGCGCTGTCTATGGTGGCAGGCGTGGAACTATGGTCTGGTTGGGCATTTAATTTACTCTCTCTCTGAGTCATGTCAGTGGGAGTGGCCCTCTCGCTGTGCCCTCTGGGGATTGAGGCCAATTTGCTACATATTTTTGGTCAAAAAAAAAATCCCAATACGGGTATTTTGATTTAGGGAAAAGTTATAGCGTCTACAGACTATGGGATATTTTTTTATTTTATTTATTTATTTTTTTACTTGTAATGAGGGCAATCAGCAACTTATAGCTGGACAGCGATATTGTGGCGAACAATTTGGACACCTAACTGACACTTTTAGGAGACCAGTGACATACAGTGATCAGTGCTAAAAATATGCTCTGCCACAGAACTAATGACACTGTCTGGGAAGAGGTTAAACATCAGGGCCAATCAAAGGGTTAACCTTGTGCCTAGCTCATGATTGTGCACTGTGGGGGAGGTGCTTTTACTAGGGGAAAGCATGGATCCATAATTTGCTTTACAGGAACACAGGATCTTTGCCTTCTGTATTGACAGAACAGCGAGGTGCCTTGTTTACAGTGGGGCAAAATAATATTTAGTCAGCAACCAATTGTGCAAGTTCTCCCACTTAAAAAGATGAGAGAGGCCTGTAATTGTCATCATAGGTATACCTCAATTATGAGAGACAAAATGTGGAAACAAATCCAGACAATCACATTGTCTGTCTGATTTTTTTTAAAGAATTTATTTGCAAATTATTGTGGAAAATAAGTATTTGGTCTCCTACAAACAAGTAAGATTTCTGGCTCTCTCAGACCTGTATTTTCTTCTTTAAGAGGCTCCTCTGTCCTCCACTCCTTACCTGTATTAATGGCATCTGTTTGAACTTGTTATCAGTATAAAAGACACCGGTCCACAACCTCAAACAGTCACACTCCAAACTCCACTATGGTGAAGACCAAAGAGCTGTCGAAGGACACCAGAAACAAAATTGTAGACCCACACCAGGCTGGGAAGACTGAATCTGCAACAGGCAAGCGGCTTTGTGTGAAAAAATCAACTGTGGGAGCAATAATTAGAAAATGGAAGACATAAAAGACCACTGATAATCTCCCTCAATCTGGGGGGCTCCGCGTAAGATCTCACTCCGTGAGGTCAAAATGAACACAAGAACGGTGAGCAAAAATACCAGAACCACACGGGGGGACCTAGTGAATGACCTGCAGAGAGCTAGAACCAACGTAACAAAGGCTACCATCAATAACACACTATGCTGCCAGGGACTCAGATCCTGCAGTGCCAGACGTGTTCCCTTGCTTAAGCCAGTATATGTCCGGGCCCATCTGAGGTTTGCTTAGAGCATTTGGATGATCCAGAAGAGGACTGGGAGAATGTCATATGGTCAGATGAAACCAAAGTAGAACTGTTTGATAGAAACGCAACTCGTCGTGTTTAGAGGAGAGAGAATGCTCAGTTGCAACCAAAGAACACCATACCTACTGTGAAGCATGGGGGTGGCAACATCATGCTTTGGGGCTGTTTCTCTGCAAAGGGAGCAGGACGACTGATCTCTGTACATGAAAGAATGAATGGGGCCATGTATTGTAAGATTTTGATTGCAAACCTCCTCCCATCAGCAAGGACATTGAATATTAAACGTGGCTGGGTCTTTCAGCATGACAATGATCCCAAACACACCACCCGGGCAATGAAGGAGTGGCTTTGTAAGAAGCAATTCAATGTCCTGGAGTGGCCTAGCCAGTCTCCAGATCTCAACCCCATAGAAAACCTTTGGAGAGAGTTGAAAGTCCGTGTTGCCCAGCGACAGCCCCAAAACATCACTGTTCTAGAGGAGATCTGGATGGAGGAATGGGCCAACATACCAGCAACACTGTGTGACAACCTTGTGAAGACTTACAGCAAATGTTTGACCTCTGTCATTGCCAACAAAGGATATATAACAAAGTATTGAGATGAACTTTTGATATTGAGCAAATATTTATTTTTCACTATAATTAGCAAATAAACTCTTTAAAAAATCAGACAATGTGATTATCTGGATTTGTTTCCACATTTTGTCTCTCATAGTTGAGGTACCTAGGATTACAATTACAGGCCTCTCTCATCTTTTTAAGTGGGAAAACTTGCACAATTGGTGGCTGACTAAATACTTTTTTGTCCCACTGTACATAGACAGATTGCAGTTCTGGCTCTCTCCTTAATGATTGGCGGGTGCCAGTGGACAGGGAGTCCGGGGTATAATCACAGCTGGAGCGGTCACCGGTGGCATTTAATTTAATTTGTGTATGGCTTTGCATGACCAGGCACATGCCATTTAAACCTACACAGTGCTAAATAGCAAAAACTGCCCTGGTCATGAAGGGGGCAAAACCTTCCGGAGGTCAAGTGGTTAAACATTCGAAAACTTATTTTTTCACATTTTTGTCCCCCTTTTCATCTTATTACAAAAACTAGTTGGGTACTAATTAAAACAGTGTGCTAATTATAAGCACAGCCATCTCTCTAAAAAAATAGGAAAATTATTTTGCTATTCAAAATAGTCACAAACTTATTATGACTATAACTGATCCACAAGGAAATACTTTTCAATGACCCCAGATCCAGGATGTTTATCCAGGATACCGCACACAACAAACACCAGCTAATGTGAACTAACTAAGCAAACGTAGAAAAACTTCCATCAGCAGAACTGCAACTATGTGAGTTCAGTGGTTTTGTAGCATAGAATTTCCTTAAATCTTTCATGCTCAGAGGTCATTGATGCTTAGATTTCTAGGTAATGAATCAAAAAGTATACCAAGGCTCCATCACAGGATGGTACTGGGGGGGTCTTAAAGATAGGGCAGTGCCACGTCCCATAAAGCAGTTTTAGATCAAAAAGCACATGAAGAAAAAATGGACTTTATTAGGCGCCAATTATAAAAATAACATAATCGTTTATTAAACACAAAATACAAAAGGGAATTTTCATTAAAATGTTATTTTGCACAGTCAATACATGCAAAACTATGTTGTTGCTTTTTATCTCTAAAACAGCAGAAAAATTATACCAAACATCATGTTAATCCTGCAACAGTGTATGGTATGCAGTAACACGCTTGCTCTACATGTTTCGCAAATGAAAGCTTCATCTAGAGGGGGAGAGACATATAAGCATATACGAATACAAGAAACAGTACATAATCTAACATGGTGCATTGGTAGAGTGTTCCACATTTCTTGGCAGAATTAATCCAAAAGGTAGACACACAGCGGATACCCATAAGTAACATGCAACAGGCAATTTGAGGTTGAGCGTGGGGGTGTGCCAGTTAGAAAACCATGAAAAACAGAAAAAGTAGATTTTTGTAGAGGGAAGCAAGGATAGGTATCCCAAAGTCAAAGTGTCCATTATTCAAGAGAACGTAAAAATAACAGGTTTAGAAAGAACCAGTTCCTGCACAGAAACAGATAAGAGGGAATAGCACATAGTATTATTGGCCAAAAGCCTACCTCCACACATAGACCATACAGGGACTATCTCATAGGTAACCAGGTAATAGGTAATATTGGTAACATGGTAAAAAGCATAAACAGACCACAAAGTGACCTAAAGCACAGAGACATATGATAACAAGCGATTAGTATATAGTAACTAGTACTAATAATAAAAAGATAAAGGGACATAGAGGTGTTTAACACTTAGCTACTCTCACCTGTTAAATAACACTGAGGCCGCGTACACACGGGCGGACTGTTCGCCCAACTTAGTTTGTCAAACAATCCGACAAACAGTCCGCTCCAAATTTGCATGAGCGGACTTGACCACACACGATGAACGAACAGTCCGCTGAAAGCGTGCGCGATGACGTGAACGGCACGTACGACGGGACGAGAAATTCGACGTCCAATACACTGCAATGCAACCTTCGCCGTGTAAATCCTTTCTGAGCATGCGCAAAACTTAGTTTGTCGAACAAGCCTACACACGAGCGGACTGTCCGCTGAAACCAAGTTTCAGCGGACTGTCTTACGGAAATTCCGAAAAACTTTGTTCGTCAGACTGTCCGCTGAAACTGTCCGCTGAAGCCCACACACGAGCGGACTGTCCGCTGAAACACTGTTCAGCGGACAAAGTTGGGCGAACAGTCCGCCCGTGTGTACGCGGCCTAAGAGGAATGAATCAAAGCCATCTGATATTTTAGTTAAAGTAAGGAGACAGGCGGTGTATTGGGCTCCTGATAATTGGCCCAAACACACAGTTTCCTATCTGAAAGCAATAAAGCTGAAAGGAAACATATCCAGTGACTAGATCTGAAAGGTAAACAAACAAAGATATTGTAGCAGTCTAGGAATTAAAGCGGGAGTCCGCCGGGAGTGCGTGTTTTTTTTTTTTTTTTTAAAGCCAGCAGCTACAAATACTGCAGCTGCTGACTTTTAAAATAGTGACACTTACCTGTCCAGTGCGCCCGCGATGTCGGCACCCGAAGCCGATCTCTCGATCGTCTCTCGGGTGCTGCCGCCGCCATCTTGGGTATGGGAATCAGGAAGTGGAGCCTTTTGGCTTCATTTCCCGGTTCCCTACTGCGCATGCGCGAGTCGTGCTGCGCAATGAGGATGGACCTGTGTGTGGACCTGGGATCTGTGTGTTTCCCAGCAGGCAGCGGGGGACTTTCGGAAAGGGGCGTAATCTACGCCCCTTTCCGCAGAGATCTATCCAGGAAGTGGGTGCAGATACCTGCACTGTACAGGTACCTGCACCCCCCTCCCCCCTGAAAGGTGCCAATTGTGGCGCTGGAGGGGGAGAGGATTCCAATGAGCGGAAGGTCCACTTTAGGGTGGACCTCCGCTTTAATAAGAACAAGTCCAAGAAGCAACAAAGTAGCTAAGGTAGTCCTCATAGTAAAATGAAGGAGATACACACCTTGATCTGCAGAAAATTTGTAAGCAAGTGGAACAGACAGCAACAAACCAACCGACTGCCTGTGGAGGATGCCATAGTATAGCCCCAGACAGGTGTGCAGCTAATTGTCACATCACCTGACACGGCCAGCACAAAGGTGCACACCCACAAAGGCATGCGCGCAAGAGCGGCCTGTAGCGCACAACAAGCTGCCCACGTCTGAGGCGCATGCGCGTTCGCTAAGTGGAGCGCTCCATTTGGCGCACATGCGTGCGCCTCACGCGTGTGTGCCTTGTTATGCACATGCACGTGCGCCAGTATATATATAGCAAAAGGGAGTACCAGAATCGTAGTCAAGCCAGACCAGGGTCATAAACAGGAGATCAGAAGATGGGGGCCAGGAGTAAACAGACAGGGAACAAGATGGAATGGATCAGGCTGCAGGGCAAGTATCCAGGGATACAGGAACAGATACAAACAGGTTCAGGATACAGGAATCAGGGTTCAGGGTCACAGATAAACAGGCCGCAGTTCAGGGCACAAGGACAATACCAGGGCAAGGTGTGTGTGCACTTGCCTGGTATTTATACTCATCTCAATCAGACTCAGATAATGCTGATTGCAGGAGATGATGTCGGCCCCAGAGTGCCAGAAACCACCCGCTGGTGGACGCCAGTACTGCGGCCCAAAGATCACATAATACTACCAAAAGGGGAACCTCCCCTGGCAGTTCCAGACTGCCAGGAGACACCTGCTGGTGGACTATAGTACTCCACGCTAAATATCAGGCAGTGTCATCAGCTGATGGAACCTTCCCTGACACATACTCCTGGCAAGCCTGACTATCCAATTCCTTTAGCCTCTCAAATCAGAGGTCCTGCAACCCTACTGAAATTAATATTGGTACCATAGCACTTTTTTTCATTTATTTAGTTAATACTTCACTCAGAAGGCTCTCTCCAGGGACTTTATAGCCCTTTCTCATTTGCTTACTCTCCATTCTTTGCTAAATTCAGGGGGAGTTTCTCTCAACATACAATAAAAAAAGCCTAGCTTCTAAATCTTTAACCCTTTATTAAACAGACTATGCTCAAATCTAGCTTACAACTGATAAGGAGATCTGCCAGCACAGCACAGACAGGGTTATTCATGACAAACTCAGCCCCCTCATAAACAAATCTAAATGAGAAAATGTAACAAATATAGTCATGTTATCCAGATTCAAAGTTATATTAAAGGCTATTTTTGGGGTTAAAAAAAGGTGTTACACCTGCCTGCTCTACACAGAGTGGTCCCTTACCTCTTTTTTGGTGGTGCCCCACCAGCGCTGTCCACTCCTTCTTCTAGTGCCCCCTCAGCAAGCCAGGTTCTAAGGGGGCAACCATGTAGGTGCATGTGTGCTTCCATAGATACATACAGCGCAGGTGAGGCATGCCCCGGCTTCCTCCTCACAGAAGTTTGACTGACAGCAGCAGAAGCCTATGGTTCCCACTGTTCTCAGTGTCTCCTGTGAGACCAGGAATAGAGGAGAGCAGTACTGCAGCCAGGATGGCACTGGAGCAGTGAGAGGAGTCAGGTAAGTGTTTAGGGGTTGTGTAGGGGGGGGGACGAGGGTAGGATAGGTAGTGGGTAGGGATGAGCCGAACACCCCCCGGTTCGGTTCGCACCAGAACTTGCGAACGACCCCCGCGTTCGGTACGAACGTTAGAACCCCATTGAAGTCTATGGGACTCGAACGTTCGAATTGGAAAGTGCTAATTTTAACGGCTAATATGCAAGATAGTGTCCTAAAAAGGGTTTGGCGACCTGCCTCCTGCCTCAGGGGACATGGGTCACTGCAAAAAAAAGTTTTAAAAACTACCGTTTTGGCGGGAGCACTGATTTTAATGACGATTAAAGTGAAAAAAAAAAGTGAAATATTCCTTTAAATATGGTGCCTGGGGGGTGTCTGTAGTATGCCTGTGAAGTGCCACGTGTTTCCCGTGTTTAGAACAGTCCCTGCACAAAATGACATTAAACGGAAATAACACCATTTAAAACTGCTTGCGGTTTTAATGTTATATCTGGTTCCTGCAATATGGTTGAAAATCATTGAGAAACATGGCATGGGTAGCCCTCCCTGCCCATTACCAGCCTATTTGGGTCTTGTACGCATATTAAGGGGAACCCCGTACCCATATTAAAAAAAGGAAATGCGTGTGGCCCCCAGGCCCTATATACTCAGAACAGCAGTATACAGGCGGTGCAAACAAGACAGGGACTGTGTAGGTTTGTTGTGTTAAGTTGAATCTGTTTGTCATTTTCAACCGGTACATTTTTAAAGTGTAGCTCCAGTCAAAAAAACTATCTTTAAGCTTTTTGGAAAACATAGGGAAGGGTTATCACCCCTGTATAATTTGTTTTGTCGTCCATTTTTTTTCATCTCACTTGCTGCTGTCTCCTTGCGTTTGCAAGTAGGAGATGTTTGTAAGTTGGATGTTTGAAAGTAGGGGCCTGCCCTATATTATAGCGGTATGTACTGGGTACAGAGCACGCAGACAGCACGCACTATATCCTAACACTACTGACTGCAAGCTCTATTATTAACCACTTGTTAGCCCAATGTTTGCATAAAGTGAAAGATGAAGTTATGCTGAGTAAATAGATATCAAACATGTCACTCTTCAAAATTGCACATGCCCGTGGAATGGCGCCAAACGTCGCTACTTAAAAAATCCCCATAGGCGACGCTTTAAATATTTTTTTACTGGTTACATGTTTTGAGTTGCAGAGGAGGTCTAGGACTAGAATTATTGCTCTCGCTCTAACATTCTCGGCGATACCTCACATGTGTGGCACATGCGAGCACATGGGGACATGGGCGCTTTAATTTTTATTTTATTTTTTTATTGTTCATTTTACTTTATTTATTTTAGTTTGACATTTTTTTTCCCAAAAATATATTTTTGATCACTTTTATTCCTATTACAAGAAATGTAAACATCCCTTGTAATAGGAATATGGGGTGACAGGTCCTCTTTACAGTGAAATCTGGGGGGTCAATATGACCCCACATCTCACCTCTAGGCTGGGAAGCCTGAAATAAAAAATAAAAAAAAGATTCTGGCTTTGATCGTACTGGCGAGTTGGTAGAAGCACCGGAGGGTGGTGAGGGGTGGGGGGCGTCTATGGCTGGGTATTTCAGGGTATCACCGAGTATGGCTGGGTATCTCTGAGTATGGCTGGGTATGGCAATTTATGGCAGGGTATTACAGAGTATTGGCGGGGTATTGGCGGGGTACTACAGAGTAATAGCAGGGTACTGCAGAGTATTGGGGGTACTGCAGAGTAATGGCGGGTACTGCAGAGTATTGGGGGTTACTGCAGAGTAATGGGGGTTACTGCAGAGTAATGGGGGGTACTGCAGAGTAATGGCAGGGTACTGCACTGCAGAGTAATGGCGGGGTACTGCACTGCAGAGTAATGGCGGGGTACTGCAGAGTAATGGCGGGGTACTGCAGAGTAATGGCAGGGTACTGCACTGCAGAGTAATGGCGGGGTACTGCACTGCAGAGTAATGGCGGGGTACTGCAGAGTAATGGCGGGGTACTGCAGAGTAATGGCAGGGTACTGCAGAGTATGCACTGGTATTGAGGGGTTAAATTCGGTGAGCAGCGATGTGGGCACTGCAGATGCAGCCCACATCGCTGCTGACACCGATCTCTTTCCCCTCCGCTGTACCGATCGGTACAGAAAGGGGAGGGAGGAACAGGCGTCATAACATGACGCCGGTTTGTTTCCAAGTGATCACTCCGTCATTTGACGGAGCAATCACGTGGTAAACGGCCGCTATGAGCGGCCGTTTACCGTGATGCGCCGGGTCCTATGGACCCGGCGGTCACGGATGCTCTCGAGTGCGCACACCTCGGGGCACGCGAGAGCAGAATTCTGGGAGGCCGTTAATTAACGGCCTCTCTGAGTTAAACAACCGCCCTGAAGCCGTTAATCGGCAATGGGCAGTTGTTAAGTGGTTAAAGCTAGATCACTAGCTATATAGGTGAGGTGAATATAGTGGTGTATACTGCAGTCAGGGCACAGACAACAACCACTACACAGCAGCAAGATAGGAAATCAGCCAAAAACGATTGGTGTGTACTGTGTTGAAGGTACACAGAACACCCACTGCTTCAGATGCAAAGTAACACACTACAGGAGGCCGCCTTAAAGGCGGCCTTATATAGTGTGGGGCGTGCACTACACAGCCTGAGCTATGATTGGCCACAGGCAGGATGCCTGTGGCCAATCATGGCTCTCCTCGCTGCCGGCGCTGCGATTGGCCAAGCATGCGGGGTCACAGTGCATGCTTGGCCAATCATCGGGCAGCAATGCACTGCGCCAACGCAGTGCATTGTGGTCCGCGCGCGCGTCACTCGAATTTTGACGCGAACGGCCAAAACGTTCGGAATTCGCCGAACGCACGAACAGCCAATGTTCGAGTCGAACGTACGTTCGACTCGAACACGAAGCTGATCCCTAGTAGTGGGGCATTTTTTACCTTAATGCAGAGAATGCATTAAGGTAAAAAATAGTAAGAGTTTAAACTTTAACTGCAAAAGTGGAAGTATATTTAAAAATATTAACCCCTTTCTGGCCAGCCCCAGCGTCCCTTTAACTGTACTATTAAACCCAGGGGGCGGGAAGTTCTGCCTGATCATATGACCACTGCGATTGGCTATTACAGTGGTCACATGACCACAGGACCACCTATTGATTGTTACTAATGCATAGTGAGCACACTCTCAGCACAGAAACCTCTTCTGTTCATGAACACATATGTGTAGCATGTGGTTGTTAACTAATTAGCACCCGCCCTATAGCAGTTTTACTGCTACAGGATGTCCACTGCGCAGGATCGAGTAAATACATGTCATCCTGCACTTCCGGGTAGGGGGCACAAATGCACAGCAGTGGTGGTTCACCAGGGTGTGATTACACACAGTAGTAGCAGGTCAGCGGGTACTGTGGACTCAATCAGCCACACAGACAGAGCTGCAATCTGCCTATGTAAAAAAGGCAGACTTCCGTTCTGACAGGAGGGAATGCACGGATTCTGTGTCTCTGCAAAGCCGGGACAAGGATCCATATCTTCCCCTAGTAAAATCACCTCCCACAAAGTAGTAAAACACTGGCTAGGCACCCAGTTAACCATTTTGCTCACCCCTGATGCTAACCCCTTCCCAGCTTGTGTCATTAGTACAGTGACAGTGCATTAGTACAGTGACAGTGCATATGTTTAGCACTGATCACTGTATTAGTGTCACTGGTTCCCAAAAAGCGTCAAAAGTGTCAGAATATCCACTGCAATATCGCAGTCCTGTTATAGGTTGCTAATCGCTGCCACTACGAGTAAAATAACTAAATACAATTTTTTAGACACTATAACTTTTGCACAAACCAATTAATATACATTCCTTGGCATTTTTTTTACCAAAAATATGTAGCAGAATATTAGCCTAAATTTAAAAAGAAATTCGATTTTTTTTTATTTTTTTTGGTATGTTATATTGTTTTTTCTTTCAAAATTGTATTTTTTTGTTTATAGCGCAAAAAAAATAAATAAAACAAATGCAGAGGTGATCAAATACCACCAAAACAAAGCTCTATTTGTGGGAAAAAAAGGGGAAAATTTTGTTATTTGGGTACAATGTTGCATGACCGCGTAAATGTCAGTTAAAGTAAGGCAGTGCCGTATCCCAAAAAATGACCTGCACAGGAAGAGGGGTAAATCTTCCGGGGGTCAAGGGGGAAAGCACATAAGCATTACATGGGCAGCGAGAGGTTAAAACTGTACTAAACCCAAAAGACAATTGGATGTATTGCAGCTGACCAGTCTTTCGATGTGGCCTGTTTTCTTTTTTAGAATTTTTGTATCCTCTATTTTTAGGTGGTAATCTGACCAGTGCGTCTGTTATTTTTCAACTTCCTCCAACAGACCATATACATGCAACCTATGTGCATGGGACTTTTGTAAAAAATGTCATACTGCTGTGTGGTTCACATTTCTGGTTAACACTAGCAATCTGTAATACCGGGCAGGAAAATGTAATATACCACACATTTAACAAGAAAGCCCCAGCTTACTAATTGTGAAAGCGGCACATAAAAAGAGGTTTTGTATAATTAACTACCTAGGGAAACTTTAAATTATCTGATGAGTACTTGTGTTGGCTGTGCCTTATATAAAAGCGGTTGTATTACCTGCTTGATGATTTTTACCTACAGGTAAGCCTATAATAAAAACCTGCACAGTTTTGGAGATATTCACCCTGCATGCAGCCGCTGACATCAGCGGCCCATGCACTCTGCAGGTCCGGGATATCCTGCCGGAACTTGCTGGAACGGAGGGCTCCTGCACTCATGCGCATGAGTGATGTCGTCGCGGCTATGGCCACCCACAGTGCCGGAGCCAGCGATCCCAGAAAAAAATGCAGAGGGAACATGTCAGCTTCCTCAGTGGTGACCGGGCGCTGCTGCAGTTCTTCATTCTAAGGCATTAAAGTATAACTCCACCAATGGGGGTCAGTAGGCTGCCAATCCCAGAATAAGTATAAAGAGACAAATACCCCCCCAAGAAAAGTATAAGGGACTTCGTAGGGAAGCCTTTGGCCCCCAGGGCACACATCAACTATTTAAACGTAAAAATTGGTGGGCAGAGGAGTACATATTTGAGGGAGAGCAGTCTGGTCCTGAAGTCCAAGAAACCCGGAACAGCAACAGATGACATCTATGTTCCCAGGCTGTGGTCCTACAAGAGGCTGCATCTTCTGTCAGACCAGACTGAACCCAGGTGATCACACTCTGGTCTTCCTTCCACGCTTCCTTCCAGGCTGTGGCTGTGGTGCTGGAGGTGTGGCAGAAGGAGGAGGAGGAGCATGGTCCAAATCACACAAGTGTGTTGCTTGTGTGATTTGGCCCAACAACCCCTTGTTGAGGGTGTGGATGATGAGCTCCTCACACAAGATCTGTGGCCCCTCCTCCATTTGCTGGAGTTTGCAGGCAGCCAAGGCGGCAAAGGCATCTTGATATGTGGGGGTGGCTTTGAGGGCCGCTGAGGCCTCCCCGATGAGCTTCGGAGCTGACTCCTCCACATTCCTCCCCTTTCTGGCCCTTTTGTGTGGAAGGCGGAGGGGAGGGACCTGGGATTCAGTCAGGCTCCTCCGACTGGCTACCGCTTGGCTGCCGCTTACCCCCGCCTCCTCCTGGCTGCCACTTTCCACAGCCACCTCCCGGCTGCTGCATTCCACACCCTCCTCCTGGCTGAGGTCTTCCTGTGTATGAAAAAGGGACGTCGTTTTAGTTTTTGGTTCCTCAAACACACACACAATTTTCAGCTCAAGACTGCTGCAAATTGTTAACAAATAGAAAAGACTATCGTCCTGAGCCCAGCATTTTTCATTCTTGGCCCAAAGGTTTTGGCCACTACTGTCTATTGATATGTGAAACACTTTCTCAAATCAGCAATTAGTGAGCAACAATCAAGTTAATATCATTCATTTTTACTCCCAAAATATGTAGAACAATGCTATACCTGGCTCAAGCTGGGCTCCTCCAGTTCTTCCTGAGTGGAAGGCCCAGGTTGGGCATCCGAAGACTCAGCAGGGAAGGGTAGAAAAGGATTCCCTGACATCAGCCTGGTCTGACAAAAAATGCATCCTCTCATAGTACCAAAGCCTGGGGACATAAACGTCATCTGCTGCAGCTCCAGTTTGCATGGACTTCAGCACCTTCTTTTGCTCCCTCAAATATGTACTCCTCAGGCCACTGATTTTATTTTTTAAATAGGCAATGTCTGCCCTGGGGACCACCGGCTTCACAAACTCCAGCAGTTTCTCCATCGCTGCCTGCCTCTCCAATTTGTTACAATAGTGTGGATGCGTAGCTTGCCACAGACAGGGCAGCTCCATGTACTTATCGATGAACAGAGGGAGGAAACTATGGTCATTAAACCCATCCATATTCTCTCCAAGACACAACACAAGACAAACCCTAATGTCAGGCTAAACTTGACTAAATCTTGTCCCAATGCAGGCCTCAATTTAGAAGCAGTATAGGCTAGTGATGTACAAAGTTAAAAATTGTACCTTCGTTTGCACGATCGGTGTGTCAGCTTCTCCCTCTGTTCACAGATCGTACGTACGACACACGCGCGTTGCGTTTTATATACAGTGCGCATGTGTGAAACTCCGCCCGCCCCTGACGTTCTTTCTAGACTATTCCCCACCCCTTCTCTTTCGGTGCAGTGGGAAGAGCATAGTGGAGACACAGCAGGGGCATGCTAATTCCACTAATGAGGAGGAGGACGAGGAAAGCCCAGAGCCTGAAACGTCCCGATCCCGGAGGAGAAGTTTTAAGGCCTCAAATATGTCTTTTGGAGAGATGTTGGAGATGGTGGACATATTGAAGAAGAACGACTATGATGGGAAGTATGGACCTTACCCAAACCCAAATATCAGAAAGGCCAAGATCTTGACTAAAGTTGTGAAGAGTCTTCAGAGGAATTTTGGGGTATGACGATCCAAGGATCAACTAAGAAAACGCTGGCCAGACCTGAAACTGAGGAAGCGCGATCAGTACAGAAGGATCAAGCGAGTTCTTCAAAAAAGTAAGTAGTTGTCGTTTGTTCATATTATTATTATTGCTTGCATACTGCTCCATGTGCTTTCATTTTATGTTGTACAGTTTAAAATGGCCACTTTCAAGTTCATGGGTTCAATCGTTCATAAAAAACATTGTTCGTTAGCCCACTCCAAAAATGATGTTTTGCCAACTTGCACTTGACTACATTTGTTCACACTACAGGTAAGTATTCCAGCTTTAGAAAGTGTCAAAAATAATGTTCTCACCTTTGAACTCAAAACACAATTGTACGACACTTCCAAGCAATGTTTCATATTCCTATTTCTGCCCTCTGTATGCTAAGTATTCCTTTTTTACATTCTCATAGGGGAGAGAAGACTCGGGATGTCTGAGGACACCAGGAACCCCACAGCTCCCAAAGAAGGGGATATACCAACACCAGAAGCAGAGGAGGAAGGAGAGATTGTTGAAATTGGCGAAATTGTCACCACAACAGGTGAGTGTCGGAGACCACAGCTTCTGGTAAGCTAATCAATGTATGTCTGCATATTTATAATACCTGGTGTGTTTTTTTTGTTTTTAGGTGATATGGAAGAAGAATCGCATTTTACCAGTGAAAGTGCCCAGATCCTCATTGGGGAGATAATGGGGTGCAATCGCGAATTATAGAATATACAGAAAAACATCAATGATGTTCAACAAAAAATGAAGAGCATCATTGATGTTTTGGGGAGAGTCTGAAACACCCCAAACTAGCTAGCACAGTTTTTAAATTTTCAAAAACACTTTTATATTAAAAAAAAAGCCAAATTGGGAAGATGCACACAGTGTGTCAACATGTACTATCTCCCATCATGGGGGATCAATGTACGTGTTTTGTGGGTGCAACCCCTTCCTTGCTACTAAAGTGGCTGAGATGAAGGGGTTGCACCCCCAAAACATGTACATTGATACCCCATGATGGGAGATAGCACATGTTGACATTAGGCTTGGGATCAGGAGGAAACTGGCCACTTTTTTATTCTCAATTTGTGTGCATCTTCCAAATTTGGCTTTTCCAGGGGTGACATCCCATCTGATGAAGGCAATATCAGCACAGTTTGTACATACTCATGTCTGATATTGTCTTCACTTTTCAAAATTGAACTTTGTAAGTTCCTGTGTTCTGTATGTTATGCTTTGATACATGCCTGTTTACACAAAAACACCAAGTTATAAAAACGTTACCCAAAATAATGTTTTCTATACACCAAATATGTTTGTTGTAAATATGTTTGTTGTATAAATATGTATGTTGTAAATATGTTAGTTGTAAAACCATTTTCTAAATGCACATATGAATGTGCTTTGAGTAAAAAGTTAAATTATCAACAATGTGTGGCTTCCTTTTTCAAGGTGCAAAAGCAGTATTTGTAGTAAGTTGTTGTTTTCTGTGGCAATGGGTGTTATTTACTAAAGGCAAATCCACTTTGCACTCCAAGTGCAGTTTCAGTTGCACTTTTGCAGTGCACTTGTAGTGCATAGTGGATTTGCCTTTAATAAATAACACCCACAGTTTAAATTTCCCCAATCACACCATTTTCATGACCCCACATATTTCTGCCATGGTGCTGAAAATGAGCAATATTTTTGTCAGTAATGCACTACATACATTATCAACAAAAACAAGGTGTGTGTGTAGCAGACCCACAACATAATAAGATTATTTGAAGAAGAGCCTGTCACCTCATCTCGCTCTGAACTTGGGTTTGCACTGTTGTAGAAAAAGACCCAAAAAAAACAGCAAAATTACCTAGGAGACACCTAAAACACAGCCAAGCAGTAAATGAAAGCAAAGATTATTGGAGTTTCAAAGAAAAATGTATTAAAAAAAATGCCTCTTAGACATTGTCTGGCATATCAATGGCCCCCCTACCCACAAAGTACTCCATGTATTGGTTTCTGACCTTGCGGGCGCTTTGGGGGGGGGGGGGGGGGGGGGCAAGCCAGGATGAGCAGCTTCAAGGGCCGTAAGGTTCACATTTTTCAGCAAGTCTGCATCAGGGCCAACTGAGGCCACATAGTTTGATGAATGTTTTTTCAAAAAATTGTGCAGAACGCAGCAGGCAAGCACTATATGATTTAGTTTATATTCCACCATGTGGATTGGCATCAAAAATAGGCGGAACCGGCTGGCCATTATCCCGAAAGTGTTCTCCACTACTCTTCTGGCTCTGGCCAGCCGGAAATTAAAGATCCTCTGATCCGGGGTGAGGGTCCTCATCGGGAAAGGCCGCATCAGATGGTTTGCCAGAGCAAATGCCTCATCCGTGACGAAAATGAACGGGAGTTCGTGTACATTCTCCTCTGGAGGTGGCAAGCCCAGACTGCCACTCTGGAGATGCCAGTAGAATTCCGTCCGTGCGAACACTCCACCATCCGACATCCGGCCATTTTGCCCCACGTCCACATACAGGAAGTCATAGGTCGCTGACACCACCGCCAACATCACCATACTATTAAACCCCTTGTAATTATAATAGTAGGACCCGGAGTTGGGGGGTGGGACAATGCGGATGTGTTTCCCATCAATTGCACCTCCACAATTGGGAAAGTCCCAATGGCTGGCAAAGTGGGAGGCCACAGTCTGCCATTCCTGTGGCGTTGAAGGAAACTGTGGAGTCAAACAAGAAAAAAAGTCATTTTGCACATCAACATTGCAAGCAGATTAGACACAAACATTTTTGGAAAATATCAGTATAACATTTTGGGAAATGAGTATTTAAAGCCTAAAGTATAAGGTCCCCTTATCAGATTACTCACCCCCCCACCCCCCCCATCTGATGGCCCATTGCAAAAAATGAGGGGGTGTGTTTTGGACAGGTAACCCTCTCCACTTCATTAAGAGCTGAATGCATAAATAATGTGTGATACTTTGGCCAGCCCCTCCTTACTCACACTATTGGCAGCCCCTACCGGACAGGTAAGAAGTGTCATAATACAAAAAAAAGGGAACAAATGGAAGCACATTTTGACATTCTGCTATTACCTATCAAGATAATAATAGGAGAAAAAAATTTTAACTGTGGCATTTGAAAGTATTGAGGCAGGCCCTTGTACTACATGCTTTGGTGGATTCATCCATAAATCTGACCAGAAAAAAGGTAGGTATAGTGTGCATTGGGTTTGGCAAAGTCAGCAGATAGAGGATTGCTATCAGCTTACCTAGCAGTTGGGGGGAGGGGGTTCCTAATGAGTTTGGCCCAACCAAAAAAAACATTTGGGCACTCTGCATGAATTTAAGCACACACATAACATTTGTAGACATATTAGGGGGTGTTTAGGGGAAAGCAATACTATGGAGCTGGCAAAATACACTGCTAAGTGACTAAACTATAGGTTTATGGGCCCAGAAGAGCATGCTGGGGAAGTTAGTGAAGGCAAATATGCATGAAGGACAAAAAAGGAACTTGAAAAGTTTCCAGCATGCATGAAGACAAAGGGGCACAGCATATCAATTACAGCATATTGCAATCATGGTAATTAGGGAATGAGGAAAGAAATACAAAACATTAGAAAACATTAAATACATAGAATGTGATGTTAAAGGAGAAAACTTACCTTTATATAATCCTTCTGCATGACCTGAATGATGGCAGAACAGGTCTCTGGAATAATGATTCCCAGAGCCTGGGGGGAGATGCCTGTTGAGAACTTGAGGTCCTGAAGGCTTCTCCCTGTCGCCAAGTACCGCAACGTGGTGATGAGCCTCTGCTCCGGAGTGATGGCTTGCCGCATGCAGGTATCCTGCCTGCTAATATAAGGGGACAGCAAAGCCAGCAGACGGTGAAAAATGGGGTCCATCATCCGGAGATAATTCCTGAAATCATCAGGATTATTCTCCCGGATCTCATGAAGCAAAGGCATGTGCGACAACTGGTCACGCTGGCGCAACCAATTCTTGGTCCACGAACTCCTCCTCGCCCTGTTCATGGACCGAGCTTGTGTCAAAGCTAAAAGCCCAACACCAAGCCCCTGCACAGCACAAACTCTGCGACGAGTATGTAAACGAAACATGGCTTAAAAAAGGTCGGCTGGTCAGAATGGACAACAGAAAGCACCGATAAACAGCAAGGCCTGAAAGAACGAACCGATAACCAGAAACAAGCAGACAATAAGCAATGAAAATCAAAGCGTACTATACCAAGATATAGTTCACAATGAGCAACAAATGCTAACTGACTACATGCACTGATAAGCAGATACGTACCGACAAGCACAAACTGAAGAGCAGTAACGATCTGAAGCACAAATCTGAAAAGCGCGAATCGTCTCTAACCAAACTTATACTAACAAGCGATAAACACAAGATCAGCAGAAGGAGCCCAAAGGTGGTGCTGAACTTCCCTTTTCTAGTCCCGTCGTATGCGGCTTACGTCACCACGTTCTTGCCAACCGGAAATTCCGACAATTTAGTCCAACCGTGTGTATGCAACACCACTTCCGGACTAAATCCGTCGGAATTTATCCGACGGATTTGGTTGTCGGAATGTTCGACCGTGTGTACAAGGGCTAAGACCTTTCTGCTGCTTTTGACACAGTTGGCCACCTGCTCCTCCTCAGCAAACTTGGTCTCTGTGATTCTGCTTTATTCTGGTTCTCCTCCTACCTATCTCAGCGCACTTTCAGTGTCACTTACAACTCCATCTCCTCCGCTCCTCTTCCTCTCTCTGTTGGGATACCCCAAGGCTCTGTCCTTGGGCACCTCCTATTCTTGCTCTATACCTCTTCCCTGGGTCAGTTGATAACCTCCCATGGCTTCCAATATGACCTCTACACTGAGGAAACCTAAATCTATCTCTCCACTCCTCAACTCACCCCTCGATCTCCTCACGCATCTCAAACTTACTGAATGACATCGTTATGGATGTCACACCACTTTCTCAAACTCAATCTTTCTAAAACTGAGCTTGTAATATTTCCTCCTTTCCGGTCCCCCCCCCATAACTTTACCATTAATATCAACAGCACAACCATTGATCCCTCCACACATGCCAGGGTGCTGGGTGTAATCCTTGACTCTGACCTCTCCTTCAGCCCCTACATCCAATCACTGGCTAAATCTCCACAACATCTCCAGAATTCAACCTTTCCTGGCTAATGACACAATAAAGCAACTTATTCACTCCTTGATTATTTCCCGCCTTGACTACTGCAACTCTTTCCTTAATGGCCTACCCTTACGAAGGCTATCACCCCTTCAGTCTATTATGAATGCTACTGCTAGACTAATACACCTCACTAATCGATCCGTGACTGCTGCCCCTCTCTGCCAATCCCTTCACTGGCTTCCCCTACCCCACCGTATAAAATTCAAAATGCTAACCACAATATACAAGGCTACCCACAACATCGCCCCCAGCTACATCATCAACCTCATCTGCAGATATCGCCCAAATTGTCCCCTCCGCTACTCCCAGTACCTCCTGTTCTCTAGCTCCCTTGTTACCTCCTCTAATGCTCGCCTTCAGGACTTCTCCAGAGCCGCTCCCATCCTTTGGAACTCCCTGTCCCTGTATATCGGATAAGCTCCTAACCTGTGCACCTTTAGGAGATCCCTAAAAACTCACTTATTCAGGGAAGCCTATCCATAACCCACCTAACAACTGTCCCAGAGCCACCCCCCAACAAATCATTCCCTGCATCTATTACCTTTTGTACCACCACCCCATCGCTTCAGAATGTAAGCTCTACGAGCAGGACCCTCCTGTCCCTTCTGTATTCAACTGTACTGTAATTGTGCTGTCCCCCTCTACATTGTAAAGCTATGCGTAAACTGTTGGCGCTATATAAATAGTGTATAATAATATAATAACATTGTGGATATTGGGTGAAAAGGTGGACCCAACAATAGAATGATTCATCCTCCATAAAGGGTTACGACACCTATTAATCTGGTAAATAGAAGACGAGGCATGTGATATTCTATTATTAGTCTTCAGTACCATCAAAAACTATCTCGCTAATAGAGTTGGCTTGCTTTGGTGATCAAGCACCCACAAAAAAGGGGTGTTGAGAAAAGATTAACTATACAAGAAGCAATGAGAATGCCACCCTAATGGTCTAAACATCCAAAATAATATTTTATTAAATAATAAGTAGGAAAAAATACAACATATTTCAAAGGTTCAGATATTCCCCTTGCATCAAGGCTACACTATAAAATAAAAACATAAAAGTTCATATATAATAGATGATAACAGTTGTCTTAAAAGAAAAAAATCCATTTTGCAAAAAGAAAAAGAAAAACTGAAAAATCTGTTAAAACTAATCAACAATGGAAGGGAATCCTGACCAGCAAATGAATGGGACTGGATGACATCACTGGTTGGCAAGTATGCAGTGGATGCTGGCACCTGCTACTTCCCTAACAACCATTGATAGTGGAAGAAGGACCTTTCATATACTGTATAGCAGTAGTAGAAAATCACTACTATATATAATGTTCTGTGCCGCTGAACAGGTTACAGATACGGCGTTCAGACAAACACCCAAACAAGTAAAGTTTGGTCCAAACCTTATGTTCAGACAGAATGAATGGATCCGTTTAGACAAAAGGGTTCTTTCAGTTACTGAGCATAAAATATATATATATATATATATATATATATATTATATATAATTTATTTTTTCCCTTGCAAACAACCTTATAGAGGCTGTAATACAATAAAAAAAAGACATCTGCTGCAATGGACTTTACCCTATTACTGAGTATAAATGAAACATTGAACATACACCTTCGACAGGTGTGAAGATAAGAGAAGTAATAATCTACGGTTTAAAAAAGAAAGAGGAACACTATAAAACGTTTAAAGGGCTGACAAAAGAAATAAAATAAAATACATTTATATATATATATATATATATATATATATATATATATATATATATATATATATATATATATATATATATATATATATATATATATATATATATATATATTTATTAAATCTCCATTAAAGTTTCAGCCCCAATGATTAAAAATTTAAGAAAATTTTATTTTAATTAAGAAAGCAGTAAAATAAGTAAAATCAGGGCCCCAAAGACCCTATCCCCCGCATAAATGTCCTGCCATGCAGTAGTGATTCAGCGCAACACCTGCATACAAATATATGGATAAATACATATATGTGAATTCACAAGTCCATCCAATGTGTGATAAGATCATTATAGAATTCCACCAAAAAATTAAATAGAAGAAAATAAAATGAAAAAAAAAATATGGAAAAATTTATGAAAAAGTCCATGTGAATGTGCTTCACCACAAGCAACTAAATCCTATAAAACAGGGGTCTCCAAACTTTCTATACAAAGGGCCATTTTACTGTTCACCAGACTTTGGCAGGGCCGACCTGTGGCCATTGGGAGTAGAAATTATCCTGGTGTCAGTGAGAAGAATAGTGTCCCATCGTTGGTGTTAGTGGGAAGAATAGTGCCTCATCATTGGTGTCAGTGGGAAGAATAGTGCCTCATCATTGCTATCAGTGAAAAGAAAATATGCCCCATCGTTTCTGTCAGTGGGAGGAAAAGTGCCACATCATTGGTGTCGTTGGTGTTAATCCGGGGAAAATCTGATTGCCTCTTGGGGGATCAGGAAGGAATTTCTTCCCCTGCTTTAGCAAATTGGATCATGCTCTGCTGGGGTTTTTCGTCTTCCTCTGGATCAACTGTGGGTATAGAATTGGATATATGGGATTGTATGATATTATTTTATTTTTTTTGTGGTTGAACTGGATGGACTCTTTTTTCAACCTGACTAACTATGTAACTATGTGTCAGTGGGAATAATAGTGACCCATCGTTGGTGACAGTGGGAATAATAGTGCCCCATTGTTTGTGTCAGTTTGAGGAATATTGCCCCATCATTGGTGTCAATGGGAGGAATGGTGCCCCATTGTTGATGTCAGTAGCAGGAATATTACCCCATTGTTGGTGTCAATGGGAGGAATAGTGGCTTGTATCAATGAAAGGAGAAGTACCCCAAGGGCTGGATAAAGGCAATCAAAAGGGCCGCAGTTTGGAGACCCCTGCTCTAAAACACGCTTATTCTTAAATGTTCTTAACACCTTCAGTCAGACTTGGAGTGGTTTTTGCTAAACTTTACATAAAAGCTGAATGGGTCATGGGTCAGTACAGGAGGTGAGCAGACAATGGTGGTGGTTACACATGGTGTGAAGAACATTTATGAGCATGTTTTAGAGGATTTTAGTTGCTGGTGGTGCAGCACATTCACGTGGACTGTTTCATAATATTTTTCCATATGTTTTCTTCATTTTATTTTTTCCGGTGGAATTATATAATGATCTTATCACACAATTGATGAATTCACATATATGTATTTTTCCGTAAATATTTGTATGCAGGTGTGACGCTGAATCACTATTGTTTTTGAATTTCTAGCACTTGTGAGTGAGTGGTACACTCTCAGATTTAGCAGCAGCATTCTATTTGTTTTATTATATTATATTGTTTTCATATTGGTGTGCGCAGGGGTTTTTACTTTTTTTTTCAGGACAAGCTTTTGGGGTGTTCCCTTCTTCAAGGTCCAAATAATATTGCTTGGACCCAGAAGAAGGGAACACCCTGAAGGCTCATACTGAAGGTTTAACTGTAAGTGCAAATAGATAAGTACATATATCTCCCTGAGGAAGTCGCAAGGAGTGACAAAACTAGTAGGAGGGACCTGAGAGGCTGACGAACATGGAACCAGGAATGGATATTGAGGGTGTAATGGATGGAGGGAGCACTGGCAGACGGGGCTGCAGAGCCGGCTAAAAGCTGATGCATTCATCCTAGCACATCCTTGGCACATGTAACATTCACAGGCCTGATTAGGTTGTTCCAAATGTGAGTGCATATTTATTGTATGACTTTTTTTTATACATTTGTATACATTTTAAAATGATAAAGCATTATTGCAAGATCTTATTTCTCTGCATGTGGTCAATGGGATTGGAGTTCACAGGCAGCATTAATGAGGCACAATAAAGAAGGTGATTGATGTGACCTGAGCACATGGGCAGTTTATAAGGAGGAGGAATATTGGAAGGAGCATTTCAGAGGATTGCACATTCTCAAAGGCACATTTACAAAGCCTATAAAGTGAGGGCACAACCGGTGGAGGCAGCACAAGGATTTTTAGAACATACACAGAGGTGGATGGTTCTGGAGAGATTGTTTAAAAAAAAAGTGATTCTACTATTCACAAAATGGACTGGCATGCTGTTTTCACCATTGTTTGATTTATACAAGGACACTGTGTGGAGAAATTATGCACATTGCACTTTATTGCAAATCATACTGTTTAATCCATATAAGGACACTGTGGAGAAACTTTGCACATTGCACTTTAATTTGTAATTGTCTATATCATTGCACTTTATATCCCTAGAGGATAGTCTTATGTTTAATTCAGCGTTGCACTTATTTTGATATATTTTGTTCATTCACATATTTAGGAACTGTGGGTAGTGTCGGCAGCTTTCCTGGATTAGCAAGTTTTACATGCACAAATACAGCTACTATCATCTCAAGCATTTTAAAACGAAAATAACAGCACCTGCACAGCAAAGCCTTATAAATGTCAGATACAAACATTGCCAATTTGTCTATTTATTTTTCTGCCCTTTGTTCCTCCTTTTATGTTTGTTGTTCTGTTAGAGTCTACACCAGTGTTTTTCAACATTTTTTTTCAGTTGCAACACCCTTTAAAAATTATGGACAATCTCGAGGCACCCAATTCTAAAATGTTAAAGAACAAAACTAATAGTTCTACAGATCACAGCAACATCCACACACGTAGGACACCCAATATTAGAGATCATTATTATTACAAAGCTAATATATCTTTGATACACTGATATTGACTAGTATTCTAGCTAATTTACACCACTTGTCATTTGTTAGTTCTTAAAAAGAATGAATCTTGGCAATGGCAGCTATGGGCAGCCTGTTTATGTAACACCCTGATGTTTAGGCAGGGTTGTTATTAAATTTAGTTTCCGGGCGATAGTTGCCTTGGCCAATTGTTAGAAGATCAATCGATTCCTCTCTAACTCTGCACCTTTTCTCTTCTGTCATTAGGTGGCATTGTAGCTGGTGACATTAAAATAAGGGCTTAGCCAGGTCAGATCATGAATGGATGGGGTGTCTCAGCCAATGGGCAGGGATTTTCTTTGGTCCCTTGGCCTGCTGGGAGGGCCTATTTATTTGGGTGGAGTCAGGTGATCGGGGGTTCTGTGCCACCTGAATGGCTGTCTAGGTGGACATATGTTATGTCACTCGGGCTGCTAGCCTGGAAGCCTGAGGCCTACTCTGGGACCCCTGGCCGCTAAGTTGCCTGAGGCCTATCCAGGAGCAGTAGAAGCAGTGTAGGGTTGGGACTTACGGCTTGTAGTCCAACCAGAAGTAGTGGTTCACCTGGTTGGGGAACCAGATATGGTAGGAGGAAAGAAGGGACGCTGTCGCCACTAAGGGGCCATCCACCTTGCTTTGCTCCCAGAGACCACTGTGAGTAACTGAAGCAAGTACCAGAGCAGTCTTTTCACCAGCCGGGGATGGTGAAGAAGTGGGGAAACTTCAGCAAGTACCAAGCCGGGGACTCAGCCAGCAGAGTTGTCACTTGCGGAGCATCATTGAGTGCCAAGCCAGGGACCTAGCAGGCCAGCAGGGGTGAAGCTTGAGGAGTATCTGGGATTACCAAGTTAGGGACCCAGCAGGGAAGCGGGGGGTGACGCTTGAGGAAGATACTGAGTAAGAGAAGTGGTAGAGCTCAGGGGATCCAGTGGCAAGTGGATCTGATAGTCTAGTGAAAGACTGGGAGCTCAGTTGAGTGAAGATCTACAGTAGGAGGCTGTAGAGGAAGTGAAGAAGTTCATTGCAACCTTTGTTAGAAACTGTTACAAGATTGTTGCCATAGGAAACAGCTGTCCTACCCATGCGGATGTGGTGTCTAACTCAATGCTTTTCCCTGTATGGCTGTCTGCCTATAGAAGTCTCAGAGTCTGCCAATTTGCATTACATCTACCTGAGGGTGTCCTGGCCCTAAACCCTCTCTCCCACAGTTCTGTTCCAGAGACAATAAATCTCTTTGTATTCAAGAAGTGTCTGGTGCCCATTAATTTATCTTGCACTACACCCACCATGCCTTGTGACCCACTCTACACAGAAGGATGTCAGCTGTCTCTAACCTTAGAGGTTATCATTAGACCTCTGGGGGCCCAGGACCTCACTGCATTTATATAACAGTTTGTTTAAAGCCCATCCTTAGGCAAAACTAGAGTAGCATAAGACACTTCATAGAACAGAGGGAAATTAGGAATCTACTCTAACTAGTGTGCCAGAAAGTAGGTCTCACTGGGGATTAAAGTGTGTGCACTAGAGAGTATGTGTTACTGGTGACATGGATATTAGGGATTGAAGTGTGTGCTGGAGAGCATGTGTTACTGGTGACATGGATATTGGAGAGTGAAGTGCATGTTTGCTGGAGTGCATGTGTGCCAGGGCTGAACTGGCCTACCGGGATACCAGGAGATTTCCCGGTATCTCTATCCTGCTGGCATGCAAGGTACCGTACCGAGCACCAACAACACACCTTCCCACAAACAGGGACTGCAGACTGGGAAATGGGGCACAGTGAGACTGCATTCACGGAACAGTAAAGCTGCATTTGATGGACCCAGTGAGACTGCATTGATGGACATTGATGGGCCCAGTGAGGCTGCAATGGTGGGCACGGTGAGGCTGCAATCTCTGAGGGAGTCTGGAAAGGAGTCAAAAGTGGGAGCGCTGCCGGGATGGGGGTCATGGGAGAAGTCAGACTTGTGTGGACTGTGGACAGGAGACTATAGGATAAAACCTGAGGCACCGAGCTGGAGACGACTGACTGAGTCCTGCACAGTGCACCTGAGAGGAGGTCAGTGACAGCACCGCTAGGTCAATCGGGGGGGAGGGGGGTCACTGATGTAAGGGTGAGTGAATAAGATAATGTAAGGGGACACTGATATAAAGGGTTTCTTCCTTATATTAGTAACCCACCCCCCCTTACCTTAGTGTATTCTTTCTGTGGAGGTGGCCCCCCCCACCCCACGTTCTGAGTTTCTGTGGTCCCCCTTGATGATTGACTACTTACCACTTTTAAAGTGGGAGTAAACCCAGTTTCAAAAAACATTTACATTCCTGGCATGCCGGAAATGCTAACTTTCACATTGGTTGTGCTCTCAACCAAACTTTCAAACCATCCAATGGCTGGTTTCATAACTGATCACATGTGCAGCATTATGGCAGTTGAAGAATCATTAGAGGCCAAGATGGCAGCTTCCTTGACAGAAAATGATAGAAGGATTTACTTCCACTTTAACTGGAATTTATATATATATATATATATATATATATATATATATATATATATATATATATATATATATATATATATAAAGCCCTATGTGATTTTATATCTATATATATAATACTCTCTCCATCAAATGTGCTTTAAAATGTATGGTTTTTCCTTTCATGAACAAGAAAATAATGACGTTATGCTGTTGGGCTGGTATAATAATGCTGTGGGGCTGGTATGAAATTTTTTCCAGGGCTGGTTTTTATTCCCAGTCTGGCCCTGATGTGTGCATAACATTATACATTCTGAGTGCAACACACTCTCGAACCCTGCATTCTGGGTGCAGCCTACTCCTGATCTTTGCATTCTGAGCACAACGCACTCCCCCATAGAGGCCACATAACGAGATGCCATTTTGGGAAGGCAACTACAACCTGTTATTGGCGGCCATTTTAGGAGATTCTGGTAGCAACCATTTTTAGCCAACAGCCATTTTGAAAAGGGGTAACTATAATTTATTCTGTGAACTGTTTTTCTAGATCAATAAGCCCATTGCTTTTTTTCTTTTGGGTAACCTAATTGCTCTCCCCCAATAACCATCCAATTTTTATTTTATATTTTTTTTCCATTTTTAATTATTCTTCTATTCTGTCTACAGGAAGAATCTAATTATTGAGTTTAATTCCATACAAAACCACTTAACCTCCAGAAGTCCCCCCCCCCCCCCCCTTCCTGACCAGCACATTTTTTTTGCAATACAGCACTGCGTTACTTTAAACTGACAATTGCACAGTCCTGCGACAATGTGCCAAAATACATTTTATGTCCCTTTTTTTTCCACAAATAGAGCTTTCTATTGGTGGTATTTGATCATCTCTGCAGTTTTTATTTTTTGCACTATAAACCAAAAAAGATTGATAACTTTTGAAAAAAAAAAAACATTATTTTTTACTTTCTATTATAACACATAGCCAATAAAAAATAAATGTGAAAAAAATTGAATTTCTTCATCAATTTAGGCCAATATGTATTCTGCTGCAAATTTTTGGTAAAAAAAATCCCAATAAGCGTATATTGATTGGTTTGCGCAAAAAATTATATTGTCTACCAACTATGGGATATTTGTATTTATTTATTTATTTTTTACTAGTAATGACGGCGATCAGCGACTTATAGCGGGACTGGGATATTGCAGTGGACAAAATGGACACTGACACTTTTTGGGGACCATTGACACGAATACAGTGATCGGTGCCAAAAAATATGCGCTTTCACTGTACTAATGACACTGGCTGGGAAGGGGTTAACATTAGGGGCCATAAAAGGGTTAACTGTGTGGATCCATGTCCCTGCTTTGCAAGAATGCAGGATCAATACCTTTCCTACTGACAGAATGGCAATCTGCCTTGTTTACATAGGCAGATCGCTGTTTTGCCTGTGTACTGTACAATTGGCGGGTGCAGTCGGACATCGAGTCTGCAGTACCTGCTGCTGGGCTCCTGCTGTGTGTGATCACAGTAGAGCAGGTGTGTGTGTGTGTGTGTGTGCCCCAGACCTGGAAGTGCCAAATCATGTGCTAGGTACATGATCTGGCACAGAGAGGCCATCCTGCCACAGTATATGTGTGGTCAAGAAGTGGTTAAAGGAATCTGCTTGATTTAAAAATTACTCAAATTAATTAATTATTCAGGCATTCCCTGACACAAACGCATAACACCTGTACTGCAGCTACATGTACACAAAAGCTCATCCTTATCAGTGACTCGGAATATACTGATGTTATCAGATGAGCAGGTCAGTCATGCAACCAGTTTTTAGTTGCAGTTGGCATTGGCAGTGTCATTTTTCCCTCTGTACAGATTCCCTTTAAATAATTCATATGTTTATACCGACCTACACATCATAGTCAACAGAGAGATAGTTATGACGGAAATGGGATCCAAGAGAGGGACAGATGTTAGCTATTAAGTGTCCCTAGACACTAAAAATACTTTACAGCCATGAAACTAATGAGCTGAAGGCTGAAATGATTCCATTTAATGATCCTGTCTTTTCTCCACAACAGGCAAGGGCTTGAACAAGAGACAGACTGATGTATTTGTATGAGAATAAACAGGAAATGGGGATATGTTCATCATCAAAAGCATCAGGAGCTGTCAGTAAAGGCAGAATAAAAGAAGAAAAATAGGTGAAGGGCATGCATGACTAGGCTAGCAGGGTAGTTTGGCCATTGGAGGGTTAATAGATTGTCAGGATTGGTACAACGTGTGGAGACAGGGATTGGTTAAAAGTAAGATAGGGAGGGGCAACGTAGGTGGGGAGGTGAAGTTGTAAAGTCGGAGGGGCATTTTGAGGCAACAGACAAAGAAGAAGTTTCCCACCCTCCTGACCCTGTGGATGGTGGACTTGTTGGGTGGTTGTAGCGGTATGGCGGTTGGGGTCCTTGGAGGCATCCAAAATGTCTGTATAATATCAGAGTAATGACCCGTCTATGGTATGGCATCCTATGGTTAATCCCAGTTAACAGTGGTTTAATGGGAATTTATGGAAATGGAGGTGTCAGTGGAAAATTTGGTATTGTCCTCGAGTCAGTGTTCTGTGGCTGAGGACCCTTAAGTGGTTCTGCAGATACAATTTTTGTGTTGGTTCAGTGGTGCCTCCAAGGATTGACAAATCTGTGGGAGTCATTATTGTTATTGTTCTATATTTCTGTTCTAAGGAATGTTTATATGTTGTTATGGTTAATAAATGTCCGGTACAGCCAAATTTTACTCCATAAGGTGTGTCAGTCGTATCATTTTAGTTATAGGTTGGAAGTGGGGCCAGAGGGCTATCGCGATATGCAGAACACATTTGGTACTACATCTGGTATGTCTTAGTCATTTTATCCAGGACTTATCATGGTACAGTGGAGCATAATCCATTCCAGGAGAATCCTCTTAATCCAAAGTACTCGTGTAACAAAGTCAATGGAAACGAAAATAATTTGTTCCGCATTGACTTCAATGGCATGCAATACCGCATGCGGCCAGAGGTAGGGGGCGCCGGAGAGCCTCGGAAATGGCTGGAAAGGCCCGAGGACACCTTGGCTGACCTCGGCAAACCTCTGAAAGACTCCGTTCCCGAGGTTTGCCGAGGTCAGCCGAGCTGTCCTCGGGCCTTTCTGTGCATTTACGAAAAGCATCGATCGGCACCGCTCGGCTCTGGCACCCCCCACCTCAGGCCAAATGCGGTATTGCACACGCTTTGACCTGAATCATGCTCGTTTTGCGAGACAAGACTCGCAAACTGAGTTACGATTTTTAAAAATACAGTGCTTGTATTGCGAAACGATCGTTACTCGCAATCCGAGGTTCCACTGTATACAGTTTGATGAGCAGAAGCAGCTCACATGCAATCCTTTTTACCTATTTTATTGAGAAGGGATTGTGATAACATGAAGTGCTCATTATTCCCTCCAAGCATAGTCCCTAAATGATGTAATTCTTATCCAAGCATCATCTCTAAACCTGAATATGAAATTGGGTGGTTGCAACGACCCAAATGTGATCATACTTGCAGTGGTGAGAGAAACGATCAACAAAGACATATGGATAAAAAGATAATACCTTGGCTGACACAACCTGTATGTGCAAATATTACACAAAGGTGGTGCACCTTCTCCACACATACATGCACCATCAATATGGTAAATAGGAGAAAAAAGAATAACACACACTAACCTGAACATCAAGATTGTTCTTTGATTACACATATGGTATACCAATGAATGTGGGACTAATAACCGAATGATTTATCACTTTTTACAAGGGTCCAATTTGTGTCATTAGTTGACCAAGATCCCTGAGTAAATGAACCTATCCTTGGGGGTTGATTTACTAAAGCCAAATAGACTGTGCACTTTGCAAACAAAAGTGCAGTTGCACTCTGCAAGTGCAGTTGCTCCAGAACTTAGTAAATAAGGAAAAGCTTTACTTTGCAGAGACTAGCCAATCACATGCAAGAAAAAAAAAAAAACATTTTTGCTTGCACAGGATGATGGAAGTCAGCAGAGCTTCTGCTCATTTAATAAACTCTGGAACAACTGCCCTTTGCAAAGTGAACAGTCTATTTGCCTTTAGTAAATAAACCCCATAGTGTACTCCCTCTAAGAGCCAATCATATTTAAAATAGGTTATACCGTATGGAAGTCTTTTGCTATGTAGCCTGCTTGGCCATTATGACCTTTTTCCTTACAGTGCTGCTTTAACCCCTTGGCATCGGCTCCCGCCAGCCCTATAAGGGGTTTGGACTGTCGGGGGGGGGGGGGGCTCATGGCCAGAGCACTTTTTGCGATTCGGCACTGCATTGTTTTAACTGACAATAGCGCGGACGTGCAATGTTGTACCCAAACAAAATTGATGTCCTTTTTTTACCACAAATAGAGCTTTCTTTTGGTGGTACTTCATCACCTCTGCAGTTTTTATTTTTTGCGCTACAAACCAAAAAAAAAAGCTCCAATTTTGAAAAAAACTAATTTTTTACTTTTTGCTATAATAAATATCCCCCAAAAAAATATATAAAAAATATATTTTTTTCCTCAATTTAGGCCGATACGTATTCTTCTACATAGTTTTGGTAAAAAAATAAAATCACAATAAGCGATTATTGATTGGTTTGTGCAAAAGTTATAGTGTTTACAAAATAGAGGATAGTTTTATGGCATTTTTATTAATCATTTTTTTTTCTTTTTTTAAATGGCAGTGATCAGCAATTTTTATCATGACTGTGACATTATGGCAGACATATCGGACATTTTTGACACATTTTTGGGACCATTGCCATTTATGCAGCTATCAGTGCTATACAAATGCACTGATTCCTGTGTAAATGATACTGGCAGTGAAGGGGTTAACCACTAGGTGGCAGTGTAGGGGTTAAGTGTGTCCTGGGTTGGGTTTATAACTGTGGGGGGGTATGGGCTAGCAGTGACCCGACACTGATCACTGCTCCTGATGACAGGGAGCAGATGATCAGGGGCATGGCTGTGTGTGACACGTCACTGATCTCTGCTGCGATCACAGGGAGCAGAGATCAATGACACTCTCACTAGGCAGAACGGGGAGATTCTTATTTACATTAGCATCTCCCCGTTCTTCCTCCCCGTGAGGCGATCGCGGGTATCCCCGTGGCGATCGAGTACGACTCACGGAGCTTGCCACGTGCCCGCTGGCCGCCTCTTATAGGGCAACGTACAGGTATGTGATTCTGCCTACTCTGCCCTTCTGCTGACGTATATTGTCGTGAGGCAGTCGGCAAGCGGTTAAAAAGCACTTACAGTAAACAAACTGCATTTACTTGGTAATAGGCACATGATATCGGACACATCAATGTCATTTACTACAATTCACTACTCAGATACATCACAAGCAAATGTTCAGTGCATTGTATAATTGCATTTACAATTTGTTTTTTCTTTTGTTTTTTACAATCTTATTGCGGGCTGTTATTTTTCCAGGCTATAAAAATATAAGGCAAGCCCCCAAACATACTTTTGTAATGATGCAAGGGAAAAAAAACAACGTTTGAAGTATTTATGGAAAATTTAATTTCCATAGACTGGCAGACAAGTTCCCAAAGAACAAAGGATGGAAAGCTGTGTGTGTATATATATATAAATAAATGTATTAAAACATTGACGGTGTCAGTAGGGCAGTGTCAGTAATCTTTTTAATTTAATTTATTTTTATTTATTTATTTATTTATTTTTAATTATTTTTATTGAATTATCAGTTACAAGGTAAGGTATAACAGTTACATCTATATGTACGGAGGCAGCCTCTTTAGCAAACTTATACATCTATATATATGCACAGAAATGCAAGTGTCACAAGAGTAATACATAACAGCATATTCATTTACTTAACATGGCATTAAACCACAGGTCACGTAGGTTGTTCATTTTGTGGTGTTTAGCTTCCTGTAATGTTAGCTATGGCATATCTTTGAGGTGGTAGCTTTAACCATTTGCTTACTGGGCACTTAAACCCCCCTCCTGCTCAGACCAATTTTCACCTTTCATCGCTGACACACTTTGAATGACAATTGCGCGTTCACACAACACTGTACCCAAATTACATTTTTAGCCTTTTTTTCACACAAATAGAGCTTTTGTTTGGTGGTATTTAATCACTGCTGGGATTTTTATTTTTTGCTAAACAAACAAAAAAGCTGGAAAATTTTGAAAAAAATTAATCATATTTCCTAGTTTGTTATAAAATTTTGCAAACAGGTCATTTTTCTCCTTCATTGATATGCGCTGATGAGGCGGCACTGGTGGGCACTGATAGGCTGCACTGATAGGCATAGTTAAGGCAGCACTGATGGGGACAGATAAGGTGGTACTGATGGGTACAGATAAGGCGACACTGATGGCCACTGATAAGATGGCACTGATGGGCCCATATGGGTGGCACGGATGGGTGGCACTGATGGGCACTGATAGGTACCACTGATAGATGGCACTGATGGGCACTTATAGGTGGCACTGATGGGCACTGGTAGGTGACACTGATGGACACTGATAAGTGGCACTGATGTGAAGTACTGTTGATGAGGCACTGATTGTGGGCACTGAAAGGTGGCACTGTGGGCACTGATGGGTGGCACTGTGGGCAATGGTAGGCGGCACTGTTGTGTACTATTGGTGGCAATGACAGGTGGCACAGGTGGGCACTGAGGAGCTAGCAGCAGCTCTCTGTGATCGGGATTGATGTCCCTCTCATGGCCGCTGGTGATCGGCTTTTTTTTTTTTCCTCATGCTGTCAGAGCAAGGAGAAAAAATAGCCTATTACCGGCTCTGTTTACATCACATGATCAGCTGTCATTGGCTGACAGCTGATCACGTGGTAAGGAGTCGGGATCGACCCCTTACTCCGATCTGTGATCCAGTGAGCCTCGTAGACACAGAGCGCGCCCTGTGCGTCCTGCAGGGGGCGCGCAGGCTGCTCAGACATGGGAGGACATCAATAGACATACTCCCGGCCAAAGCAGGTCAACGCTGTAGCCATCATTCGGCTATAGCAGGGATCTGAACAGGTTAAGTAACTGCAGAATCTCCATTTCTTCCATTCTTTTTAGAGACTATCTGGAACTGCTCTGTGTGTTAAAGCCTATAAAAGTCAAAGTATGGACTTCGGAATACGAATTTCCAGTCCAGGGGATTATTTAAGGAAGGGAAGGGGTTTCAGCAGATGGGTAGGGGTATTTTGGAAGAATGAAGGGGATGGGTAATCTCTTGGTGATAGCTACTAGGAAAAAAAAAAAAGGCGGAGGGGAGTCAGGGTTCTTCCTCACCCGCGTGCCGCATCTTTGAGGTTATTCTTAGTCTTGAGTTGTTTATATTCGCCTGTTGTGATGAAATGTGGCCAACACGACCATATTTTTCCAAATTTTGAGGGGGTGTCCCTCGCTTGGTGAATGAGTTCCTCCATGTCTACAGTTTTTTTTATTTAAATTATTTTTTGCAATTGTTATTTTTAGGAGCCCCCTTGGAGGGCTTGGTTGAATGATAGACCCCTGATGTCTCACTTTTGAGACAGAGAAAGGGACTAAGGACAGCGATGCCCCACAGTCCCTTTCTCTGCAGTGTTCCTGTTCATTCACAAACTGAAGCATAGTAATCACAGTGTACTATGCTTCTGTTATGAATAAACACAGTGTGTGATAAGTACCGATCACTGATCTGTGTTCATCTTGAAACATCCCTCTGTGTGCCCACTGGCTTCCATCCTTTCCTGGGAGAGAAAAGGAGGTAAGCCAGCAGGGCTGCGGCAAGGGGGGGGGGGGGGGTTACAGCAGGGGGAATCTGCACTGCATGGGGTTATTAGGGTGTGCATGCCTATGTGCTTAACCCTTTTGCCGCTGGAGCTGTGTTTTTTTTTTTTGTATAAGGTTTCAAAATCATTTAGGCCTGTAGAGTGCTTAGAAAGGGAGCTTGGCTCCCGAAATGCGTCAGTATTTGGTGTTGAGGGTAATGCACTAGACATTTGTGCCCTCCTTTTTATCTTTTTAGTGATTTGGAGTTTCCCCACAGAAGGAAAGCAGAATCACTAGAGATGTTAACAAGCATCGGAGTGCGTGCCAAGAGTTAATTAACTTTGGGGGCCTGAGGATTCGTTAAAACCCCTGAAACATATATGTTTTGAAAGCCCCTGGATATAGGGCTATAGTGCTAGTTCCAATTTTTTTTAATGTTACACAACATTAGCACTAACATTTATTTTATGGCACACAAACACAAAATATATCTATTTTTTTTGGGTAAATATAAAAGATGAGGCTGCGCTGAGTAAATAGATACCCAACATGTCAAGCCTTAAAATAGTGTGTGCTAGACATATGCAGAACAAAAAAAAAATTGTTTATTTTCGATTTGTTATTTACATAAATGTGTTTAGTTAAATTTGTTTAACATATTTAATTCATTTTGGGAATTAGTTTCCTTTATTTGTATTCAAAACGATTTGAATCATTTTCAGATCAATTTACAATAGTTTTTATTTTCAAAATGTTTTAGAATCCGAACACTTATCAAATTCGAATAGTTTTCCAATTTCCAAAGAGAATAAAATAGAATAGAAAATAAAGGAATAGAAAAGAATATAACAGAAAATAAAAGAATAAAATATAAAAGAGCAAAATAGAATAGAAAATATAAGAGCAGAATAGAATGGAATAGAATATAAACAAATAGAACAGAATAAAGAAAGAAAGAATATAATAAAATAGAAAGAATATAAACATCTTCTGAAATTAGAATACAAAATAATAGAATAGAAAATACAATTAAAAAAACCCCAATAGAATAGAATAGAAATTCGAATTTGAATAGAATAGAAAAGGATTAAAATAGAAACTAACAGAATAGTAAAGAAAAAACAACAGAACATAATAAAATAGAAAGAATATAACCATCTTGCTATTCTAATCTATTCTTTTCTATTCTATTATTTTATTTTCTATTCAAATTTATTCTTTTCGAAATTCAAATTTCGGAAGATGGTTATATTCTTTCTATGGTATTCTATTGTTTTTTTCTATACTATTCTCTTATTTTCTAGTCTAATCTATTTTTTTCTACTTTATTCAAATTCAAATTGATCCTATTTGAATTTTGGGAAATGGTTATATTCTATTGTATTGTTTTTTAATTCTATTCGTTTCTATTCTATTTTAGTCTATTCTATTCTTTTATTATTCTGTTTTACTCTATTATATTTTATTCTTTAATTTTCAGTTATATTCTTTTCTATTCAATTTTTTTTATATTCTATTCCTTTATTTTCTATTATATTTTATTCTCTTTGAAAATTAGAAAACTATTCAAATTCAAAAACTTTTCGAATTTGAATTTGAAAACGATTTGAATTTGAATACTATTCTAATTCCAAAACTATTCAAAATTGATTCAAAATTTATTTGAATCAATTCGAATTTTGTCCAAATTTTTTTATTTTTGATTAGTTTGAATTTGGTACTATTGTAATTCGGAAATTCGTATACATCCAGATTTCCAAAAAATGAAAATTCGCCCAAATTTCAATTCAGAACTAAACTAACTGCACATGTCTAGTGCGTGCCTGTGAAATGAGGACAAACTTCGGTACCCTACATTTTTCACACCATATCTGGTGTGAAACGCGTCAGTAGCTGTGCAGTTAGTCTGTATTGCCCTGTGATCCTTTGATACATTTTTTAATAAAGGTGAACTTTTTTGGTGTGCGGCTATCCAGCCTTCTATTTTTCCATTCTGTGCGCATTTCCCGCACCACAGGTGAATGTGCTAACCTTGTGATATGCATGTGGGTGGAAATGTTTTGTTGGCACCCCAAACATAGATCGTAAACACAGCGTGTTTGTGCCCACCAAATTGCACAGTATCATCAGCGCGTTTTGAAAAAGTACTGATTGGACTACCTTTTCCATTGTCCAGTGTGTTTTACAGCCCATTCAAACGAATGGGCTGTAAAACCGGACCGCACAGGAATGTACACGTTTGAACACCTACTAAAAAAAGGAGCATTTTATAGAAAGAAGGGCACAGAGAAGAGAAAGCTTTCTTCCATAAAAGGCACAGATGGCGGCTAAAGTATTTCAAAGGAAACCTTTGTGTAAAAACGAAGAGCTTTCATTAAAAGCAGATAAAGTAGGCGGATGTTTCATCTCGTGTTTCATTCTTTTAAACAGCCTTGGTTTGCTGGGTTCTCAGTTCTCCTCCCTCCAACAAGTCTACGAAACGATAGAAACTTCTGAAAATCTACCCATCAGATAAATCTATGTATACCGGAGGTTATTGTAAGATTGTTATCCTGTTTTCTGCAGAGATCTTTTAGCATTTGTGCAGTAGTCTTAAGGTCTATCTGAAGCCCAAAGAAAACTGGGAAGGATTTAAACCCATGTTCTTGTTAGCTGTGCCAGATGATTCATCTTTATTTACTGCAGCCTTTCTCAACCTTTTCAACACAGAGGAACCCTTGAAATAGTTCTCTGGTCTCAGGTAAACCTCTGCTAAAAAGTAGAAATCTACACCTCATGATACATTAGTGTGATGGTCAGTGGGAAGAAGGGTCCTTACACTTGTGGTCATTGGGAAGAATTACCTCCTTACAGAGAGCTAAAAAGATCAATGGTGTCAGTGGGAACTTATCTGAGAGGCAGAAATTGCCCAATGTTGAAGGAACCCCTAACAACCTCTGGAGGAACCCTGGTTGAGAATCACTGATTTACTGTCTTGGTGCGTCTACAGTATTTAGACATAGAGAATAAAGCCGGCCATACATGGATCGAAATTCAGCCAGTTCAGGCACCAGCATAATTTTGATCCATGGATGGGCACCCTGGTAGTACACCAGTCAATCTATTGGTCAACTTGTATACAACCAACCTGTCGGGTAGTTCCCCGAACCATAAGTGCAGTATTCCCCACCAGAAGAACACAATAGGGGTGAGGTCAGGAATGGGAATATAAAGTAGCTCTTCCCATGGGTTGTGTGCCAAGTTTCATTTGTACTATGGACCTTCAATAAAGCAATTCTAAATACAGCACAAAAAAAAGAATATATATATACACACACACATACACATCAGGGCCATCTTTAAAGCAGGGCAAAAGGGGCAGCTGCCCTGGGCCCTGTCATTGTTGTGGGGCCCAAAGCCGCTGCCTCATACTTGACAACTATTCCAGTATAAATTCCCTTGTCCTTTGAAGTATTAGTCCTGTGCTGTGTCCTGATATCTCAGTGTGAAGTGCTGCTACTAATGCTGCCCAGCTCTGCCCTATTGTTGCGTACAGATGACTCACCTGCAGACTCTGTGTTTACATGTAAATACCGGCATTTCATATGTAAATAGCAGTGGCATTCATAAGTAAATAGATGCGGCCGGCGGTATTGATATGTAAATAAAGGCAGCATTCATATGTAGCTCATGCCCCCCTGCAGTGAGGAGGTGATGTGCTGTAACCTCTAGAAACCAATCAGTGAGCAGTAATACTGTACAGTAATCTCTAGCAACCAATTAAGCAGAAATCATTTGCTGTAACCTCTAGCAACTAATCAGTGAACCGTAATGTGTGTTGTAACCTCTAGCAACCAGTCAGTAAGCAGTAATGATATTCTGTAACCTCTGGCAACCAATGGCAATTGCTGCCTGATCTGATACAGTAAACTGATTTTAAGTCTAGCTGCTATTTATTGCATGTCTCAGAGCAGGTGGAGAGTGAAATTACATTGGGGGGGGGGGGGGGCCCAAGAAAATCTTTGCCCATGGTCCAATCAATATTAAAGACGGCCCTGATACACATACATAAACACATACTGGGGTACATGTGTGTGAATAAAAGTAGGAAATCAGTCTCTATATATACACCAGGCACTTTATTAGGTACACCTTGCTAGTACCAAGTTAGACCCCTTTTGCCTTCACAAGTGCTTTAATTCTTCATGCCATCGATTCAACAAGGAGTTGGGAACATTCCTCAGATATTTTGGTCCATAGTGACATGATAACATCACGCAGTTGCTGCAGATTTGTTGGCTGCATATCCACGATGCAAATCTCCTGTTCCACCACATCCCAAAGGGTCTCTATTGGATTGAGATCTGGTGACTGAGGAGATCATTGGAGTACGGCGATCTCATTGTCATGTTCAAGAAACCAGTGGTGAGATGATTTGAGCTTTGTGACATGGTGCATTATCCTGCTGGAAGGAGCCACCAGAAGATGGGTACACTGTAGTCATAAAGGGATGGACATGGTCAGCAACAATAGTCAGGTAGGCCGTGGCGTTTAAACGATGCTCAATTAGTACTAAGGGGCCCAAAGTGTGCCAAGAAAATATCCCCCATACCCTTACAACACCAACACCAGCCTGAACCATACAAGGCAGGATGGATCCATGCTTTCATGTTGTTTACCCTACTATCCAAATGTCGCAGCTGAAATTGAGGCTCATCAGACCAGGCAACGTTTTTTCCAATCTTTTATTGTCCAATTTTGGTGAGCCTGTGTGAATTGTAGCCTCAGTTTCCTGTTCTTAGCTGACAGGAGTAGCACCTGTGTGGTCTTCTGCTTCTGTAGCCCATCTGCTTCAAGGTTCGATGTGTTGTGCATTCAGAAATGGTATTCTGCATACCGTGGTTGTAGCGAGTGGTTATGTGAGTTACTGCTGCTTTTCTATCCTCTTGAACCAGTTTGCCCATTCTCCCCTGACCTCTGACATCAAACAAGACATTTTCATCCACACAACTGCCGCTTACTGGATATTTTCTCTTTTTCAGACAATTCTCTGTAAACCCGAGAGATGGTTGTGGGTGGAAATCCCAGTAGATCAGCAGTTTTTAAAACGCTCAGACCAGCCCGCCTGGCACCAACAGCCATGCCACATTAACGGTCACTTAAATCCCCTTTCTTTGCCATTCTGATGCTCAGTTTGAACTTCAGCAAGTTGTGTTCACCATGTCTAGATGCCTAAATGCATAGAGTTGCTGCCATCTGATTGATTGATTAGCAAGCAATTGAACAGATGTACCTAATAAAGTGGCCGGTGAGTGTATTTGTTGAGGGTATACAGAAGTCCACATGCCAGGAATTTTTCAAGGTTTAATGTGTGGCTTCAGTAATCAGTGAGTTTATATCTAGGGATCTTTTTCTTTTGTCTTTCAGATTAACTTTAACTGGTATATATTTATGGATGAGTTTTCTGGGTATTCCTATCCCTGTCTATGGCTTCATGCCTATTCCCAGCAGAGCCCCTTCATCTAAAGAGAGCTGCACTATGGAGAAGAAAATACAGATATTTATATCTTACCCTTGAAAATATACATTTAAGAACTAGTTCAAAGGCAACTAAAATAACCCACATCGCTTGGTAGAACTCCTACAACATAGTGTGCAGACATGATGCATATCAGACAACACATTTGGGCTGGTTTCTGAAGAATATATCAGGCCTGGAACACAAAAATAAAGCAAAATATAACATACTAACCTTCTGATAAGAAGCGTTTTATGGCGATGAGGACGTAGAGGATTTGGATGTGCCTGAGCATGGCGTAATCCGGATTCTTTGCAGGGTGACTCAGTTTATTTCTGCAAACCAAATAAAGTTTTCACAAAATACTCCATCTTCTGTATTTCCGTAAACAATTGCAGATAGAAACATTGCAGAATATGTACTAAATATGCGTTGGTTCTATTTTTTTTCAGTAAACGAGCCTGCTCTAGTCTAGACTTACTTGTGCTTTGTGTAGAGTGTAATCTATATGGGAGGAGGAAAGTCTCATGTCACTAAAGAAAATTTTAACCACTTGTTTGCCCAGGCAAATGTCGCTTTTTTTTTGTTTTCCACAAGCTGGAGTGGATTTGTACTTTGAACCAAATGGAACAGATTAGGAACACAAAAAGCTAGGTTCCCATCTGTGCAAGTGATTGCCGCCACGGGACCGCATCCATTTCTGAAGCTGCAACCTCTCGCCCAGAAAAAATGCAGGAGATGTGTGCGGGTGCCATGAATCCTTATGGCATGCCTGCACTGGGAACTGCACTGCGCTTGCACTTCCCGTGCGGGATCCAATTTGGAAAGTGACCCAGGGACCTTTCCCCTGCGTTTCAGGAGGCATGGAAGCCCATTCAAATGGATGGGCTGCTGTGCCTCTGCAAATTGTGGCTTACAGAGCCTAAAGCCTCGTACACACGATCGGATTTTCTGCGAAGCCTCAGACTTTTATCCTAAGGGGCGTTGGCCAGGAGCTTGTCTTGCATTTGTAGCGGCCATAACCCTCGATAGGGCAGCCTTGACTTTTGGGCTTACCGGTTACCTCCGATTGGCTTGTTGTTCTACGTCTAGGGGTTCCCAGGGTTGGTACCCAACAACTTTGGATGCTGACACCATAAAAGTCCTTTAGAAAGGTTTTTATTTGCAGGGGTAATATCCAACAAACACAGTCTTGTATGGGAACAGAGGGCAATGGTGAATAAACTCAGGCACCTTGAACTGCTAATCACCAGAAAGTCTCTAATACAACCCAGAGTGTAGCCACTCGCAGCTGGGTGCTTCAAGGCTTAACAAATCTCTAGCCAGAGATTATGGCAGTCAGCACTTTGATCCAGAATTTACAAAGTCTTTGACCTTGAATAAAGCTTTCAACAGAAAATTAACAGGGACCCTTTCCTCAGTACCTGGAGCGTTCTCTGTCTGCTCGGCAGTACTGGAAAAGTGTGGATCTGTTAGTGTCTTGGGGCTAGTCAAACTGACCATGTTGAGGGGCGGCACACGCTCCAGTGACCGGGACCCCTCGCGGGGCTACCCCGGTCCAGCTCCAGGAACAGCCAGCTATGGCCTCATGAACGAACCTTGAACACGTGACTTCAACATCTTAAGTACCCTTCCCCAGACTCGTCAGCGGGGCCAGGCGCACTCACTGATTGGCTCCGGGGAACGCTGATACCTAAAACGTCCAACCAGGCCTGGTTCTGGGCCTGTCATGTGCACCTAACTGTACACATGACCAGGCAGAACTCTAACACAGCCCAGTCAAACTGAAGCCAATGTTAAACCTACACAATTAGCCCTCAGAACCCCTTTACTGTTCTGAGGAAAAAAAATAAAAAATTTATACATGGCAGACAACTTGTCCAAAGTGACGCCGCTACACATCCCCCCAGTCATTTAGTCAATGTCCCCGTCATCTAGGCAACAACCAGGGCAAAAATCCTATCCTATTTTAAAAAAAAAAAAACCCCGATGCGGTGCCTGAGTTTTTTTTTCAAATGGGTGTTGGGAAAGGGAAGGAAAAGGAAACACATTTAAAGCATTTAACATTTTCACAACAACACATTCAAATGCTGTACATGTACTACCCAGCTAGACTGACTAACCCACCCAATCTCCGATGAGCTTGACAGTCGATCTTGGTGCATCCTGAAAGAGAAAAACACAACATACAAAAAGCAATACTGTACACTATACATCTTGTTTTAAAGAGTGAAATTCCACTGCTGCTTCAATGGAATTTGGAAATGAAAAGGCACATAAAATCCTTTTTTTTTCTAGCATTTTCTAACGACTATAAAAAGATTTTGCTATTTCTGTTCCTTTCCTGCCGACTCCCGCCACCTAGTGGTCAGAGCCGCTGTAACTACAAGTCTTTTTTAGAAATCAGAACGCTGTGGGCTAAGAGCCTGTAAAACTTGACACATAGTTTCCTGCAGCAACCACCTGCCATCTACCCCACAGTTCTTGTAACTTGCAGAAAAACTATTGCAAACTGAAGACACAAAGAAGTTATTTTTTCGAAAATTCAAAGACTTGACTCCAGGAACAGTTCACCAATAAAACCGTGGATCGGGCAAGACTAGGTATTTTCCTTGTGCATCTACAGTAGTGATAAAGTATATAGCACTTTCTTTATCCGGTCTACATATCACAACTTTGTCACAATAGATATGCCGACCATAGCTCCAATACAATAGACATCCCTGGAATCGGTCATAAAGCTCCGGTGAAAAGGCCTGTTTTCGGAGCGGCTTTGGCACTTTCAAGTAGCTCCAAACATCGTCCTCGCATCAAGCCTCACGGCTCTCTTCAATAACAGTCATAATGTCTCTTGGAACATAGGGAAGCTCCAACCCGTACTCGTTAGCCACTCTCTTATGGAGAAGCCTTTTTGACCTTGCAAGTCTCGGTAATGCACAGGCACTTCCTTCACCAGGCGGTATGCAGGAGTTTGGGGACCGCTGCACCAATGTGGCAGAATCCCTTTTCAATGTGGGCAAATTCACGGGTTTAGGAAAAGTCACATTTACCGTGGTGGGATTTTCCGCACTCGACGTTCCATCTCCTGAGGTTAGATCCAGCCAATCTGAAACGTATGCACAAGTGGCGGCTACATCATCCCCTAAATAGTTAGTCAAGGATGTATTCATGGTCAGACTCTTTTCCGAAGCAACCCTCTTCCGCCGATTGGATCCAGCCGGACTTGGTGGCGGAACTTTGCGTTGCCTCCGGGAAGACTTTGTATGCCTCACTTTCTCTAGTAAAGGCATAGTGATCTCCGTAGTGGTGGTGGAAACAGTGTCCATCTGCTCCAAAGTGGTCTCCTCAGCAGTCTCAGTAACAGACGTAGCAGCATCTCCCTCTGGGATGTCAGCAACGACAGGTGTCACTGCGGTGGAAGGCTTTTTCGAAGGGGCGAAAATGGCCGTCTCCTCGGTTATCAGGCCCCTGGCCCAGTCCATGCGATAAGCCCCTGGTGGCACGACTGACTGCTCCACTTTGAAAGCATACCCTCCACACTTCCTGCACCTGGAAAACGGCTGAGGGTTGGTGACCAGACCATCACACTTCTCGCACAACATACCCAGGCCTTCTATGTCTCCAGTAGTGTAGAGTATGAACCGCCCCTGCGGCAGTAAGCGAATGCCGTGTCTGTGAACACGGAACCCGGTGGCTGTACTCCTGCGGGACCCCTTCCAAGAGGCGTCCTGGCACA